>NC_080046.1:53575342-54775342 GCF_012489685.1 Lotus japonicus
GTTTCCACTATTCAGCTTCTGGATCTTCAGAGTCTTCTACACCATCAGAACATCTGAACCTTTAGTGTTTCGGTTATCAGAATTCTGGATCTTCAGAGCTTCTAGCGACTGAGTCCACATCAGAGTTTGTATAGCTTCAGAACTTCTGAAGCTTTTCCACTGTTCATACTGAACATGGTGAATGCGAAAGCGTTGCTTGGGTCACTCTTTATACACAGTGCTTCTGATTTGTGTGAGATTGAGTTGAGGTCAGAGCCTGTAAATAGCACACTCAGAAAAACACGTTAGAGTACCACAATTGTTCATATCAAAAGGTTAACTTGTAATCATCAAAACATAGAGTTGTACTACTAGATCAAAACTTGATCTTACAATCTCCCCCTTTTTGATGATGACAAAACTAAGATTTTGATGAACAATTCTTAAACATTAACTGAATTCACTCAGAGTTTAGAGATATAGAATAATACTTATCCTGATGTGAATAGTTTATCTGCTCATTCTGAATTCAAGTCACTGCTTGATTCTGAGCTTAGCTCCCCCTGAATCTAATACTTGATGAAAACGTTAGTAAAGTCTAGATTCTGAGCTAAATGATGTAAGAGTTCAGAGTGAAAAAACTTATGACATAGATGAAGAACGAATAATCAGAGCGCATAAGTGATCAGAGTCAGGGACAAGGTATCAGAGTCTTGGGTATTAGAGTCAACTTAGAATCACTTCAGAAGAAGTGAAATGTATTCCTTGTATTTGCCCAGTGACACATCTATGGTCATGAAGGTGGAACTCTTAAATTCTCCAAAGAAAAATAAATCACACTAACACATCTTACACATCAAAAACTGGGTTTACTCCCCCTTTTTGTCATAAGCAAAAAGCTTGGGGTGTGAAAAACTTAGCGTGAAGTACAAGGTACTCCCCCTTAGAGAAGGTCTAAGTTTAAAGAAAATGAAAAACGATGTAAGAATCAGAGTTAGGCGAAAATAAATAGAAGAGTTAATGCAAGGGATGAACGTTTACCACCGGTCAAGTGAGTAAATAGAAGGGTCAGTTACCAAGAACTTAACCTCGAGAAACTGTAATAGCATTAACTTTCAGAGAGAAAGTGAAGCCTATAAAAAGCGTTGGAGAGAAAGGTAAGCTTCACACCTCGAATAATTTTCAGTAAGAAAAAAATGGCATCATACAACGTAGCACTAGAAGAGCTGAGGAAGAAGGCCTTTGAAGAGGACTTGTTCCTGAACATCAGGCATCCAGAGGGTGCAACGACCATCGCGGGGCTGACACGGACACTGCTGGAGGAGGACCTGCGTCCAGAGTTGGAGAGAGACCTGAAGGAATTTCTTGCCTTCGTGGAGGAGGTGCAAGAACTCAGCCGGCTTGAACTCAAGCTGCGGGAAGAAAAAGAAATCTTGGAAAAGAAGCTCAGGACTTCAGAAGAGATTCTGGAGAAAGATGAGCTAAAGGTCAGACTCAACAACATCCAGCATGTACTGGAGCGTCTGGAGAAGGATAGGTCAGAGCAGCGCCAGGAGTGCAGAAGAATGAGGAGGGATCCTCCATTCTAGATTATATGATGTAAAGAAATATGATGTAAACATAGAACAATGAATAAAAAAAGACTTTTGCAAACATATGTGACATAAGTATATAGATATATATGCATATATAATCACAAACGAACAAAAGAGAATAAATAAATAAAAAGAAACAGAGTTTAACAAAAGGAAAACAAAGTTAACGAAAAAGAAGAAAAAGAAGAGATCCTAAAAACTAAGGTTTGTCAGTGCGTCTCAGAAGTTCCATCATCATGTGCTTCATCTCAATCAGCATGGATTCATGAGTGTCAAGACGTTGTTCCATGATGTCGAGTCTGGATGAGCTTGTCTGAGTAGAGCTGGAAGGAACATTCTGAGCAGCTTGAGGTTCTGGAATGGAAGCAGAAGCAGCAGGAGTAAACACAACTGGTGCAAGTCGCTCTACCTCAGCCTCAGCTTCAAGACGCTCTGCCTCAAGTCTGGCTTGTTCAGCCTGAGCTGCTGCTTCACGTGCAGCTTCGTCTGCTTGTTCTTTCTTTCTCTGGGCTTCTTCAATAGCTTCAAGAAGCTTATTTCTCTGTTCGAGTTCGTGAAGAGCCACCCTCCTAGCAAGCCTTTGCTTTGCAGCCTCAATGCTCTGACTGCCCTCTGCATGCAGGAGCTGCATCATAATTGGAACTTGAGCCACTAGCCAAGTGCTCAGATTGTTCCACTCATCAGCCACATTTTCAGCATTTTCACTGAGATCAGTCTGACCGTGCACATTGCGGAGCCTCAAGGAGGCTTCATGATAGAAGATATTGATGCACTCAGAGAGAGATGTGGGTTGAAGGTGAGAATAGGGAATTATGGAGAGGTTGGGTTCAGGAGAGGCTGGGTGATTGCTGCTATGGGCTTCAGAGGCACCTTGTGGAGAACCAATGTTAATCATGGGAGCATTGGGTTCAGAGGTTCCAAGGTGAGGGTCTGAAGTTTCAACCAGAGGGTGAGGTGATCTAACCGAGGATTGGTTAGACACTGATTGTTCAGGTTCAGGGTCTGGTTGAATGGGCTCTTGTTGGTCAGGGACAGGGTGAGCTTGTTGAACTAAGGGGTCTGCCTCTTGGATAGGATTGGCCAAGATAGGTTCATCTGGGTCAACTAGACGTTCAGGTCTAGGGCCAGGATATCTCCTAGGGCTTGGACAGGTAAGGTAATACTCTTCCAAGGCAGATACCTTTTCTTTTCTGACCTCCATGAATTTTCTAATTGATTCAGAGGTATTGGAGGGAGGAGAGTCAATAACATTGGTTGGGAAGGATACAGGTGTGAAGGCTGTTGAAGAGTCTGTATCCGTGGTTCTGGCAGCAGGACGTGCTGATGCTCTGGGAGCAGAGTGATCAGACGTTCTGGGTTGTGGTTCTGTTTGGTTGGGCTCGGGTTGGTCTTGGACGATTGGTTCAGAAGATAATGGGTCGTACGGAATGGTAAGGAGAGATGTTGGTTCTTCTGACCTAGAGGTTGGGTTCTGAAGCAGATTCCAGAGTGATGCTTCAGTAGGAGAAGGTTGAAAGAAGGAAGATCTTGGGGAATGTGGTGGAGAGGTGGTTTGTTCGGCTGGCTGGGATTCAGGAATAGGAGTGAGGGGATTTGAGGAGTGTTGAAGCAAGGCAGAAATAGGGAGTGCATCAAATAAATTCAAATCATCATCAGAAGCAAGTGCAGGCTTACTTGAATGTGCTGATGATCGAGTCACTCTGGCAGGAGGTTCAGTCCTTCTGACCACTGCAGCAGCTGGTTCCACCCGAGTAGGCTTCACCACGATTCTGACCTTCTTCTGCTTCTTCTTTGGAGGACCATCCTCACTATCATCATCATCACCATCATCAGGCTTTCTCTTTGTCTTCTTGACCAGAGGGACATCAGATTCTTCAGAGGATTCTTCCAGAACCATCTTCCTCTGAGCTTTCTTCTTTGGAGGAGAAGGAAACTCTGGAGCTGGCGGTAGTCTGCTGATGAAATCATCAAGGTCAATCTCGAATCCTTGAGCCCTGAGGTCTTCAACATAGCATCTGATGGCTTCAGGATGGTCTGCTTGAGTCCACAGAGGGTAGTCATTCAGAGGCATTCTTCTTCCTCTGATCTCAGAAGATGAGTCTTCATGAGCAGGAGCAATCTTCTTCTGGATTAAGCCCATCTTCTTCAAGGAGTTTGCAGTGAAGACATCACTGACAATTGTGCTCAAATCCTCTGTGCAACCAGCATCGATCAAATCTTGCACCAAGTTGCTTTCAATGAGAAAGTCTGAGAGCAGCCTCCCAAAAGGGATGTATTTTATTGCAGACTTGATGGAGGCGGTGGTGCGAGACTTCCGGATGCATTCCTTCAAGTAGGAGAACAGGAAGTAGGGAAGGCAGATCTTCTCCTTGTCTTGAATGAAGAACAGCATCGCCTTCTGGTTGAAGTTGATGTAGTCTGGAGAACTGCCCTTCGGTCTCTGATTGATGCAGTTGAGCAGGATCTTGTGCCAGATTCTGAGTTTGGGATGAAGATCCATCACCTTGTAACTCGTCTTGCCCGGTTTGAAGGTGGTGTACAGGGCCTTGTTGACTTTGTCTTTGGTGATGGGTTTCAGCTTGGATTCCGTCAGTTGGAACCGATACCCATAAGCAGTTTCTGCTCCTAGCAGATTCACGAATGACTTCTCAGTGATAATGATCTTCCTGCCAAGAATGTGAGAGACCACCTGAGTGTCATCGCAGTCTGCGTGCTTCCAGAATTCCTTTACCAATTTCTCATACACCGGTCCTCGAAGTCGATTGAAATAGTTTCCCCAACCTTGAGCTTGAACTTCAGGACGAAGATCATACCCATTTGCAGCCAAGTTATCGAGGTTGAATCTCCATTCTGCCAGGACTTGGAGTTCCTCAGGAGCAAATACGCAGTGAACGGCACAGCCCCGTTCTGCAATAGGAACAATCTGCTCTTGAACTTGAACTTGTTCTTGTGCCGGGTTCTCAGAGCCCCTTTGACCCGTTGCCAAACCAACTTCCATGTGAGGGAACTGAGGTGTATCTGCAGTAGATCTTCTGGTTTGTCTCACCATTTTGAAGAGGTTGAAGGTTTGAGGTAGAAGATGAAGTTTGAAGGATGAAGAGAGATCGAGAGAGAAATCAAGAAAGAGGCGGTTTTGAAAAGCAGAGAGTGCGAGAGTGAAAACCGGAAGTGAACGAGAACGTGTGTGTATAGTGGGTTTTATCAAATAACCGTTGTTGATTCAAAAAGCACTTTAAGATCAACGGTTGAAAATTAAAGATAGATAGTAACAGTAAAATACACAATCACACACAGGAGATAAGCATATCTACACGCAATCATAACAGACTGTCACACGGGCACAAGGAATTATGCATCAGAAATTCTGACACACGTGTTGTTGTCTCAGCTTCAGAGTCAGTACCAGTGGGCACACACACTCTGATTGAGTTACCTTCTGGACTAGACATCTTCTGATCAAGAAGTATCATAGTCAGAGGTTCTGATCCATCTTCACTCTGGACAAAAGTCCATGTTTAGATTTTCCAGAATAAAATTAAATCTATCCTCTGCTAAGGGCTTTGTAAAGATATCTGCCCATTGATGGTCAGTATCAACAAACTTCAGAAGAAGTACGCCCTTCTGCACATAATCTCTAATGAAGTGATACTTTACCTCAATGTGCTTTGCCCTTGAATGCAAGATAGGATTCTTGCTCAACGAGATTGCAGCAGTGTTATCACAATAGATTGGGATATTGCTCTCAAGGATCTGATAATCCTCCAGCTGATGTTTCATCCAGAGCATCTGAGTGCTGCATATTGCTGCTGAGATATATTCTGCCTCTGCAGTTGATAGTGCAATGGTTGATTGCCTCTTGCTTGCCCATGAGACTAGATTGCTTCCCAGAAATTGACAATTTCCAGAAGTACTTTTTCTCTCTGTTCTATCTCCAGCATAATCAGCATCACAATAACCTGAAAGCTTATACTCTGATGTTTTCTTATACATCAAGCCAAGGTTAGTGGTGCCTTTCAGATACCTTAGGATCCTCTTAACAGCAGTTAAGTGGGTTTCCCTTGGATCTGATTGGAAACGAGCACATAAGTGAACACTAAATAATATGTCTGGCCTAGATGCAGTTAAGTATAGAAGTGAACCTATCATTCCACGATAGAGCTTCTGACATACTTTACCACTTTTATCTTCTTTCTCCAAAATGCATGTAGGATGCATTGGAGTCTTGGCCACTGTAGATTCCAGCATATTGAACTTCTTCAGAAGTTCTTTAGTGTACTTGCTCTGATGGATATATGTTCCTTCTGGTGTTTGATCAACTTGTATTCCCAGAAAGTACTTTAATTCTCCCATCATACTCATCTCAAATTCAGCCTGCATCATCTCAGAAAATTCTTTGCATAGAGATTGATTAGCAGAACCAAATATAATATCATCCACATAAATTTGCACAATTAAGATATCATCTTTATAAGTCTTGCAAAAAAGAGTTGTATCTACTTTACCCCTTACAAACTCATTCTCCAGAAGGAATGAGCTAAGTCTCTCATACCATGCTCTGGGAGCTTGCTTCAGACCGTAGAGTGATTTCTTCAATTTGAACACATGGTCTGGTTTCTTTTCATCTTCAAAACCTGGGGGTTGATGAACATAGACTTCCTCTGAGATATAACCATTTAGGAAGGCACTCTTTACGTCCATCTGATGTAGAACTATGTTGTGATTTACTGAGAAGGAGATCAACAGTCTAATTGCCTCCAGTCTTGCTACCGGAGCAAATGTTTCAGTGTAGTCTATTCCTTCCTGCTGGCTGTAGCCTTGAGCAACTAGCCTTGCCTTGTTTCTGACTACTTCTCCTTTCTCATTTAGCTTGTTTCTGAATACCCATTTCGTTCCAATAACATGGACACTCTCAGGCTTCTTCACTAAGCTCCAAACATCGTTCTTGGAGAATTGATTCAGTTCTTCTTCCATGGCCAGAATCCAATCCTTGTCCTGAAGAGCTTCATCTATGGACTTGGGTTCAATTAAGGACACCAATCCTTTCAGACTGAGCAAGGTCTCTTCAGAGGGTCTGAAGGCTGATCTGGTTCTGACTGGTTCGTCTTTGTTGCCCATAATCAATTCCTTAGGGTGAGCTGCAGTGATTCTGCTCTTCTTCAGAGTTTGTGAGTTAGAGGGACCAGCTTCTTCCTCTGGTTCATCTTCCTCTGGCTCAGCTTCCTCTGGAGCTTTGCCTTTGTCAGAAACATTAATGCTTAAATCTGCAAACTTCTCAACTAGCTTTGACTGGTCAGAGTCAAGCTTATCGTCAAATCTAACATGAATAGATTCTTCAATAGTCTTAGCATCAGTGTTATAAAATCTAAAACCTTTAGATCTCTCAGAATAACCAAGTAATAGACACTTAGAAGACTTAGCATCAAATTTATGCAATTTATCCTTAGTATTGAGAACATAACAAACACAGCCAAAAGGATGAAAATAAGAAATGTTGGGTTTTATGTTCTTCCACAATTCATAAGGAGTCTTATTCAGAATTGGTCTCACAGAGATTCTGTTCTGAATGTAACATGCTGTATTTACTGCCTCTGCCCAAAAGTGCTTAGCCATGCCAGTTTCTTGGAGCATGGTTCTAGCCATCTCCTGAAGAGTTCTGTTCTTCCTCTCAACAACACCATTTTGTTGAGGAGTTCTGGGACAAGAGAAATCATGTGCAATTCCATAGGAATCAAACAGACTCTCAAACTTGTCATTCTCAAACTCTCCACCATGGTCACTTCTGACACGCACAATCCTACAAGCCTTCTCGTTTTGCACTTGAGCAATGAAGGTAGAGAACACAGCATGAGACTCATCCTTGCGGGTTAGAAACTTTACCCATGTCCAGCGGCTATAGTCATCAACGATAACCATCCCATATCTCTTGCCACCTATAGACTCAGTTTTCACTGGTCCAAACAGGTCGATATGCAGAAGTTCTAACGGCCTTGAGGTTGAGACAACATTCTTTGCCTTGAAAGGGACTTTTGTGAATTTGCCTTTCTGACATGCTTCACAAAGAGCGTCTGAAGCGAACTTCAGATTGGGTAAGCCCCTGACAAAATTTAGCTTGCTCAGCTGAGAAATCTTTCTCATACTGGCATGCCCTAACCGTCTATGCCATACCCACTGCTCTTCATCAACAGACAGAAGGCACTTCACATTCTGAGCCTCCAACTCAGATAATCTGATCTTATAAATGTTGTTCTTCCTCTTGCTGTTAAACAGAACAGAGCCATCGATCTGACTTACAGCCCGGCAGGACTTTTGATTGAATATAACATCATAACCCTTGTCAGCTAATTGACTTATAGACAATAAGTTATGTGTTAAGCCGTCTACCAATAAAACGTTATCAATGCATGGACTACTATCTACACAAATAGTACCAGTACCAACAATTTTACCCTTTTCATTTCCTCCGAAGCCAACTTCGCCTCCAGGCTTAAGTTTCAGCTCTCGGAACATACGCTTTTCTCCCGTCATGTGACGCGAGCATCCACTGTCCAGATACCATGATTGGTGTTTCAGTGGAGCTATCAAGGATATCTGCAACATAGATGATCTTGTCCTTAGGTACCCACTTTCTGGGTCCTCTTTTGTTAGTTACCCCAGAGGTTCTGATCACCTTGGGTGTCTCAACATAATATTTTAAAGGAATATTTGCATGATATTTAGTCATAGAGAAAGATCCCTTTTTAAGAGGATGTTTAGCAACTTTAGCAGGTACAGGATCAGGCAATATGGTACCAGAGGGAACAAAGCATTCATACAAGGATTTAGCTTTAGACACAGAAGGCTCATTTCTAATTGGTTTAGAATAGCCAATGCCATGCATTCCATTTCTGCTTACGCCATAGATCATTGAAGCCATTAAGCTTCTATCCACGCTTTTAGCTAGGAATCTTTGAAAAGACTTTTCATACTTAGATTCATTTCTACAATCAGAGGCATCACAGGCAACAATTTCTTCTAACTTAGCAATCTGGTTCTTAAGCACAGAGTTAGAATTGATCAAGGCATGATTATCATTTTTCAAATCAGAAATAATTTTCTCATGTTCAGAAGGAGTCTTGGAAACAGCAGATAAGTTCTTTTTAAGCTTCTTAAGCTTAGACAATAAGGAGTTATACTTATCCATAATATCAGACAATGCATGTTTCAGTTCAGAGGTGAGAAAGAAGCGAATACCTCATTTTCATCGTCTGAGTTAGGATTTCCTTCTGATTCTGAGTCAGAGTCAACAGCTCCCTTTGACTCTGCTTCCTTGTCTTTGACAATAGCCATGAGTCCTTGGACTTCACCATCAGGGTCAACATCCTCTGACTCTGATTCATCAAATGTCACCATCAGACTCTTCTTTGTCTTGAAGTGCTTCTTTGGCTTCTTGTCCTTCTTCAATTTTGGACAGTCACTTTTGTAGTGCCCTGATTCTTTGCACTCAAAGCATGTGACTTCCTTGAGTGAGGACTTCTTCTGACCTGAGGATTCAGACTTTCCTCTTGCCTTTCCAGAGCCTTTGTATTTGCTCTGCCTGTGCTTCCAGATGCGATTGAGTCTCTTGGAGATCAGAGTCAGCTCATCTTCATCAGAATCTTCTGATGCTTCTTCAGATTCCTCTTCTTCAGCTTGAAGAGCTTTTGACTTCTCAACCTTAGCCTTTTCAGATTTAGATTTCAAGGCTATGGACTTTTTCCTTAGATCTTGCATCTCTGAGCGCTTCAGCTCATGGCATTTCAAAATGCTGATGAGTTCTTCTAAACTCATATTCTCAACGTCTCTCGTGAGCTCTATTGAAGTCACCAAAGGCATCCAGCTTTCAGGAAGACACCTGATGACCCTTATGACATGATCTTTTGTTGTGTAGCTCTTGTTGAGAGGTCGTATGCCAGCTACAAGCAATTGAAATCTGGAGAACATTTCTTCAATGGACTCATTTGGCTCCATGATGAAGGATTCATACTTTTGGATCAAAGACAATGCCTTTGATTCTTTGACTTTCTTGTTTCCTTCATGAGACATCTTCAGAGAATCAAAAATGCCTTTAGCAAACTCACGATCTGTAATCTTCTGGTACTCCTCATAGGAAATAGCACTTAGAAGAATTGCTCTTGCTTTGTGATGTTGTGAGTACAGCTTCTTTTGATCTGCAGTCATCTCTGACCTTGGGATCTTCTTGCCATCTGCATCAACTGGACGCTCATAGCCATCCACAATAATATCCCAGAGATCTGCATCGAAACCCAGAAAGAAACTTTCCAGTCTATCTTTCCAATATTCGAACCTTTGACCATCGAACATAGGAGGCTTTGCGTTGTAACCATCTCTTTGAGTTTCACTGGTGATGGCAGCCATTGTTTTTCACACCGGCCCGGATCACTGAACACTGTTAGGTGTGGTAATCAGAACTTGCGCTCTGATACCAATTGAAGGTATGAAAAACGGTAGAAAGGGGGGGGGGTTTGAATAACGTTTTCAGAACAAAACTTCCACCTTAAAGATTTTGACAAATCTTTTGAGAACTTAAGTGCTAAAGATAAGAGATAGAAAAGCACACAAGGATTTTATCCTGGTTCACTTGATAAATCACTCAAGCTACTCCAGTCCACCCGTTAAGGTGATTTCTTCCTTCTTAGAATGAAGGCAATCCACTAATCAGGTAAGAGTTACAACTGCACTTGAAACCTACAAGTGACTAACAATTACACTGACTTAGCTCACACTAAGATTCACTCTCTTAGTCTTCTCTAGGATCCGATCAACCTTGATCTCCTAAAGGCAAACTATACAACTGTATATGAAGTTCTTGTTTACAAAGAAAGTGCTTCTAAAAAGCTTATAGTAAACACAATGAATTTCAAGATGAAAGAAAGCTTAGAATATTTTGAATATGTCTTGCGCGTGTGTATTGCTTCTACTTAGTTTCTTCGCCGCTTCTTTCAATCTTCAGCCTTTATATATACTCCAAGGATTAGGGTTGAGCGTTGCATGGGAAATTCTACCGTTGGAGGGCAGTTCTGGAAAATCCAGCTTCTGCTGTGGCTGAGAACGTTAGGTAGGTCGTCAGGAAGGTACACTTGCTTTTGTACTTGGATAGCGACTTGACCTTTTAACCTAGGAGACTTCTGATCAGGGGAATACTTCATATTGGAACTTGTGAAGCCGGTTGATCAGAGTCAGAGGGAAAGCACAGATCCTCTGACCATTGTATCTTCTGATTCTGAACTCAGAGGGAAGAACATGGCCTTCAGAGTTTCTTGCTTCTGGACTTCAGAGTTTCCACTATTCAGCTTCTGGATCTTCAGAGTCTTTTACACCATCAGAACATCTGAACCTTCAGTGTTTCTTGGTTATCAGAACTTCTGGATCTTCAGAGCTTCTAGCGACTGAGTCCACATCAGAGTTTGTATAGCTTCAGAACTTCTGAAGCTTTTCCACTGTTCATACTGAACATGGTGAATGCGAAAGCGTTGCTTGGGTCACTCTTTATACACAGTGCTTCTGATTTGTGTGAGATTGAGTTGAGGTCAGAGCCTGTAAATAGCACACTCAGAAAAACACGTTAGAGTACCACAATTGTTCATATCAAAAGGTTAACTTGTAATCATCAAAACATAGAGTTGTACTACTAGATCAAAACTTGATCTTACATCTAATACTTAATATCAATGTTAGTAATATCTAGATTCTGAGCTAAATAAAATAGGAGTTGTCAAGATACTATAAGTTCTCCCCCTTTTTGTCATAAGCAAAAAGAATGAAGGTGGAAAAAAAAAATAGTAAGAGCAAAAGACGAAATACTCCCCCTCAGAAGTAATACCAAGGGATACTTGGCTGCTGATTAGTATATCTTCTTATGAGAGCAGAAGTGTCAAAGTCCAGAGGTTCTGGTGACATCTCCATTCTGGAAAAAAATTCCATCTTCAGATGCTTCAGAATGAGAAGCTATGAACCTACTCTTCTTCTGATGACGCAAGTCAGAAGTTGTAGTAGCATCTTCTGATGTTGTTGCTTCTGGTTTGACAAGTTCTGAGTCTTTGTTTCTATCTGAAACAGTCATGCTCATCTCTACAAGCTTTTTCAGCTAGCTTTGACTTGACCAAATCTTACTCTACTGATGCCTCCAAGATTAACTTCACCTTCAGGTTCAAGTTTTGGATCTTGGGACATATGCCTTTCTCCCGTCATGTGTTGCCTGCATCCACTGTCCAGGTTCCATGGTTGGAGTTTCGATGGACCTATTGAAGATATCTGCAACATATATAATCTTATCCCTAGGTACCCACTTTCTGGGTCCTTTCTTGTTAGTTAGCCCAGAAGTTCTGACAACTTTGGGTCTTTCAACAGGATAATGTAAAGGAATTTGAGCATGATATTTTGACATTGAGAAAGTTCCTTTCTTAAGAGATGATGGAGCAACTTCAGAAGGTTTAGAATGACCAATGTCATATATTCCATTTCTGCTTACGCCGTAGATCATTGAAGCCATTAAGCTTCTGTCTACGCTTTTAGCTAGGAATCTTTGAAAAGACTTTTCATACTTAGACTCATTTCTACAATCAGAGGCATCACAAGCAACAATTTCTTCTAACTTAGCAATCTGGTTCTTAAGCACAGAGTTAGAATTGATCAAAGCATGATTATCATTTTTCAAATCAGAAATAATTTTCTCATGTTCAACAGAAGTTTCAGAGGCAGCAGAGAAATTCTTTTTCAACCTTTTATGCTTAGTCAAGAGAGAGTTATATTTATCCATAATTTCAGACAAAGCATCTTTAAGTTCAGAAGTTGAGAAAGAATCAAATACCTCATTTTCATCGTCAGAGTCTGGATCTCCTTCTGATTCTGAGTCAGAGTCAACAGCTTCCTTTGACTCTGCTCCTTTGTCTTTGACAATAGCCATGAGTCCTTGAACTTCACCATCAGAGTCAACATCCTCTGACTCTGATTCATCAAAAGTCACCATCAGACTCTTCTTGGTCTTGAAATGCTTCTTTGACTTTTTGTCCTTTGATGAGCCTTTGAATTTGCTCTGCCTGTGCTTCCAGATGCAGTTGAGCTTTCTGGATATAAGAGTCAGCTCATCTTCATCAGAATATTCTGATGCTTCTTCAGATTCTTCTGCTGCTGCTTGGAGAGCCTTAGCCTTTTCAGATTTGGATTTCAAGGCAATAGACTTCTTCTTGTGATCTTGATGTTCAGCACGCTTTAGTTCATGACACTTCAGTATGCTTATGAGTTCTTCCAAACTCATCTGCTCAACATCTCTAGTTAGCTCCAAGGAAGTTATCAAAGGAATCCAGCTTTCAGGAAGACCTCTAAGGATCCTCATGACATGATCCACAGTGGTGTAGCTATTGTTGAGGGGTTTTATTCCAGCAACAAGCAACTGAAATCTGGAGAACATTTCTTCAATGGATTCGTCAGGTTCCATTTGGAAGGATTCATATTTCTGGATCAAAGACAGTGCCTTTGATTCTTTCACTTTCTTGTTTCCTTCATGAGACATCTTCAAGGATTCAAAGATGCCCTTGGCGGAATCACGATCAGTAATTTTCTCATATTCTTCATATGAAATGGCACTTTGCAGAATAGCTCTTGATCGGTGATGATCTCTGAACTTCTTCTTTTGATCTTCACTCATCTTCTCCCTTGGGATCTTTACACCATGTTCATCAACAGGAGGGGTGTAGCCATCAACAACAAAATCCCAAAGATCAGGATCAAAGCCAAGAAAGAAGCTTTTGATTCTATCTTTCCAAAAATCAAATCTCTGACCATCAAAGATAGGTGGTCTTGCACTGTATTGATATTTGCTTGTAGTAGTGGTGGAATCCATGAGTTTTTCACACTGGCCCGGATCTACTGAACACTGTTAAGTGTGGTAATCAGAACTTGCGCTCTGATACCAATTGAAGGTGTGAAAAACGACTAGAAGGGGGGGTTGAATAGCGTTTTCAATATAAAAACTTTCCCCTTAAAGATTTAAAGTAAATCTTTTCGGTTTCTCTATGATAGATGGTGCAGCGGATAAAGATAGAGAGAAGAGAAAAGCACACAAGTATTTTATCCTGGTTCACTTGATAAATCCCTCAAGCTAATCCAGTCCACCCGTTAAGGTGATTTCTTCCTTCTTAGAATGAAGGCAATCCACTAATCAGATAATTGTTACAACTGCACTTGAAACCTACAAGTGACTAACAATACACTGACTTAGCTGTCACTAAGATTCACTCTCTTAGTCTTCTCTAGGATCCGATCAACCTTGATCTCCTAAAGGAATCACCACTAAGATTCACTCTCTTAGTCTTCTTAAGGATACTGACCTACCCGGTCCCTTAAGGAAAATCAAACAACTGTTTGAGGTTGGTGTTTACAAAGGTTTGCTTCTAAATAAGCTGAGTGTAAACTAAATAAGAACAGATGAAGAAAGTAGAGGCTTGAATCTTTTCTTGTATTGCAGCTCTTTGTTTTCTCTCACACATAGCTTTCTTCTTTTCTTCAGCCTTTTATAGTCCAAGGTGCAAAGGATATTTCTGTTGAGAGAATATGACCGTTGGAGGGCATTTCTGGAACTTCCAGAACCTGCTGTGGCTGAACCTTGGTAGGTAGGCTTTTCAGAATAGTACACTGCTCTTGTACTTCTCGATAGAGACATTTGCCTTTAACCATTGACTTCTGATCAGAGTTATGCTTCGTGTTGGAACTTGTGAAGCTTGGTGATCAGAGTCAGAGGGATGCTTGGATCCTCTGACCTTCGTAACTTCTGCTTCTGGACCTTCAGAGCTTCTGAACCTTCAGAGCCTCTGGTCCCTCAGAGCTTCTGGTCTTCAGATCTTCTGATCCTCAGATCTTCTGATCCTCTGATCTTCTGATCCTCTGATCCTCTGATCTTCAGATCCTCTGATCTTCAGATCCTCTGATCTTCAGATCTTCTGATCCTCTGATCTTCTGATCCTCTGATCCTCTGATCCACAGATCCTCTGATCCTCTTATCTTCAGATCTTCTGATCTTCAGATCCTCTGATCCTCAGATCCTCTGATCTTCAGATCCTCTGATCTTCAGATCTTCTGATCTTCAGAACTTCTGACGAATATATCTTCTGGTGTCAGAATCAGAACATGTTTGTCAAAACACTCAAGACAAACATTAGAGTATCATAGTTGTTCATCCACAAATAAATACTTGTTATCATCAAAACATAGAGTTGTACCACATGACCAAATCTTGATCTTACAGCCCTTCCACCAGTATTCAGCATCTCCCAGCAGAAGATAAGTCGCCATGCCCCCCTTGGCACCCTCTACAGTCTGCAGAACGCCGAAAATCTTCTCGATTTCCTGGATCCAGAGATCCGCTGCGTCTGGGTCAGTACCACCAGAGAACTTTGGTGGGTTTTGCCTCCTGAAATCATTGAGGCCTTTGTTCTGGTCCAGAGTGACTTCCCTCTGGCGCTGATGCTGTTCACGTGCTTCTTCAGTAGCACGCCTCATGACATTATCATTTGCCTGTGCGGTAACGGCTTGGGCCATAGTGGCCATCATCTCAGCTAGTTGATTGGTATTCACCATATTCTGATAAAGGAAGCAAACAGTCAGTACTCATCATAAGATAGCATCTAGCATCACTATACAGTATGAGTAAGCAATAACTTCGATCAATTTTTAAGCGAAAAATCGCTTGCAGACAATCAATTTTCACTCTTTGCAGAGTCACACAACCTAGCACAGAAGACCTATTCCCCAACAACTCCCGAAAGACTCGACCGTGCTCTGATACCACAATGTAACACCCCGATTTCGGTGGCGTCACTTTAGTAACCAAAATAAACTTAATGCGGAAAAACGTGAATATTTTTTTTTTTATAATAATAACTAAGACAAGACGGAATTAAATAAAATCCAACAATAACAAAAATCAGAACTAATATACAATATATAAACAGCCCCCGCTGTAGTAGCAACCTCGTCACGAGTAACCTCCAGTGACGGAAAGAAAAGTGCAACGCCCGTAGGCAATATATACAAACCAAATGAAAAGGTGAAGTGCCCGCAACACTATCCCTCAAAACTGAGAATCAGCTGACCCAATGGCCTGAAAATAAGACTTCCTAAGTCCAACCAACTCTCTGTGATTCCCGTAAGGAAACCACACAAAAAGCTATAGGCGGATCTACCCTGTCCCCTAAGTAACAAATGAAGCAAGACTGTCAGAGCTAAAACTCTACTCCTACACTAATCCTAACTCGAGGAGCTCATACCAACACTCAAAACTATGTGCTAGCATGATCGTCGTCTGAATCAGAATCCAGAACGACCAAGTCTACTAACCCTATCCGTCCTCCCCTCGCAACCGCAGTGCGCTCCGATGCTAGACTCACGGGCTTAGGGCCCGATCCCTGATCATCGATGATCGCAACGGTGGGTGCACTAGACCCTGCCGAAGGCACTCCCACTGGAATCTCCTCTGAGGGATCCTCCTCGTCTGAAGACAATGGTGGTGGTGGTGGTCCTCCAAGTCCTGGTCCACAGTGAACGCCCGGTGGCAAGTTGAAGCTGATAGAGCATCGCCTCAACACTCCTGACCTCAGAAGTCCTCCGCTATCCACGTGATCCTCCATGATGCGCCCCGAATTCGTCGCTCGATGGCTCGCGGGGTCAACCACCCACGACCCGGGGTCGTCCTGATCGATCATCTCA
The DNA here is from genome assembly GCF_012489685.1 of Lotus japonicus. Classification (NCBI taxonomy): domain Eukaryota; kingdom Viridiplantae; phylum Streptophyta; class Magnoliopsida; order Fabales; family Fabaceae; genus Lotus; species Lotus japonicus. The sequence continues at coordinate 53,591,656 of NC_080046.1, forward strand.
TACCTAATCCCCCCCGAAGGGTGGACCATGGTGAACCAATCCGCAATATTCATCTGACAAAAGGCGTTGTCCGCCAAAACACACACAGAAGACGCGAGGGTCAACTCTAAAGAACTATGTAGATAATAAACCCAATAGGTACAAATAATAAATAGCCACTTAGGCTTATAACTAGAGATGTCATTCCTAGGGTTGCATGTTCCATATCGAACGTAAATGTCAACAATAACAAATAGCATGTTCCAAATAGGATTGACAAATAACAATCACACTCGACAACTAAATTAGTATGTATGTTGCATGATATGCAATGCAGGTTAACCCAGTCAACCAATATGCATTCCGGAATGGATGGACATCATCGGATCAGCCCTAACACCAGCCACGGTGGGACCATTTCGGCCCGTGATGCCTCTTACTCCAACATCATCATGTAGTCATATCAGCATAAAACCCGAAGGCCTGCCATTTCGGTCTGCTACTAAGAGTCACCTAGCAGCGCTCTTACGCGGAAATCCTGGTCTTATAACCAATTTTGGAATCCGCCGTGGTCCGGTATCTCGCCGTGTTTAAACCACTTAATGAGTGCATGCAATGCAGTGATTAGCCAAACAACGTCTCCGAATCTCACTCGACACGTCGCCACGTGTTCTAGCTAAATTAATGTCTCTAAAAGCTTACCCTAAGGTAAAGTCGATTCTGCGACAAAAGACACTTCTTCATAACAACACATAACTCACGATGATCTCCAAATCATCCGACTCATCTCAATCCGATGGTCACAACTGCTCAACGAGCACAGAGTATCACACTCTCGGAAACTAACGGTTTCCCGGACTTATCCCCAGGATAGCCCAACAACACATAGCTGCTCCAACAGCACAAGAACATCGACATACTCAACATTCCTCAACTTCCTCAACACTTGGATCCGACGACACTTCTCGTTTTCCAAAAACTAAGATTTGCATCCGAAGCTTCCTTTCGAGTTTATTATCTTTATTTAAAGATTTAGAGGTTGTTTAATGTCTTATGAGTTTTCTTTTCAAAATAATATCCTTTTAGTCTTATCGCAAAATCTTATAAGTTCTCGGGATCTCCTAATCCCCAACTGACTCCAGAGAATGTCTCGATCCATACACATCATAACAAGGCCCGAATCTCATTCGTCCTATCAAACTTTCTCAAAACTCTCAAATAAAAATCGGCATGACCTGCCCGCTATTCTCACGATTCAGAATTTCAGATTCCAGTACAGAGCATATTTAAATCATCACAATCAACAACATGTCATATATCAATAAATCGCATCATAAACACTTAGCACTTAGCATATAAAGCATGCACCACACATCCTAGATTACCCACATAGCACATAGCATGTAAGACAATCTCAAAAACATTCAGTAGATGAATCATCTACATTGTCAGCCGAAGCCTCAGAAAACATTTTCCAATCACACACAATTCCAGTGCATAAACAGTAAACAATGTCGAAACATCGACCCTAAGCATTAACTAGAGATTCAGTGAGAAGCCCTCACCTGAAAGTTCTCCTGAATGATCAACTAGTGCTTCCTCGCTCTCAAAGTGTTGGTCCTCGGGGAAATCCTCAAAAGCACCTTTACAATAAAATCACAGAATACTATCAGAATCTATCGGAAACTAAGCTATCGATACTTACTAAGGTTACTCGAAGTAATCTATACTCTAAGGTACGATAAACTAGCGCGAAAGACAAGTTTTCGGAAAAGGAAAATTTTCCTCCTCCCCCCCTAATAGGGCTCGGCCACTTTGTGCAATTATGGGGCTCGATTTTTCTTCGATCAAACTTGGTTCCTATGCTTTCATAAGCCGTAACTAAGGGTATTCTGAACTCGGAAAAATTATCGGATCAAAAACTGTCGCAGGGGTATTTTGGTCATGATTTTTAACTTAGGATTTTCAAAACTGAAATCCCAAAAATAAAATTTTGCAGGGACGTCACCAACGACGTTTATGACAACTAATCCTACTAGCACTAAGCTAAGGCGATAGTTTTCAGCCTAAAGGTTGAAGCTTTACACCAAAAACTCCAAAAATGGGTATTTTAGGTTCAAATTGATTCCGGCGGAATTCCGGCGACATAACGGAAAATCTAACACGGCAGAAGTGATCTTGGGCGCATAAGGAAGAGGTTTAGAATCAGAAATGAAAGATTCAGGATAGTTTTGCAAAAACCCATAAACTATCCACTCAGAAAACTCTACAGAAAAGCTATGGAAAAAGCGATCAGAGGTAAGGATTAGCGACTATACCTCGAAGCCTTGAAGTAGCAACTAACGGATCAACGATCAAGCAAGCGATGAACAAAATTCTTCTTCCTTCTTCCTTGTTCTTGGCCGCGGGTTTGAGGAGAGAAAATGGAGGAAAATTTGAGTTTTTCTTCCTTTCTTTGCTATATATAAAGGTTGGAAATTCGCGGGAAAATGAAAGTTTCGCGAATCTGATTTTTCCGGCGTCATTCTCCGTGAATTAATAGATATGTTTTGGCGAAAGAATTCCAAAACTAAAATGAGGTCTCTTTGTATTTTTGGCAACTAAAGCATAGTCGGTATAAAACTATTTTACCCGATAAGTTGCTTTTTGCATTCGGATGTCGGAATGGAAAACTTCCTTCTGAAGAAAGATTGAAATCATCAAGAGAAATGGGTGTACGCGTGTAGAATATTCATTTGAAGCTCTGAATAGAAAAAGTCTTCATCGTCGAGAAATTCTAGGGTTTTGAAATACCAGAGATTCGGTTTCGGCAAACTTCCGATGATTGGAATCGGACGTTCGTAGATCCTAGAGTTTCGCCTCGAAATGATGGTGATATATGGAAAAAAAGAAGTTCTAACATTTCTCTGAAGATTTTTGGAATTAACTGCCAGCGTGCCTAAAAGTGAAAATTAGCTATATACTAGGGTTTCTGACCTAGGTTTAAGCGTGTAACGATCGTGCTATAACTTTTATCGATCATAATGCAATCCTTGAACTTTTCCTGAACTTTCTCCTTCATAAATATATTTCATTTAATAAACTTTCGTTCAGGTTTCCCTTCACATTACATCAACCCTAATCGTGAATAAGAAGTTTATTCACTTAGCATAAGCTTAAAAAAACTTGGGCCTTACACACACAAAGCCAAGGCGCAAGGGTCAACTCACGGAATATAATAGATAATACAAGCAACATGTGATGAATAAAGGGGTATATATATAGGTTGTATATAGACATATAAGTTCTGTATCGTCTACCCTAAGGTATATACATAACATGTTATCAGATTTCTAATAACAATTCAATATTCAATATCTCAACAGTTCAATAAGTTATATCTCGAAAACTCAATAAGCAATATATCAACGAATATAGTTAAGTGCATAGTGTGTCAATGCAACGTCAATTTCAACGGTTCCGAAAGAAGTAGGTTGGGCACGATCGAGTCGGTCCTAACACTGGCATTGTGTCGACCATAACCCTCGGGTGTCACTTACAACCTTGACATAGCCGGATCAGTCCAAACCCTGCGGGTCGACTTTTCCCTCCGCTATGCCTGACAATCAACAGGTCGATCCTAACCTTACGGTCGATCATATCCCCCGTCGATGCCCGAATTACCCGAAGGTATAAACTGTACCCGAAGGCATAAACTGTACCCGAAGGCATAAACTGTACCCGAAGGTATAAACTGTACCCGAAGGTATAAACATTATCTCATGATGATTTCTCAAATCATCCGACTCATCTCCATCCGATGGTCAAAACTGCTCAGCGAGCAAAGAGTATCAACATACTCGGAACTACCCGTTTCCCGGCTTATCTTTTAGATAGCCCAACAACAAAACTGCTCCTCGAGCAAAAGAGTATCAACATACTCCAAACTTATTAGTTTTCCTCAACACTTGGACTCGACGACACTTCTCATTTTCCAAAACTAAGATTCAAACCCTAAGCTTTCACCTGAGATTGTTATCCTTATTTAAAGGTTCAGAGGTTGTTTAATGTCTTATGAATTTTCCTTGTAAAAATAGTCTCCGTTTAGTCTTATCGTATTTCCTATGAGTTTCAAAGATCCCATAACCCCAAATAACTCCCAGAGAATGTCTCGATCCACTAAAACAAGAACAAGGCCCGAACTCCGTTCGTCCCGTCAAACTTTCTCAAAATCTCATAAAAATCCGGCATGACTTGCCCGTTATTCTCACTCCTCAGTACCACAGATATATGTGAAATGACATAGTTAAATCAGCACAGTCAACAACATGTCACATATATCAACACATCCTAGAATAACCACGTAGCACTTAGCATATAAAGCAAATATCACACATCCTAGATTAACCATTTAGCACGTACCATGTAATTCAATCTCAAAAACAGTTAGTAGATGAATCATCTACATTGTCAGCCGAAGCCTCAGAAAACTTTTCCCAATCAAACACAACCAAGTGCATAAACAGTAAATCAAGTCGAATTCGTCGACACCTAAAGCATTAGCTAGTAAGGTAAGTTGCCCTAACCTCGAACTCGTCCAGTGTGTTCAAGCAAGGCTCCTTCACAATCCTCTTTTCCTGCTCCAAGTGTTCCTCCAAACGAATCTCGATACCTTCAAGTAGCAACTGTTGAATCAACGATCAAGCAAGAAATGAAGAAAAGCTCTCCTCCTCCCTCTTCTCTCCAAGCCGCGGGTTGTGTGTGTGTTTGTGAGGTTTTGTCTCAAGCTTCAACATATATATATAGGGAATGAAATGGAAGATATTTAGCAAGGATCGGATAAGTATGAATAGATATTTATCAAGATTGGATAGGTATGAATAGATATTTATCAAGATTGGATAAGTATGAGCAGATATTTTGAGAAGATATTTTGTAAACCGGTACAGATTTATTTAGATATCGGAGGATTTTGCTCATAGAGTTAAGATAAAAATATGAGAGCGATTTCCGATTCTTCCTACTGATTCCAACGTATTTTAGACACGATATTCTCCCCGCTGAATCTTCCAATTCTTCAAAGAAATATCGGTATGATTTTTGGTTTTCGAGGCTTGTTTTTAATGCTATATATAGAGGTTGGCAAAACGCGGGAAAACGAAAGTTTCGCGATTCCGATTTTTCCGGCTTCATTCTCCATGAATTCTAAGATAGGTTTTGGCGACATAATACCAAAACTCAACAGAGGTCACCTTGTATTTTAAGTGACTAATGCAAAGTCGGTGTAAAAACTATTTTACCCGATAAGTTACTTTTTGCATCGTATGTTGGAATAGAAAACTTCCTTCTGAAGAAAGATTGAAAACATCAAGAGAAATGGGTGTACGCGTGTGGAATCTTCATTTGAAGCTCCGAATAGAAAAAATCTTCATCGTCGGTTGATTCTAGGGTTTTGAAATACCAGGGTTTCAGTTTCGGCAAACTTCCGATGATTGGAATCGGACGTTCGTAGATTCTAGAGTTTCGCCTCGAAACGATTGTGATATATGGAAAAAGAGAAGTTCTAACATTTCTCTGAAGATTTTTGGAAGAAATTCCTACAGTGTTCCAAGGGTGGAACATAGTTTGATTTCCTAAGGTTCTTGTCCTAGGTTTTAAAGCGAATATTAGTCGTGCTATAACTTAAATCGACTTCGATACAATCCTTTGACTTTTCCTGAACTTTCTCCTTCATGAATTTATTTCATCCGATAAACTCTTGTTCAGGTTTTCCTTCACGATACGTCAAGCCAAATCGTAAATGGAAATCTCTTCCACTTATTCTAACCTTAAAAACTTGGGTCTTACATTACTACCCTCCAAAAAGAAAGTTTCGTCCTCGAAACTTAGGGTTCAGTAAAAGCTCCGGATATTATCCCTTGATCTTATCCTCTAATTCCCATATAGCACCGTCCGTGTCTTTGTTCCAAATAACTTTTACTAAAGCACTCTGCTTCCCCTTCGATTGTTTCACTCTTCTAGTCCCAATGTTGACCGACGGCGTCTCAACAGACATATCATCTTCAACTTTCCGAGATTTAACTACAATCGTAAATGCTAACACCACTAAATCCCTTATTCGGTTGTCGTCCAAAAGACAATGATAGTGGGATAACCAATACATTCCTAGGATAACATCTAGGTTCTGTTAAGTCAATCAAACAGTTAGTACTCATCATAAGATAGCATCTAACATGCTATACAATATGATTAAGCAATAACTTCAATCAATTCTAAGCGAAAAAATCGCTTGCAGACAATCAATTTTCACTCTTTGCAGAGTCACACAACCTAGCACAGAAGAACCATTCCCCAAAGACTCCCGAAAGACTCGACAAGCTCTGATACCACAATGTAACACCCCGATTTCGGTGGTGCCACTTTAGTGACTTTAAATCAATAGTGCGGAAAATGCGTAAATATTTTTTTTTGGTTTTCTTTTCAAATAGAAGACTTAACATAATGAAGACTCAACCCAAAGATAATAAACATAAAGTAATTGGAGATAGTGCCCGCAGGCGAATAAGTATATCCCATGGTCAGAGCCATGAGTTTTGTGAATACAGTTTTCAAGAAGATAAGTCAGCCCCAACGGGAAATGACAATCAGAGCTGTGAAAACAATCCCCCCATATAATACACTCCTAAAATCGACCCTCATCCGATCATGCATGAAGTCCGGGTCCACGTCGAAGGCTCAGTAGTAGTCATTGTGCTCAGGATCCTCCCCGAACGACGAACCATCTTGAATCAGCTGTTGGACGTCTGGCAGCAGGCCGACCGCCCAAACACAACCATACACACAAATCCAAGGCGCTAGGGTCAACTCACGGAATATAATAGATAATACAAGCAACATGTGATGAATAAAGGGGTATATATATATAGGTTGTATATAGACATATAAGTTCTGTATCGTCTACCCTAAGGTATATACATAACATGTTATCAGATTTCTAATAACAATTCAATATTCAATATCTCAACAGTTCAATAAGTTATATCTCGAAAACTCGATAAGCAATATATCAACGAATATAGTTAAGTGCATAGTGTGTCAATGCAACGTCAATTTCAACGGTTCCGGAAGAAGTAGGCTGGGCACGATCGAGTCGGTCCTAACACTGGCATTGTGTCGACCATAACCCTCGGGTGTCACTTACAACCTTGACATAGCCGGATCAGTCCTAACCCTGCGGGTCGACTTTTCCCTCCGCTATGCCTGACAATCAACAGGTCGATCCTAACCTTACGGTCGATCATATCCCCCGTCGATGCTCGAATTACCCGAAGGTATAAACTGTACCCGAAGGCATAAACTGTACCCGAAGGCATAAACTGTACCCGAAGGTATAAACTGTACCCGAAGGCATAAACTGTACCCGAAGGTATAAACTGTACCCGAAGGCATAAACTGTACCCGAAGGCATAAACTGTACCCGAAGGTATAAACTGTACCCGAAGGTATAAACATTATCTCATGATGATTTCTCAAATCATCCGACTCATCTCCATCCGATGGTCAAAACTGCTCAGCGAGCAAAGAGTATCAACATACTCGGAACTACCCGTTTCCCGGCTTATCTTTTAGATAGCCCAACAACAAAACTGCTCCTCGAGCAAAAGAGTATCAACATTGTTGGAACATGTTGCCTTGCATTTTGTCAAAACAACTGATTGTCGAAGCAGATGCCGTGGCATCTGACCTCGTGAAGCTAGGACATCAGTCCTCAGCTTGTGTTTCTGTTATGGGCCTTCTGAAGATTTGCTGAAGATATGTTTTTGAGTTACTTGAGGAGCAAGTAACTATTCCAAAAGGGTTTTAGTTGTTGGGTTGTTATTTGTTGAACCAATCTTTGTTAAAAGATTGATTTCTATCTTTACTTGTGCAATAAGAAACCGAATCTATCAAGATTGCGTTTTCAAATTGCTGTTATTGGAATCTGTTTCTTCAGCCCGTGCTAACCCTAAAGCCCATGCTACCGCTGCTGAAGTCTATAAAAGGATGAAGACCTAAAACGTGAAAAGAACCGAAGCTGAAAGAGAGATTAAGAGTTTTAGGATTTGTTATTGTGCTTCGTCCTGTGTTAGTTGTGAATCTGTCTTTGCTCACTGATTCTATAAAGCAAAGAGAGGTTCTGTGTTGTTTGATTGCGTTCAAACTTTACTTGTTCATTGTGTTCACCAATCACTGTGGCAGTGATTGAGAGAAAGTGAGAGGGGCTCTCATACTTAGGTTGGGATTCTAAGTAGAAATACACTGGGTAGATTAGGAAGTGAACTATGAACTGAGTCGTTCATGAGTGTCTGTAATTCCTGAATCTTGAGATAGTGGATTTCCTTTCTTTGGGTGCAAACCCTCCAGACGTAGGTGAAAGTTTTCACTGAACTGGGTGAACAACTTCTGAGTGTTATTGTTTTGTTGTTAAGTTCTGTTTTATTGTTAAGCGATTTTCGAACCTCTTGTCTTAGCATCGTGCAGAACAATCGTATCAGAGGGAACCTGAATTACAATTGGCATCAGAGCAGGCACCCTGTTCTGGTTGGGTGAGCTCCAGGGAGTTTTATTCAAGTTCTCATGGATAACAAGGAGGGAGGATCAGTCAACAGGCCACCCATTCTGGATGGTACTAACTATGACTACTGGAAGGTTCGCATGACAGCCTTTCTCAAATCGATTGACAACAAGACTTGGAAAGCTATTGTCAAGGGTTGGAAGCACCCCACTAAGGCTGAGGTTGAAGGCACCTCTACTACTGTTGTGGAAAAACCTGAAGAAGAATGGACCAGTGTTGAAGATGAAGCTGCACTTGGAAATTCAAAGGCTCTAAATGCTATTTTTAATGGAGTTGACAAGAATATGTTTAGGCTGATCAATACATGTACTGTGGCAAAGGATGCTTGGGAAATTCTGAAAACTGCACATGAAGGAACTACTCGAGTAAGGATGTCAAGACTTCAGATGCTTACTACTCAATTTGAAAATCTGATGATGACTGAAGAAGAGACTATTTCAGAATTCCACATGCGTGTCCGTGACTTGTCTAATGCTTCATTTGCTTTGGGAGAACCTATGTCAGATGAGAAGCTTGTAAGGAAAATTCTGAGATCTCTTCCTCAGAAGTTTGCTATGAAAGTCACTGCAATTGAGGAGGCTCAAGACATTGAGAACATGAAGGTTGATGAACTTATTGGCTCCTTGCAGACATTTGAGTTGAAACTGAGTGGAAAATCTGAGAAGAAGAATAAGAGTATTGCTTTTGTGTCTAACACTGATGAAGGTGATGATGAAGACTGTGAGGGTGAAAATTTTTCTGAGGCTCTGGCCATGCTAGCAAAAAAATTCAACAGGGCTTTGAGGAAGATTGACAAAAGAACCAGACCTAATGCCCAGGACATGAAGTTCGATAACAAACCCAAGTTTTCAAACTCTCAGAGGAAGACCAAGGAAGAAGAAAGACCTGTTCAGAACAAAGGAGTTCAATGTCATGAATGTGAAGGATATGGTCACATCAGGTCTGAATGTGCCACTTATCTGAAGAAGCAAAAGAAAGGTATGATGGTAACTTGGTCAGATGAAGACACTGAAGATGAGGAGGAGATATCTGCAAACAAAGTCAATGCTTTCCCTGGAACTATCTGTGAGTCTGAGACAAGTGATGAAGACATCTCTGATGAGGAATTGGCTGAAACTTACAAGCTGCTACACAACAAGTGGGAAGAAGCATGTAAACTTGTGAGAGAAAAGCAAAGTGAGATAGAGCAACTTGTGTCTCAGAATGAAAGGTTGAAAGAGCTCAGCACAAAACTAAAGGAGGATCTGGAGGAATGGCAAAGTAAGTTTAATAATGCTGATGTTATGGAAAAAGCTAACCTAATATTGATTAATGCGGGACTTCAAGAGGAAGTAACAATTCTGACAAGAAAACTTGAAGCCACTCATAAATCTGTTAGAATGCTAAACAGTGGTTCTGACATGCTTGATGAGATTCTGAAAGAAACTAGCAAGCAAGGAGGGAGTCTGAAGGGAATTGGTTTTGACTACAGAACAACGAACAAAGAAGGTCAAAAAGGATCAAAGAAGTTTGTGTCTGCTGCAAAACAAACTGAATTCAAGAAGCCCAGAAATTATCAGTTGTCAGATCCATTGCCTCGACATGTACCTCAACATGGGAAATCCCAGCTCAAGCTTGAGAAAATTGTACTTTGGAAGTGTCACTACTGTGGTAAGAATGGTCACATAAAGCCTTACTGTTACAGGTTATATGGCTATCCTCAGATGCACGATAAAAGGCCTGTTAAGATGAAGAAGGAATGGAAGCCCAATGGTGAAGTCAGATGTCAGCTAGCCTACACGTCCTTCAGAGCATCATCAGAAGAAGATTGGTATTTTGATAGTGGCTGCTCAAAGCACATGACAGGAAACAAGAGCTTCTTGCAAGATATCAGAAGTCACTCCACTAACTATGTTACTTTTGGAGATGGAGCTAAAGGAAAGATCAAGGGGGTAGGAAAGCTTGTTAGCACAGGATCTCCTAACTTGAACAATGTGTTGCTTGTAAATGGCTTAACTGCCAACCTAATCAGCATAAGTCAACTGTGCGATCAAGGGTATGATGTGAAGTTCAATAAGATAGAATGTGTTGTGACCACTGATGATGAAAAAGTTGTGATGAGAGGAGTCAGATCAAAAGACAACTGTTACATGTGGACATCAGAAGAAAAAGCTCATGTTTCCAGATGTATGTTAACTAAAGAAGGTGAGGTGAATGTATGGCATCAAAGACTAGGACATCTCAACTACAGGAGCATGCAAAAAGTTATAGCTGATGAAGCAATAAGGGGATTGCCCAATCTGAGTTTGGGAGAAGGGAAGCTATGTGGAGAATGTCAGATTGGTAAGCAAACCAAGGTGTCTCACAAGATGATCCAGCATCAGACCACAACGAAGGTTCTGGAATTGCTTCACATGGATCTCATGGGTCCCATGCAAGTTGAAAGCTTGGGAGGAAAGAGGTATGTGTTTGTCTGTGTAGATGACTTTTCAAGGTATACATGGGTTGAATTTATGAGAGAAAAATCAGAGACATTTGAAATATTCAAGAACCTATGTTTGAGACTTCAGAATGAGAAGGACTGTGTGATTGTAAGAATCAGAAGTGATCATGGAAGGGAGTTTGAGAATTCAAAATTCTTGGAGTTCTGTGGAACAGAAGGTATTAGCCATGAATTTTCTGCCCCCATCACTCCACAGCAGAATGGAATTGTTGAACGGAAAAATAGAACTCTCCAGGAATCAGCCAGAGTAATGTTACATGCTAAGAAGATTCCACACCAGTTCTGGGCTGAAGCTATGAGTACTGCTTGTTACATACATAATAGAGTCACCATCAGGGCAGGGACAGCCTCTACACAATATGAGCTATGGAAAGGTAGAAAGCCATCTGTAAAATACTTTCACATCTTTGGAAGTAAATGTTATATTCTTGCAGATCGTGATCCTAAGAGGAAGCTTGATCCTAGAAGTGATGAAGGAATTTTCATGGGGTATTCTATGAACAGCAAAGCTTATAGAGTTTTTAACTCTCGCACGAGGACCATGATGGAATCTGTGAATGTGACTGTGGATGATGAACCAAGCAAGATGGAAGAAGCAGTTCTGAATGAAGATGATGATGGTACTGATGTTCCAGCCAATGCTCCAGCAACCGCCCTAGACAATGAGTCAGAAACAAGTGCTGATGAAAAGGAAGACAAAGATATCACATCAAACAAAGCTCCATCAATCAGGGTTCAGAAGAATCATCCTCAAGAAAACATTATTGGTAATCTTCAAGAAGGGGTGACTACCAGATCCAGAAGTATTATTGCTCACAGTTGTTTCATCTCTAAAATAGAACCCAAGAATGTTAATGAAGCTCTCACTGATGAATACTGGATAAATGCTATGCAAGAAGAGCTAGAGCAGTTCAGAAGAAATGAAGTGTGGGAGTTAGTGCCCAGACCTGAAGAAGTAAACATCATTGGCACCAAGTGGATCTTCAAGAACAAATCAGATGAAGCTGGAACAGTCACAAGGAATAAAGCAAGGCTTGTTGCTCAAGGATATACTCAGATAGAAGGAGTTGATTTTGATGAGACCTTTGCTCCAGTAGCTAGACTGGAATCTATAAGACTCTTGTTAGGTGTTGCTTGTCTCTTGAAGTTCAGACTTTATCAGATGGATGTGAAGAGTGCTTTTCTGAATGGCTATTTGAATGAAGAAGTTTATGTTGAACAGCCTAAAGGATTTACAGATCCACATCATCCAGATCATGTGTACAAGTTGAGGAAGGCCTTGTATGGTTTGAAGCAAGCACCTAGGGCTTGGTATGAAAGATTAACTGAGTTTCTCGTAAGCAATGGTTACTGCAAGGGAGGAATTGATAAAACTCTGTTTGTAAAGAATGACAAAGGAAAGCTCATGATAGCACAGATTTATGTGGATGACATTGTTTTTGGAGGAATGTCTAACTCAATGGTGGCACATTTCGTTCAACAAATGAAATCTGAATTTGAGATGAGCTTAGTTGGTGAACTGAATTATTTTCTAGGACTACAAGTCAAGCAAATGGAGGATTCCATGTTCATATCTCAGAGTAAGTATGCTAAAGGCCTAGTCAAGAAATTTGGTCTTGAAAAGGCTGGTCACAAGAGAACCCCTGCTGCTACACACATCAAGATGTCCAAAGATGAGCAAGGAGAAGATGTTGATCAAAGTCTCTATAGAAGCATGATTGGAAGCTTGTTGTATCTCACTGCCAGCAGACCAGATATCACCTTTGCAGTAGGTGTATGTGCAAGATATCAAGCAGCTCCTAAGGCTAGTCATCTGCTACAAGTCAAGAGAATTATCAAGTACATCAATGGCACGTGTGAATATGGTATTCTCTATACTCATGATACAAATTCTTCGTTAGTTGGTTTCTGTGATGCCGATTGGGCAGGCAGTGCAGATGATAGAAAAAGCACATCTGGTGGATGTTTCTTTCTAGGGAATAATCTGATTTCATGGTTTAGCAAGAAGCAGAATTGTGTCTCATTGTCTACAGCTGAAGAAGAATATATTGCAGCCGGAAGTAGTTGTACTCAACTCATGTGGATGAAGCAAATGTTGAAAGAGTATGATGTTGAGCAGGATGTCATGACATTGTACTGCGACAATCTCAGTGCAATCAATATTTCCAAGAATCCCATACAGCATAGCAGGACCAAGCATATTGACATTAGACATCATTTCATTAGAGACTTGGTGGAGGATAAAATTGTCAACTTGGAACATGTTACAACTGACAAGCAATTGGCTGATATTTTCACAAAACCCCTTGATGCACTTACATTTGAAAAATTAAGAGGAAATCTAGGGATTTGCCTTTTTGATGCATAGCAATTAGCGTGTCCATATGTGTCAACGGCTAGTTTATTTTTGTTCATCATTAACTGCCGTTGTGACATCAGCAGAGAGAAGGTTACTTCATGGTTCGCTTATCCTATAACTACCTTCAACGGTCAAATTGTGTTCTCTCAACCGCTTGTGCATCTATCTTTTTCAAGACTTATCATCGTTCATCTGAAAGTTGTGCTCATTGTTCTGTACTCTGTTTGTATTTACTCTCGATTCATCATGTCTCAAAGCTCAGGAAGGAAGGAATCTGTCAAGGCTAAGATTGAGAGAACTGCAAAAGGAGTCAAGTGTATGGGTTTGAAGAGTGATACTTCTCAACCATCTTCTGTGTCCAAGAAAGTCTTCAAGAAGATGCGATCAAAAAACCCAACGTGTAAGGTCTACGAATCACAGGTCAAGAACAGCAAAGCCCCAATTGTTCCTTACAAAGAGGAGATCAATGATGAAGATTCTACTGTGCCTGATGTTGTACCTAATGTTGAGACATCCAGGTCTAAGGAAAGTTCTGCTCAAGAAAATTCTGGAAAGGATTCCACTTCTCATGAAGATTCAGGCAATGCTGCCCAGCCAGACATCTCTGTGTCATCCTCTTCAAAGGATGCTGATCCAAAGAATGGTAACTCTGAGGGTACCAATTCTGAAGAGCCAAACCAGGCTCCAGCCTCTGTTCAGAACATCTCTGATGATGCTTCTGATGATGTTCCTCTGACTGAGTCCTTTACTGATAGTGTTGCTGCGAGGATGAAGAAGAAAAGAAGGGTTTCTTCTCCTGAAGTCACTCCTACTCCATCAAAGAAATCCAAGTCTTCACCTATAACCTACAAGTCCCGACAGGCTAGTGTGAAGAGTAAGGGAAAGCAAAAGGAAGACAAGACTCCCACTGAGAAGAAGAAGAGGAAGACTCCAGTTGACGTTGAAGACTCTGAATCAGATGTTGAAGTCGGTGTTCAGAACATTCGATCTTCTGAGAAAAAGAAGTTTTCTGGTAAGCGTATTCCTCAGAATGTTCCTGCCGTTCCTATTGATAGCGTGTCTTTTCACTTAGAAGAGAATGTTCAGAAGTGGAAGTTTGTTTGCAAGAGGATAATGGCCAAGGAAAGGGAAGTTGGCTCTGATGTTCTTGAATGTAGAGATGTTATTGCACTTATTGAGAAAGCAGGTCTGATGAAGACTATTCAGAATGTTGGTAGGTGCTATGAGAGGCTTGTGAGAGAGTTCTTGGTAAATCTCTCTATTGATGTGGGACGTCCTGATAGTGCAGAATTCAGGAAAGTCTATGTGAGAGCTGAATGTGTTGTGTTCTCACCTGCTGTGATCAATCAAGCACTTGGCAGAAGTGCTATTGCCTTTGTTGATGAAGAAGTGTCCATGGATGTTGTGGCCAAGGAACTTAGCGCTGGTTATGTGAAGAAGTGGCCTAGCAAGAAGCTGCTCTCTACTGGAAATCTGAGTGTGAAGTATGCTATTCTTAACAGGATTGGTGCTGTGAATTGGGTTCCTACTCAGCATACTTCTAGAGTTTCTGCAACGCTTGCCAAATTAATCTATCGGATAGGCAAGTCTATTGATTTTGATTTTGGAACTTTTGTGTTTGAGCAGACATTGAAGCATGCTGATACTTGTGCTGTGAAGCTGCCTGTTTCGTTTCCATAACTTCTTACTGAGATCATTCTGAAGCAACATCCTCAGATTCTCAGAGCTGATGATGTGGCTATGTCTTGTGGTGTTCCAATCACTTTGGATCAACGTTTGTTTATGTACCCACATGTTCTCGACATTGCTTTACCAACTAGCAAAACATCTGCGCCTACTGTGACTGCATCTGACACTAAGGCCATAATTGCTGAATTACTGGAAGTCTCCAAGGCTTTACAAGAAACAATCCGGGTGAGTACTGCCAGGAAGCTCAAAGTTGATGCGTTGCTATTCAAGTTACAAGAAGAAGAACGTCAAGATGTTGAACAAAGCGACGAGGAGGAAGGATCTGAAGCAAGTACAGAGAGAAGTGCCGAAGGTTCCAAGGAAAAGTCCGGTTCTGAAGCATAGTTTGCTTTGATTTTGATCTTGTCTTTTGTTTTGGATGCACCCTTTGCAAATTTGTGCTAAAAAGGGGGAGTAGTTTTAAGTTTCAGATCAGAAGAAATTTGTTTTTGAGCAGTTTTGTGGTTCAGAAGTTGTTTATGTTCAGAAGTTTGAGGTTCAGAAGTTGGTTCTGTTCAGATGTTTCAGTTCAGAAGATGTTTTAGTTCAGAAGATGTTTTAGATCAGAAGTTTGTTTTTGTTCAGAAGTTTGTTCTGTTCAGATGTTCGCAGATCAGAAGATGTTTTAGTTCAGAAGATGTTTTAGTTCAGAAGATGTTTTAGATCAGAAGATGTTTTAGATCAGAAGTTTGTTTTTGTTCAGAAGTTTGTTTTGTTCAGATGTTCGCAGATCAGAAGTTGTTTTTGTTCAGATGTTCGCAGATCAGAAGTTTGTTTTGGTTCAGATGTTCATGTTCTCAGAAGTTGTGAGAAGTTGCTTCTGTTTCTACTGTGCTATGTGTGTTCTGATAGTGTTAGCTCTGGTCTGAAGACAAGTTCAAGACGATGGCTATGTTTGTTTCTGAAATGTTGCCTCTGATGAGCAGTACTTCTGATGGTAGTATTTCTGATACGATGATGTTCAAACTGATCCATTTTGATGTTATCATGTGCTAAGGCTGATTGTACCTCTGGTTGTGTGTTTGTGCTGCTAAAGTGTTTTGTTCCGACTATGCCTTCTGAAGTATGATAGTGGGTTGTGTAGATGCGTTTGTTTGAGGGGGAGTTCTGACTAAGGGGGAGAGTTTTTTTCTCTAGTTTTTATCCTCTCTGATTGTGAGTTGTTTTAGACAAAATTTGACAAAGGGGGAGATTGTTGGAACATGTTGCCTTGCATTTTGTCAAAACAACTGATTGTCGAAGCAGATGCCGTGGCATCTGACCTCGTGAAGCTAGGACATCAGTCCTCAGCTTGTGTTTCTGTTATGGGCCTTCTGAAGATTTGCTGAAGATATGTTTTTGAGTTACTTGAGGAGCAAGTAACTATTCCAAAAGGGTTTTAGTTGTTGGGTTGTTATTTGTTGAACCAATCTTTGTTAAAAGATTGATTTCTATCTTTACTTGTGCAATAAGAAACCGAATCTATCAAGATTGCGTTTTCAAATTGCTGTTATTGGAATCTGTTTCTTCAGCCCGTGCTAACCCTAAAGCCCATGCTACCGCTGCTGAAGTCTATAAAAGGATGAAGACCTAAAACGTGAAAAGAACCGAAGCTGAAAGAGAGATTAAGAGTTTTAGGATTTGTTATTGTGCTTCGTCCTGTGTTAGTTGTGAATCTGTCTTTGCTCACTGATTCTATAAAGCAAAGAGAGGTTCTGTGTTGTTTGATTGCGTTCAAACTTTACTTGTTCATTGTGTTCACCAATCACTGTGGCAGTGATTGAGAGAAAGTGAGAGGGGCTCTCATACTTAGGTTGGGATTCTAAGTAGAAATACACTGGGTAGATTAGGAAGTGAACTATGAACTGAGTCGTTCATGAGTGTCTGTAATTCCTGAATCTTGAGATAGTGGATTTCCTTTCTTTGGGTGCAAACCCTCCAGACGTAGGTGAAAGTTTTCACTGAACTGGGTGAACAACTTCTGAGTGTTATTGTTTTGTTGTTAAGTTCTGTTTTATTGTTAAGCGATTGTCGAACCTCTTGTCTTAGCATCGTGCAGGACGATCGTATCAGAGGGAACCTGAATTACAAACATACTCCAAACTTATTAGTTTTCCTCAACACTTGGACTCGACGAAACTTCTCATTTTCCAAAACTAAGATTCAAACCCTAAGCTTTCACCTGAGATTGTTATCCTGATTTAAAGGTTCAGAGGTTGTTTAATGTCTTATGAATTTTCCTTGTAAAAATAGTCTCCGTTTAGTCTTATCGTATTTCCTATGAGTTTCAAAGATCCCATAACCCCAAATAACTCCCAGAGAATGTCTCGATCCACTAAAACAAGAACAAGGCCCGAACTCCGTTCGTCCCGTCAAACTTTCTCAAAATCTCATAAAAATCCGGCATGACTTGCCCGTTATTCTCACTCCTCAGTACCACAGATATATGTGAAATGACATAGTTAAATCAGTACAGTCAACAACATGTCACATATATCAACACATCCTAGAATAACCACGTAGCACTTAGCATATAAAGCAAATATCACACATCCTAGATTAACCATTTAGCACGTACCATGTAATTCAATCTCAAAAACAGTTAGTAGATGAATCATCTACATTGTCAGCCGAAGCCTCAGAAAACTTTTCCCAATCAAACACAACCAAGTGCATAAACAGTAAATCAAGTCGAATTCGTCGACACCTAAAGCATTAGCTAGTAAGGTAAGTTGCCCTAACCTCGAACTCGTCCAGTGTGTTCAAGCAAGGCTCCTTCACAATCCTCTTTTCCTGCTCCAAGTGTTCCTCCAAACGAATCTCGATACCTTCAAGTAGCAACTGTTGAATCAACGATCAAGCAAGAAATGAAGAAAAGCTCTCCTCCTCCCTCTTCTCTCCAAGCCGCGGGTTGTGTGTGTGTGTTTGTGAGGTTTTGTCTCAAGCTTCAACATATATATATAGGGAATGAAATGGAAGATATTTAGCAAGGATCGGATAAGTATGAATAGATATTTATCAAGATTGGATAGGTATGAATAGATATTTATCAAGATTGGATAAGTATGAACAGATATTTTGAGAAGATATTTTGTAAACCGGTACAGATTTATTTAGATATCGGAGGATTTTGCTCATAGAGTTAAGATAAAAATATGAGAGCGATTTCCGATTCTTCCTACTGATTCCAACGTATTTTAGACACGATATTCTCCCCGCTGAATCTTCCAATTCTTCAAAGAAATATCGGTATGATTTTTGGTTTTCGAGGCTTGTTTTTAATGCTATATATAGAGGTTGGCAAAACGCGGGAAAACGAAAGTTTCGCGATTCCGATTTTTCCGGCTTCATTCTCCATGAATTCTAAGATAGGTTTTGGCGACATAATACCAAAACTCAACAGAGGTCACCTTGTATTTTAAGTGACTAATGCAAAGTCGGTGTAAAAACTATTTTACCCGATAAGTTACTTTTTGCATCGTATGTTGGAATAGAAAACTTCCTTCTGAAGAAAGATTGAAAACATCAAGAGAAATGGGTGTACGCGTGTGGAATCTTCATTTGAAGCTCCGAATAGAAAAAATCTTCATCGTCGGTTGATTCTAGGGTTTTGAAATACCAGGGTTTCAGTTTCGGCAAACTTCCGATGATTGGAATCGGACGTTCGTAGATTCTAGAGTTTCGCCTCGAAACGATTGTGATATATGGAAAAAGAGAAGTTCTAACATTTCTCTGAAGATTTTTGGAAGAAATTCCTACAGTGTTCCAAGGGTGGAACATAGTTTGATTTCCTAAGGTTCTTGTCCTAGGTTTTAAAGCGAATATTAGTCGTGCTATAACTTAAATCGACTTCGATACAATCCTTTGACTTTTCCTGAACTTTCTCCTTCATGAATTTATTTCATCCGATAAACTCTTGTTCAGGTTTTCCTTCACGATACGTCAAGCCAAATCGTAAATGGAAATCTCTTCCACTTATTCTAACCTTAAAAACTTGGGTCTTACATTACTACCCTCCAAAAAGAAAGTTTCGTCCTCGAAACTTAGGGTTCAGTAAAAGCTCCGGATATTATCCCTTGATCTTATCCTCTAATTCCCATATAGCACCGTCCGTGTCTTTGTTCCAAATAACTTTTACTAAAGCACTCTGCTTCCCCTTCGATTGTTTCACTCTTCTAGTCCCAATGTTGACCGACGGCGTCTCAACAGACATATCATCTTCAACTTTCCGAGATTTAACTACAATCGTAAATGCTAACACCACTAAATCCCTTATTCGGTTGTCGTCCAAAAGACAATGATAGTGGGATAACCAATCCATTCCTAGGATAACATCTAGGTTCTGTTAAGTCAATCAAACAGTTAGTACTCATCATAAGATAGCATCTAACATGCTATACAATATGATTAAGCAATAACTTCAATCAATTCTAAGCGAAAAAATCGCTTGCAGACAATCAATTTTCACTCTTTGCAGAGTCACACAACCTAGCACAGAAGACCTATTCCCCAAAGACTCCCGAAAGACTCGACAAGCTCTGATACCACAATGTAACACCCCGATTTCGGTGGTGCCACTTTAGTGACTTTAAATCAATAGTGCGGAAAATGCGTAAATATTTTTTTTTTTGTTTTCTTTTCAAATAGAAGACTTAACATAATGAAGACTCAACCCAAAGATAATAAACATAAAGTAATTGGAGATAGTGCCCGCAGGCGAATAAGTATATCCCATGGTCAGAGCCATGAGTTTTGTGAATACAGTTTTCAAGAAGATAAGTCAGCCCCAACGGGAAATGACAATCAGAGCTGTGAAAACAATCCCCCCATATAATACACTCCTAACATCGACCCTCATCCGATCATGCATGAAGTCCGGGTCCACGTCGAAGGCTCAGTAGTAGTCATTGTGCTCAGGATCCTCCCCGAACGACGAACCATCTTGAATCAGCTGTTGGACGTCTGGCAGCAGGCCGACCGCCCAAACACAACCATACACACAAATCCAAGGCGCTAGGGTCAACTCACGGAATATAATAGATAATACAAGCAACATGTGATGAATAAAGGGGTATATATATATAGGTTGTATATAGACATATAAGTTCTGTATCGTCTACCCTAAGGTATATACATAACATGTTATCAGATTTCTAATAACAATTCAATATTCAATATCTCAACAGTTCAATAAGTTATATCTCGAAAACTCGATAAGCAATATATCAACGAATATAGTTAAGTGCATAGTGTGTCAATGCAACGTCAATTTCAACGGTTCCGGAAGAAGTAGGCTGGGCACGATCGAGTCGGTCCTAACACTGGCATTGTGTCGACCATAACCCTCGGGTGTCACTTACAACCTTGACATAGCTGGATCAGTCCTAACCCTGCGGGTCGACTTTTCCCTCCGCTATGCCTGACAATCAACAGGTCGATCCTAACCTTACGGTCGATCATATCCCCCGTCGATGCCCGAATTACCCGAAGGTATAAACTGTACCCGAAGGCATAAACTGTACCCGAAGGCATAAACTGTACCCGAAGGTATAAACTGTACCCGAAGGCATAAACTGTACCCGAAGGTATAAACTGTACCCGAAGGCATAAACTGTACCCGGAGGCATAAACTGTACCCGAAGGTATAAACTGTACCCGAAGGCATAAACTGTACCCGAAGGTATAAACTGTACCCGAAGGTATAAACATTATCTCATGATGATTTCTCAAATCATCCGACTCATCTCCATCCGATGGTCAAAACTGCTCAGCGAGCAAAGAGTATCAACATACTCGGAACTACCCGTTTCCCGGCTTATCTTTTAGATAGCCCAACAACAAAACTGCTCCTCGAGCAAAAGAGTATCAACATACTCCAAACTTATTAGTTTTCCTCAACACTTGGACTCGACGACACTTCTCATTTTCCAAAACTAAGATTCAAACCCTAAGCTTTCACCTGAGATTGTTATCCTTATTTAAAGGTTCAGAGGTTGTTTAATGTCTTATGAATTTTCCTTGTAAAAATAGTCTCCGTTTAGTCTTATCGTATTTCCTATGAGTTTCAAAGATCCCATAACCCCAAATAACTCCCAGAGAATGTCTCGATCCACTAAAACAAGAACAAGGCCCGAACTCCGTTCGTCCCGTCAAACTTTCTCAAAATCTCATAAAAATCCGGCATGACTTGCCCGTTATTCTCACTCCTCAGTACCACAGATATATGTGAAATGACATAGTTAAATCAGCACAGTCAACAACATGTCACATATATCAACACATCCTAGAATAACCACGTAGCACTTAGCATATAAAGCAAATATCACACATCCTAGATTAACCATTTAGCACGTACCATGTAATTCAATCTCAAAAACAGTTAGTAGATGAATCATCTACATTGTCAGCCGAAGCCTCAGAAAACTTTTCCCAATCAAACACAACCAAGTGCATAAACAGTAAATCAAGTCGAATTCGTCGACACCTAAAGCATTAGCTAGTAAGGTAAGTTGCCCTAACCTCGAACTCGTCCAGTGTGTTCAAGCAAGGCTCCTTCACAATCCTCTTTTCCTGCTCCAAGTGTTCCTCCAAACGAATCTCGATACCTTCAAGTAGCAACTGTTGAATCAACGATCAAGCAAGAAATGAAGAAAAGCTCTCCTCCTCCCTCTTCTCTCTAAGCCGCGGGTTGTGTGTGTGTTTGTGAGGTTTTGTCTCAAGCTTCAACATATATATATAGGGAATGAAATGGAAGATATTTAGCAAGGATCGGATAAGTATGAATAGATATTTATCAAGATTGGATAGGTATGAATAGATATTTATCAAGATTGGATAAGTATGAACAGATATTTTGAGAAGATATTTTGTAAACCGGTACAGATTTATTTAGATATCGGAGGATTTTGCTCATAGAGTTAAGATAAAAATATGAGAGCGATTTCCGATTCTTCCTACTGATTCCAACGTATTTTAGACACGATATTCTCCCCGCTGAATCTTCCAATTCTTCAAAGAAATATCGGTATGATTTTTGGTTTTCGAGGCTTGTTTTTAATGCTATATATAGAGGTTGGCAAAACGCGGGAAAACGAAAGTTTCGCGATTCCGATTTTTCCGGCTTCATTCTCCATGAATTCTAAGATAGGTTTTGGCGACATAATACCAAAACTCAACAGAGGTCACCTTGTATTTTAAGTGACTAATGCAAAGTCGGTGTAAAAACTATTTTACCCGATAAGTTACTTTTTGCATCGTATGTCGGAATAGAAAACTTCCTTCTGAAGAAAGATTGAAAACATCAAGAGAAATGGGTGTACGCGTGTGGAATCTTCATTTGAAGCTCCGAATAGAAAAAATCTTCATCGTCAGTTGATTCTAGGGTTTTGAAATACCAGGGTTTCAGTTTCGGCAAACTTCCGATGATTGGAATCGGACGTTCGTAGATTCTAGAGTTTCGCCTCGAAACGATTGTGATATATGGAAAAAGAGAAGTTCTAACATTTCTCTGAAGATTTTTGGAAGAAATTCCTACAGTGTTCCAAGGGTGGAACATAGTTTGATTTCCTAAGGTTCTTGTCCTAGGTTTTAAAGCGAATATTAGTCGTGCTATAACTTAAATCGACTTCGATACAATCCTTTGACTTTTCCTGAACTTTCTCCTTCATGAATTTATTTCATCCGATAAACTCTTGTTCAGGTTTTCCTTCACGATACGTCAAGCCAAATCGTAAATGGAAATCTCTTCCACTTATTCTAAGCTTAAAAACTTGGGTCTTACAAAGTGGAACGCGTGTGATGGGGTTTACTGCGCACGATGGGACAGTTATGAAAAGTGAAGTGTCGGTTCCGAAGAAAGGGGAAAACTGATGTAACTGACGCGTCACGTGGGGCAGTTAGGGATTTGAAAGGTTTTTGAAATAAGAAGAAGCGCGAAAAGCCTCGCCACCATAGAAACCAAACGCCATCGCCTTTCAAGTAATACCAGCATTAAAGTTCAGTCACTCGCCGGGGACATTACCAGCCAACACCTGGGTGATCAGTACCTGACCAATGCTTACCACCTTTCTCGCCGGCGAACGATCGCTCACCTACTCCAACCAATCGCCAGTACGGAGCGATCGTTCTCGTCGCTTGTGGACTTGTGGGCTTGCGGACTTGTGGACTTGTGGACTTGCCGGTTTGGGCTGTTCGCCAAGACCAAAAATGCCTGTTTCCTTTTGCTTACGCCATGTTGGCGACGTAGTTTACTTCTCTTTTCTCAAGCCATGTTGGCAGCTTAGATCCCAGTGTACTATAGGATACATGTAAAGGCATTTAAAAGACACACTTAGCTCTCATACTTCGAGCTCGGTGTCTTGTGGACTAGTGGACTGGGCGAGCCCCTGGAGGGGCAACGCCCAGCATGTAGCCCGCCCCGAGGCGAGGCCCTGGCCTTAAGTTGGGCCTTGGCCTCGGAGGCCCAATTGGCCCAATAGGTAGTGCCCAAGCTCTATAAATAGGAGGTAGTTACCAATTGTAGGGGACTTTTGGCTCACTTTATGAAATAACACATGAAATTCAGTATTCTCATTCTCTCTCTAGCACATTCTTCCACTCTTTAGGTACTATCCCTTCTTTCAATGTTCATTCCCATAACAGAACCCAAGCATCCAATTTCCTTGCGAGTCGCGAAGCACACCGCCCCAGCCCATGCACCTTGTTGAAGGTATGAAAAACGGTAGAAAGGGGGGGGTTTGAATAACGTTTTCAGAACAAAACTTCCACCTTAAAGATTTTGACAAATCTTTCGAGAACTTAAGTGCTAAAGATAAGAGATAGAAAAGCACACAAGGATTTTATCCTGGTTCACTTGATAAATCACTCAAGCTACTCCAGTCCACCCGTTAAGGTGATTTCTTCCTTCTTAGAATGAAGGCAATCCACTAATCAGGTAAGAGTTACAACTGCACTTGAAACCTACAAGTGACTAACAATTACACTGACTTAGCTCACACTAAGATTCACTCTCTTAGTCTTCTCTAGGATCCGATCAACCTTGATCTCCTAAAGGAACTAAACAAACTGTTTATCAAAGAATTGTTTACAAGAGATTTGCTTCTAAAAAGCTAATAGTAAACACAATGAATTTCAGATGAAAGAAAGCTTAGAATATTTTGAATATGTCTTGCGCGTGTGTATTTCTTTTTCTTAGCCGCTTCTTTCAATCTTCAGCCTCTATATATACTCCAAGGATTAGGGTTGAGCGTTGCATGGGAAATGCTACCGTTGGAGGGCAGTTCTGGAAAATCCAGCTTCTGCTGTGGCTGAGAACGTTAGGTAGGTCGTCAGGAAGGTACACTTGCTTTTGTACTTGGATAGCGACTTGACCTTTTAACCTAGGAGACTTCTGATCAGGGGAATACTTCATATTGGAACTTGTGAAGCCGGTTGATCAGAGTCAGAGGGAAAGCACAGATCCTCTGACCATTGTATCTTCTGATTCTGAACTCAGAGGGAAGAACATGGCCTTCAGAGTTTCTTGCTTCTGGACTTCAGAGTTTCCACTATTCAGCTTCTGGATCTTCAGAGTCTTCTACACCATCAGAACATCTGAACCTTCAGTGTTTCTTGGTTATCAGAACTTCTGGATCTTCAGAGCTTCTAGCGACTGAGTCCACATCAGAGTTTGTATAGCTTCAGAACTTCTGAAGCTTTTCCACTGTTCATACTGAACATGGTGAATGCGAAAGCGTTGCTTGGGTTACCCTTTATACACAGTGCTTCTGATTTGTGTGAGATTGAGTTGAGGTCAGAGCCTGTAAATAGCACACTCAGAAAAACACGTTAGAGTACCACAATTGTTCATATCAAAAGGTTAACTTGTAATCATCAAAACATAGAGTTGTACTACTAGATCAAAACTTGATCTTACAATCTCCCCCTTTTTGATGATGACAAAACTAAGATTTTTGATGAACAATTCTTAAACATTAAACTGAATTCACTCAGAGTTTAGAGATATAGAATAAGACTTATCCTGATGTGAATAGTTTATCTTGCTCATTCTGAATTCAAGTCACTGCTTGATTCTGAGCTTAGCTCCCCCTGAATCTAATACTTGATGAAAACGTTAGTAAAGTCTAGATTCTGAGCTAAAAAATATAAGAGTTCAGAGTGAAAAGCTTATGACATAAATGAAAAACGAATAATCAGAGCGCATAAGTGATCAGAGTCAGGGACAAGGTATCAGAGTCTTGGGTATCAGAGTCAACTTAGAATCACTTCAGAAGAAGTGAAATGTATTCCTTGTATTTGCCTAGTGACACATCTATGGTCATGAAGGTGGAACTCTTAAAATCTCCAAAAGAAAAATAAGTCACACTAACACATCTTACAAATCAAAAACTGGGTTTACTCCCCCTTTTTGTCATAAGCAAAAAGCTTGGGGTGTGAAAAACTTAGCTTGAAGTACAAGGTACTCCCCCTTAGAGAAGGTCTAAGTTTAAAAGAAAATGAAAACGATGTAAGAAACAGAGTTAGGCGAAAATAAATAGAAGAGTTAATGCAAGGGATGAACGTTTACCACCGGTCAAGTGAGTAAATAGAAGGGTCAGTTACCAAGAACTTAACCTCGAGAAACTGTAAGAGCATTAACTTTCAGAGAGAAAGTGAAGCCTATAAAAAGCGTTGGAGAGAAAGGTAAGCTTCACACCTCGAATAATTTTCAGTAAAAAAAATGGCATCATACAACGTAGCACTAGAAGAGCTGAGGAAGAAGGCCTTTGAAGAGGACTTGTTCCTGAACATCAGGCATCCAGAGGGTGCAACTACCATCGCGGAGCTGACACGGACACTGCTGGAAGAGGACCTGCGTCCAGAGTTGGAGAGAGACCTGAAGGAATTTCTTGCCTTCGTGGAGGAGGTGCAAGAACTCAGCCGGCTTGAACTCAAGCTGCTGGAAGAGAAAGAGAGTTTGGAAGAGAAGCTCAAGACTTCAGAAGAGATTCTGGAGAGGGATGAGCTAAAGATCAGGCTCAGCAACATCCAGCATGTACTGGAGCGTCTGGAGAAGGATAGGTCAGAGCAGCGCCAGGAGTGCAGAAGAATGAGGAGAGATCCTCCATTCTAGATTATATGATGGAAAGAAATATGATGTAAACACAAAACAATTATGAATAAAACGAGTTTAGCAAACATATGTGACATAAGTATATAGTTATGCATATATAATCACAAACGAACAAAAGAGAATAAATAAATAAAAAGAAACAGAGTTTAACAAAGGAAAACAAAGGTAACGAAAAAGAAGAAAAAGAAGAGATCCTAAAACTAAGGTTTGTCAGTGCGTCGCAGAAGTTCCATCATCATGTGCTTCATCTCAATCAGCATGGATTCATGAGTGTCAAGACGTTGTTCCATGATGTCGAGTCTGGATGAGCTTGTCTGAGTAGAACTGGAAGGAACATTCTGAGCAGCTTGAGGATCTGGAATGGAAGCAGAAGCAGCAGGAGTAAACACAACTGGTGCAAGTGCTTGGCATCTAAGAGCTTCAGCCTCAGCTTCAAGTCGCTCTGCCTCAAGTCTGGCTTGTGCAGCTTGAGCTGCTGCTTGACGTGCAGCTTCTTCTGCTTGTTCTTTCTTTCTCTTGGCTTCTTCAATAGCTTCAAGAAGCTTATTTCTCTGTTCTAGTTCATGAAGAGCCACCCTTCTAGCAAACTTTTTCTTTGCAGCCTCAATGCTCTGACTGCCCTCTGCATGCAGGAGCTGCATCATAATCGGAACTTGAGCCACTAGCCAAGTGCTCAGATTGTTCCACTCATCAGCCACATTTTCAGCATTCTCACTGAGATCAGTCTGACCGTGCACATTGCGGAGCCTCAAGGAGGCTTCATGATAGAAGATATTGATGCACTCAGAGAGAGATGTGGGTTGAAGGTGAGTATAAGGAATTATGGAGAGGTTGGGTGCAGGAGAGGCTGGGTGATTGCTGCTATGAGCTTCAGAGGCACCTTGTGGAGAACCAATGTTAATCATGGGAGCATTGGGTTCAGAGGTTCCAAGGTGAGGGTCTGAAGTTTCAACCAGAGGGTGAGGTGATCTAACCGAGGATTGGTTAGACACTGATTGTTCGGGTTCAGGGTCTGGTTGAATGGGCTCTTGTTGGTCAGGGACAGGGTGAGCTTGTTGAACTAAGGGGTCTGCCTCTTGGATAGGATTGGCCAAGATAGGTTCATCTGGGTCAACTAGACGTTCAGGTCTAGGGCCAGGATATCTCCTAGGGCTTGGACAGGTAAGGTAATACTCTTCCAAGGCAGACACCTTCTCTTTTCTAACCTCCATGAATTTTCTAATTGATTCAGAGTTATTGGAGGGAGAAGAATCAACAACATTGATTGGGAAGGATACAGGTGTAAAGGCTGTTGAAGAGTCTGTATCCGTGGTTCTGGCAGCAGGACGTGCTGATGCTCTGGGAGCAGAGTGATCAGACGTTCTGGGTTGTGGTTCTGTTTGGTTGGGCTCTGGTTGGTCATGGATGATGGGTTCAGAAGATAATGGGTCGTACGGAATGGTAAGGAGAGAGGTTGGATCTTCTGACCTAGAGGTTGGGTTCTGAAGCAAGTTCTAGAGAGGTGCTTCGGTAGGAGAAGGTTGAAAGAAGGAGGATCGTGGGGAATGTGGTGGAGAGGTGGTTTGTGCGGCTGGTTGGGATTCAGGAATAGGAGTGAGGGGATTTGAGGAGTGTTGAAGCAAGGCAGAAATAGGAAGTGCATCAAATAAATTCAAATCATCATCAGAAGCAAGTGCAGGCTTACTTGAATGTGCTGATGATCGAGTCACTCTGGCAGGAGGTTCAGTCCTTCTGACCACTGCAGCAGCTGGTTCCACCCGAGTAGGCTTCACCACGATTCTGACCTTCTTCTGCTTCTTCTTTGGAGGACCATCCTCACTATCACTATCATCACCATCATCAGGCTTTCTCTTTGTCTTCTTGACCAGAGGGACATCAGATTCTTCAGAGGATTCTTCCAGAACCATCTTCCTCTGAGCTTTCTTCTTGGGAGGAGAAGGAAACTCTGGAGCTGGCGGCAGTCTGCTGAAGAAATCATCAAGATCAATCTCGAATCCTTGAGCCCTGAGGTCTTCAACATAGCATCTGATGGCTTCAGGATTGTCTGCTTGAGTCCACAGTGGGTAGTCATTCAGAGGCATCCTTCTTCCTCTGATCTCAAAAGATGTGTCTTCATGAGCAGGAGCAATCTTCTTCTGGACCAAACCCATCTTCTTCAGAGAGTTGGCAGTGAAGACATCGCTGACAATTGTGCTCAAGTCCTCTGTGCAACCAGCATTGATCAGGTCTTGAATGAGGCCACTCTCAATGAAGAGATCAGACAGCAGTCTCCCAAAGGGGATATACTTGATTGCTGACTTGATTGAGGCAGTAGTCCTAGACTTCCGGATACACTCCTTCAAGTAGGAGAACAGGAAGTAGGGAAGGCAGATCTTCCTCTTGTCTTGAATGAAAAACAGCATCGCCTTCTGGTTGAAGTTGATGTAATCTGGGGAACTGCCCTTCGGTCTCTGATTGATGCAGTTGAGCAGGATCTTGTGCCAGATCCTGAGTTTGGGGTGAAGGTCCATCACCTTGTAACTTGTCTTGCCCGGTTTGAAAGTGGTGTACAGGGCCTGGTTGGTTTTGTCTTTGGTGCTGGGTTTCAGCTTCGACTCAGTGAATTGGAATCGAAACCCATAAGCAGTGTCTGCACCTAGCAGATTCACGAATGACTTCTCCGTGATGATGATCTTCCTGCCAAGAATATGAGATACCACTTGAGTATCATCGCAGTCGGCGTGCTTCCAGAATTCCTTGACCAACTTCTCATACACCGGTCCTCGAAGTCGGTTGAAGTAGTTTCCCCAACCTTGAGCTTGGACTTCAGGACGAAGATCAAACCCATTTGCAGCCAGGTTGTCGAGGTCGAATCTCCATTCTGCCAGGACTTGGAGTTCCTCAGGAGCAAATACGCAGTGAACGGCACAGCCCCGTTCTGCAATTGGAACAATCTGCTCTTGAGCTTGAACTTGTTCTTGTGCCGGGTTCTCAGAGCCCCTTTGACCCGTTGCCAAACCAACTACCATGTGAGGGAACTGAGGTGCATCTGCAGTAGATCTTCTGGTTTATCTCACCATTTTGAAGAGGTTGAAGGTTTTAGGTAGAAGATGAAGTTTGAAGGATGAAGAGAGATCGAGAGAGAAATCAAGAAAGAGGCGGTTTTGAAAAGCAGAGAGTGCGAGAGTGAAAACTGGAAGTGAACGAGAACGTGTGTGTATAGTGGGTTTTATCAAATAACCGTTGTTGATTCAAAAAGCACTTTAAGATCAACGGTTGAAAATTAAAGATAGATAGTAACAGTAAAATACACAATCACACACAGGAGATAAGCATATCTACACGCAATCATAACAGACTGTCACACGGGCACAAGGAATTATGCATCAGAAATTCTGACACACGTGTTGTTGTCTCAGCTTCAGAGTCAGTACCAGTGGGCACACACACTCTGATTGAGTTACCTTCTGGACTAGACATCTTCTGATCAAGAAGTATCATAGTCAGAGGTTCTGATCCATCTTCACTCTGGACAAAAGTCCATGTTTAGATTTTTCAGAATAAAATTAAATCTATCCTCTGCTAAGGGCTTTGTAAAGATATCTGCCCATTGATGGTCAGTATCAACAAACTTCAGAAGAAGTACGCCCTTCTGTACATAATCTCTAATAAAGTGATACTTTACCTCAATGTGCTTTGCCCTTGAATGCAAGATAGGATTCTTACTCAATGAGATTGCAGCAGTGTTATCACAATAGATTGGGATATTGCTCTCAAGGATCTGATAATCCTCCAGCTGATGTTTCATCCAGAGCATCTGAGTGCTGCATATTGCTGCTGAGATATATTCTGCCTCTGCAGTTGATAGTGCAATGGTTGATTGCCTCTTGCTTGCCCATGAGACTAGATTGCTTCCCAGAAATTGACAATTTCCAGAAGTACTTTTTCTCTCTGTTCTATCTCCAGCATAATCAGCATCACAATAACCTGAAAGCTTATACTCTGATGTTTTCTTATACATCAAGCCAAGGTTAGTGGTGCCTTTCAGATACCTTAGGATCCTCTTAACAGCAGTTAAGTGGGTTTCCCTTGGATCTGATTGGAAACGAGCACATAAGTGAACACTAAATAATATGTCTGGCCTAGATGCAGTTAAGTATAGAAGTGAACCTATCATTCCACGATAGAGCTTCTGACATACTTTACCACTTTTATCTTCTTTCTCCAAAATGCATGTAGGATGCATTGGAGTCTTGGCCACTGTAGATTCCAGCATATTGAACTTCTTCCGAAGTTCTTTAGTGTACTTGCTCTGATGGATATATGTTCCTTCTGGTGTTTGATCAACTTGTATTCCCAGAAAGTACTTTAATTCTCCCATCATACTCATCTCAAATTCAGCCTGCATCATCTCAGAAAATTCTTTGCATAGAGATTGATTAGCAGAACCAAATATAATATCATCAACATAAATTTGCACAATTAAGATATCATCTTTATAAGTCTTGCAAAAAAGAGTTGTATCTACTTTACCCCTTACAAACTCATTCTCCAGAAGGAATGAGCTAAGTCTCTCATACCATGCTCTGGGAGCTTGCTTCAGACCGTAGAGTGATTTCTTCAATTTGAACACATGGTCTGGTTTCTTTTCATCTTCAAAACCTGGGGGTTGATGAACATAGACTTCCTCTGAGATATAACCATTTAGGAAGGCACTCTTTACGTCCATCTGATGTAGAACTATGTTGTGATTTACTGAGAAGGAGATCAACAGTCTAATTGCCTCCAGTCTTGCTACCGGAGCAAATGTTTCAGTGTAGTCTATTCCTTCCTGCTGGCTGTAGCCTTGAGCAACTAGCCTTGCCTTGTTTCTGACTACTTCTCCTTTCTCATTTAGCTTGTTTCTGAATACCCATTTCGTTCCAATAACATGAACATTCTCAGGCTTCTTCACTAAGCTCCAAACATCGTTCTTGGAAAATTGATTCAATTCTTCTTCCATGGCCAGAATCCAATCCTTGTCCTGAAGAGCTTCATCTATGGACTTGGGTTCAATTAAGGACACCAATCCTTTCAGACTCAGCAAGGTCTCTTCAGAGGGTCTGAAGGCAGATCTGGTTCTGACTGGTTCATCTTTGTTGCCCAGAATCAATTCCTTAGGGTGAGCTGCAGTGATTCTGCTCTTCTTCAGAGTTTGTGAGTTAGAGGGACCAGCTTCTTCCTCTGGTTCATCTTCCTCTGGCTCAACTTCCTCTGGAGCTTTGCCTTTGTCAGAAACATTAATGCTTAAATCTGCAAACTTTTCAACTAGCTTTGACTGGTCAGAGTCAAGCTTATCATCAAATCTAACATGAATAGATTCTTCAATAGTCTTGGCATCAGTATTATAAAATCTAAAACCTTTAGATCTATCAGAATAACCAAGTAATAGACACTTAGAAGACTTAGCATCAAATTTATGCAATCTATCCTTAGTATTGAGAACATAACAAACACAGCCAAAAGGATGAAAATAAGAAATGTTGGGTTTTATGTTCCTCCACAATTCATAAGGAGTCTTATTCAGAATTGGTCTCACAGAGATTCTGTTCTGAATGTAACATGCTGTATTTACTGCCTCTGCCCAAAAGTGCTTAGCCATGCCAGTTTCTTGGAGCATGGTTCTAGCCATCTCCTGAAGAGTTCTGTTCTTCCTCTCAACAACACCATTTTGTTGAGGAGTTCTGGGACAAGAGAAATCATGTGCAATTCCATAGGAATCAAACAGACTCTCAAACTTGTCATTCTCAAACTCTCCACCATGGTCACTTCTGACACGCACAATCCTACAAGCCTTCTCGTTTTGCACTTGAGCAATGAAGGTAGAGAACACAGCATGAGACTCATCCTTGCGGGTTAGAAACTTTACCCATGTCCAGCGGCTATAGTCATCAACGATAACCATCCCATATCTCTTGCCACCTATAGACTCAGTTTTCACTGGTCCAAACAGGTCGATATGCAGAAGTTCTAACGGCCTTGAGGTTGAGACAACATTCTTTGCCTTGAAAGGGACTTTTGTGAATTTGCCTTTCTGACATGCTTCACAAAGAGCGTCTGAAGCGAACTTCAGATTGGGTAAGCCCCTGACAAGATTTAGCTTGCTCAGCTGAGAAATCTTTCTCATACTGGCATGCCCTAACCGTCTATGCCATACCCACTGCTCTTCATCAACAGACAGAAGGCACTTCACATTCTGAGCCTCCAACTCAGATAATCTGATCTTATAAATGTTGTTCTTCCTCTTGCTGTTTAACAGAACAGAGCCATCGATCTGACTTACAGCCCGGCAGGACTTTTGATTGAATATAACATCATAACCCTTGTCAGCTAATTGACTTATAGACAATAAGTTATGTGTTAAGCCGTCTACCAATAAAACATTATCAATGCATGGACTACTATCTACACAAATAGTACCAGTACCAACAATTTTACCCTTTTCATTTCCTCCGAAGCCAACTTCGCCTCCAGGCTTAAGTTTCAGCTCTCGGAACATACGCTTTTCTCCCGTCATGTGACGCGAGCATCCACTGTCCAGATACCATGATTGGTGTTTCAGTGGAGCTATCAAGGATATCTGCAACATAGATAATCTTGTCCTTAGGTACCCACTTTCTGGGTCCTCTTTTGTTAGTTACCCCAGAGGTTCTGATCACCTTGGGTGTCTCAACATAATATTTTAAAGGAATATTTGCATGATATTTAGTCATAGAGAAAGATCCCTTTTTAAGAGGGTTTTTAGCAATTTTAGCAGGTACAGGATCAGGCAATATGGTACCAGAGGGAACAAAGCATTCATACAAGGATTTAGCTTTAGACACAGAAGGCTCATTTCTAATTGGTTTAGAATAGCCAATGCCATGCATTCCATTTCTGCTTACGCCATAGATCATTGAAGCCATTAAGCTTCTATCCACGCTTTTAGCTAGGAATCTTTGAAAAGACTTTTCATACTTAGATTCATTTCTACAATCAGAGGCATCACAGGCAACAATTTCTTCTAACTTAGCAATCTGGTTCTTAAGCACAGAGTTAGAATTTACCAAAGCATGATTTTCATTTTTCAAATCAGAAATAATTTTCTCATGTTCAGAAGGAGTCTTGGAGACAGCAGATAAGTTCTTTTTCAACTTTTTATGCTTAGACAATAAAGAGTTATACTTATCCATGATATCAGACAAAGCATGTTTCAGTTCAGAGGTAGAGAAAGAAGCAAATACCTCATTTTCATCGTCTGAGTTAGGATCTCCTTCTGATTCTGAGTCAGAGTCAACAGCTTCCTTTGACTCTGCTTCCTTGTCTTTGACAATTGCCATGAGTCCTTGGACTTCACCATCAGAGTCAACATCCTCTGACTCTGATTCATCAAATGTCACCATCAGACTCTTCTTCGTCTTGAAGTGCTTCTTTGGCTTCTTGTCTTTCTTCAACTTTGGACAATCACTTTTGTAGTGCCCAGATTCTTTGCACTCAAAACATGTGACTTCCTTGATTGAAGACTTCTTCTGGCCTGAGGACTCATACTTTCCTTTTGCCTTTCCAGAGCCTTTGAACTTGCTCTGCCTGTGCTTCCAGATGCGGTTGAGTCTCTTGGAGATCAGAGTCAGCTCATCTTCATCAGAATCTTCTGATGCTTCTTCAGATTCTTCTTCTTCAGCTTGAAGAGCCTTTGACTTCTCAACCTTAGCCTTTTCAGATTTGGATTTCAAGGCTATGGACTTTTTCCTCAGATCTTGCATCTCTGAGCGTTTCAGCTCATGGCATTTCAAAATGCTGATGAGTTCTTCTAAACTCATATTCTCAACGTCTCTCGTGAGCTCTATTGAAGTCAC
This sequence comes from Lotus japonicus, assembly GCF_012489685.1. NCBI lineage: Eukaryota > Viridiplantae > Streptophyta > Magnoliopsida > Fabales > Fabaceae > Lotus > Lotus japonicus. The sequence continues at coordinate 53,625,739 of NC_080046.1, forward strand.
CAAAGGCATCCAACTTTCAGGAAGACACCTGATGACCCTTATGACATGATCTTTTGTTGTGTAGCTCTTGTTGAGAGGTCGTATGCCAGCTACAAGCAATTGAAATCTGGAGAACATTTCTTCAATGGACTCATTTGGCTCCATGATGAAGGATTCATACTTTTGGATCAAAGACAATGCCTTTGATTCTTTGACTTTCTTGTTTCCTTCATGAGACATCTTCAGAGATTCAAAAATGCCTTTAGCAAACTCACGATCTGTAATCTTCTGGTACTCCTCATAGGAAATAGCACTTAGAAGAATTGCTCTTGCTTTGTGATGTTGTGAGTACAGCTTCTTTTGATCTGCAGTCATCTCTGACCTTGGGATCTTCTTGCCATCTGCATCAACTGGACGCTCATAGCCATCCACAATAATATCCCAGAGATCTGCATCGAAACCCAGAAAGAAACTTTCCAGTCTATCTTTCCAATATTCGAACCTTTGACCATCGAACATAGGAGGCTTTGCGTTGTAACCATCTCTTTGAGTTTCACTGGTGGTGGCAGCCATTGTTTTTCACACCGGCCCGGATCACTGAACACTGTTAGGTGTGGTAATCAGAACTTGCGCTCTGATACCAATTGAAGGTATGAAAAACGGTAGAAAGGGGAGGTTTGAATAACGTTTTCAGAACAAAACTTCCACCTTAAAGATTTTGACAAATCTTTCGAGAACTTAAGTGCTAAAGATAAGAGATAGAAAAGCACACAAGGATTTTATCCTGGTTCACTTGATAAATCACTCAAGCTACTCCAGTCCACCCGTTAAGGTGATTTCTTCCTTCTTAGAATGAAGGCAATCCACTAATCAGGTAAGAGTTACAACTGCACTTGAAACCTACAAGTGACTAACAATTACACTGACTTAGCTCACACTAAGATTCACTCTCTTAGTCTTCTCTAGGATCCGATCAACCTTGATCTCCTAAAGGAACTAAACAAACTGTTTATCAAAGAATTGTTTACAAGAGATTTGCTTCTAAAAAGCTAATAGTAAACACAATGAATTTCAGATGAAAGAAAGCTTAGAATATTTTGAATATGTCTTGCGCGTGTGTATTTCTTTTTCTTAGCCGCTTCTTTCAATCTTCAGCCTCTATATATACTCCAAGGATTAGGGTTAAGCGTTGCATGGGAAATGCTACCGTTGGAGGGCAGTTCTGGAAAATCCAGCTTCTGCTGTGGCTGAGAACGTTAGGTAGGTCGTCAGGAAGGTACACTTGCTTTTGTACTTGGATAGCGACTTGACCTTTTAACCTAGGAGACTTCTGATCAGGGGAATACTTCATATTGGAACTTGTGAAGCCGGTTGATCAGAGTCAGAGGGAAAGCACAGATCCTCTGACCATTGTATCTTCTGATTCTGAACTCAGAGGGAAGAACATGGCCTTCAGAGTTTCTTGCTTCTGGACTTCAGAGTTTCCACTATTCAGCTTCTGGATCTTCAGAGTCTTCTACACCATCAGAACATCTGAACCTTCAGTGTTTCTTGGTTATCAGAACTTCTGGATCTTCAGAGCTTCTAGCGACTGAGTCCACATCAGAGTTTGTATAGCTTCAGAACTTCTGAAGCTTTTCCACTGTTCATACTGAACATGGTGAATGCGAAAGCGTTGCTTGGGTTACCCTTTATACACAGTGCTTCTGATTTGTGTGAGATTGAGTTGAGGTCAGAGCCTGTAAATAGCACACTCAGAAAAACACGTTAGAGTACCACAATTGTTCATATCAAAAGGTTAACTTGTAATCATCAAAACATAGAGTTGTACTACTAGATCAAAACTTGATCTTACACTTGTGTTGTCCCTAAAGTTGTCGTCCAGGCACAGATTCAATGTCTCCTCCGCGCGATGACATCCAATTTATGGTCATTCAGATAGTGTTGTCTTCCCCCTCACTCCCTTCCATGAATCACACCATCTCATCGTGTTCATGGCATAATCTGCACCACGCTTCTGCAATCGGCCAAGGCTTCTCATCTAACGTTGTTCATGGCAATTGCACCATGTGACTTAAGCCTTAAATTTGACCTAGCGTTGACAAAAACCATAAATCCAACCCAACATCGACCTAAGCCCTAAATTTTCCTCGACGCCGCCCTAAACCCTAAATCTGACTTAATGACGACCAAAACCCTAAATCTGACTTAATGACGACCAAAACCCTAAAGTTTACCCGACAAAGACTTAAACCCTAAATCCCACTTGGTGTCCAACCTTAAACCTAAAACCTAAATCCCTAAATCCCACGGACCATCTCTATTTTACTTGTTCATTTGCGTGGCGGGTGTGGACCTTAATATTAAACTGGTTGGGACGGTGTGTGGTGTTGCTAGAGTCAACACATGACCACTTTCTTCAGTTCATGGGGGATGGTTCAACTAAGCTAAGGTTGGGCCTTTTAGTGATCTGGTTAGCTATGATTTGGCAGCTCTGGAATGGAAGAAACTCCAAGGTCTTCCGAGAAGAGGCGATGGATCCTGGGAGCGTCTTTGAGCTAGCCCGATTGAAGGTGTGGGTGTGGCTCAAAGCGATGGAAAGAGTCTTCCACCATGCTATTTCCGAGTGGTATGGTTAATCAGTCTTATGTTTCGATTCCTTATAATCTGCTATGATGGGAAGACAAAGGTGTTGGTGATGTAAACAATGCTTTACCATTATATGATCTTTTGTTAGGGTTGGAGTACCCCTTGAATCTCTTTTAATGATAATTGCCTATAAAAAATATCCTTCTTACTGGAAACTCTCAACAATTCATAAGAGTTTATCTACGTGCTTGGTGATCCAACAAATTTATTTTAAAGATAAAAATAAAAAAGTTACTTTATTTCCTACCACATTTATTGTCCGCTTGTTGCTCAAGATAGGATAAGAGCAAGATAGAATAAAGAGTTGGATTAAGGTAGGATACGATAAGAGCAAGATAGACTTTTATCTTATCATATGTTCGAGGTGGATATAATAATGTTTGGATATGATATAAAAAAATGAAAAGTATATCAAATTTTCCTTTAAATAATAAATAAATAATATTTTTTTAAATTAATTTTTTAAAATTTTTTTATTATATTAAATTTAATATTTTCTAAAGCCTATATTTTAAAATTAAAAAAAATTATTTAATTTTTATTAATTAGCCTATTTTAATTTTTTTCCCAACGGAAGTCTATTTTAAGTAAAAGTAAAAATTATATATTGAACCAATTACTTTTAATTAGTAGTGGCAAGTGATAGAAAATATAAAATTATTATATAAGTAGTGAAAAAATTTTAAAAAATAGGAATTGATAAAATTAGTATATATTTACTACTAATAAATTAATAAAGAATAATGCTAATTAAGTAGTAGCAAGTGATTTTATAAAAAAAAATTAGTAACAAGTCATAATGATAATTTAATTATTTTATATGAGTAAATTCAATATTTTCACAATTAATAAATTAGCTCATTTTTTTAATTAAACTTATAACTAACTAAATAATGATGTTATCTTAAAAATAATAAATTTTAATTGATAAATAATAAAATTAATATATTACTAAAATTAATATTTTTATATTTATTAATTAATATTATTATAAATTGTATAAAAATATAAATATTGAAAAATTGAATTTATGTTAGGTAATAAAAAAATCAGAAACTACTATCATATCCTATCAAAATAATCTATTATAGCTCCCCTATTAGAATAACTTTTACACATGATGGACAAGATTGGATAAGGGACATGAATGTGTTATTATATCCGGCTAGTGCAACAAACAACATATAAGAATAAAAATATGATTACACTATCTTATCATATATGCTTATCTTGTCCACCAAACGAGTAGTGCGTCTCAAGAGAGCGACGGTGGTCCACGGACGGGTTCCAGGCCAGCACGGTGGAGGAGGCCACAACCAGGTACCATAAAGTGCAATTTTGATGCTTCTTTCCGAGGGGGTGGCACCGCGGGCCTTGGCATGGTTGCTCGCAACTCAGAGGGCGAGGCAATGGCTGCAGCATGCTCTTTTCCTGTCCCTATTAACTCCCCTCTTTTGGCGGAAGCTATGGCTATGCGATGGACGATGCAGTTAGCAATTTACTTGGGTTTTCGTCGGATTGTCTTAGAGACGGATTGCTTGAATCTCTTTAACGCTTGGAGGACGATTGAGGAGGATCGGTCTTATCTGAGTATTCTTATTAGAGATTGTCGTTCATTAATTTCTGCTTTTGAGTTTGTTTCTCTTTGTTTTGTCCGTCGCACGGGTAATGCCGTTGCTGACTTTTTGGCTCGGAACGTGGACACTTATGCCAATACGGTTTGGGTGGAAGAGGTTCCTTTAGCCGCGCTCCCGTTGCTTGATGCTGATGTAATAAACCTTGAGCTAGTTGGCGTTTAATATATTTCATGTTTACTTTCAAAAAAAAAAAAGAGATCAAAATTAATATGACATTTTAGCAAATATTTAAGTAATAGATTAATATTTATGATCAATTAAATATTTTAAAGTAGAAGCTATAAATTGATTGCACAAATAAATGCTCAAAGGTGTATATGGGTTGAAAGTTTAAAACCTTCATTAATATCAATAAAGTGCATTTATTATCTTCTTTTGTAAAGCACTAAAATATCAATATATGAATTAAATGAAAAATTAATATTTTTATAGCCTTACAAACATCCATTGTCCTCTCTCTCTTCTATATGTATTCCTTCAAGTTCTATATATACATGTTATGGAAGCCACCACCATCGTCAATCTTTTTTTCGATATGAGCTGAGTTTTGATTTACCCACACTCATATTATCTATCTTGATTAGCATCATGCTAGAGATTGAAGAAATGGCTAAAGAACATATACCAGCAGAGTTAGTGATGAAAATATTTGTTAGGCTCCCTGTAAAGTCTGTTCTGCGATTCCGAACCTTAAACAAATCCTACAATGCTCTCACCAGAGAAACCAGTTTCATCACTAAACATCTTTATCACTCCATTGAAAAGGCAAAAAGCAATCCGAACTTTCTGATCTTTTACCAAACAAACAAGCTTGTCAATTCAACAGTCTCTGAAGATAAGCAATCACAACCCCATGCAATTGATCTGAATACACCATTCATCTCAGTACATGTAAACAACATCGGAGCTTGCTCTCATTTCAATAGCATCATCTACCTTGAACTATTTGGTGTTCCTCTTAGGCCCAATCCAAAGATTCTCCGGAATCCAGCCACCATAGAAGTAAGGTTTCTACCTTTCCCTCCTCAAATGAAACCCACGCTCTTTACCCTCTTCCATGGGGTCCACGGGTTCGGTGTCAATCCCATAACAAATGACTTCAAGGTCGTAAACATTGTAGTGGATGCAAAAATTTGGGATAGAAGTGATAGAAAGCTCATTGGTCAGGTATATAACCTTCGTTCTGAATCATGGAAAATGGTTATTGCTTGTGTCCTTGCTTATTTCATATATAAATCCATGTTTAATGCTTATCTGAATGGGGTTTATCATTGGTTAGCCATATCTTCTCTACGTGATCATGTCGAATTTGTGCTATGTTTTGACATGAGTGATGATGTGTTTTGGAAAATGAACCTACCCCAATTTCCGTCCCAGGAGGAGTATAACGAATTGTGCGTATCCAATCATAATGTTATTGTTTTGAATGATCGTATTGGTTATGTTAGGGAGTACACTATGCATTTTGAAATTCAGTTTGATATTTGGGTGATGAATGACTATGGGGTGGAAGGTTTCTGGGTGAGAATGTTTAACATTGCGCGTGGAACCGGTCTGGGAAAGATTTTGGAGATTTGGAAAGATGATAATATTGATGATGTTGTTGTGCTGGGAGGGGAAGAACATCATCCATTGGTTTTGTACAAGATTGGTCAACAACAGGTGGTGAAAGAGTTTAATGTTCGCTTATGAGCTGAGCATCGTGTAGTTGGATATGTGGAAAGTTTTCTTCCCTTGTCTAGCTAGCTTGGTTGATGAGGAAGCTTGATGTTCAAGTCGGATTATTTTATCGTGATATTTATTTGATGATCTTTGTGATGATTTATGTTATTACTATCATGAAGGTACATTATTAGTTGTGTACTTTTTATTGACTTTTACTATAAGGCCCGAGTTTTTAAGTTCATGCTAAGTGAATAAACTTCTTATTCACGATTAGGGTTGATGTAATGTGAAGGGAAACCTGAACGAAAGTTTATTAAATGAAATATATTTATGAAGGAGAAAGTTCAGGAAAAGTTCAAGGATTGTATTATGATCGATAAAAGTTATAGCACGATCGTTACACGCTTAAACCTAGGTCAGAAACCCTAGTATATAGCTAATTTTCACTTTTAGGCACGATGGCAGTTAATTCCAAAAATCTTCAGAGAAATGTTAGAATTTCTCTTCTTCCATATATCACAATCGTTTCGAGGCGAAACTCTAAGATCTACGAACGTCCGATTCCAATCATCGGAAGTTTGCCGAAACCGAATCCCTGGTATTTCAAAACCCTAGAATCACCCGACTATGGGGACTTTATCTATTCAGAACTTCAAATGAATATTCTACACGCGTACACCCATTTCTCTTGATGATTTCAATCTTTCTTCCGAAGGAAGTTTTCTATTCCGACATTCGATGCAAAAAGCAACTTATCGGGTAAAATAGTTTTATACCGACTATGCTTTAGTTGCCAAAAATACAAGGAGACCTCTTTATAGTTTTGGAATTCTTTTGCCAAAACATATCTAATAATTCATGGAGAATGACGCCGTAAAAATCAGATTCGCGAAACTTTCATTTTCCCGCGAATTTCCAACCTTTATATATAGCAAAGAAAGGAAGAAAAACTCAAATTCTCCTCCATTTTCTCTCTTCAAACCCGCGGCCAAGAACAAGGAAGAAGGAAGAAGAGTTTTTGTTCAAACCTTGCTTGATCGTCGATCAATCAGTTGCTGCTTCAAGGCTTCGAGGTATAGTCGCTAATCCTTACCTCCGATCGCTTTTTCCATAGCTTTTCTGTAGAGTTTTCTGAGTGGATAGTTTATGGGTTTTTGCAAAACTATCCTGAATCTTTCATTTCTGATTCTAAACCTCTTCTATATGTGCCCAAGATCACTTCTGCCGGATTAGATTTTCCGTTATGTCGCCGGAATTCCGCCGGAATCAATTCTAACCTAAAATACCCATTTATGTAGTTTTTGAGTAAAGTTCCAACCTTTAGGCTGAAAACTATCGCCTTAGCTTAGTGCTAGTAGGATTAGTTGTCATAAACGTCGTTGGTGACGTCCCTGCAAAATTTTATTTTTGGGATTTCAGTTTTGAAAATCCTAAGTTAAAAATCATGACCAAAATACCCCTGCGACAGTTTTTGATCCGATAATTTTTCCGAGTTCAGAATACCCTTAGTTACGGCTTATGAAAGCATAGGAACCAAGTTTGATCGAAGAAAAATCGAGCCCCATAATTAGCCAAAGTGGCCGAGCCCTATTAGAGGGGGAGGAAGAAATTTCCTTTTTCCGAAAACTTGTCTTTTCGCGCTAGATTATCGTACCTTAGAGTATAGATTACTTCGAGTAACCTTAGTAAGTATCGATAGCTTAGTTTTCGATAGATTCTTATAGTATTCTGTGATTTTGTTGTAAAGGTGCTTTTGAGGATTTCTCTGAGGACCAACACTTTGAGTGCGAGGAAGCACTAGTTGATCATTCTGGAGAACTTTCAGGTGAGGGCTTCTCACTGAATCTCTAGTTAATGCTTAGGGTCGATGTTTCGACATTGTTTACTGTTTATGCACTGAGATTGTGTGTGATTGAAAATGTTTTCTGAGGCTTCGGCTGACAATGTAGATGATTCATCTACTGAATGTTTTTGAAGATTGACTTACATGCTATGTGCTATGTGGGTAATCTAGGATGTGTGGTGCATGCTTTATATGCTAAGTGCTAAGTGTTAATGTTTAGATTTCTTGATATATGACATGTTGTTGATTGTGATGATTTAAATATGCTTTATACTGGAAATCTGAGATTCTGAATGGTGAGAATAGCGGGCAGGTCATGCCGATTTTATTTTGAGAGTTTTGAGAAAGTTTGATAGGACGAACGAGGTTCGGGCCTTGATTTTGTTTAGTGGATCGAGACATCCTCTGGAAGCGACTTGGGATTGGGAGATCCTGCAAATGTATAAGACTTGCGATAAGACCAAATGGAATCTATTTTATAAAGAAAACTCATAAGACCTTAAATAACCTCTAAATCTTTAAGTAATGATAACAACCTCGAAGGAAGGCATTGGAAGTAAAATCTTAATTTTGGAAAACGAGGAGTGTCGTCGGATCCAAGTGTTGAGTATGTTGTCGTTGTGCTGTTGGAGCAGCGTTTGGTGTTGTGCTGTTGGAGCAGCGTTTATTGTTGTGCTGTTGGAGCAGCGTGTGTTATTGTGCTGTTGGAGCAGCGTGTGTTGTGGTGCTGTTGGAGCAGCTATGTGTCGTTTTGAAGTGTGTCTTTTGGTCGCAGAATCGACTTTACCTTAGGGTAAGCTTTTAGAGACTTTAACTTCCCTAGAACACGTGGCGACGTGTCGAGTGAGGTCGGAGACGTTGTTTGACTAATCATTTTGCATACATGCAACATTAATGAGGTATTAACACAGGACGTACTCTGGACCTCGTCGGTTTCCAAAATGGTCATAAGACCCGGAATGCCGTGAAAGAGCGTTTGTAGACGTCTCTTGTAGCAGACCGAAATGGCAGACCTACGGGTTTACTGCTGATCTGACTACCCCTGTTGGAGTAAGAGACATCACGGGCCGAAATGGCACCACCGTGGCTGGTGAAGGGCTGATCCGATGATGTCCATCCGTTCCGGATTGCATATTGGTTGACTGGGTTAACCTGCATACATATCACGCAACATGCATACTGACTTAGTTGATGAGTGTGGTTGCTATTTGATAAACTTACTTGGAACATGCTAATTGTTATTATTGTCGTTATGATTTTGTGGAACATGCAACCCTAGGAATGATATCTCTAGTTATAAGCCTAAGTGGCTATCTATTATTTGTACCTATTGGGTTTATTATCTACATAGTTCTTTAGAGTTGACCCTCGCGTCTTCTGTGTGTGTTTTGGCGGACAACGCCTTTTGTCAGATGAATATTGCGGACTGGTACACCATGGTCCACCCTTCGGGGGGATTAGGTATGAGATGATCGATCAGGACGACCCCGGGTCGTGGGTGGTTGACCCCGCGAGCCACCGAGCGACGTATTCGGGGCGTATCATGGAGGATCACGTGGATAGTGGAGGACTTCTGAGGTCAGGAGTGTTGAGGCGATGCTCTATCAGCTTCAACTTGCCACCGGGCGTTCACTGCGGACCAGGATTCGGAGGAGCACCGCCGCCACCGTCATCTTCAGAGGGGGAGGATCCCTCAGAGGAGATTCCAGTGGGAGTGCCTTCGGCAGGGTCTAGTGCACCCTCTGTTGCGATCATTGATGATCAGGGTTCGGGCCCTAAGCCCGTGAGTCCAGCATCGGAGCGCACTGCGGTTGCGAGGGGAGGACGGATAGGGTTAGTAGACTTGGTCGTTCTGGATTCTGATTCAGACGACGATCATGCCAGCACATAGTTTTGAGTGTTGGTATGAGCTCCTCGAGTTAGGATTAGTGTAGGAGTAGAGTTTTAGCTCTGACAGTCTTGCTTCATTTGTTACTTAGGGGACAGGGTAGATCCGCCTATAGCTTTTTGTGTGGTTTCCTTACGGGAATCACAGAGAGTTGGTTGGACTTAGGAGGTCTTATTTTCAGGCCATTGGGTCAGCTGATTCTCAGTTTTGAGGGATGGTGTTGCGGGCACTTCACCCTTTTCATTTGGTTTGTATATATTGCCTACGGGCGTCGCACTTTTCTTTCCGTCACTGGAGGTTACTCGTGACGAGGTTGTTACTTACAGCGGGGGCTGTTTATATATTGTATATTAATTCTATTGCTTTTCGCTTTTGGGTTTTATTTAATTCAGTCTTGTCTTAGTTATTATCGAAAAAAAAAAATATGTTCACGTTTTTCCGCATTAAGTTTATTTTGGTTACTAAAGTGACGCCACCGAAATCGGGGTGTTACATTTACAAAATTTTATCCGGGGACATTTTAATTATGCTGTTTGGATTTTGGTATTAAATAAAGAAATGGAAGAGTTTATTAGATCCTCTTCAGTGTGAATTTTTTTGTTATTGTTATATTAAATGGTCAACATCAATCAATCAATGGGAAAAATAAATTTATAAAAACTTGTATGTGATTAATTGTTTTGTTGTTGCTGTAAAACAAGATGATTTGTGCATGGACCCGTTATAAAATCATGTATATTAGTTAGGATGATTTATGGTGTTAGCTTGGAGCAAATCCAAATCTATTAAAGATGCTCTTCTATGTTCTAAGTTCTAACCTGATATAATATGGATTACTAAAATGGAAACTTGGCTAAACCATGTGCGGGATTATTTTATTATCTACCTATATGACCAAAATTGATCTCGATAAAAATAGATTTTAAACACAGATAATTATGTGTAGTAAAATTAAAGTAAGGCTTGCATACTTTCTTGGACTGAAGGGCATGTGCAACCTCAAGGAATTCATGTCTCAATTTCAAGGAATTCATGTCTCAATTTCAAGGTTGCAAAATGTCATTTCGATCTAAAGCAAAATACATTCCTAGAACGAGAAGTATCGTCATCGCTTCAGTGGTAGATGAGTCATTAAAACACAAAAAAATTCCATGTTGCAGCAACTATCATGTTGCTTTCTTCATCACCAAGTTTAACTCACAAGCCTTCTAAAGTTATAATTTGCTAGAAAAAAAAATTGGGTCAGGGGAAGTATTTATTTTAAACACTAGGCCATCAAAGAATTTGGTTGTGTAAGCAATCACCAACCTTGTTTAGTTAAGAGGGCATCATTTAAAATTTGAAGCTATGGAACATAGCCCCATGCCACCCTCACTCTTTAGGGTTCATAGTCGTGACCAATTAAGTTAATGAATTCTCCTTTCATCTTTTGTGCTCTCCCACTCGAGTTTACTGATGATTTGCTCTATGTACTTACATGAAAGAAAAGACCCATGAGAAGTGGGAATGGCTTTGGGCCATAGACTTTATGAGATTTTCTCGCCCTGTACTAGAGAATTTTTTTTTCTTCACCCTTTTTTTTTTCCAAACTCCATCATCACATGGTGGTTGTTAAGGTGTGTTTCCTACAAATGCATTTGAGCCTATTCAGATAGTATTTCCCCTATTTCCATCCATCTAAATAATTTCGTTATGTTTTTCAATTTATGATTTTTATATTATTTGATACGGTTATTTAATTTGTTTACATCTTTTCCTAATTAGCGATCTCCATGACCAATGATTATGTCGTAAAGTTTGGAGTAAATGCATAACAAAAACGTTAGTCGCTGTGGTGCATGTAAAGCGTTGCCCTAAAGACAGCTAAACCAATTCTAACAATTTGCATCAGCCTCGCCAACAAAACAAGTTGGTATTGAATAGTGGCGGAAGCAGAAATTTGAGACTAGTGGGACTAAAATCATATAACATAGTGTGTTTACAGTGACTTTATTAATAAATATTTTTTGACCTCATACTCCAATTAATTCTTAATTAATAACTCTTTTTCCTTGCTAGATTTTTCCCACAGGGTTTTTCTTAACAAGGTTTTATGAGACTCTTCCTTAAGATTTTCTTTAAGCCGTTTCGTGGGGAAGTCAGCTCAGGGGGGATTAGTGTTATATTTTGTACTATGTTTTCATTGGATGGGTGATCTTTTGTACTATGTTTTATCATGAGAACTTTTTGCTCGTGATTGATCCTTTATTATCAATAATATTACTTTCATTTTCAAAAAAACAAATGACCACAATTATATTCCATTGTAGGAGAGTCTTCAATCCCTTGGGTTTTTCTTCAAACTCCATCATGGATGAATTTTCCTTTTTCACTAAATTTCTCTTTTTTCTATCATATCAATAAAATAATTGTAAAGTATAATGTGTCACATGGTGGTTGTCAAGGTTTGTGTTCCCTACAAATGCATTTGACACTATTGAGATAGTATTTCCCCTATTTCCATCCATCTAGATAATTTTGTTAAGTTTTTCAATTTATGATTTTTACATTATTTGTTACGGTTATTTAATTTGATTACACTTTTTCCTAATTAGCGCTGGCCATGAAAGATGCTTACGTCGTAAAGTTTAGAGTAAATGCAGGAAGACAACGTTACTCGTTGTTGTACATGTGTAGCGTTGACCTATAGTCGGCTAAACCGATGCTAACAATTTGAATTAGCCTCGTGGCCAACAAAACAAGTTAGCTTCGAGTAGTGGCGTAAGCAGAAATTTGAGACTACAGAGACTAAAATAAAATAATATAGCATGTCTATAGTGAGTTATACGTAAAAAAAAGTTTGGGGGCCAAAACAATAACTATGATTCTTGAACATTCAAACATTAACAACCAAAGAGCATCAACTAAAATATTCAGAAATATATATAGTCCTATAAAAGTTGATGATAAAAGTACTATGCTAATCATATGTATCTTCATGATACATGAAAATATAAATCATTACAAAGATCATCAAATTAATGCCATCATGAACTAATCCGAGCATAACTTCATGCTTCCTCATGAACCAAACCAGATAGAGGAACAAGACTTTCCACATATTTAAAAGCACGATTCTCAATTCCTAAGCGAAGAGGAAACTCTTTCACCACCTCTTGTTTACCAATCTTGTGCAAAACCAACGGTTGATACTCATCTCCTCCTAGTACAAAAATATCTTCATCGTCTTTATTCCAGAACTCCAAAAGAATTTCAGGACAAGGTTTGCGGGCAAGGTTAAACATTCTCACCCAAGAACCTTCCACGCCATATTCATTCATCATCCAAATCTCAAAATGAAATTCAGAACGTATGTGCTCCCTAACATAACCAACACGATCATTCAATACAACAATATTTGAATGCCTAATGTAAAATTTGTTGTTATCCTCCTGAGATATAACTTGGGGAAGGTTCATTTTCCAAAACACATCATCACTCATGTCAAAACATAGCACAAATTCAACATTATCAGATTCAGCTAACCAATGATAAGCTCCATTCAGATAAGCATTAAACATGGACTTAGCTATGTATCTAGCAAGGACACCAACATTAACCTCTCTCCATGAATCAGAACGAAGGCTGTATACTTGAACACTGAGCTTTTCATATTCCTTCAAGAAAAAATATGCACCCACTACAATGTTCACAACCTTGTAGTCGTTTGTTTTGGGATCAAAACCGAACCCGTGTGCCACATGGAAGAAAGTATTGTGTGACGACCTAAATTTTTCCCTCAACTAGAAATAATAGGAGTATTTTAATTAGTATTATTATTAGTATTATTATTATTAATATTATTATTATAAATAATTAAAATAAATAATCAAGTCCTAGAAGTTCTAGAGAATTCAAAGGATAAAGATGAGAATAAAAAATTATTTCAGGAAGGACTAAACTGCAAACTGACTTAACTCTTAAGGACCAAAGTTAATAACCGACCTATTCTATAGGGACCTAACTGTGACATCAGAAATAGTTTTAATTCAAATTCAGGTCCCTGGTTTTGTCTATAAATACCACCACGAAGTTCAAGTTCAAACCAGCTCAAATTAGAGCAACCCAAGCCTTGAAACTTGGCATAAACCTTCTCCTCCACCCCCTGAAGCCTCAGCCACCACCCTCAGCCACCAACAATCACCACAGAGACGGTGGTTAACGGCCAAAATTCCAGTCACGGCCAAACCTTGCATAATCGAGTTCCAGACCAATTCACCTCCCAATTCTTGTTCCATTAGCTTCCTTAAGTCCATTAGAGTGTGAACCAATCCAGAACCAAGCTCAAATTGCCCTGAAATAGCCCAACCGAGCTCAAGAAGTTCTGAAACTTTGAGCTCTCGGTTCTCCCTCAAATCTCCATCAATTTTGTCGAATCAAGAGTCTATCTTGCTTATAATTTCACCAGGAAACTATTCGTGCAAGAATTTTGAAGCTTGGAGGCCTAGATTGTATTCTACCATTGTTGCCGAGCTCCTCGCCGGAAAAGCTTCATGGAGCTCATCGTTTTGGCCAAACCAGAGACCTTCTCAGCTACCCACCTATACCATTGAGCTCCTGGGAGTGAGAGGAAGCTTTTCCAACTGGTTTCCACCCTTAACTCCACCCTCCCGCCGGAGCTCCGCCGCCAACCACCACCTTCTCCGGCGAGCTCACCGGTAAACTGCTCAGAACTTGGATTATCTTGCATAGTTCGAATCCTTGTCTTCCATAGGTTCCATATACATATTTGGTTCGGAAAAATTAACTTGGTTTGATAAGGTTTTAAGAGGAGAGAAGGTATGCAACTTCCCGGCCTTATAACTCACTATTCTTAATGATTCGATGCAAAGTAAGAGTTGACTATGATTCATGGGATTAAAATGAACATTTAGAAAGAAACAGAATGAATTTTGGAGGTCTAGAACAAAAGTTAAGAAATTTTTAAGTTTAAGCTAAAATAGTTAATTTTATAATTTATTTTCTTATTTAATTGGTTAAGTCGCTTGAATTTAAAGGTGGCTCTGCCGCCGCATAAATATAAAGGTGGCTCTGCCGCCGCATGAATATAAAGGTGGCTCTGCCGCCACACACATATAAAGGACCGGCACTGCCGCCTCATTTAAAAACTAATGGTCGGCTCTGTCGCCTTACCAAAAATACATAGTCAGCTATACCGCCTTATTTAAAGTTATATAATGATGGTCGGCCTTGCTGCCTAATTATTTGATTTCTTACAAAATAAAAACGAAATTAAATATTAAATTATGAAGAATAACATGGAATTTTATAACTTTAAAGTGAAAAATTGACTAAAATGCCCTACGATATTATTATTGCAGATAATCATTAATTGGAGGATTTTTCCGAAGAAAGGTAAGGGGGGGAGAATGCTCAACTCATGAGAGAGTGTAGTGTAAATAAATAGGTGTTGGACCTCCCTTGGGTCCCTATTTGTTTTATTGAAATATGATTATTGTAAACAGGATTTATTTCTGGGAATTGATTCGATAGGAGCCTCCGAATCTTTTCTTAAACATTTTTTTACGAGGCATCCCGATTTTTAAAGAAAATATTATTTGATAAATTCCCAGAATATTTCCAAGAGATTTTTAACGGCTTGCAGGTACTCTATAAAAAGGAAAGGTCAGTGGCCCCAACTGGACAGTCAAGGCCAGGCTGTGCCATTGGGTAACGCTTGAAGGTGTGAAAAACTACTAAAAGGGGGGGTTGAATAGAGTTTTGAATATAAAAACTTTCCCCTTAAGATTTAAAGTAAATCTTTTCGGTTTCTCTGAGATAGATGGTGCAGCGGATAAAGATAGAGAGAAGAGAAAAGCACACAAGTATTTTATCCTGGTTCACTTGATAAATCCCTCAAGCTAATCCAGTCCACCCGTTAAGGTGATTTCTTCCTTCTTAGAATGAAGGCAATCCACTAATCAGATAATTGTTACAACTGCACTTGAAACCTACAAGTGACTAACAATACACTAACTTAGCTCACACTAAGATTCACTCTCTTAGTCTTCTCTAGGATCCGATCAACCTTGATCTCCTAAAGGAATCACCACTAAGATTCACTCTCTTAGTCTTCTTAAGGATACTGACCTACCCGGCCCCTTAAGGAAAATCAAACAACTGTTTGAGGTTGGTGTTTACAAAGGTTTGCTTCTAAATAAGCTGAGTGTAAACTAAATAAGAACAGATGAAGAAAGTAGAGGCTTGAATCTTTTCTTGTATTGCAGCTCTTGATCTCTCTCTTGGCTTTCTTCTTTTTCTTCAGCCTTTTATAGTCCAAGGTGCAAAGGATATTTCTGTTGAGAGAATATGACCGTTGGAGGGCATTTCTGGAACTTCCAGAACCTGCTGTGGCTGAACCTTGGTAGGTAGGCTTTTCAGAATAGTACACTGCTCTTGTACTTCTTGATAGAGACATTTGCCTTTAACCATTGACTTCTGATCAGAGTTATGCTTCGTGTTGGAACTTGTGAAGCTTGGTGATCAGAGTCAGAGGGATGCTTGGATCCTCTGACCTTCGTAACTTCTGCTTCTGGACCTTCAGAGCTTCTGGACCTTCAGAGCCTCTGGTCCCTCAGAGCTTCTGGTCTTCAGATCCTCTGATCTTCAGATCCTCTGATCCTCAGATCTTCTGATCCTCAGATCTTCTGATCCTCTAATCCTCTGATCCTCTTATCTTCAGATCTTCTGATCTTCAGATCCTCTGATCCTCAGATCCTCTGATCTTCAGAACTTCTGACGAATATATCTTCTGGTGTCAGAATCAGAACCTGTTTGTCAAAACACTCAAGACAAACATTAGAGTATCATAGTTGTTCATCCACAAATAAATACTTGTTATCATCAAAACATAGAGTTGTACCACATGACCAAATCTTGATCTTACAACGCTGTGAGATCTAAGGGATACCTTTATGGTTGCGGTCCTTGGGGTGTGATTAGGTGGGACCTACCAACAGGTTGGAGATGAGGTTTGTCCCATCCGGAACCTAATCACACTACAGGCCCCCTGATGATCGTCCCAGCCGAGCGGCTTCTCGGTGACTTTCCTGGAGAATGTTGGGCCCACATCCTCATCTAGAGACCGAAACTATTTCTAATTAAATTTTTTTTATGATTTATTTGATTATGCTATTACTTTTCACTTGATTTACTTGCTTATTTATTTTACACTATTCCTCTTGCTCGAGTGTGTTGGATTGCTTCTCACCCCTCTTGTTTTGGTTGGTTGTTCTAATTGAACAACTTAGGGACGGAGACCGAGGAGAAAGAACTAGAATGAAAAAGTGACCAAGGCAGGAAGAGCCGTAAATAGTTGTGAATATACGAGAGTGTTCGAGTAGAATAAAGACTAGCCGATGGAAGAAGACGTGTGCGACTGGACTCGTACTCTATCAGACTGTAAAATAAGTATGAAAGCAGTGGGTTTTTTTGTAATTAAGTTTGTCAAAGTAATCGGGAAAGATTCAGAGGAGTCCATGCGAGACTCTGGGACGTCTTGTCTAAGGAAAGGAATTGCTTTTAATGACGCATAGCGCGACTAACTTTCCTGGAGACGTTCTCAGACTATCAATTGGACATCGATGAATTCTGACCCAAAGGTCTTGTACTTTTTTCAAAGTTCATCAATAAAAGTGTTGTTTTCTGAAGATATTCTTATTTTATAGTTTAGGTAGGGTGTGAGTTTGGCCGTCACATATTGTGTGCGTGTCTCATTGGAGGAGGGAAAGGAAGAAACTTTACCTCTCTTGTGGCTGGATTCCAGAGAATCTTTGGATTAGGGTTGTGGGGAACACCACCCAACAGTTCAAGGTAGATAATGCCATTGGAATGTGCATGGGTTGTGATATTGTTTACACTGTGTATGAAGATGAATGGTGGCTTCAAATCAATTGCATGGGGTTGTGATTGTTCATCCTCAAAGACCAGTGAAGTGAAAAACTTGTTTGTTTGGTGAAAGATCAAAAAGTTAGGCTTGCTTTTTGCCTTTTTATTGGAGTGAGAAAGATGTTCAATGATGAAACTGGTTTCTCTGGTGAGAGCATTGTAGGATTTGCTTAAGGTTCTACACCGCATCACGGACTTTACGGGGAGCCTAACAAGGATTTTCATCACTATCTCTTCTGGGATATGTTCCCTAGCCATTTTTTTGATCTCTAACATAGCGCTAATTAAGAGAGATCAAGTGAATATGAGTAAATCAAAACTCCACTCATATCAAAAAAAGACTGTAACAATGGGGATAGTCACTTCTAAAACATGAATATATAGGACTATGAGGAACATTACTTGGAATTACCGATTCACCTTGCTCTTTGAGTATTAGCCATTTTGGTCAATTCACGACTAAAGAAATTATGTTTTATATTTTAAAGTTTTTAATACATTTTAATGCATTGACTATTTATATAATGAAAATGTTATTCAAAATTAATTGATTAAATCGTTCTATTTCCTTATATAAAAAAATTAATTTCATGAAACGCGTTTTCCTTCTTTTAACATTATTTCCATTTTCAAAATGAAAAAAAAAAAAACGTTGAAATAAATTCAAATTTTCAAATGAACAAAAAATTCAAAAATTATTAATTACTTTCTAAATTCTATAGCCATGTTTTATATAAGGAAATCAATTTTCGAAATTATTTACTTATTTCCTTCAATTTCCTTATATAAACCACTTAATTATATAAAATATAAATTTCCATATATAAAATCATAAAACACATTAAATGCTTTATAGAATAAATGCTATTTTCGTGTCTTTTAAACATCATTTAAAATAATTAAGTACATTTAATTCATTGACTTGTTAGGGTAGGAAAATATTATTCAAAATTAATTGAATAATTCATTCTATTTTCTTATATAAAACAATTAATTACGTGAAACGTGTTTTCTATCTTTTGAAAATTATTTCCATTTTCAAAATGACAAAAAAAACATTTACATAATTAATTACGTATTAAATAATCAATTTCCTTATATATAAAAATTAATGATTTGAATCTCCTTTACCTTGGTTTTAAAATAATTTCAAATTTTAAAATGATAGAAAAAATTCAAAAATTATTAATTACTTTCTAAATTTGGTATCCACTTTTTATATATGGAAATTAATTTTTGAAATTATTTATTTATTTGTTTCAATTTTCTTATATAAACCACTTAATTATATTAATTTTCCTTAAATAAAATCATAAAACACATTAAATTAAGAAAACTTTAATTTTGATTATTCTGTTACGTTTTAAGAAATTAACTCCTTTATAAAATAAATTAACTCCTTTATTCATGTGTAATTAATTTAAAATGAGGTTTATAGTTGATTGTCATTTAATGTTAGTAAATATATTACTGTTAGCCAACAAAATTACGTATACATTAAATTAATTTGATTTACAACATTCAAATTTTGGTCATTGATAAAATCCATTAATACACCTATTCAATGGTTTTAAAAATCATTAATTATTAGTCAATAAATAACAAAAACATTAACTACAGAAAATCAGCTCACTTCTTTACAAATAAATGTATTTCCACACTTATTTATTGTTTTTAAAAATATATTAATGTTAGTCAATGATCAAAACTTTAATTTCGATTATTCTGTTACGTTTTAAGAAAAAAAAAACGATTTTATATATCATTTTTAATGATTTAAATTAAAATTATAAATACAAATTAAGTCCTTCATTCATGTGTATTCAAATTAAAATGGGGTTTATAATTGATTATCATTTAATGTTAGTAAATACATTACTGTTAGTCAACGAAATTACGTATACATTAAATTAATGAAATTAATTTGATTAACAACATTCAAATTTTAGTCAATGATAAAAAACATTAATACACCTATTTAATGGTTTTAAAAATCATTAATTATTAGTCAATAAAAAATAAAAACATTAACTACAGAAAATCCGTTCCTTAAAAATAAATGAATTTCCACACCTATTTATTGTGTTTAAAAGTACATTAATTTTAGTTAATGATCAAAACTTTAATTTCGATTATTCTGTTACGTTTTAGGAAAAAAATGATTTTAAATATCATTTTTAAACATTTAAATTCAAAATTATAAATGCAAATTAACTCTTTTATTCATGTGTAATTAAATTAAAATGGGGTTTATAATTTATTATAATTTAATGTTTGTAAATACATTACTGTTAGTCAACGAAATTATGGATACATTAAATTTATTTGATTTACAACATTCAAATTTTCCTCAATGATAAAAAACATTAATACACCTAATTAATGGTTTTAAAAGTTGTTAATTATTAGTCATATTTAATACTCGCATTCATTGCATTTTTTTATAAATATTACCATATTTAGTTTCAAAAAAAAATTACCCTATTTAAGACCTTAGGGACGGTCTTTTGAATACTTTGATTTTTATTAATTGATTATTTTCAACCCGTGCCAAAAATAGTAAAGAATGTATCCCATTCATTAAAAAATAACAATTTTAAATATACCTATGCATTAATGTTTTACTACATATATATTTATACGCAGCTACTAATTTTAAAATGAATTAACGAATAATTGTTCCAAAAGGATAGAATCTAATTGAGTTGCAGTTGAAGGGTTCGAACTCTGAGGAGGGATAATTAGTACTAATTTTTTGGTATACCGAAAAGATAAATTGCACCCGCTAGGAATTACTAATTTACGAACAACTAACATTTGCATATAAAAAAAAAAGTACAAATTGAACTTTTGCTTGGATTGCATTTCCATGGATTTCCTCTGCTGCATTTGAATGAAAACAAGTTCAGAGCCACCAGCTTTAACATAATCCTCCTCGTCGGCGAATTCCTCCTTAGTGACGACGCAGCTCTCACTGCTCGTCCCCGTGCCGGCGGCGGCCTTGGCGTCCACCTCCAAACAATGCGACCGCCAGCGAACGGAGAGGCTGGACGACAATGCTCGTCTTCCCAAGAGCTTCTTCTGTCGTAACCGCAACCTCAATGAAGGACTGATACAAAACGCCATTGTTTGTTGCCGTCGTCGTCGTTGTTGAGATGAGATTCTTCGTCGTCGTTTTGTGGTTTCACGGCGGTGATTCTCCTGTCACTCGATGTTCATGGCGTTTGAGTGGTGAAACGACGACGTGTTTAGCATTACGAGCTCACGCTATGTGTGTGAGTGAGGGAGCGGTTACAGGTGGATTTTCGAAAAAGCTAGCCTTATCAGAAACGAGTCGTGGCATGTGAAGAACCAAAAAAGAATCGAAATGCAAACCAGCTCTAACATTGCGTTTTGGTGTCTTGTTTGCCGTTTATATGTCCTTTTTATATACATTGGAAAACTAAATGATAAAGGAAAAGTGACACAAAATCTAAGCGATCCCTGAAAATGAGAATCTCAAATTCTCAGGTGGATCCTTCATCAGGCACCAGGCATTAAACAAAGACGAATCCCCTCTCTTTGCCAACCAATTTGCCGGTTTGTTGCACTCTCGACCAATACTACTTACTGTCATCGACCACCTTTTCCCCAACAACTTAAGGATATCATCCAGAATGGGGAAGAAAATTATGCTTTCCTTATCTTGCAAGACTTGAAGAAGATCTCTGCAATCCACATTACAAATTACCTTCTTGTATTCTTTGTCCCACACCAATTGCAGGCTATACTTGAGAGCATAAGCTTCTTCTAACAGGGCATTTCCTCCCGCCTGATAACCATGGAACCCAAGCATCCAATTTCCTTGCGAGTCGCGAAGCACACCGCCCCAGCCCATGCACCTTGTGTCGTCCCTAAAGTTGTCGTCCAGGCACAGATTCAATGTCTCCTCCGCGCGGCGACATCCAATTTCTGGTCATTCAGATAGCGTTGTCTTCCCTCTCACTCCCTTCCATGAATCACACCATCTCATCGTGTTCATGGCATAATCTGCACCACGCTTCTGCAATCGGCCAAGGCTTCTCATCTAACGTTGTTCATAGCAATTGCACCATGTGACTTAAGCCTTAAATTTGACCTAGCGTTGACCAAAACCATAAACCAACCCAACATCAACCTAAGCCCTAAATTTTCCTCGACGCCGCCCTAAACCCTAAATCTGACTTAATGACGACCAAAACCCTAAATCTGACTTAATAACGACCAAAACCCTAAAGTTTACCCGACAAAGACTTAAACCCTAAATCCCACTTGGTGTCCAACCTTAAACCTAAACCCTAAATCCCTAAATCCCACAAACCATCTCTATTTTACTTGTT
The DNA here is from genome assembly GCF_012489685.1 of Lotus japonicus. Lineage (NCBI taxonomy): Eukaryota > Viridiplantae > Streptophyta > Magnoliopsida > Fabales > Fabaceae > Lotus > Lotus japonicus. The sequence continues at coordinate 53,647,684 of NC_080046.1, forward strand.
CATTTGCGTGGCGGGTGTGGACCTTAATATTAAACTGGTTGGGACAGTGTGTGGTGTTGCTAGAGTCAACAAATGACCACTTTCTTCAGTTCATGGGGGATGGTTCAACTAAGCTAAGGTTGGGCCTTTTAGTGATCTGGTTAGCTATGATTTGGCAGCTGTGGAATGGAAGAAACTCCAAGGTCTTCTGAGAAGAGGCGATGGATCCTGGGAGCATCTTTGAGCTAGCCCGATTGAAGGCGTAGGTGTGGCTCAAAGCGATGGAAAGAGTCTTCCACCATGCTATTTCGGAGTGGTATGGTTAATCAGTCTTATGTTTCGATTCCTTATAATCTGCTATGATGGGAAGACAAAGGTGTTGGTGATGTAAACAATGCTTTACCATTATATATGATCTTTTGTTAGGGTTGGAGTACCCCTTGAATCTCTTTTAATGATAATTGCCTATAAAAAATATCCTTCTTACTGGAAACTCTCAACAATTCATAAGAGTTTATCTACGTGCTTGGTGATCCAACAAAATTATTTTAAAGATAAAAATAAAAAAAAGTTACTTTATTTCCTACCACATTTGTTGTTACTTTTGGTTGTCTGCATTTTTTCAAAAACAACCTGATGTCGAAGCTGATGTTGTAACATCGTGCTGTGACATTTGTCCCTGCGGATCTGCTGTGTGTTTGGCTGATTTTTCTAGAAGCTTTGGATGGATTTCGTGATAATCAAGTTAGGGTTATTGAAGAAGCTTCTCTGTGCTATCTGGAATATAATATAGTGGAATCAAATCTGTTGAAGAGGATTTGATTTGGTTTAAATTGTGAAAGTTGTTATCTTTTGTTCAAATCTTATTTGATAAGATTTGTTACTGGTTTAAAAGATTTGTTCCAGATCTGTTTTGTGGACTCTATTTTCGTGCAAGCCCATTGAAGATCAAGACCTGAAGAATGACTATTTAAGGAGGCTTAACCCTAGTTGCAAAGTGTGCGTTGGGCACCCAAGGATTGGGTTTTTAGGGTTTTGTTTTGTGAGTTCTTGTTCTGTTATTTTGTACACCTCTCTACTGCCTCCATTGATAATCATATGGCTTAGAGTTGGTTTGTTTAGTTGAGTTGTAATCTCATCAAACTTGTTTATTGATAAACATGTCTTGATCGCTGTGGCAGTGGTCATTAGGAGTTAGAGGAAGTTTCCTCATAGCTTAGAGGAGAAGGGCTAAGCTAGATTCACTTATGTAATAGTGGTAGACATTGAAGAGGCTCTATACTAAGGGGGAATACTTAGGTATAGGAGGGACTTTCATGTGACCTGAGAGCTATTATTTGATAGTGAATTGACTCTGGATTGGTATCCTCCAGATGTAGGTGATGTTGCACCGAACTGGGTTAACAATTGTCTGTGTTTTTTTAGTGATTTATTGTTGCTACTGTGCTGTTTCTACTGTATTAAACGTTGTGGCTTAATTTATGTACTGTTGTGCAATTGTCGAACCGATTGTCCCAACATCGCGTTCGACATCTGTCATGTGCGAGAACCAGAATTTCAATTGGTATCAGAGCAGGCACCCAATTCTGTTGGGTGAGCTCCAGGGAATATATTCTGGTTTCATGGACAACGCCAAGGAAGAGGGATCAATAAATAGATCTGATCTTGTGATCTCATGTATCTGCTGCTGTTTATGTTGTGTCTCTGATATGCAACCCAATGATGTGCACCGTTTGAGGGGGAGTTCCGCTGCTGAGGGGGAGTTATGTTTATCTTCTCTGAATCTCAAGTTGTTTTAGACAAAATTTGACAAAGGGGGAGATTGTTGTTACTTTTGGTTGTCTGCATTTTTTCAAAAACAACCTGATGTCGAAGCTGATGTTGTAACATCGTGCTGTGACATTTGTCCCTGCGGATCTGCTGTGTGTTTGGCTGATTTTTCTAGAAGCTTTGGATGGATTTCGTGATAATCAAGTTAGGGTTATTGAAGAAGCTTCTCTGTGCTATCTGGAATATAATATAGTGGAATCAAATCTGTTGAAGAGGATTTGATTTGGTTTAAATTGTGAAAGTTGCTATCTTTTGTTCAAATCTTATTTGATAAGATTTGTTACTGGTTTAAAAGATTTGTTCCAGATCTGTTTTGTGGACTCTATTTTCGTGCAAGCCCATTGAAGATCAAGACCTGAAGAATGACTATTTAAGGAGGCTTAACCCTAGTTGCAAAGTGTGCGTTGGGCACCCAAGGATTGGGTTTTTAGGGTTTTGTTTTGTGAGTCCTTGTTCTGTTATTTTGTACACCTCTCTACTGCCTCCATTGATAATCATATGGCTTAGAGTTGGTTTGTTTAGTTGAGTTGTAATCTCATCAAACTTGTTTATTGATAAACATGTCTTGATCGCTGTGGCAGTGGTCATTAGGAGTTAGAGGAAGTTTCCTCATAGCTTAGAGGAGAAGGGCTAAGCTAGATTCACTTATGTAATAGTGGTAGACATTGAAGAGGCTCTATACTAAGGGGGAATACTTAGGTATAGGAGGGACTTTCATGTGACCTGAGAGCTATTATTTGATAGTGAATTGACTCCTGGATTGGTATCCTCCAGATGTAGGTGATGTTGCACCGAACTGGGTTAACAATTCTCTGTGTTTTTTAGTGATTTATTGTTGCTACTGTGTTGTTTCTACTGTATTAAACGTTGTGGCTTAATTTCTGTACTGTTGTGCAATTGTCGAACCGATTGTCCCAACATCGCGTTCGACATCTGTCCTGTGCGAGAACCAGAATTTCAACATTTATTGTCCGCTTGTTGCTCAAGATAGGATAAGAGCAAGATAGAATAAAGAGTTGGATTAAGGTGGGATACGATAAGAGCAAGATAGACTTTTATCTTATCATATGTTTGAGGTGGATATAATAATGTTTGGATATAATATAAAAAAGTGAAAAGTATATCAAATTTTCCTTTAAATAATAAATAAATAATTTTTTTATAAATTAATTTTTTTTAAATTGTTTATTATATTAAATTTAATATTTTCTAAAGCCTATATTTTAAAATTAAATAAAATTTATTTAATTTTTATTAATTAGCCTATTTTAATTTTTTTCCCAACAGAAGTCTATTTTAAGTAAAAGTAAAAATTATATATTGAACCAATTACTTTTAATTAGTAGTGGCAAGTGATAGAAAATATAAAATAATTAAAATTATTATATAAGTAGTGAAAAAATTTTAAAAAATAGGAATTGATAAAATTAGTATATATTTACTTCTAATAAATTAATAAAGAATAATGCTAATTAAGTAGTAGCAAGTGATTTTATAAAAAAAAATTAGTAACAAGTCATAATGATAATTTAATTATTTTATATGAGTAAATTCAATATTTTCACCATTAATAAGTTAGCTCATTTTTTTAATTAAACTTAAGAGTAACTAAAGAATGATGTTATCTTAAAAATATTAAATTTTAATTGATAAATAATAAAATTAATATATTACTAAAATTAATATTTTTATATTTATTAATTAATATTATTATAAACTGTATAAAAATATAAATATTGAAATAATTGAATTTATGTTAGGTAATAAAAAAATCAGAAACTACTATCATATCCTATCAAAATAATCTATTATAGCTCCCCTATCAGAATAACTTTTACACATGATGAACAAGATTGGATAAGGGACATGAATGTGTTATTATATCCGGCTAGCGCAATAAACAACATATAAGAATAAAAATATGATTACACTATCTTATCATATATGCTTATCTTGTCCACCAAACGAGTAAAGATAAGATCAAAATTAATATGGCATTTTAGCAAATATTTAAGTAATAGATTAATATTTATGATCAATTAAATATTTTAAAGTAGAAGCTATTAATTGATTGCACAAATAAATGCCCAAAGGTGTATATGGATTTAAAGTTTCAAACCTTCATTAATATCAATAAAGTGCATTTATTATCTTCTTTTGTAAAACACTAAAATATTAATATATGAATTAAATGCAAAATTAATATTTTTATAGCCTTACACACATCCACTGTCCTCTCTATCTCTTCTATATGTATTCCTTCCAGTTCTATATATACATGTTCTGGAAGCCACCACCATTGTCAGTTTTTTTTCGATATGAGCTGAGTTTTGATTTACCCACACTCATATTATCTATCTTGATTAGCATCATGCTATAGATTGAAGAAATGGCTAAAGAACATATACCAGCAGAGTTAGTGATGAAAATATTTGTTACGCTCCCTATAAAGTCTGTTCTGCGATTCCGAACCTTAAACAAATCCTACAATGCTCTCACCAGAGAAACCAGTTTCATCACTCAACATTTTTATCACTCCATTGAAAAGGCAAAAAGCAATCCGAACTTTCTGATCTTTCACCAAACAAACAAGCTTGTCAATTCAACAGTCTCTGAAGATAAGCAATCACAACCCCATGCAATTGATCTGAATACACCATTCATCTCAGTACATGTAAACAACATCGGAGCTTGCTCTCATTTCAATGGCATCATCTACCTTGAACCGTTTGGTGTTCCTCTTAGGCCCAATCCAAAGATTCTCTGGAATCCAGCCACCATAGAAGTAATGTTTCTACCTTTCCCTCCTCAAATGAAACCCACGCTCTTTACCCTCTTCCATGGGGTCCACGGGTTCGGTGTCAATCCCATAACAAATGACTTCAAGGTCGTAAACATTGTAGTGGATTCAAAGATTTGGGATAGAAGTGATAGAAAGCTCATTGGTCAGGTATATAGCCTTCGTTCTGAATCATGGAAAGTGGTTAATGCTAGTGTCCTTGCTTATTTCATATATAAATCCATGTTTAATGCTTATCTGAATGGGGTTTATCATTGGTTAGCCATATCTTCTCTACGTGATCATGTCAAATTTGTGCTATGTTTTGACATGAGTGATGATGTGTTTTGGAAAATGAACCTACCCCAATTTCCGTCTCAGGAGGAGAATAACGAATTGTGCGTATCCAATCATAATGTTGTTGTTTTGAATGATCGTATTGGTTATGTTAGGGAGTACACTATGCCTTTTGAAATTCAGTTTGATATTTGGGTGATGAATGACTATGGGGTGGAAGGTTCCTGGGTGAGAATGTTTAACATTGCGCATGGAACCGGTCTGGGAAAGATTTTGGAGATTTGGAAAGATGATAATATTGATGATATTGTTGTGCTGGGAGGGGAAGAACATCATCCATTGGTTTTGTACAAGATTGGTCAACAACAGGTGGTGGAAGAGTTTAATGTTCGCTTATGAGCTGAGCATCGTGTAGTTGGATATGTGGAAAGTTTTCTTCCCTTGTCTGGCTAGCTTGGTTGATGAGTAAGCTTGATGTTCAGGTCGGATTATTTTATCGTGATATTTATTTGATGATCTTTGTGATGATTTATGTTATTACTATCATGAAGGTACATTATTAGTTGTGTACTTTTTATTGACTTTTACAAAATTTTATCCGGGGACATTTTAATTATGCTGTTTGGATTTTGGTATTAAATAAAGAAATGGAAGAGTTTATTAGATCCTCTTCAGTGTGAATTTTTTTGTTATTGTTATATTAAATGGTTAACATCAATCAATCAATGGGAAAATAAAGACTAATGCGTAGTAGCAAGTGATAATGATAACTTAATTATTTTATATGAGTAAATTCAAAATTTTCACCATTAATAAATTAGCAGGGTGCGGGAGATCGAATGCGCTGTGGTGGTGCTCTGAAAACCGTTAAGGGATTCCATTAAGACCCGGTCTCACAGTGGTTGGTTGTTTTTTCGTTTTCGTTCTGAGGTGGGTGGCGGTTCCTGTGATGCGGGTGGTCTTGGATGACTCTGCCACACCTTGTGCTCCCTTTCTTTTATGTTATTGTTTTTCATCTTTCTTCCCTTGTTGTTTGGTTTCGTTGGAACTCTATCTTTGTCTGTATCCTTTGGCTTTGCCTTTTTTCCAATCAATATTATTCATCTTTCAAAAAAAAAAAAAAATTAGCTCATTTTTTAATTAAATTTATGAGTAACTAAATAATGATGTTAACTTAAAAATAATAACTAGTAATTGATAAATAATAAAATTAATATATTATTAAAATTAATATTTTTATATTTATTAATTACTATTATTATAAATTGTATAAAAAGATAAATATTGAAATAATTGAATTTATGGTTAGGTGATAAAAAAATAACAAACTACTATCATATCCTATCAGAATAACTTTTACACATGATGGACAAGATTGGATAAGAGGCATGAATGAGTTGTCATATCCTGCTAGCACAACAAACAACATATAAGAATAAAATATGATTAGACTATCTTATCTTATATGCTTATCCTGTCCACCAAACAAGTAAAGATACGATCAAAATTAATATGGCCTTTTAGAAAATATTTAAGTAATAGATAAATATTTATGATCAATTAAATATTTTAAAGTAGCAGCTATTAATTGATTGCACAAATAAATTCCTAAAGGTGTATATGGATTGAAAGTTTCAAACCTTCATTAATATCAATAAGTGCATTTAATTATTATCTTCTTTTGTAAAGAACTAAAATATTAATATATGAATTAAATGAAAAATTAATATTTTTATAGCCTCGCAAACATCCATTGTCCTCTCTCTCTTCTATACGTATTCCACCAGTTCTATATATACATGTTTTGGAAGCCACTGCCATTGTTAATCTTTTTTTCGATATGAGCTGAGTTTTGATTTACCCTCACTCATATTATCTATCTTTTTTAGCATCATGCTAGAGATTGAAGAAATGTCTAAAGAACATATACCAGAAGAGTTAGTGATGAAAATCTTTGTTAGGCTCCCCGTAAAGTCTATACTGCGATTCCGAACCTTAAACAAATCCTACAATGCTCTCACCAGAGAAACCAGTTTCATCACTAAACATCTTTATCACTCCATTGAAAAGGCAAAAAAAAATCCTAACTTTATGATCTTTCACCAAACAAACAAGCTTGTCAATTCAACAGTCTCTGAAGATGAACAATCACAACCCCATTCCATTTATCTGAATCCACCATTCATCTCAGTACATGTAAACAACATCGGAGCCTGCTCTCATTTCAATGGCATCATCTACCTTGAACTGTTTGGTGTTCCTCTTAGACCCAATCCAAAGATTCTCTGGAATCCAGCCACCAGAGAAGTAAGGTTTCCACCTTTCCTTCCTCAAATGAAACCCACGCTCTTTACCCTCTTCCATGGGGTACACGGGTTCGGTGTTAACCCCATAACAAATGACTTCAAGGTCGTAAACATTATAGTGGATGCAGAGATTTGGGATGGAGGTGATAGAAAGCTCATTGGTCAGGTATACAACCTTCATTCTGATTCATGGAAAGTGGTTAATGCCGGTGTCCTTGCTTATTTCATATATAAATCCATGTTTAAAGCTTATCTGAATGGGGTTTATCATTGGTTAGCCATATCTTCTCTACGTGATCATGTTGAATTCGTGCTATGTTTTGACATGAGTGATGATGTGTTTTGGAAAATGAACCTGCCCCAATTTCCATCCCAAGAGGAGAATAATGAATTGTGCGTATCCAATCATAATGTTGTTGTTTTGAATGATCGTATTGGTTATGTTAGGGAGTACACCATGCCTTTTGAAATTCAGTTTGAGATTTGGGTGATGAATGACTATGGGGTGGAAGGTTTCTGGGTCAGAATGTTTAACATTGCGCGTGGAACCGGTCTGGGCAAGATTTTGGAGATCTGGAAAGATGATAATGATGATGATGTTGTTGTGCTTGGAGGGGAAGAACATCATCCATTGGTTTTGTACAAGATTGGTCAACAACAGGTGGTGAAAGAGTTTAATGTTTGCTTCAGAGCTGAGCATCGTGTAGTTAGATATGTGGAAAGTTTTCTTCGCTTGTCTGGCTTGGTTGATGAGGAAGCTTGATGTTCGAATCAGATTAGTTTATGGTGATATTTATTTGATGATTGATGTTATTACTGTCATAAAGGTACATTATTAGTTGTGTACTTTTTATTGACTTTTACAAAAATTTATCTGGGACATTTTAATTTATATTGTTTAGATTTTGGTATTAAATAAAGAAATGGAAGAGTTGATTAGATCCTCTTGAGTGTGAAATATTTTGTTATTGTTATATTAAATGGTTAACATCAATCAATCAATGGAAAAATAAATTTATAAAAACTAGTATGTGATTAATTATTTTGTTGTTGCTGAGCAATAAGAGGATTTGTGCATGGATCCGTTATGGAATCATGTATTAGTTAGAGGATTTAGGGTGTTAGCGTGGAAGCAAATTCAAATCTATTAAAGATGATCTTCGATGTTCTAACCAAACATAATATGACTATATGAGTTACTAAAATGAAAACTTGGCTAAACCATGTGCGACATTATTTTATTTTCTACCTATATGACCAAAACTGATCTCAATAAAAATAAATTCTAAACACAGATAATTATGTGTAATAGAACCAAAGTAAGATTTGCATACTTTCTTGGACTGAAGGGCTTGTGAAACAAACTCAAGGGATTCATGTCTCTGTTTCAAGGTTGCAAAATGTCATTTCTAAAGCAAAAGACATTTCTAGAAGTATCGTCATTGCTTCAACGGTAGATGAGTCATTAGGAGTTAGGACACAAAAAAATTCCATGTTGCAACAACTCATGTTGCTTTCTTCATCGCCAAGTTTAACTCACAAGCCTTCTAATTTGCTAGAAAAAATTTGGATCAGGGGTAGTATTTTAACTTTAAACACTAGGCCATCAAAGAATTTGGTTGTGTAAGCAATCACCAACCTTGTTTAGTTAAGAGGGCATCATTAAAAGAATTGAAGCTATGGAACATAGCCCCATGCCACCCTCACTCTTTGGGTTCATAGTCATGACCAATTAAGCGAGTGAATTTTCCTTTCATCTTGTGTGCTCCCCCGCCCAAATTTGCAAATGATTTACTCTATGTAATCACATGAGCCTATAAATAGAGAGAAAACTCCCAAGTGGGAATAGCTGGGCTATAGATTTTATGAGAATTTATTGCCTTGCACGAGAGATAAAACAATTTATCTTTGGAACCAGAAAGCCAAATAAGTGATTTTGGGGCAAGTGATTTTGAGGTTGATGCTATCCAAGCTTTGGTCCTACACGTATCTTTGGTTTCAGCAACCAAACTACATCGCAAGTCAAATGCTATTGAGAGGGCTGGATTAGGAGTGATGACTTTCATCTGACAGTTGCAGTATCTGGGGGTTGTAGAACTTATCTTTTGGGTTTCTTTTTGCTAAGACAAAATGTGATGGAATAATTCCATTGCGAGTAGTTTGTTCTTAGCTAGTTGATGATTTGTAATTCCCACTCTTGAGAGAGTTGTTCTCAAGCTTTTGGCATTTCAATAATAATTTTCATTTTCAAAAATAAAAAATTCCTTCCATCCCTTTAGTTTTTTTTTTTCCAAACTCCATCATGGATGATTTTTTCTTTTTCACTAAATTTCTCTTTTTTCTATCATATCAATAAAATAATTATATTGTATAATGTGTCACATGTTGGTTGTCAAGGTGTGTTCCCTACAAATGCATTTGAGCCTATTCAGATAGTATTTCCCCTATTTCCATCCATCTAGATCATTTCGTTGTGTTTTTCAATTTATGATTTTTATATTATTTGGTACAATTATTTAATTTGTTTACATTTTTCATAATTAGCGCTCTCCATGATTAATGCTTATGTCGTAATTTTTGGAGTAAATGCAAGACGCCAATGTTAGTCGTTGTGGTACATGTGTAGCGTTGGCCTAAAGGCGGCTAAACCAATGCTAATAATTTGCATCCACCTCGCGGCCAACAAAACAAGTTCACATCGAGTGGTGGTGGAAGCATAAATTTAAGACTAGAGGACTAAAATCAAATAATATAGCATGTCTATAGTGACTTTATTAATAAATATTTTTGACCTCATATTCCAAATAATGCTTAATTAATATTTTAACAAATGACCACAATCATATTCCATTATAGGAACCTTGCACGAGTGATAAATTTTTCCTTCAATCGCTTCAGTTTTTTTCCAAACTCCACCATGGATGATTTTTCCTTTTCCACTAAATTTTTTTAGAAACAAACTAATTTTATTGAATAATAAAGAAGCCCATGAGAACAACTCTCTCATGAAGAGAATACAAAAAACGAAACACCCTTTGGAAGGCCAGCAAACGAAACACCCTATAAAAGTTGATGATAAAAGTACTATGTTAATCATATGTATCTTCATGATACATGAAAACATAAATCATTACAAAGATCATCAAATTAATGTCATCATGAACTGATCCAAGCATAACTTCAAGCTTCCTCATGAACCAAACCAGATAGAGGAACAAGACTTTCCACATATTTAAAAGCACGATTCTCAATTCCTAAGCGAAGAGGAAACTCTTTCACCACCTCTTGTTTACCAATCTTGTGCAAAACCAACGGTTGATACTCATCTCCTCCTAGTACAAAAATATCTTCATCGTCTTTATTCCAGAACTCCAAAAGAATTTCAGGACAAGGTCCACGGGCAAGGTTAAACATTCTCACCCAAGAACCTTCCACGCCATATTCATTCATCATCCAAATCTCAAAACGAAACTCAGAACGCATGTACTCCCTAACATAACCAACACGATCATTCAAAACAACAATATTTGAATGCCTAATGTAAAATTTGTTGTTCTCCTCCTGAGATATAACTTGGGGAAGGTTCATTTTCCAAAACACATCATCACTCATGTCAAAACATAGCACAAATTCAACATTATCAGATTCAGCTAACCAATGATAAGCTCCATTCAGATAAGCATTAAACATGGACTTAGCTATGTATTTAGCAAGGACACCAACATTAATCTTTTTCCATGAATCGGAACGAAGACTGTATACTTGAACACTGAGCTTTTCATATTCCTTCAAGAAAAAATATGCACCCACTACAATGTTCACAACCTTGTAGTCGTTTGTTTTGGGATCAAAGCCGAACCCGTGTGCCACATGGAAGAAAGTGTTGTGTGCATGTCTCGTTGGAGGAGGGAAAGGAAGAAACTTTACCTCTCTTGTGGCTGGATTCCAGAGAATCTTTGGATTGGGGTTGTGGGGAACACCACCCAACAATTCAAGGTAGAAAATGCCATTGGAATGAGCATGGGCTGTGATATTGTTTACATTGTGTATGAAGATGAATGGTGGCTTCAGATCAATTGCATGGGGTATTAATTGTTCATCCTTAGAGACCAATGAAATGAAAAACTTGTTTGTTTGGTGAAACGTCAGAAAGTTAGGCTTGCTTTTTGCCTTTTCAATGGAGTGAGAAAGATGTTCAGTGATGAAACTGGTTTCTCTAGTGAGAGCATTGTAGGATTTGCTTAAGGTTCTGAATCGCAGCACAGATTTTACGGGGAGCCTAACAAAGATTTTCATCACTATCTCTTGTGGTATATGTTCTCTAGCCATTTCTTTAAACTCTAACATGGATCTAGTTAAGAGAGATAAAAGATGAAGTGTTTGTTCACAATTGATTTTCCATTGCACTCAAGAAAGAAATGGAAGAAATGAAATAGAAATGAGATATATGATATGTGATATGATAGGGAAAGAAATGAGATAGGTAAAGAATGAGAATAGAAATGGGATGGAAGAGAAAATGAAGTGCGAATGAATCAAAACTCGAAATATGTGAGTGTGAATAGATCAATAGAGATGGAGATGATGGCTTCCGAAACATGAATATATAAGATTGGGAGAAACACTCATTATTGATAGTAAAATAGAACACGACATTATTGCTATTTAATCAATTTTAATTGTATTCAATTCATTTCCTTATTTGTAGCAAAATTAATGACGACATTAGTTAGTGATTCAAATTTTAATTTTTGGATTTCGTTAAAACAATTAATAATTATTCAAATTTGAAAATATTTATATCGAATTAATTGTTAGTCAAAATTGAGCAATAACTCTCTGTTTTATTATTTAACTAGTCTTAATTATTTTTAATTCTTTACTTATTTATAACATAATAAAACATGACATTATTGCTATTTAATAAATTTTAATTGTATTCAATTCATTTCCTTATTAATAGAAAATGTATTAATAATTACTATCTATCTATATATATAAAAATAAGGTTTTCTTCTAGAAGCCTATGACACATGGCACCCCCAAAATCATCCATTTTCCCTCCAAGAAAAAAAAAGTTATTCTACTTTTTTGTCCAAAAATACAATCATGACTCACCTTATTTAATATGGTCTAATTTAATTAAAACTTTAATTTTCAGTTTTTTTATGTAACCATAACTTCAAATCATAATTGAAAATATTTCAAAAATAATAAATTAAACTTTTAATTTTACATTTAACAATATTACGAAAATAAAGATTATAAAATAATGTTGTTTCTTAATAAAAAAAATATATATTAACAAAAAAATATATTGAATTCTAGATATTTTTTTACAATATTACGAAAATGAATATCTTAATATATATAATTGAATAATGTTGTTTTTTAAAAGAAATTATTAAAACTATAGATAGAAATCCATATATTTTAAAAAAATATTGAAATATAAATATATTAAAAACACTCATTATTATTTCATCCTTTTGTCATCTAAGCAAAATATTATGAATGTATTTCCATGATTAGTTGACAACATGCTGGAACAATAATTAGTATATACTACCAAATGATTTATTTTTTTTTTTGAAAGCGAAATGTATATTATTAATAATAAAGCCTGAGCCTAAAATATGACCCAAGATTGAAGGAAGTACAAGATGTCCAAGAAAGATCATTACAATAGCAAAGGTGCAAATTGAAAGTGCACAAACCCACCACCAACCCACAGAATGGCATATAACAGAATCCCAAGAAGGAGCCTCATTAAAACCTTGCTAGGAAAAACCCAATGGGATAAAAACCTAACAAGGAAAAAGAGTACCACCAACATGGGAAAACCAAACTGCAACTAAACCAAAACTAATTAACAAGCTCGAATTTAATGCTGACGCTGTAGATATTCCTTTGCAGAGTAGCAGACTTGAAATAGTCATCAATAAAACAAACTCCAAAACCAAACAGCAAAATCACATAAACCAAACAGGAGCGGTTTGCATCAGCAAGACAGCAAGGAAAAACATCAATGATAGGATAGCACCGTCAGCAACAACATAGCAACGACAGCAACAGCAATATCAGCAACAACAGCAGCAGAATAGATATCTACGACAGCAACAGCAGCAACAGCATAGCAACGACAGCAACAGAAATACCAGTAACAGCAGCAGCAAAACAGAAATCAGCAACAGCAACTAAGACAGCAATAACATCAGCAGCAAACACCAAATGATTTATATAAGTAAAGTTTTTCAAATTTGAATTCAAAATATCTATTTAAGGAAGGCTTTTAAGGAATGTATAAAGAAATTAATACCAAATATATATAGATTGGTGAGGAAATTACTATTTTACTTTAATTTTAACCACCAATAAAAAATAATACAAGAAAATAAAAGAAATTTAAATCTTAAACATATTAATGAGAAAAAGTGAAATATTAATTCAAAATTCCATCATTTTTTTAATAAAAAAGATTAACGGAAAAATCCCACCAAGAAAAGAATAACATCATCTGCCAATATTTTTTTTCAAGAAAACATGATTCAAATTTGAAACATATTAATGGAGTAAAATGGAAATATTAATCATGCTTTAAATAAATCCTTACAAAATAAGATAGACAATTAAGCATTAAATTCGTATGAAAAAAAAAATATAGGGTATTCTCTAATAAATCTATAAACTCAAATACTAAAATTATTTTTTGTATCTTTTTTTTGTTACAATAGGAAAATAAACAAGAATAAAGAAACTAAACAACTACACCATAACAAAGCAGGGGGAACCACAGTCGACGGCGGGATCTTCCATTCCTTCGAATCCCAGTTCGCTGTGAAGACAATCTTAGCCACTGCATCAGCACCATATTCCTTTCCCGAGGGACGTGGACTACTGTGACGCTCCAATTCCTGGCTAGCAAAGCTCTTCCAGCGAGAATCTCCTCACGGTGCCGATAGCTCGATACATCACCACTCCTAAGCAACACCTCCTGAAGCTGGATACAATCCACATATTAAAAGCAAATACATAAAAGCAATAATTTGAATTTAAATTAAAAGTATTTTCTATATTTTCAGAAAAATACCAATAATTAAATATAACAAAATTTTATTTTATTAATTATTATATTTATTACATTTTACATAAAAGCAAGGTTTTTCAACTTTTGTTAATGCCCCCTATTCAAATTCTCTACTTCAACTATTGTAATTATTTAGTTAATTTTATAAATACTTAAATCATTTAAATAATTTGATTTTTTTTATAAGCAAAATTATATTTATATATATCTATCTATATCTATATAATATACTAAAGGAAGGTTTTTTTCTAGAAGGTTTTGTCACGTGGCACCCCCAAATCGTTTTGAAATATTAATTTTAAGAAATTATTAACATTAATTTGATGGAAATATAATAAAATCACATATTCAATAAATAAACATGTTTTGAGCAATGATCTCATTATACTAAAAGCAATTTGTTTTATATAGATGATAGATGAACATGATTTTGTATCAAAATAAACTTCTCATCTCTTTAATTATAGTAATTTAAGATAAAATCTCTTAAATTGATCATGAGTTTTTAATCATGATTTTGTATCAAAATAAACTTCTCATCTCTTTAATTATAGTAACTTAAGATAAAATCTTTTAAATTGACCATGAGTTTTTAATCTTTTTTATTATGATGCTATAAATTGTGTATATATAATTTAATTATAGTAATTTAAGACAATTTTTTTATAGAATGACCATGATATCAATTTTTTTGCCACGTGGCACCCTCATATCATCCTAATTCCTTCCAAAACAAAAAAAACAAGAACACATTAATTCTTAAACATAGTTAAATCAGGCAGAAAATTATAATTTAATGAATTGATTACATGTTTTTTTACTTATATTTTCACAAAATAATATAATTTTTTTTTTCTAAAATACATTTGATTTCTTTTTCTTTATTGTGTGATTCGTATTATATTGGTCTTCAAGTGCGTATAATGAGCAAATGAATATTTGTATATCAAATAAATATTTTTTCAATTTCCAGGATCACTATTTTTTTTTATTTTCGAAATTTTTATTAAAAATAATCATAATTATTTAGTTTGAAAATGAAATATTAGATCTTTTATTTACAGCATTATTACATTTGATTTCTTTTTCTTTATTGTGTGATTAATATTATATTGGTTTTCAAGTGTGTATAATGAGAAAATTAATATTTGTATATCAAATAAATATATTTTTTCAATTTTCAGGATCACTATTTTTTTAATTTTGAAATTTTCGAAATTTTTATTAAAATAATCATAATTATTTAGATTAAAAATGAAATATTAGATTTTTTATTTTACAACATTATTATTTTAGAGCACCAACCACAACCCTCGCTCTAACAAGTCAGTGCACATTAATCTGGTGCCATCATTATCATGTTAAATTTAAACTTATTCAGGATATGTAGCATTTTTAGGAGCTAATTGATAATCACAGAAGTTCATACTCTTTTTCGGTTTTGGTTAAGTTTGAAAGAATGGTTAAATTCATTTATTTTTTTGTTGATGTCATTTATAAAGTCTATTCAGTCTTATATAGGTATAATCTATATTGCTCTATAAACAATGCAAAGCAAAATGATCAAGTATACTAATGCACTTTTCCCCAATTTTTCAGGTCCAAAAATGCCCAAGCAAATGGTCTATATGTAGAAGCAATTGAGCTAGATAGTCAAAATGTAGTTTACTTGGTTAATAGTGTCTTTGCTCATATTCAGCTTAAGGAATATGTCGTGGTAGTTCAATATGAAGTTGATCCTAAATAGTCAGAGATGTTCTGATTCCTTGAATAAATTATGGAGTAGAGTTGTTAAAATAATGTTTTTGGCTGAAGGTTGTTTGTAGAAAGGAAAGAAAGGGCTTGACCTTTTCACAAATCGCAAGGATTAAATCAAAACACTACTAAATTTGCATTCAATTTTTTTCTTAACTTCGATATACATATTTCTTTTATAAATATTAAAAATAATTTTATAAAAAAGTGCAATATTTATGAATATTTTATTTATATTTGTTTCAACATTTTAAAACTCATCTTAAAACCAAATATTGAACAAAAATTCATCATATATAAAAAAGTCCATGTTATTGTTTTTAAAAATTAAGTTGTAATAACAATGACCAAATTTTTCTGATTCTTTGAACCTATAAGCTTATTTATTAGATTAAAAATATTGACTAAATCTAAAATCAGAATATCGATTTCAAATAAAAAATGTGAATATCACCTTTTATGCTATTTATTTTTTATTTTTCAGGTGATTGAAAGGTTGCTTACTTCTTCGGCAGGCAATTTGTGAATCACCAAAATCATTGCATGTGAAGCAGAAGCATGGTGGATTCATCTCCTCCATTATGTGTATGTGAGATTGTCTTGATATTTCTTATTTTTGTACTTTTTTTTTTCATATGCTAAATGAGTGAACAAGACAGCATAAATTCAAACTCCCATATCATCCCCAAAAAAAAATATACAAATTTTGTTTTTCAATATTAAATCTGCATGTTTTTCAATTTTAAATGAGAAAAAGTTTGATGCACCGACGGTGTAAAGTTTTTTTACACCGTCAACCAATCAGATTTCAAGGATGTGTCACGTCAATTAATGAAATTAAATAAAATGAGAAATTTTCTCACATCCTTGAAATTTAGTTGGTTGACGGTGTAAAAAAACTTTACACCGTCGGTGCATAGAAATTAAACTCTCATAAAAAAAACAAATAAAGATTAAAAACTATTTTAAAAAAAAAGACCATCCGTATACATCATTGAAAAAAAAATTAAAGATTTTGTAACAAAATATAAAACCCACTACCGACCTAAAACAAATCAAAATCTGCATTAAAAAAACAAATAAAGATTAAAAACTGTTTTTTTTTAAAAGAACATTCGTATACATATTTAATTTTAGTAGGGACAAAAATAATTGATTACATTTCTTTTTAAAAAGATTGTTAGTAACACTACTTATCAATCACGGTTACTGCGACAATGATGTCGCTACCCAGTTATTTTCGTCAAAGCTCCTGCAATTCAAGCAGTTTCATGGGATCGAATATGGTTTCTTGGGGTTAGTCACGTCGGGGCAGGTGTGTGATTACTGTAATTGCTTAATTCGATGGTCAAATCCAGAACATGTGGTTATTGCGGTGATTGATGAGTGATGAATGAGCTTAGTTGATTTATGAAAGTTATGTGTTGCCATTTGGGGTTGTTTCTCAACATTTCGAAAATAAACTTTATCCTAGAAAATCAAATTAAGAAAACAACTTACTTTTTAATTTATTTTATTTTATTTTATTTTTTCATCATATTATGTTAGCTTAGGTGGTAAGTGCTAGAAAGGTTCTACGATCAATCTCTCGCAAGTGTAATTTAACTTTCCGATGTACCAAAAAAATACTATATATTCAACAAAAGAAATGTATATATTTTTTTAAAAGATGTTCACACTAGCAAATCAACCCCTGTTCGTCCTCTACGGAACTTAACGTGGTCAGCAAATGACAAAACGGGCTCCTCTTATGATTTTTTTAAATGCAGGACACATCAATTTTATATATTGATAATTATGAAAATAATTACCAAGAAAGTTTATCATTCTAACCCCTTAATTTTATTTCTTTTTATTATTATGATATTAAATTGAAATATCATACGTAAAATTATCATCCTAAAGATCTTTTCAAATTAACATTAACATCTATTATTTTTCAGAAAATATTAATATATAAATTCATAAGCAAACTAATTTTTTTTATGATTTAATTCATTAAATATATATTTCTAACAAACATTTATATATTTATGCAATAAAAAGTTGTTTAAAAAATATTTGTGCAATTAAAATTACAAAACTTAAAAAAATATAATACTACACAAATTTAATCATAAAGTCACCCGTGCAGTGCACGGGTATTCAACTAGTATATATATGAAAATAAGGTTTTCTTCTAGAAACCTATGACACATGACACCCCCGAATTCTTCTATTTTCCCTCCAAGAAAAAAAACTCATCCTACTTTTTTGTCCCAACATAAAACCATGACTCACCATAATTGTTGTGGGCTAATTTAATTGCAATTTTCATTTTCAGTTTTCTTTTGTAATCATAAATTTGAAACAATTGCAAAACACATGCCTAACATTCAAAAAATTAAACAATACGGCTAATTTAATTACAATTTTCATTTTCAGTTTTCTTTTTTTTATGTAAAAAGAGATATTAACAAAAAAAGGATTGAAACCCAAATTCTTTTTTATTATTTTTTTTTTCACAGCAAAATATATTGAAACCCAGCTTTTTTTTATACAAAATTATTACAACACAGCTTTTAAAATAAAAATTTCATAATGTTTTAACATTATAAATAAATAATGCAAAATTATAAGTTAAAACCCCGTTTTTTATTAGAAAAAAACCCTATATTTGTATTTTACAAAAAAAAAAATACAGCACAGCTTTTAAAATAATACCAAAGAAAAGATGATTTGCAATACAATTATATTAAAAAAATTCATTCAAATAATTTAAAAAAAATTCCTATTTTAAACAACCATTGTTTTTTTCTTTTTTTTGAATCTAAACAACAATTGTTAATACCGCCAAACTCATTAAGTTTCTACCTAAATTAGAAATGTTTTCCTATTTTTAATAATCATCAATGCTAAACAAAACACATGCCTAACATTCAAAAAATTAAACAATACGGCTAATTTAATTACAATTTTCATTTTAAGTTTTTTTTTATGTAAAAAGAGATATTAACAAAAAAAAGTATTGAAACTTAGATTCTTTTTTATTGATTTTTTTTAAAAGAATTTAAACACGTATTTTAATGCAGTGGTTATTAACAATTGAATACTAATTCTAATGGTTTTCAACATGGCACCCCCAAATTCATCCATATTCCCTCTAAGAAAAAAAATCTTTCTATTTTTTTGTCACAACATACAATCAAGACTCACCCTATTTATTATTGTCTTATTTAATTAAAGTTTTAATTTTGGTACTCCCACATTTTTTATTTCATATGATCATCTATCACCCTATTTAATATCCTCTACTATTATAAAATTTCATATTTTTAATTTAAAATTTACTTGAAAATATTTTTAAATATATCAAATATTATAAGAAAAATAAGAAATTCGAAAATATCAACATATAAATATTATATCATTTATTTTAATTAATTTATAAATATTAAATAATTTATATAAGTAAAGTTTTTCAAATTTGAATTCAAATTAGTTAATTAAGGAATATAAAGAGCAATTTAAACCAAATATTTTTTACTACATTTATGACTCTTATTCTTACAAAGATATATGTGCATATATTGGTCAAGAAATTGTAATGCCCCGTATTCAAGTTCTCTACTTCGCATATTTTAATTATTTAGTTTATTTTATAAATACTTTAAACTTTTAAATTAACAAGTGTTTCAAATTCAAATCACTTCTTTAACACAATCAATTTTGTGATTCAATTATAAAAATGCATTTTTAAATGTTTTCCATTATTCATGGATATCAACTCCTAATCATAAACTATTAATAATTCCTTATTTGGTTATTCTAATTAATATAATATAATAAAAAATCAAATCAGAATATATTTTTTGTTAGCAATTAAGACACACTAATTTAAATTGTAATTTTTATATGTTTACTATAAATTATAAACGCGAAACCTTCCCATTCGTTGTAACTCACGTTTCTTCATTATTTTTACTCATTCATGTTTCTCTTTGGTTGCATTAAGGAGTTTGTTCAGATGCAATAACAATTTCTTAAAGGTACATTCTTTTTCACTCACGTTCTCTTCCCCTTTCATTCACTCCACCATACTCATGTTCACCCATTTCCAACAGTTTCATTCATATGCAGAGTTGATTTACTATAGATACTTCTTTAAAATGTTTTTGCTTGGACAATATACCTCTAAAATTAGTGTCATACAAATTTTTCCTCTTTAATGTTTCTTCCAGGTAGCAGATGCTTCATGATAATTAACTAGATGTTTTGAAGAAGGTGATTCTTTCCTTCAGAGTTTATTTTAAAAGCTACGTTTTCCAAATAATAATTTATCTATATCTATATAAAGATGAAAAGAATGTTTTCTTCTAGAAGACCTATGCCACATGTCTCCTCTTAAAAAATTTATTTTCCCTCGAAAACAATAAAAATTATTTCAACTTTTTTTATCACATGAATTGCTAAGTTTAATAATATTATGGCCACATACACAATACATTAATAATTTTTAAAAATGTTTATAAAAATAATAATATATCAACAAAAGTAAATTGCCACATACCAGTAACCACATTTATTTTATTTTTTGTTACACTCCGAGGTAAATTCTTTTTTAATAATAAAACATAAGTAATACTTATAAAAACTATCAAAGTAAGGATATAAATTCCAAATAATATTATTTTCAGCCCCTCCAAATTTTTGAAAAGATGATACAATACATGAACATCTCTGAACCTATTTCATTTCATCCATGAATAAAAAATCTTTATTGGATTTAATTTTTTTGCAAATTAATCAATTCTGATTGTAAAAAAATTCAATTTTTTATTTTCCCTTAAATTCTTTTTTAAGATATATCAAATATTAAAAAAAATATTACAACTTTGAAAATATGATTCATGAAAATGGAATCCTTTTTTATTTTAGTTAATAATATAGTAAATACTAATAATAAATCTTCGTAATTATTTCAAATAAAAATAAATATTGAATTTTTTAAATTTTCAGCATCATTACTTTTTATTTTGAATTTCAAAAAAATTTCCAATTGAATAAATACTTCCTATTTTAGATACTAAAATTTTTATTAGGGGTGTAAACGGGTATGGTCTAATCCATGAACCCGATCAAACTGATCCGAACCAAACACATTATGATGGGTTAGATTGGATCATTGATTTCGGTTCAGATTTTTTTACTGAATCTGATCACCATCGGTTCGGGTATCATATTTGGGGATTGAAACACTTTCAGCCCATTACATTAAATATTTATATTTGTATTAGAAATGTTATTTTTATTTAGATTATATGGATTATGTCATTATTGAATGTTCTGTTCTTTGAAAATGATAGATTTTTCTATAGTTTTTTTTATAATTTTTCACGTTTTTAGAATAATTTTCGTGCATATTTCCAAATAATATTTTTTTTATTTCAAATCCGACCATCCGGACCGAACCAATCCGAACATGTTAGAAGTAAAAATCATAAATTCGAACCAATCCAGTCCGATTACACCCCTAATTTATATTTCTTATAATTGAAATTAATGCCTCTAATTAATTCCTAAATTTAATGAGTATAATTCATTATCTTTTTGAAATTCAAATTTTAAAAACGTTGTTGCTCAAGAATTGATAATTTATTGGAACAATGAAATATTTTTTAATAAATAATGAAAAAATTTAATTATATTAGACAAGATTAATTAAAGAATTGAATTTTCAAAATGGAATATTCCACATTTTCGAAAATAAATTGATATAATTTAATTAATGAATCCTTAGAACATTAATACTTACAATTTTGTTGATATGTTTAATTTCTGATTAATTTTTCATTGACAAATAATGAATATTTCATTTTAGGAAAAAATTAAGCATTAATAAATCAAGATTATTAATTTATGAAATAAAATTACATGTTAAATTTATAGCATTAGTAACAATTTCAGCATCAGTGTGTGCATATCTCCTCTGCAACAAGACAAAGACTTCCATTTTCCTCCTTTTTGTATTCATCCTACAATTCTTCTTCCCATTTTTGGGATTTCTTATGAAAAAAAAACTCATCCTGTTTTTTTTTTCTCCGTTCGTCTACTCCATGGTAAGTATTTTCAACCTTCTTCCATATTTTCCATACTCTACTCTTTCCTCCCTTTCATTTTTCTATTTCTCAATTCGTTATTCGATTTCATGTTTATGAACTTTCACCTTCAAATTTTCTTTCATTTGAAACAACTATAGAAAAAAATAATTTATCAATCTTGTGCAAGGTAATGCTTTTTATCTTAATGCGAAAATAATTAATTTTGCTATACATGCACATTGTTTAGAATTCATTTGCTCTTTTGAGACATTTTTCACATTATTTCTTTAATCTATAACATTCTCTTTCACCCGTTCTTTGTGACATTGTTTAATAAGTATTTTGATTTATTGTTTTCAGAGTTTTATTCCATTTTTTATTTTATAATTCTCCACCACCACTGTCTGATCGCAATATTATTAGTTTATTATTATCCTCTTATTCACTCATTTTTATTTGTTGTGTAAAATGATTTATTTCATGTTTCATGATAGGGTGCTCGCGGTTCGGTTTTAAAGGAAAAATTCATTCGATCCGATTGTTTCAGTTTTATAATTTAATCATTCAATCTTTTTTTTTCCAAATCCAATCTGATTCGACCCAATTTTTATTAGTTTGGATCGGATTAGATTGGATTTCAGTTTTTTAAATAAACTAAGAATCTTGAAATAAATAACGAAATAGAAAATAAAATCATAAAACAAAACAAGAAGCACTGGAAAAGTTCAGAAAGAAGATATCATCAATATTGTAAAAAATGAATTAAGTACGCTTTGATATGATGATTGTAATTTGTAACATTACTGCATTTCATGGACAATATCTAATTAACTCTATCTAAGTTGATTATCAATCAATGTTACAAACGTATTGTTTTGAGTAAGAGGCAAAGAAGTAGAACATTGATGGTTTCACTTTCGTTGAATGAAAAGAAAACATATGTCTCCTAACTTGAAAAAGGTTAAACACATTACTGTAAATGTTTGAGTATACATGAAATAAAACATTATAAGTATGGTTAAATGGGTAATAATGCATGTCAAAACTTAAATAAGTAAATACTTTTGGTTCGGTTTGGATCGGTTCGATTTTGAACATGGGAACTAAAAACCAAACCGATCCATTAACAAAATATCGGTTTTTGCGGTTATCGGTTTTGGTTTTTTGGATCGGTTTGAGCTGTTTTAATTCCTTTGGTTCGGTTATGAATACCCCTATTTCATGATCCTATTATTTACTCATTCTTCTCGATTCACCATTATATATCGCTTTTTATGCGTGTTTTGATGGACAATTGGTTTTGTTGGATGGTCCTTGATTTTACTTATTTTTGGATGGTCTTTTCACCTTTCTTAAGGGTTGTGTATTCATGTCTTATTCCATCATTTATATATATTTCTATTTTTGGAAAACATAACAAAAGTCACCCGTGCAGGGCACGGGTAATTCCGCTAGTTTATATTTAATAATCATGTATTTACTGCGTTTCAAAATGCATTATTTTTTGTTGAATTTTGTGAAATTAATTACACATCAACATTCAGTCAAATATTCAATTAATTTTCCATTTTTTCGTTCAAAAAGATTTCCAATTGATTATACCATTAACTCTAATAATATTTAATTAGTTTTAATTAAACAATTAATTACTTAATAAAAATGTGATCTTCTTTTCCTTTTACATATACAAAACGTATTTAAAAAAAAATGTAATGTATCCCCATTGATTATTTAAAAGATAAAATTCATCTTTCTTTCCATTTGTATATACATAGCGTAATTTATTAAAAAAAATCTGATGGAATTGAATTGAATTATGAGAGTTAAATAATAACGTGATTAAAGAATTAAATAATAACTATTTAAAAACAATAATCAGGTATTTACTGCTTTAAAAAATGACATGTAATTGAATTGAATTATGAGAAATTCATTGCACATTAATACTCAGTAAAACATTCAATTAATTATACCAATAATACTTTGCCAAGATTAGGTCCATTTATTTTTAAAATTAATGATTTCAAATTTAATGCAGTAGTTACATTTTTTTTCAAATCTTCATTCGTTCAAATTAGTAGTTTTGTGTTATTTTCAAAAATTGAGGCTGAAACTTTGGGTTAAGGAATAATATTTAATTCCATATTACTGCTTATCACCAAATAGTGCAGGACGGGATATGGCTGTTAGATGTTCTCTCTCACTCCACATGAGAGGATTGTTCTCATGATCTGTACTTTCTTATCAATAAAACCATTTTGTTCTAAAAAAAATTAATTCCATATTAAATTACTTATTAACTGCTTTATAAAAGCCATTTAATTGAATTACATTATAAGAAAATTTATTACACATTAATACTTAGTTAAAATTTCATTTAATTATGTAGTTAATTTTTAAATTCATTATTCCAAATTAATGTCTTAATTATGTTATTAAGTGTGTAATAAAATAATTCTTAAAATGTCATGCTTTTTTTTACGGTAAAAAAAACCATGCTACAAAAATCTTAAATTTGAAATTCGAATTAGTTATTAATAATTTCGTAACTTACTTTCAAAAAAAAAATTCGTAACTTACTTACCTTTATTCATTTCTATGTAAAAACCTTTACTCTAAGTCTACTAATAATTATTTAATAAAAATGAGATCTTCTTTACCTTTTGTTAATAGAAAACATACTTTTTAAAAAAATTAAACAATGTACCTATTAATTATTTAATAAACATCCCATCTTTATTTCCATTTTCATATACAAAACGTTTTTTTTAATGTATGATGAGAGTATAAATGTCCACGCACAAATTAAAGAATTAAATAATTACTATATAAAATTATTATCATGTATTAACAGCTTGAAAGGACATTTAATTGAATTGAATTATAAGGAATTTATTACACATTAATACAAAGTCAAGATTTCAATTAGTTATAGCATTAATGCCGAGCCAACATAAAGTTCATCAATTTTTTTTAAATTAATTATTAAAAATTTAATGCATTAATAATGGTAATTTATTAATAAAAAATTGTTAGTTCAAATAAGTTTTAATTCCTTAATAACGTCCATTAATTTTTTTTACAATTCATGATTCCAAAATTCATATTATGACTGCAATGGAAATTGAGTGTACTGAATTGTTCTGAATTTTTATCTTATAATTGACAGAATTTAGAGGAGACTCTTTCCGTACACAATGAGGATCTCAGCGGTATGAGAAGCTCTGCGAAGTAACCTCCGGCACGAGGGCGGCGGCCATGGAGGCGATCAGAGAGTAACTTTGAACGTCACTGGGAGGTGCAACGTCCTAAACAGAGATCTGCAAATTACCGCTGGGGCTTTAATCGATCACATCAGCAATGGAATGGGTCTGGTTTCTCTCGGCAGTGGCAGCAAGGTACAGTTCAGGGATATGGCAGATATGGAGAGGATGGGGGCCAAATTAGGGGGAGCTATGATCAGAAACGGAAGCAACAGCCATATGTGCTTAGGGGAACAACGTTTCATACTAGGGGTGCTTTTATCCCTAATTCGAAACAGCAGCACAATCCACGCCTTTAGGCCACAGGCCCTGCCATTCACAAAACCAAGCAACAAGGTGAATCCTTTGCGGTTTTTGTTGATGGATTAGGAGATAGGATAACTTTACAGAAATTAAGAGCAATTTTTGGGAAGGCAGGGAGGCTACATGATGTTTTCATTCAGCAGAAAAAGAAATATCTGCGTCGCTTTCGTTTTGGATTTATAAGATTCAAAAGCGATGATGAGGCATGGAAGGCGATTCGTATGTTTCATGGCTTGAAATTAGAAGGCAATTATCTTGTGGTCCAGAAAGCAAGGTTTCAGCGACCATCTCGATCATCTGTGGTTCCCTCAGCAGGGAAAAATTAATATGCAATTCAGGGGAAAGTTTGGAGGCCTAAGGAACAACATAAGGTCAGTGAGCAAGGACCAGTTCCTGTGAAAAAATTGCCTTTGGTTAAGCCTGTGGATGTCATACATAGGTCTGATGATTTCCAGTTGCGTCTTGCTGTGTCAGACGTGGATGAAGAGTGGTTCCAAAGGTGTGCTCGGGCGCGCACATTACTAGATATGCATGTTGACGTTTTGCAGGAGCAATTCAGTCAAATTGGACTGTTTAATTTCCGCTTAATTCCGCTTGGCGCGAATGAAGTAATTCTGGAATTTGAGAGTAAGGAAGAAATGCAGGGGACTCTTGAGGAGTGTGGTTATTTTTTAGAGCAGAAGTTGTCTGATGTTAAGCCCTGCACTGCATTTACCTTTGGCGCGGCACAACTTGTCTGGATTCGTTTGTGGCAAGTTCTGATGGGTTTATGGACTGAATCTTTCTTTAATTTCGTCGGTAATAAGTTGGGAAGCTATGTTATGTCCGATACAGCAACCTTGTCGCGCTATAGAGCTGATTATGCCCGAATCTTGGTTAGGTTGCATCATCCACTGTTACACTGTTTTACCATGTCAGTTGATGTTGGAGGGACATCAAGTATAATTCTGGTAGAGAAGGATGCAACGTCGTATGATCATGGGAGTGTCATGGCCATGCCGTCAACACCGGTCAAGATTTATAACTCAGAAGATGATAATGTTTCTGATGAGGAAGATGAGGAAGGTGATGAGCGTAACAATGACTTTTCCCAAATCCAACCAGAACCACATGAGAAGGATTATGAATCTGCTGTAGAGATTGATTCTGATGAAGAGGATGAAGTTTTTAGAAAGGCAAAATTGGATGGTCTTCGTTCTGGTGTTTATGTGCAGCCAGCAGAGATGGAAGGGCGTTCAGAGGTGGCTGGCCACGAGGGTTCGCCGGCGGCGAAAGTTAGCCCTTTGGCCTTGTCGGTCAACGATTCTCTAGGAGCGGCAGTTTCAAATTTGAATTCAAATGGAGATGGGGCAGCCATGAATTCAGGAGCAGAGGTGAGGGAGCAGTTACAGGACCTCATTGAAGCAGGTTATACGTTACAGGAGCTTGAGGTTTGGAGAAATAATATAAAAGCTGATGGAATCTTGGTGGGTAAAAAACAAATCTTGGATAATAAATTTCAAAATCCTGTTAATTATGAGAGAAAATTTGAAGTTACAGGATATTCATTCAATTCCAAAGATTTATTTCTGAATAATAATTTTCTGCCAAATATTTCTTTTTATTGGGACCCACAAAATTTGAAACAACTTCAAGGTGCAAGGCCGTGTTTGCCTTCTCTTCCCAGCAACCAGAATCATTTATTTGGGTTCGCGACATCTTTGACAACTTCGACTACTCCTGAGGCAAAACGTGAAACACAAGATGTGTTTGTGCGCACAAGTCCGAATCAAATAGTAAGGCAAACTCTTGCGTGCATTTAAGAAAATCATGAGACGCCAAAGCAGTTCTCTTCTGTGCCTTCTCGTGATGCTGATTCTGCACTGGCTTCCCTAGTAGTGAAAAAATCACCAAATACAGACTCATCTAAGAAGAGTTCTCAGAGGGGGCGTCCAAAAGGTAGCAAAAATAAACCAGAGCCCCTTCCAGTTGATTTTCTAGAACCTGTACAAGGAGAAGATGGAGTGACAACACGTGCACAGAGAACGTGGTTGTTAGGGAAGCAGTTAGGATTGAAACCTCGTGGATCGGAAGCTCTGATGCTTCGTGGATTAGAAGCACAGATACGTCAAAACCACCCACATCTCAAATAATATGTCAGGACCTTGGCTCACATGGAGTTTTGAGGGTTATGAGATTCAATGAAGAGGGAAGCATCCCTTTCTTTCCTTTCTTGCACTTCACCGCCAGCCCCATTCACCAATACCTCTATCCCAAAGTCTTCAGGTCTCTGCACATTGAACTTCACTACTGCAGAAAGTTTGCTAAGTGTGACAGCAGTTGATTGTTGGGAAGGTTGCACTTGCCTTAAACATCACTGTTGCTAAACATTGCTTTTCAGGTGTGGAGCAGATTTTGATGGGCCAGGGTGGCACTGGTGATCTGTGGCTGGTTGCTGTTGTTGTTTACTGGGACATGACAGCAGAATGGAAGTGTTGTTGCTGTGAAATTAATTTTGTCGTTGCTGTTTGGGCTGCTGTGAGAGGCTATTTTAATCATTTTTTTTGAGAAATTTGGCTGTTGTTGCTGATCTGTTGAGGCGTTGAGGGTTGTTATGTTGCTGTGGAATTTAGTTATGTTGTTGTTGTTCTCATATGATATTAATATTGCAGCTTTGGTGCTGTTTTTGGCTGCTGATGGATTAGAGAAAGTCTATGTTTCTTGCTGGTTTTGTGTGGCAGCAGAGTGGTCCATGGAGATGTTGCAGCGTGATGAAGGGTGTTGTTAGGAGATTTTGGTGGCTGGCCAATTTTGGTGATATCTTTGATGGGCATTCATGTGGCTGGTGGCTTAAAACTTTCAAGGTGTAAAGTTTTGCAGTCACGAAATTCAGAGGTTGATCTTGTTATATTGGGAGACTATGGTTATGACTTTGATACATTTGGTTTGGATGTTCATTCAGCACTTGTAATAGTGGTTTAATTGGTATTGGGATTTTTGTATTTGGCCTCAATTCTTTAGGTGTGCTTAGTTGGTTATCTTAAGAGGGATGTACTCTTTTTCCTTGCTTGGTTTTTTCCTACTGGGTTTTGCCAGGCAAGGTTTTGATGAGGCACCCTCTTAGGGTATCGTTGCCAATTAAGCTTTAGAAGAATTAGTGAGGCATGAGGGGTTGGTTTGTTAGGTACTATGTTGTAAAAACTTCTGTATCACGTTTGGTTGATTCTTAATAAATTCTTTTCATTTTCAAAAAAAATATTATGACTGCAATGAATTCAAAAAGTCTATAAACTAAAAAATTAATTATTGACTAAAAAACACATTTTTTAAAATATTAATAATTGTGTACAAATAAACTATGCATGTTAGTATGTGTTCATTAAAATAATGCTCAAAATTATGCATTAATTACGTTTTAAACTACTTAAAATCTTAAAATTTGAAATTTGAATTATAGTTATTAATAAATAGTTACATTTACTTTTTCAAAATGGTATTAAAGTAATCGATTGAAAACCCATGAAACCCTAATTTAGTATAAAGTTAATGACAATTACTTACCTTTATTTGTTTCCATGTAGAAACCTTTAATCTATGTCTACTAATAAATTCGGCATGTTACTACACCCACCATTATGCTAAAAAATTCAGAAATTTATTCTCTTCGCCAAAAATGTGTTTCTCTCAAGGAAAAAGTGTATATCTATCCCTAATGAGTTCCCTTTTTCTGCTTCTCTAACTATACCCACATTTGAAGATCAAGACTACATTGATGCAATCAAATAAGCAAGTGAATGTAATGGTGAACAAGGGTCAGGACATAAATTAAGAAGGCTATTTGCTTAAATTCTCATAACAACTACTGCGAGTAGCCCATATAAAATATGGAATAACACTTGGAAATTGTTCGCTAAGGGCATCGAACATGAATATCACAGAACTCTTAAGCAATCAGGTATGATTCAAACTTTTGTTATTATTTGATCGACCCAAGAGTCGGACTTGAAGAAACTTTGTCTTCTACAAATTGACGATCTTCTTCAATCTAATGGGAAGTCTGTCAAAAAAACTTACAACTCATGACTGGAAAGCAGTGGTCAGAGTCACCAGGGTGTGGATTTTTGAAGCCGAAAGGGAAGGGAATCTTCCATCAACCTATAATCTATTATTAATGGATCGAAAAGTTAGTAACCAAAACACCGACTTTATCATTAAATATCTCAATATAGTTTAATTTACTTTAGATACATACATCGATATGACCCTTCTCAATTCGTAAGGTCAAACACTACATGGAGAATGTAGGCTAAGCATTTTAGAATGTTTTGAAAAATTAATCAACAAAGAATTAGTATATGACTTTGAAGATTTTTTCATATGGCATAATTTTCAAGGTATACGTGCATCTAGACATCAATATAAGATACACTTGCAGACTAGAACAAGGATATTTCAATATAATGAAAGTATGGTTCCTTTACGTGAGCTGAAGTTTGACAACGTGAATGATGTTCTTAACCATGACTTCAATGAGAGATACTTAGTTGGTAAGTAAATCCCTTGATTTAAATAATTTTACGTATGTTGTCACTTGCAAGCATTTACATTAACATGAAAACATATATCATGGGAGAAATTACGCACGCTGGAAACTGTAAAGGATATGAGCAGAACGAAATGACGAAGAATTTCAGAGACATTGAAATCGAATCTTAAGGGTAAGTTTTCTCTTATCATAATAAAGCGGAAAAACAAAGGATTTTTAAATGCCGATAAAAAATTTGACCGACAGTTATTGATTATTTTTTCAGGAAAAAAATTAAATATTTTTTATACGGCGAATTCGTCAAAGATTTGGATGAAGTTCTAAGTGCAGGAGATAACAAACATATTGTTGTTATCCGATTATTTGGAGTAGTAACAAGGCATCAAGATACATAATAAATTTGATCTATATTCTAAAATAAACTTATGTATAAAACACCAACATGTTCAAATATGTAAATAACACCCGACCACTAAAAACAATCTAAGGGAATATCAATTAACTGCTGGGTTAAAACACACTACAGTAATGTTCAATCGTGACATTCCTGGAGCAGTGTGCTACAGAGACAGTTTGTCCGTACAAAATATTTCATAATCGTTTGAACAAGATTTAATGACAATTCCAACTAATATTTATTTGTTTGCGGTTATTTGTGTGTGACGCAGTTCCTACCAAATAATGACGTGCTGATTGAAAACTTAAAAGTTTTGAAGAAGATGAATTCCTCAAGCTATTTCCACGCACAAACATTAAAAATTTGGTTTTGTGCAAAGATCAATATGTTTTTCTCACTTTTAATTTAATTTAAGACACGTTAATATTAAGTCAAAATATCAATTAATTATTTCATTAACTTTTATATTCATCAATTGGTTTTAATTGTGAAATTAATTATGTAAGAACCAAAGCATGTTTCCTTTTTCACTACAAAACGTTTTTTTTAATAACTAATGGGGATATAATTTTTGAACCACAAATTAATAACCACGTATTTAACGCATTTAAAAATAAATTAAATTTTCCCTGTGAGATAGCTCAAGTGGTAGGAGGTGGGGGACATATGAGTTGGGTAGGGGAGGTCAAGTGATCGATTCCTGACGGGTGCAATTTAACTTTCGATGTACAAAAAAAAGGAAATAAATTGAAATGAATTATGAGAAATTTATTACACAATAATATTCGGTCAAAATTTCAAATAATTATAGCATTGAGTCTTACACACTTTAATTAGTATTAATTAATTTTAATTATGAAACTTTTTTAAAAATTAATTTTAATTGTGAAAATTATAATAGTAAAATTAGTGTCAGCATTAATCGAATCATTAACCATGCATTTAATTTTTCATTCATTTGTTTTTTTAAAATTAATGATTACAAATTTAATGCATTAATTACGTTTACTTATTGTTAAAAATTCATTCTTCCAAATTATTCAATTCTGTAATTACGTCAATTTTATTTTACAATTAATAATTTAAATTTCACAAAATGATTGGAAAATATTTTAATTCAATTACTCATATTTATTATTACCGCGTACAATATTCATTGTGTATGCTGCGATTGAGGAAATTGTGAGCACTGATGATTGGTTTTACCATGACTGCAAATGTCACAGGGCAACATCCTCTAACGAAGCATTTTATTACTGTTCGAAATGTAACATGCACATAAATCATACCACACGGTAAACTCAATTACCATAATATAATTAATTTGATTCATATTCAATATATTTATTTACACATTTACATTAGGTACAAGCTGTTAATTAATCTTGCTGATAATGTTGAGTCTGCAACTTTGACAATTTTTAATCGTGATGGTTGTGCTCTACTCCATAAAACAAGCGACACAATACTGTAAAAAATGGAAAAGGTAAACATGTACTTGTAATAGAACTACTTTTTAATTTCTAATCAATTGATAAGATATCTATTTTTTCAGTTTTTTTAATTAATCTAGAATGGCTGCAGGGAACAACCCCCAAAGAAATAAGTGATTTAGTGCACAAACAAATTTTGTTCAAGGTTGAAGGGAAGGACAACTTCAGAAGGAAGTTTAAATCAACATTTAACGTCCTCAAAATTTTCATAGAACCGGACATAATTTCAAAGTTCAAATCAAAGTTTATATTTCATATTCTAATTTCTAAATCTTTGTAACTACACTTTTGAATTTATCCACCAATATTTCATGAGATTATAATAATTTATCTTTATTGTGAACATGTAGGATTTAGAACTTGCGGTTGAGAGCTCTAAAGTCTAATGCTCAAATGATGTCATTTAACAATAAGGAGTATTTTCACGTTTTAAGTGTCACCTCAAGTTTTTTTTCGGCTACAAGAGCTTTATGTGACGACCAAACTCACACCCTACCTAACTATAAAATAAGAATATCTTCAGAGAAAAACACTTTTATTGATGAACTTTGAAGAAGTACAAGACCTTTGGGTCAGAATTCATCGATGTCCAATTGATAGTCTGAGAACGTCTCCAGGAAAGTTAGCCGCGCTAAGCGTCATTAAAAGGAATTCCTTTCCTTAGACAAGACGTCCCAAAGTCTCGCATGAACTCCTCTGAATCTTCCCCGACTACTTTGACTGCCTTGTTTACAACCAAAACCACAGCTTTCACACTTATTTTACAGTCTGATAGAGCGCGAGTCCAGTCGTACACGTTTTCCTCCATCAGCTGGTCTTTATTCTACTCGAACACTCCCGTATATTTACAACTATTTACAGCTCGCCCTGCCTTGACCACTTTTCACTCGAGATCTTTCTCCTCGAACTCCGTCCCTAAGTTGTTCAATTAGAACAACCAACCAAAACAAGAAAACCAGAGAACAAGAGGGGTGAGAAGCAATCCAACACACTCAAACAGGAGAAACAGTGTAAAATAAATAAGCAAGTAAATCCAGTAAAAAGTAATAGCGCATCCAACAAAATCATCCAAGATTTCAACACACTCTAGACGAGGATGTTGATCACAACCAAATCCAATCATTAAAAATCCACCACACTATGATGAGGATGTGGGCCCAACATTCTCCAGGAAAGTCACCGAGAAGCCGCTCGGCAAGATGATCCTATGGGAGCCTGCAGTGTGATTAGGTTCCGGATGGGACAAACCTCAACTACTCCTGTTGATAGGTCCCACCTAACCACACCCCAAGGACCGCAACCCTTACGGTATCCCTTAGATCTCACAGCGTTACCCAATGGCACAGCCTGGCCTCGACTGTCCAGTTGGGGCCACTGAACTTTCCTGCTCATAGAGTACCTGCAAGCCAATAGAAATCTCCTGGAAATATTTTGAGAATTGATCAAATAACATTTTCTTTAAAAATCAGGATGCCTCGTAAAAAAAATGTTTAAGAAAAGATTTGGAGGCTCCTTCTTCGAATCAATTCCCAGGAATAAATCCCGTTTGGAAAAATCATTTTTGAAAACAAATAGGACCCAAGGGAGGTCCAACACCTATTTATTCACACTATACTCCCTCATGAGTTGAGCATTCTCCCCCCTTACCTTTCTTCGAAAAATCCTTCGATCGATTATCTGCAATAATAATGTCGTACATCACTTTAGTCACTTCTCACCTTAAGGTTATAAAATTCCATGTTATTCTTTAATATCCGGTTTTTTTTTAAATAATTAGGCGGCAAGGTCGTCCATCGTTATATAGCTTTAAAATCAGGCGGCTTAGCCGACCATCATTATATAACTTATAAGGCGGCATAGCCGACCATGCATTTTCGATAGGCGGCAGAGCCGACCATTGGTGGATAAGGCGGCAGAGCCGACCATAATATCCAAGGAATTAATTAATTATTAATTATTTAGCTTAAACTTGAAAAAATTCATAACTTTTGTTCTGGATCTCCAAAATTCATTCCGTTTCTTTCTAAATGTTCATTTTAATTCCATGAATCATAATCGACTCTTACTTTGCATTGAATCATTAAGAATAGTGAGTTATAAGGCCGGGAAGTTGCATACCTTCTCGTCTCTTGAAACCCTATCAAACCAAGTTAATTTTCCGAACCGAATATGTATATGGTACCTATGGAAGACAAGGATTTGAACTATGCAAGAAAATCCAAGTTCTGAGCAGTTTTCCGGTGAGCTCGCCGGAGAAGGTGGTGGTTGGTGGCGGAGCTCCGGTGAAAAGTTAGAGTTGAGGGTGGACAATGGTTG
The DNA here is from genome assembly GCF_012489685.1 of Lotus japonicus. NCBI lineage: Eukaryota > Viridiplantae > Streptophyta > Magnoliopsida > Fabales > Fabaceae > Lotus > Lotus japonicus. The sequence goes on from NC_080046.1 coordinate 53,682,094, forward strand.
GAAAAGGATCCTCTCACTCCCAGGAACTCAATGGTACAAGTGGGTAGCTCAGAAGGTCTCTAAATTGGCCAAAACGACAAGCTCTTTGAAGCTTTCTCCGGTCAACAATGGCAGAATGAAAAATAGACCTCCAAGCTTCAAAATTCTTGCACAGATAGATTCCTTATGAAATTATAAGCAGGATAGACACTTGAATCGACAAAATTGATGGAGAAATGAGTGAGAACGAAGAGCTCAAAGTTTCAGAGCTTTATGAGCTCGGTTGGGCTATTGCAGGGACAATTGAGCTCGGTTCTGGGTTGGTTCACACTCTAATGGACTCAAGGAAGCTAATGGAACAAAAATGGAGGGATGAATCGGTCTAGAAAGCAATTTCCAAAGTTTGGCCGTGAGCTACTATTTTGGCCGTTCACCACCGTCTTTGTGGCGGTTGTTGGTGGCTAAGGGTGGTGGTTGAGGCTTCAGGGGGTTGAGAACAAGGTTTAGGCAAAGTAGCAAGGCTTGGGTTGCTCGAATTTGAGCTGAATTGAGCTTGAGCTTGGCTGTGGTATTTATAGACAAAACCAGGGACCTGAATTTGAATTAAAACTATTTCTGATGTCACAGTTAGGTCCCTATAGAATAGGTCGGTTATTAACTTTGGTCCTTCAGAGTTAAATCAGTTTGCAGTTTAGTCCTTCCTGAAATAATTTTTTATTCTCATCTTATCCTTTGAATTCTCTAGAACTTGATTTCATCCTTATCCTTATCTTGATTTTTATTTTTATTTTATTATACTATAATAATTGCATTAATAATAATACTAATTAAAATACTCCTATTATTTCTAGTTGAGGGAAAAATTTAGGTCGTTACACTTTACATCACATTCGTACATTTTCCCCTATTCGAAAGATTTGTCAGTTTATTTTTAATTTTGTTATATTTTCACATATCAATCTCATATATTTGCCCCTAAACACCGTGTTTTGCAGCAACAACTACGCCAACAATAATCTATTTTTTTTTGCTAAAAAAACTTTATACTTCAATCAAAACAAAACAAAACACAAATGTGCAAAAAAACAACAAAAACCAAACCACGCCACTCTAATTACCCAATAAAATTAAGCAATATTTGATTAGCACATTTTAAACTTACATTCAAAATTAAATTCTCCCGTGCAAGGCACGGGTCATATACTAGTATATAAGATTGGGAGAAACGCTCATGGCACTTATTTATTCCTCTTGCTCTTTGTGTATTTGCCATTTTAGAATTAGCAGGCTTAGCCTTTAGGATAAAGATAAGGAAATTTTAAAGTTTTCAGTAGAAAAAACATCTTTGAGGCATTTTTTTTAATTTTTTTTACATTTTTAAATAAATAATTATTTCCTTTATAAGAAATATTTTTCCATTTTTATGATATTAAAAAATTGACATTTTTGTCATTAAGAGGTATTTTTTTTTGACAGACATTAAGAGGTATTATAATAACATAAACAAAAACCGTACATACACCATAATATCTCATAAACAGATTTCTAAAGATTTTCTTTACAGAGTACAAAAATTAAGGGCTTTTATATATTACCGTACATTTTGACTAATTTCAATTAAAAACATTTTGTCTATTTATAGTTATAACTTATAAGCATATAATAAAATAGTATTTTAATTCGAAAGGAAAAAATATCAATACTTATTATTCAAGGAAATGAAAGAATAGTAATTGTATTCTATGGAATATATAGAATTATTGCTTTTTGTATTACCCATAAATTATTAACGTTTGGATATTGGAAATTGCTAATAATTATTTATATTTTCTTAATATATTAATAAATACAATTAACAAGATATAATAACATTTTAAATTATATAATTATTTAATATCTTAACAAGGTATTTTATTAGAGAATATTAATTATTTTAATAATTATTTTTGCCATTGTCTATTTGTAGTTAAAAATATAATAAAATAATTAATATTTTAGCATTGTAAATTTTATAGGAAAGATATCAAGACTTAATAAAAAGAATAGTGTTCTGGGAATGAACATTATTGAAGAGAGGTATAGTACCTAGGGGTAGAGAGATTGTGCTAAGAGAGAATGAGAATGAGAGAGAGAATGAGAATGAGAGAGAGAGTGCTGAATTTCAAGTGTTATTTCCTCAAATGAGCAAAAAGTCCCCTACAATTGGTAACTCCCCCTATTTATAGAGCTTGGGCACTATCTCTTGGGCCAATTGGGCCTCCGAAGCCAAGGCCCATCTTAAGGTTAGGGCCCCGCCCCGGGACGGGCTACATGCTAGGCGTTGCCCCTCTAGGGGCTCGCCCAGTCCACTAGTCCACAAGACACCGAGCTCGAAGTATGAGAGCTAAGTGTGTCTTTTAAATGCCTTTACATATGTCCTATAATACACTGGGATCTGAGCTGCCAACATGGCTTGAGAGAAGAGAAGCAAACTACGTTGCCAACATGGCGTGAGCAAAAGGAAACTAGCATCTTTAGTCATCCAGTCCACTGACTTGGCGAGCAACCTGAGCCGACAAGTCCACAAGTCCACAAGCGGCGAGCAACCTGAGCCGGCAAGTCCACAAGTCCACAAGCGGCGAGCAACCTGAGCCGGCAAGTCCACAAGTCCACAAGCGGCGAGAGCGATCGCTCCGTACTGGCGGTCAGCTGGAACAGGTGCATGATCGTCCGCCGGCGGGAAAGGTGGCAGGCATTGGTCACGTGCCGATCACCCAAACGTTGATTGGCGGTATTCCCGGCGAGCGACTAAACTTTGTTGCTGGTATCACCTATCGGGCGATGGTGTTTGGCTTTTACAGTGGCGAGGCCTTTCGCGCTTTCCCCTATTTCAAAAACCCTTCGAATCCTCAACTGCCCCACGTGATGCGTCAGTTACATCAATTTCCCTCTTTCTCCGGAAACGTCACTTCACTTTTCATAACCGTCCCATCGTGCGCAATAACTCCCCATTACACGCAACCCACTTCCCCAAAAACCATCATGACTTCCAACCTTCCACACACGTCCAACACGCGTCACCCTTCCAGACTCCCCCCTTTCCCTATAAAAACCCTTCTTCCCTACAATCATCCCTTTCCGAAACCCCTCTTCACCTCCCTAATCGCTTACCAGACTCCTTCTGCCAACTTCCGTTCCGGAGCCATCGCTTATCACCCTTTCCGCTACCCACTCTTCACATCTTACTCCGGTGAGTCCTACTGCCCTTATCTTTGCATCATATACATACTCATCTTCTCCTGTCTTTCACTTCGCTGTTTTCTAAAATGGCTTCAAACCCTACCTCCCCTAATCACTCCACTTCCACCTCCGAAAGCGACCCTGATTCCACCGCAGCCGGCGGCCTCCGTTTAGAGGTCCCGGAAATCCCTGCTTACCGGCTAAAAACCTTCGCCACTCTGCCCCTTCCAGTCCAAGTAGCCCCCACTCATGAGGCCATAGACCAACCTTCCATCTTCCAAGATAGCAATCTCATTGTAGAATTCGTGGGTTCCTTGGGTGGCTTGTCCAATGATGACGAGTTTAACGCCAAACTCAGGATCTGGATTTGCCTTCCTGAGGATCGCCCCTGGGCTCACAAGCTAGACGGCGACGTAAAGAGATCTCACTTTTTCTTTGCGTACGAATACATGTTTAGCGAGCTTGGAATCAGGCTCCCTTTTTCGCCTTTTGTCCAAACCGTCCTCCGCGACATCAATGCGGCGCCCTGCCAACTTCACCCCAACGCTTGGGCCTTCATTCGGTGCTTTGAAATCTTATGCGCCGCGGTTGGCATCGCCCCATCCCCCACCAGTTTCTTCTACCTCTACGATGTTGACCCCAAATCCATCAAAAACAAAGGATGGATTTCCTTAAAGGCCCGGGCCGGCCGGAAGTGCCTGAATCCCCACAAAAGTAACGCGAAGACCTCCTTCGCGCGGAAGTACTTTCGCGTGGCGGTTCACCCCGCCTATCCGGAGGCCTTCACCCTTAGGGACGGGACCGCCCTTTTCCCTCTTTACTGGACGGAGAAGCCCAATGGGATTACTGATCCTTCCGAGGAATCCTTGTCCGCCAACGACAAAGCTTTTCTGAATCTCCTTGCCCCACTCCCCATCCTTGACTGCTCAACAGTCCTTGAGGGCGTTGGCTCCTCAAGGACTCCCAAATACTTAGGTCGTCCATGGCTTACTTCTATTATCGACATTTTCTTTCTCGCCTCTTATGTTGTTACTGATGTTTTTTATTGTTGCAGAAGATATGAACTTCACAAACGCCGAGCTCCTGAAAGCCAGCGAGAGGAGAATGGCTCGCTTTTCCCCAAAGTTCAACGCTGAGGGCGACGTGAAAAAGCGGGTCGGTGCCGAGAACCAAGCTGAGGGCGGCAAAGCCCCCAAAAGAAGAAGATTGGCCAAAGTCACCTCCGTCGCCGGCTCCTCCAACCCCGGCGCCCAGCCCAACACTGCCGCTGCGTCTAAAGGCAAAAAAGTCACTGAAGCCTCTGCCGCCACGACTACCGAGACAACCACCGGCCCAGCCCCCACTTCTGCCACCGCCGGTGCGACTGCCGCTGCCGCCGTCGAGTCCACTGCTGGCACAACAACCACCTCCGCCGGTGCCACAACCACCTCCGCTGATCAGCCGCCAGCCGCCGACACAACCACCAACATTCCTCAAACCTCCGCTGCTGACAAACTTGCCGCCATCAATGCCACAAAAGCTGCTGCGTCTTCCGACACTCCTGCCGGGGAGAAAGAAAAAGAAAATGAAACCCCCCAGTCTCCTCCTCGCCAGGACGCACCTCCTAGTCCGCCCCCAACAAATGATGGGCGCTCCGCGTCTTCTCCTCCTCGCCGCGAAGAGGGACCTTCTCCTGATGCCGCCGGTACCCAGATTGAGCAAGCTCCTGGTAAAGAGGGCGGTTCCTCCAGCTACTACAACATGCTTTCCAACGCCATTGAACCCTCAGAATTCTTGCTTACCGGCCTCAACCGTGAAGTCATAGAGAAAGAAGTTTTGAGCCGGGGTATTGATGAAGCCAAGGAGGAAACCCTTGCTTGTCTTTTACGTGCTGGGTGTATTTTTGCCCATGCGTTTGAGAAGTTCAACGCCGCCACCGTTGAAGCTGAGCGGTTGAAGGCCGAGAGTGCCCAGCATCAGGAAGCCGCCGCTGCTTGGGAAAAGCGGTTCGACAAACTGGCGACGCAGGCAGGAAAAGACAAAGTCCATGCCGACAAGCTAATTGGCACGGCGGGAATTAAAATCGGCGAACTGGAGAATCATCTGGCGCTGATGAAGGAAGAAGCAGATGATCTTGATGCAAGTCTTCAAGCTTGCAAAAAGGAAAAAGAGCAAGCTGAGAAGGACTTGATCGCCAGAGGCGAGGCGCTGGTTGCTAAGGAGTCAAAGCTCGCCATACTGCGCGTTGAGCTGGAGTTAGTGAAGAAGGCGTTAGCGGAGCAAGAGAAAAAGTCTGCGGAGTCCTTGGCCTTGGCGAAGTCTGACATGGAGGCGGTGATGCAGGCTACGTCCGAGGAGATCAAGAAGGCGACCGAAACTCATGCCGAGGCCCTCGCCACGAAAGATGCTGAGATTGCTTCCCAACTGGCAAAGATCAAAGGGCTAGAGGACGAGCTGGCGACGGAGAAAACCAAAGCCACTGAGGCGAGGGAACAAGCCGCTGACATTGCTCTTGACAATCGCGAGCGCGGCTTCTACCTTGCCAAAGATCAGGCCCAACATTTGTACCCGAACTTTGACTTCAGAGCTATGGGAGTAATGAAAGAGATAACCGCTGAAGGACTGGTTGGTCCTGACGATCCTCCCCTAATTGACCAACACCTCTGGATGGCGACTGAAGAAGAAGAAGAAGAAGAAGTAGGAGAAAAAGAAAGAAACAATGAATAATGTAGTTTTAATGTCACTTAGCCTTTTCTGCCCTCTTGTAATGCACCTTTCCGTTATACATATATGTTTAAGCAACCCTTCGCCATAGCTTTTTATATCGCCGTTGGATATTTTGTAAATCATGTTGGAATGCTTTCGCCGTACATTTTTTGGTCGCCGCCTTCTTATTGCTTAAAAAATTTAAGAATGAATTTCATAGTTTAACGCCCCACCACGCCGGAGTAATAAAATACTCAACATCCTGAGTGTCCAAGAACTCGCCTTCCACCTTATTCATTCGCCGACCTTATATCTTGCGCTATTTTTTCACGCGTCATATGATTGAATTACGCCTAACGACTTCGTGCATTAATTTTAACTAGGACTTGTTGCTTGGTATTCCACCACCAAGACTTTAGACGTTTTCCCCAAAGGAAGAAACGACCTCCATTCTCGAGGGCTTCGCCCGGGGCTTTGCCCGCTCGGGGCTTACAATGCTTGGATCCCAATGGCCATTTGGGGGTCCCAAGACTTTTGCCTAGTTAACGGTGCTCGTCGTATTCTGGCGAGACTTACCCAGCACATCGTTTACGGGACCGGCGATCACGTCAGACTTTCCGGGGGGTGATTCCCATGCGTCAAAGGCCATTTGTGGAATCGCCGCCACCTTCAGGGTTCAAGCAGGCCCCTTTGGGGATCAAGCTTGTCCCACTTAGTGATCTCCGTAATTCTTTATGTCGATCGGCAATTCCGATCGTCAGGGAATCCCTGGAATTTTTGGACACGAATTTCGTGAATTTTCGTTTTATTTTATTGATGGAGCGCCTCATTAAAAAACTCCTTTCGGAGAAAAAGAGCACGCTTTGTTATTGCAATACATTGGAGAATTTGAAAACACTTTTCAGAAAATTTTAAAGATATCTGGCTCCGGCGACTCCGCCTTGTTCGCTTTCTCGCCTGCGATCAACTATAATAGTAGCGCAAGCTCAAACCATTGAACGACCGAGGTAGCCGCCTTCCATCAAGCTCTTCTAAGTGATAGGCCCCATTACCAAGAACTTTAATAATGCGGTAGGGCCCTTCCCAGTTAGGAGTAAGCTTGTTTCCCGGGGCTCCCGATCGCCACTTGCTGGATGTTGCCAATGCTGCGCATCATATGGCGCCATTGCTCCTGTGTCACCGCCGGTTGTTGCTCCGGAGCAGGTGAATTCTCTGGTGAGCGCTCCAGAGATCCGACCTGCGAAGGCGATGGAGGAGGTGGTGGTGATGGAGGAGGAGAAGGCGACTGTACTCCTGCCGTTCGTACCGGAGAATCCAGGACCACACGATGAGGCCGCCGAGGCGGCGAAATTCGCTGTCGCACTGGTGAATGATGCTGCCTCCTACGTTGAGTCTCCATCCAAACCAGGAACGATGCAAACTCGATCGGAAAACGAACACCGGTTACATAATCAAAATCAGAAGACCAGAGAATTGCCTAATCACAATCAGAGATAACTTCCTGCACAATCAATCCACGTGAATGGGAGTAGAAAGTTTACAGTCCCCACAGACGGCGCCAAATGTTCTGGGAATGAACATTGAAGAGAGGTATAGTACCTAGGGGTAGAGAGATTGTGCTAAGAGAGAATGAGAATGAGAGAGAGAGAATGAGAATGAGAGAGAGAGTGCTGAATTTCAAGTGTTATTTCCTCAAATGAGCAAAAAGTCCCCTACAATTGGTAACTCCCCCTATTTATAGAGCTTGAGCACTATCTCTTGGGCCAATTGGGCCTCCGAAGCCAAGGCCCATCTTAAGGTTAGGGCCCCGCCCCGGGACGGGCTACATGCTAGGCGTTGCCCCTCTAGGGGCTCGCCCAGTCCAAATAGTTAGCTGGAAATTGTATTTTAATATTATAGAATTATATATGGAATGTTGTATTTCCCATAAATTATTAAAATTGAAAATGATTAAAAATTAATTATAATTTATATTAATAAATTATTTAGATATATATTTATATATATTTCATTTTCGAAAAAAATATATTAACAAATTAAAAACTAATATTAATGACTTTATCTTTATATAGGAAGACATTAATATTAAAGAATTTCTGCATATAAGAAAAAAAGTTATTTTAATGTTAAAATAGAAAACAAAATAATAATTTTATTTACAAGATATTAACTTTATATTTTTTAAAATTTAAAAGTATGGTAAAATAATATCTTATAAAATTATAAAATTATGTCTTACAATAAAATCATAATATTTTATAAAAAATAAAAATAATTTATTCTTTTAAATATATTTTACTATATTTGTTTGAAATTGTAGTAATATCACAAGTAAAATCTCATACGAAATTTATAAACTATTATATGCTTAATTTATTTAGTGTTGGAAATTATTGTTTGAGTTAATTTATATCAAAAAATATATAAACATATGTTTTTACATACATAATTTTTTTTTGAAAGCGAAAAATATTATTGAAAATAAAGAACCATGAGAACAACCCTCTCATGAAATGCGGTGAAAAAGGCCAGGCCAAAGCGCCTAACCATCCCTACTTTGTTGACTTAAACCTCAAGAATGAGCCTCATTAAAACTTTTCCTAGGAAAAACCCTAGAAAAGGAAAAAGAGTACTCAAACTCAAGAACCAACCAAAGAAAAACCAAAATAATCACAACCATCTACAACGATAAGAAAATATCATGAAAAAGACTCCACTCCAAACAACTGCCATGCAATGAATTGATCCAAAAGCAGCACACACATATCTCAAGTTAAAATTACCATTATTTAAGAAATATTTAGTATTATAATGTTTTGTCGGCTTTATTGGGCTTTGCGTTTTTTAGTAGGTGGTATTGTACGTATAGGTTTTGTGGGGCGTTTGTTTGGGTTCTTTTGGGGAGGTTTGGCGTGTTTTGGCTTGTTCGTTGAGGTTGTTTTTTCCGGCTATTTCTGACTTTTTGATCATTTTGAGGAGGGTGTATATCGTGACTATTTTCTCATTTTTATATTAATACAAATATCGCTTTCGAAAAAAAATTATGAAATTTAATAATAGCACTAATGAAACTTCTGAATGAGTTATGACCGTAGTTTTATATAATATTTTATATCTAATTAAAGGAATGATGAAAATATTTTACATTTTTCATATGTAACAAAAAAAATAGTAATACTTTGATTTAGTGAATTTATTTTTTAAAAAAGAGAAAATTGATATCAAATGGTACTAATAATTAAGTCAATGTTACAATCAACTAACATGGTGACCTCCATATTACAAAGAAAGTCATAACCTCACCCTAGCTCTATAAGCCTCGAAGCCAAAGAAGGTAATTAGAGTAATCATTTAGGAATTTTCCAAAGAAGCAAAAAGAGTGATCAAAAGAAATTTCATGAAGTCATGTCATATTTTCGTTTTTATGAAATTTCATGTCTTTCTCAAGAAATTTTTCTTTCTAATTAGTTATTCAAAAGAAAATTGTTATATTCATTATTTTATTTAGTCAATAATATTTCTTCAATCTATTAATGTAATAAGGTATTTACAGAAATGTTATTAAATACCAATCACATAATCTTTTCCAATTTTTTTAAATTATATCATATTTTATTTTTAATTTTTAAACTAGTATTTTACAAAATTACAATGCATATCACAACTAGTAATTTTACATTGAAGAAAATATTAAATGCAAAAGATGGAGGTGTGATACTTGCATTCCCATAACGTTGTTACAAGTAGATGTGCAGTTAATATTGTTAGTCTTTAAATGTCGTAAAGTGATTTAGTGTGGTAACTCGTGCTTTGTCTGTGCAGTTTTTGGAACAATATTTATCATAACACAAAATATGCAAACTATTTTGTAAGATTGTCAAATGTCAATAGTTTTAAATTAATTAAAATTATTTGTCAATTTTTTTTAATTAAAATTAGCAAATAAGACACAAATTATTGGTTCATATTTGTTGAAAGTAGAGAGAGAGGTCATTGAAGGACTAATGTTTGAGAGAGAAAGTAGAGAGAGAGGCTATGGGTGGCCGCTTCAGTCACGGTGGTTGCAGCCTCGCCGGACCTCGTCGTATGAGTGGAGTAGGTCGCGGCAAGGGAATTCTCAGTGGTCAAGGCAACAATGGCAACGACATGCTCCTTCAGGAGGCTATTACAGGAATCCTGGGAATCAATGGCAGCGACGTGCTTCTAGGAGGTTTCAGCGTCCACATCATTCACCACAGCAGTGGAAGGATTTTGAGCACTCATCAGGCAGGTTTCATGTACAACGGAAGCAGCGGCCAGGGTATGGTTCGGGTAGCCATGAACACCAGAAGCAGCAGGGGCTTTCATCTGTTTCAGGGAGTGGCAAAGACAATATGCAAAAGCAATCTCGTGATCAACAGAAATCCAATTTGCGTGGGATGTCATTTTCTGTTTTCGTTGATGGGTTGAGTGATAGGGTTACCTTGCTGAAGTTGAAAATGATATTTGGGAAGGTAGGGAAAGTGACTGATGTGTTTATTCAGTTTAAGAAAAAATTCCAGCGGCGATTCCGGTATGGCTTTGTTCGTTTTCAGAGCGATGAAGAGGCTTGGCAGGCAATTCGTACTCTTAATGGCAAGCGGGTTGAGGGAAACCATCTGTCTGTGCAAAAAGCAAGGTTCATACAGAGCACATGGGGAGGAGAAGTACCATTACAGACACAGAAACAGAATAGCAAAATTCAGGTGCAAGAAAAAGTGTGGCGCCCAAAGAAGAACCAGCAAGCTACTGGCAAAAATGGAGAAGCTAAGAAACAAGAGGCTTCTGCTCAACCTTATGAGGCAGCACGCAGTTCAGCGGAATGTCGTTTGAATATTGTGGCATCTGAACTTGATAATGCTTGGTATCATCGTTGTGCACGAGCACGCACTCTTGAGGCGAAGCCAGTAGATGTTATTCAGGATGAACTCGCTCAGATCGGCATGTACAACTTTCGATTCATCCCACTTGGTGCTAATGAGGTACTGCTGGAGTTTGAGAATAATGAGGAGATGGTGGATACTTTAGTTGAATGCAGTTTCTTCCTGGAGCAGAAACTTACAGAGTTGAGACCTTGCACTCGTTTTACTTTCGGGGTTGCACACTTAGTGTGGATTCGTCTGTGGCAAGTTCCGATGGGACTATGGTCGGACTCTTTCTTCACGGCAGTAGGAAATAGGTTAGGGAAATTCGTGAGCCTGGACGTGGCAACCAAGCAACGTCATCGGGCTGATTTTGCACGCGTTCTTGTCCAAATGCATCATCCGTTATTGCAGTGTTTTACAATGGCAGTAGACGTTGAGGGTACTGCTTGTGTGATTTTGGTTGAGAAAGATGATTTGGCATATGATTATGGTAAGGTGGAAACCATGCCGTCTACGCCGGTGAAGGAATATAATTCTGAGGATGCCACAGACTTTGGTGATGATTCTGAAAATAATGAGGACATGTTGTTTGATGAAACACGTGGTCCAGTTTATGATATTGAAAAAGACTATGAGTCTGCTATTGATGTGGAGTCAGATGATGAAGATGAAGTTTTTAGGGATGAGAAACTTGAAGGGCTTCAATTCGTGGTGGAGGTGGAGGATCAACAACCTGAGGCTCCGGTTTTGCCAGAAGAAGGGACCTCTGTAGGTGGCGGTGAGTCACTGGCAAACCAGAGCATGGCCACCAAACCAGTGGTGGCGCCGGACCTAGGGGCTGAGCGGCTGGAGGAGCCTTTACCAGGGGAGCCGTTTTCAAATTTGAACTTGGTAACAATCAAGGCCGTTAATGATGGAGTCAATTTTGGGGAGCAGTTACGTGTTTTGCAGGAAACGGGATACACGGCTGATGAGATTGAGGAATGGAGGAGAAATATAACTGCTGAAGGAATTCAAAATCAAATCAGCAATTATGTTTTTCAAAATTCTGATTTAATTTATAATAAAAAAACTTCTGTTACAGGTTACTCATTTAACACACAGGATTTGGCTTAGAAATACAGTTGGCCACTCTATTCTACTTATTGGGACCCACATCATGTTCTCCAACAACAATTGCTAAGGCCATGTTTGCCTAAGTGTTTTTATGATAAAAACGACTTATTGAGGTTCGCGACATCTTTGCTACCTTCCCTGGCTTCTGCAGTTCACGTAAACAACACAGCATCACGTGAATCATATTATCGGACCTCGCCTTACCAAATCGTTCGACAAAGTACACCAGCGGCCTCTGTTCTCCCTCAGGTGAATCACGTCATCTCCCCCCAGGAGCCAGAGACGTCTTTGCAAGAGCTTCAACTGGTGCCCGCTGATTTCGCCACACCAACTCCTTATAATTCACCAAACACAAATTCTTCCAAGAAAAACTCTCAGCGGGGTCGTCCTAAGGGGAGCAAAAATAAGCCTATACCTCTGCCTCATGATTTTCTTGAACCAGTGACAGGTGAAGATGGGGTGTCAACACGCGCGCAACGTGCTTGGTTGATTGGAAAGCAACTTGGACTTAAACCACGCGGATCAGAAGCTTTGATGTTGAGAGGATTGGAAGCTCAAATCCGTGAGAACCATCCTCATCTTAATTGACAAGCCGGGTCGTTGGCTCACATGGAATGTGCGTGGGCTAGGAGGTTCTACGAAAAGGGAGGCAGTGAAAAAAGCAACTCAGCACCTTAAACCTGAATTAATTTTACTTCAAGAAACAAAGTTTAATGTTCAACGGTTAATAACAGTTGTGTAGTGGACGCAAAGTTTGCAAATGCGTTTGGTTGAGGTTCAGTTGGTAGGTACTGCGGGTGGTCTTCTGTGCTTGTGGGGGGAAACCAGTTTTCAAGCTTTGACAGTGGTGGTTGAGATTCAGAATGCTTGTCAGGTGGAGTACTAGATGCAGGTTGTTGTGTCCTTTTATGCTTGAGGCATAGCTGAGGGGTGATTGTTGATGCGTATAGCTGCTGCTGGTACTGTTGTGGAGTTTTTATCCTGCTGAGACAGATGCTTGCTGTTGCTGTCAAAAGAAATATGCTGTTTGCTGTCATAGACCAGATGTTGTTGCTGTCAATTTAAAACTGTTGTTGTTGTTGCTGCTGGAATATGCTGTTGCTGCTGTTATAAAACAAATGCTGTTGCTGTCAAATTAAAACTGCTGTTGCTGTTGCTGCTGAAATATGCTGTGTTTGCTGTTATAAAACAAATGATGGTGCTGTCAAATTAGAACTGCTGTTGCTTGTTGCTGTTGGTGAGATATTGGACGGTCTTTTACACATGCTGTTGCTGGTTTCGTTGATTAATAAGGTTGTGGTCGTAATGGATACTTGGGGATGAACCTGTTGGTGCTTCGATTTCTAGTGGACGCCTTAGTTCTTGAGTATTTGTTTTAGTACATTCAGCTAACGGATGTAATATCATTGAACTCAGGTACAGAATGGCTATCTCAAGGTTGTAGTACTCTTTTTCCTTGCTAGGCTTTTTCCCACTGGGTTTTGTCTAGCAAGGTTTTAATGAGGCTCTATCTTGGGATTTCGTTTATGCCATTTTGTGGGATGGTGGTGGGTTTATTTTGTTCGGTGTTCATAGGTCGTTCGAGTTCAGTTCAGATTGTACTTGGTTCTCGCTTGGTTTGCTATTGGCTCAAGCGCTTCTATTAATAATATACATTTCATTTTCAAAAAAAAAAATTCTTTTATTGAAAATATTTTAAAATAATTTGAAAGTATAAACGAATATTTGTACCAAGTATTCTTTTAATCTTGATTTCAAGCTATGATGCTACACATCAATGGCAGAACCAGGAAAAATAATATAAGGGGGCCAAAATAAATTTAAACATAAACTAAACTTTTTAATTAGCAATAGATACAAAATAATGGTTAAAATAATTTATATATTACTTAAAAATTTATTAATAAATTATAAAAATGATGTTGGAAATTTTCTTTTTTGTTTTTAAAATTTATTATTGTCGGGTTATATTTTACAGTTAATTAGCTTTTTAATATTTAACATTCTCGAAAGTGTTTCTGTTGGAAAAAAATGTTATTTTACTCCTGATTATCAGTTTTGAGAAAAAATTATATATCAATGTTATGCTCTAAGACTATTAGTTCTCACCTCGTAACAAAATAAAATGTACTAAGACTATTATTTTTAGTTTTTTTTAAAAGACTATTATATTTCCCACACTATCTTTTTCATGCAAGAAAAATATATTCATCAAACACTAGTTAAATGAATGCATTTTTATTTTTTTTTAACAAAAATAGAACTTTTTTTTCGAAATTTTACTAAAAAAGTGGTTGAGGGTGGAGTCAAACCCACAACACACGAATAATAAGGGGGAGACCCAACCACTAGGCCAACACTTTTCATTTGTTAGAACGTGGACCATTATTTATATATAAAATAAATTAAATTATAGAACCTTGGGGGGCTAGGGCCATCCCCTGCCCCAAGGTAGTTCCGCCACTGCGTACACATGGTTTATGTAACTTTTTCTTTTCACCTTGATGGAGAATATTCACACGACCAAGTACATGGTAGTTGTCTTCTAAATTATGTTTCCAGTTTTTAAGTAGATTGGGTAATTTGATATATGTGTAAAACCTTTTATATTTTCAATATATATAAATTAAATCTAAAAACTAATACACTTTGTAATATAAAGTATCATTTGAAATATTTAAATTTTTTAAATGAAATATTAAATAATTGATATTTTTATTACAAATTAAATATGATAAATCCAATGAAGAGGCCGCCCCATAAAGGGGTCCATCATATTAGAAAAAATGAAAATAATTAAATATGTTAAAATTACTTGATAAATCTATTATTTGATCATACTTTTTTTATTAATTCACTCCAAATTCATAACAACCTACCATATATTTATATCTGTGAATGAATTATGGTATGTAAGTTACACATTCATTTTACTCTAATAATTATTCTCCTTCACCAAGTTGACTCGATGATCAAAGTGTCTTAAAGTTATCAAAGATCGAACGAAGAAGCATAATGATAGTCAAACATTCAGATGGGTAGATTCTATCATAATAATATTTTATTAAAATTTTCTAAATTGAATTTCATTTATATATAAATATATATAATTATTATTTAGTGTTACACAATTAAACAATAGAGTTGCTTTTAGAAAGATGCATTGCATCTATTTTTTCTCATACCACTCCAAAGGATGCTTGCGGTCTCTCCCTCGTTCTCAAGACCTTCTAATGTTGTTGATTCCGACACTATCTAGGATCGTTTTCTCCCTTTCAATTCTTATTCCATCGTTTCTCAATCTCCTTCGCTCGCCAACGCTCCTTCAAAGAAATCCCTCTACCTCTCGCTCTCTCTGATCACTCTATCATCATCAATGAGGGTAAAAAGGTATGTACTCTTATTATCAATCTCACCTGATTGTTTAATTTCTCATATTAGAGCTTTTCGATCATAGGATCAATTGACATATTGGACATGATAGTGGTGGCAGTATTCATAGAGTTCTTCATCTTTGTGTTAACTCCATGAAAATTACTCGTGCAAAGATGCTTAAAGTAAAGATAAACCATGTAAAGTTCCAAAAGGATGGAATCTAATTGAGTTGCAGTTGAAGGGTTTGAACTCTGAGGAGGGATAATTAGTACTAATTTTTTGGTATACCGAAAAGATAAATTGCACCCGCTAGGAATTACTAATTTACGAACAACTAACATTTGCATATAAAAAAAAAGTACAAATTGAACTTTTGCTTGGATTGCATTTCCATGGATTTCCTCTGCTGCATTTGAATGAAAACAAGTTCAGAGCCACCAACTTTAACAAAATCCTCCTCGTCGGCGAATTCCTCCTTAGTGACGACGCATCTCTCACTGCTCGTCCTCGTGCCGGCGGCGGCCTTGGCATCCACCTCCAAACAATGCGACCGCCAGCGAACGGCGAGGCTGGACGACAATGCTCGTCTTCCCAAGAGCTTCTTCCGTCGTAACCGCAACCTCAATGAAGGACTGATACAAAACGCCATTGTTTGTTGCCGTCGTCGTTGAGATGAGATTCTTCGTCGTTGTTTTGGGGTTTCACGGCGGTGATTCTCCTGTCACTCGATGTTCATGGCGTTTGAGTGGTGAAACAACGATGTGTTTAGCAATACGAGCTCACGCTATGTGTGTGAGTGAGGGAGCGGTTACAGGTGGATTTTCGAAAAAGCTAGCCTTATCAGAAACGAGTCGTGGCATGTGAAGAACCAAAAAAGAATCGAAATGCAAACCAGCTCTAACATTGCGTTTTGGTGTCTTGTTTGCCGTTTATATGTCCTTTTTATATACATTGGAAAACTAAATGATAAAGGAAAAGTGACACAAAAGCTAAGCGATCCTTGAATATGAGAATCTCAAATTCTTAGGTGGATCCTTCATCAGGCACCAGGCATTAAACAGAGACGAATCCCCTCTCTTTGCCAACCAATTTGCCGGTTTGTTGCACTCTCGACCAATACTACTTACTGTCATCGACCACCTTTTCCCCAACAGCTTAAGGATATCATCCAGAATGGGGAAGAAAATTATGCTTTCCTTATCTTGCAAGACTTGAAGAAGATCTCTGCAATCCACATTACAAATTACCTTCTTGTATTCTTTGTCCCACACCAATTGCAGGCTATACTTTAGAGCATAAGCTTCTTCTAACAGGGCATTTCCTCCCGCTTGATAACCATGGAACCCAAGCATCCAATTTCCTTGCGAGTCGCGAAGCACACCGCCCCATCCCATGCACCTTGTGTCGTCCCTAAAGTTGTCGTCCAGGCACAGATTCAATGTCTCCTCCGCGCGGCGACATCCAATTTCTGGTCATTCAGATAGCGTTGTCTTCCCTCTCACTCCCTTCCATGAATCACACCATCTCATCGTGTTCATGGCATAATCTGCACCACGCTTCTGCAATCGGCCAAGGCTTCTCATCTAACGTTGTTCATGGCAATTGCACCATGTGACTTAAGCCTTAAATTTGACCTAGCGTTGACCAAAACCATAAACCAACCCAACATCGACCTAAGCCCAAAATTTTCCTCGACGCCGCCCTAAACCCTAAATCTGACGTAATGACGACCAAAATCCTAAATCTGACTTAATAACGACCAAAACCCTAAAGTTTACCCGACAAAGACTTAAACCCTAAATCCCACTTGGTGTCCAACCTTAAACCTAAACCCTAAATCCATAAATCCCACAGACCATCTCTATTTTACTTGTTCATTTGCGTGGCGGGTGTGGACCTTAATATTAAACTGGTTGGGACGGTGTGTGGTGTTGCTAGAGTCAACAAATGACCACTTTCTTCAGTTCATGGGGGATGGTTCAACTAAGCTAAGGTTGGGCCTTTTAGTGATCTGGTTAGCTATGATTTGGCAGCTGTGGAATGGAAGAAACTCCAAGGTCTTATGAGAAGAGGCGATGGATCCTGGGAGCGTCTTTGAGCTAGCCCGATTGAAGGCGTAGGTGTGGCTCAAATCGATGGAAAGAGTCTTCCACCATGCTATTTCCGAGTGGTATGGTTAATCAGTCTTATGTTTCGATTCCTTATAATCTGCTATGATGGGAAGACAAAGGTGTTGGTGATGTAAACAATGCTTTACCATTATATGATCTTTTGTTAGGGTTGGAGTACCCCTTGAATCTCTTTTAATGATAATTGCCTATAAAAAATATCCTTCTTACTGGAAACTCTCAACAATTCATAAGAGTTTATCTACGTGCTTGGTGATCCAACAAATTTATTTTAAAGATAAAAATAAAAAAGTTACTTTATTTCCTACCACATTTATTGTCCGCTTGTTGCTCAAGATAGGATAAGAGCAAGATAGAATAAAGAGTTGGATTAAGGTGGGATACGATAAGAGCAAGATAGACTTTTATCTTATCATATGTTTGAGGTGGATATAATAATGTTTGGATATGATATAAAAAAGTGAAAAGTATATCAAATTTTCCTTTAAATAATAAATAAATAATATTTTTATAAATTAATATTTTTTAAATTGTTTATTATATTAAATTTAATATTTTCTAAAGCCTATATTTTAAAATTAAATAACATTTATTTAATTTTTATTAATTAGCCTTTTTTAATTTTTTTCCCAACAGAAGTCTATTTTAAGTAAAAGTAAAAATTATATATTGAACCAATTACTTTTAATTAGTAGTGGCAAGTGATAGAAAATATAAAATAATTAAAATTATTATATAAATAGTGAAAAAAATTTAAAAAATAGGAATTGATAAAATTAGTATATATTTACTACTAATAAATTAATACAGAATAATGCTAATTAAGTAGAAGCAAGTGATTTTATAAAAAAAATTAGTAACAAGTCATAATGATAATTTAACTATTTTATATGAGTAAATTCAATATTTTCACCATTAATAAATTAGCTCATTTTTTTAATTAAACTTATAAGTAACAAAAGAATGATGTTATCTTAAAAATAATAAATTTTAATTGATAAATAATAAAATTAATATATTACTAAAATTAATATTTTTATATTTATTAATTAATATTATTATAAATTTTATAAAAATATAAATATTGAAATAATTGAATTTATGTTAGGTAATAAAAAAATCAGAAACTACCATCATATCCTATCAAAATAATCTATTATAGCTCCCCTATCAGAATAACTTTTACACATGATGGACAAGATTGGATAAGGGACATGAATGTGTTATTATATCCGGCTAGCGCAACAAACAACATATAAGAATAAAAATATGATTACACTATCTTATCATATATGCTTATCTTGTCCACCAAACGAGTAAAGATAAGATCAAAATTAATATGACATTTTAGCAAATATTTAAGTAATAGATTAATATTTATGATCAATTAAATATTTTAAAGTAGAAGCTATTAATTGATTGCACAAATAAATGCCCAAAGGTGTATATGGATTTAAAGTTTCAAACCTTCATTAATATCAATAAAGTGCATTTATTATCTTCTTTTGTAAAACACTAAAATATTAATATATGAATTAAATGAAAAATTAATATTTTTATAGCCTCACACACATCCACTGTCCTCTCTATCTCTTCTATATGTATTCCTTCCAGTTCTATATATACATGTTCTGGAAGCCACCACCATTGTCAGTCTTTTTTTCGATATGAGCTGAGTTTTGATTTACCCACACTCATATTATCTATCTTGATTAGCATCATGCTATAGATTGAAGAAATGACTAAAGAACATATACCAGCAGAGTTAGTGATGAAAATATTTGTTAGGCTCCCTGTAAAGTCTGTTCTGCGATTCCGAACCTTAAACAAATCCTACAATGCTCTCACCAGAGAAACCAATTTCATCACTAAACATCTTTATCCCTCCATTGAAAAGGCAAAAAGCAATCCAAACTTTCTGATCTTTCACCAAACAAACAAGCTTGTCAATTCAACAGTCTCTGAAGATAAGCAATCATAACCCCATGCAATTGATCTGAATACACCATTCATCTCAGTACATGTAAACAACATCGGAGCTTGCTCTCATTTCAATGGCATCATCTACCTTGAACTGTTTGGTGTTCCTCTTAGGCCCAATCCAAAGATTCTCTGGAATCCAGCCACCATAGAAGTAAGGTTTCTACCTTTCCCTCCTCAAATGAAACCCACGCTCTTTACCTTCTTCCATGGGGTCCACGGGTTCGGTGTCAATCCCATAACAAATGACTTCAAGGTCGTAAACATTGTAGTGGATTCAAAGATTTGGGATAGAAGTGATAGAAAGCTCATTGGTCAGGTATATAGCCTACGTTCTGAATCATGGAAAGTGGTTAATGCTAGTGTCCTTGCTTATTTCATATATAAATCCATGTTTAATGCTTATCTGAATAGGGTTTATCATTGGTTAGCCATATCTTTTCTACGTGATCATGTCGAATTTGTGCTATGTTTTGACATGAGTGATGATGTGTTTTGGAAAATGAACCTACCCCAATTTCCGTCTCAGGAGGAGAATAACGAATTGTGCGTATCCAATCATAATGTTGTTGTTTTGAATGATCGTATTGGTTATGTTAGGGAGTACACCATGCCTTTTGAAATTCAGTTTGATATTTGGGTGATGAATGACTATGGGGTGGAAGGTTCCTGGGTGAGAATGTTTAACATTGCGCGTGGAACCGGTCTGGGAAAGATTTTGGAGATTTGGAAAGATGATAATATTGATGAAATTGTTGTGCTGGGAGGGGAAGAACATCATCCATTGGTTTTGTACAAGATTGGTCAACAACAGGTGGTGAAAGAGTTTAATGTTCGCTTATGAGCTGAGCATCGTGTAGTTGGATATGTGGAAAGTTTTCTTCCCTTGTCTGGCTAGCTTGGTTGATGAGGAAGCTTGATGTTCAGGTCGGATTATTTTATCGTGATATTTATTTGATGATCTTTGTGTTGATTTATGTTATTACTATCATGAAGGTACATTATTAGTTGTGTACCTTTTATTGACTTTTACAAAATTTTATCCGGGGACATTTTAATTATGCTGTTTGGATTTTGGTATTAAATAAAGAAATGGAAGAGTTTATTAGATCCTCTTCAGTGTGAATTTTTTTTGTTATTGTTATATTAAATGGTTAACATCAATCAATCAATGGGAAAAATAAATTTATAAAAACTTGTATGTGATTAATTGTTTTGTTGTTGCTGAAAAACAAGATGATTTGTGCATGGACCCGTTATAAAATCATGTATATTAGTTAGGATGATTTATGGTGTTAGCTTGGAAGCAAATCCAAATCTATTAAAGATGCTCTTCTATGTTCTAAGTTCTAACCTGATATAATATGGATTACTAAAATGGAAACTTGGCTAAACCATGTGCGGGATTATTTTATTATCTACCTATATGACCAAAATTGATCTCGATAAAAAGAGATTTTAAACACAGATAATTATGTGTAGTAGAATTAAAGTAAGGCTTGCATACTTTCTTGGACTGAAGGGCATGTGCAACCTCAAGGAATTCATGTCTCAATTTCAAGGTTGCAAAATGTCATTTCGATCTAAAGCAAAATACATTCCTAGAACGAGAAGTATCGTCATCGCTTCAGTGGTAGATGAGTCATTAGAACACAAAAAATCCCATGTTGCAGCAACTATCATGTTGCTTTCTTCATCACCAAGTTTAACTCACAAGCCTTCTAAAGTTATAATTTGCTAGAAAAAAAATTGGATCAGGGGTAGTATTTATTTTAAACACTAGGCCATCAAAGAATTTGGTTGTGTAAGCAATCACCAACCTTGTTTAGTTAAGAGGGCATCATTTAAAATTTGAAGCTATGGAACATAGCCCCATGCCACCCTCACTCTTTAGGGTTCATAGTCGTGACCAATTAAGTTAGTGAATTCTCCTTTCATCTTTTGTGCTCTCCCACTCGAGTTTACTGATGATTTGCTCTATGTACTTACATGAAAGAAAAGACCCATGAGAAGTGGGAATGGCTTTGGGCCATAGACTTTATGAGATTTTCTCGCCTTGTACTGGAGAAAATTCTTTTCTTCACCGTTTTTTTTTTTCCAAACTCCATCATCACATGGTGGTTGTTAAGGTGTGTTTCCTACAAATGCATTTGAGCCTATTCAGATAGTATTTCCCCTATTTCCATCCATCTAAATAATTTCGTTATGTTTTTCAATTTATGATTTTTATATTATTTGATACGGTTATTTAATTTGTTTACATCTTTTCCTAATTAGCGCTCTCCATGACCAATGATTAGGTCGTAAAGTTTGGAGTAAATGCATAACAAAAACGTTAGTCGCTGTGGTGCATGTAAAGCGTTGCCCTAAAGACAGCTAAACCAATGCTATCAATTTGCATCAGCCTCGCCAACAAAACAAGTTGGTATTGAATAGTGGCGGAAGCAGAAATTTGAGACTAGTGGGACTAAAATCATATAACATAGTGTGTTTACAGTGACTTTATTAATAAATATTTTTTGACCTCATACTCCAATTAATTCTTAATTAATAACTCTTTTTCCTTGCTAGATTTTTCCCACAGGGTTTTTCTTAACAAGGTTTTATGAGACTCATCCTTAAGATTTTCTTTAAGCCGTTTCGTGGGGAAGTCAGCTCAGGGGGGGATTAGTATTATATTTTGTACTATGTTTTCATTGGAGGGGTGATATTTTGTACTATGTTTTATCATGAGAACTTTTTGCTCGTGATTGATCCTTTATTATCAATAATATTACTTTCATTTTAAAAAAACAAATGACCACAATTATATTCCATTGTAGGAGAGTCTTCAATCCCTTGGGTTTTTCTTCAAACTCCATCATGGATAAATTTTCCTTTTTCACTAAATTTCTCTTTTTTTCTATCATATCAATAAAATAATTGTAAAGTATAATGTGTCACATGGTGGTTTTTTTTTTTTTTTTTGTGGTTGTCAAGGTTTGTGTTCCCTACAAATGCATTTGACACTATTGAGATAGTATTTCCCCTATTTCCATCCATCTAGATAATTTTGTTAAGTTTTTCAATTTAGGATTTTTACATTATTTGATACGGTTATTTAATTTGTTTACACTTTTTCCTAATTAGCGTTGTCCATGAAAAATGTTTACGTCGTAAAGTTTAGAGTATATGCAGGAAGACAACGTTACTCGTTGTTGTAAATGTGTAGCGTTGACCTATAGTCGGCTAAACTAATGCTAACAATTTGCATTAGCCTCATGGCCAACAAAACAAGTTAGCTTTGAGTAGTGGCGTAAGCAGAAATTTGAGACTATAGAGACTAAAATAAAATAATATAGCATGTCTATAGTGAGTTATACGTAAAAAAAAGTTTGGGGGCCAAAACAATAACTATGATTCTTGAACATTCAAACATTAACAACCAAAGAGCATCAACTATAATATTCAGAAATATATATAGTCCTATAAAAGTTGATGATAAAAGTACTATGATAGTCATATGTATCTTCATGATACATGAAAACATAAATCATTACAAAGATCATCAAATTAATGCCATCATGAACTGATCCGAGCATAACTTCAAGCTTCCTCATGAACCAAACCAGATAGAGGAACAAGACTTTCCACATATTTAAAAGCACGATTCTCAATTCCTAAGCGAAGAGGAAACTCTTTCACCACCTCTTGTTTACCAATCTTGTGCAAAACCAACGGTTGATACTCATCTCCTCCTAGTACAAAAATATCTTCATCGTATTTATTCCAGAACTCCAAAAGAATTTCAGGACAAGGTCCACGGGCAAGGTTAAATATTCTCACCCAAGAACCTTCCACGCCATAATCATTCATCATCCAAATCTCAAAATGAAATTCAGAACGTATGTGCTCCCTAACATAACCAACACGATCATTCAATACAACAATATTTGAATGCCTAATGTAAAATTTGTTGTTATCCTCCTGAGATATAACTTGGGGAAGGTTCATTTTCCAAAACACATCATCACTCATGTCAAAACATAGCACAAATTCAACATTATCAGATTCAGCTAACCAATGATAAGCTCCATTCAGATAAGCATTAAACATGGACTTAGCTATGTATCTAGCAAGGACACCAACATTAACCTCTTTCCATGAATCGAAACGAAGGTTGTACACTTGAACACTGAGCTTTTCATATTCCTTCAAGAAAAAATATGCACCCACTACAATGTTCACAACCTTGTAGTCGTTTGTTTTGGGATCGAAACCGAACCCGTGTGCCACATGGAAGAAGGTATTGTGTGCATGTCTCATTGGAGGAGGGAAAGGAAGAAACTTTACCTCTCTTGTGGCTGGATTCCAGAGAATCTTTGGATTAGGGTTGTGGGGAACACCACCCAACAGTTCAAGGTAGATAATGCCATTGGAATGAGCATGGGTTGTGATATTGTTTACACTGTGTTTGAAGATGTGTAAGGCCCAAGTTTTAACGCTTTGGATAAGTGAATAAAATAAAAGAGTTATTTGATTAAGATAAATTTGGGAAGGAAAGAGGTTCAGGAAAAGTCCAAGAATGTATCGAAAAACCGAAAGAGTTATAGCACGACTAACATACGCTTAATCCTAGGTCGAAGGTATTAGTGAATAGTTAATTTACGCTTTAGGACACGATGGAAACTAATTCCAAAAATCCTCAGAGAAATGTTAGAACTTCTCTTTTCCGTCCTTAAACAACCATTTCGATGCGAAATCCTGGAAAGTACGAACGTCAAATTCCAATTCTCGGAAGTTTGCCGAAACGGAATCCCTGATAGTTCGAAAAACCTAAGATCGACAGACGATGAAGACTTTTTCTATCCGGAAACTCAAATGAAGATTCCACCCGCGTTCTCCTACTTCTCTCATCATTCCTAATCTTTCTTCAGAAGGAAGTTTTCTCATCCGACGATCACTGCAAAAAGTAGTTTTTCGGGATAAACCGACTTACACCGACTTATGCCGATTTTGGATCTTTTGGTTTAATTCCAAGAATTCTATTTTGAGTTCTGGAATTCTGTCGCCAGAACCTATCTTAGAATGCGCAGAGGAACGCGCAGGAAAAATCGGAATCGCAAAAAAATCATTTTTCCGTTTTTTCCAAAACCTATAAATAGCTTGAAAATTTGATTTTTTGAGAAAAAACCCATTTTCCCCCACCCCCAAAACCGCGAGTTCCTAGAGAGAGAGAGAGATTCGGATCTTCGTCGTTTCTTGCCCGTTTGCTTCACCGATCGTCACTAATCGAAGACCTCGAGGTAGGTAATCTATACTCTCCTTCGAATCGTCGTTTCTGTCCATTTCTCCTGCGACTTTCTGAGTTCAAAATTTTGAGGTTTTTGAAAAACTGTTCAAATCAGCTGATTTCAGCGTCTAAACTTCTTCCCTGCATGCTCCTGAGCGTGTTCTGCGGATTAGATTTTGTCAAATGTCGACGAAATGCCGCCGGGATCAATTTCTACCCTAAATACCCATTTTTCGGCAAAGTCGCAACCTTTACGCTCTAATCTATCGACTTGGCTTAGTGCTAGTAGGATTTGTCGTCATAAACGTCGTTGTGGACGTCCCCATCCAATTTTTTTTTCAAAAATCCAATTTTGAAATTCTGAGCTAAAAATAATGACCAAACTGCCCCTATATCAGTTTTCGATCCGAAAATTTTTCCGAGCCTAGAACCGTCTTAGTTACGGCTTATGTTAACCTAGGAACCAAGTTTGATCGAAGAAAAATCGACCCTCCCAATTAAGGAAAGTGGCCGAGAGCTATATCAAGGGGGGAGGAGAATCCGATTTTTCGAAAACTTGTCTTAACGCGTTAGATTGTCGTACCAAGGAGGTAGTAGTGTACTGTGTAACCCTAGGACTCTTTGATTGCTGAGTTTCTGACTCTTGGTGTTGATTTCTGTGATTTTTGCTTAAGGTTCGTTTGAGGAGATTCCAAGAAATCAAGGAGAAGAGTTTGGAGAACATATTGAGGAAGAAGCTGGAAGACCCACCGGTGAGGGCTACTCTCTGAATTACTAGATAATGCTTTAGGTGTCGACAAGTTCGACTTGATCTATGTGTTATGCACTTAATTGCTAAATGTCTGAATTGTTCTCTAAGGCTTCGGCCGACCTTGTTGAGTATTTGAGGCCATGATATTGTGTGCTAAATGATTCACATGCTATGTGCTACATGGTTAACTTAGGATGTGTTGGAATATGCTGTTTATGCTTTTGACTGAGCTGTTTTATTTATGCTATTCCACTTGTACCTGAGATTCTGAAGAGTGAGGTTTACGGGCAGGTCATGCCGAATTTTTATGAGATTTTGAGAGAGTTTTAAAAGGACGAACGGAGTTCGGACCTTGTCATGCTCCAATGGATCGAGACCTTCTCAGGGAATTACTTGGGTTTATGGGAACTTTGAAACTCATAGGAAATACGATAAGACTAAAAAGAGCTATTTTTATAAAGAAAATTCATAAGATATTAAACAACCTCTAAACCTTTAAATAAAGATAACAATCTCGGATGCAAGCTTTGAATTGAAGTTTAGTTTTGGAAAACGAGAAGTGTCGTCGGATCCAAGTGTTGAGAAGATTTCGAGTTCTGGGTATGTTGATACTCATTCGCTCTGGGAGCAGTTTGTTTAGCCATCCAAGGGATGAGCCGAGAAGCTTCACGGAGGTGTGAGACCTTGTGAATGCGTGATACTCCACTGAGGCGTGAGACCTTGTGGAAAGCATGGATCTTCACTGAGGCGTGAGACCTCGTGAACAGCATGAAACTTCATTGAAGCGTGAGACTTCGTGCAAGTGTGTAAATTCACTGAGGCGTGAGACCTTGTGAAAGCATAAAACTTCACTGAAGCGTGAGACTTTGTGAATGTGTGAGACTCCACAGAAGCGAGAGACTTCGTGAGAGCATTGATGACTCGAAGAGTTGTCGTGAGTGGTTGCACTCTTTTGTTTATGAATAATTGTATTTTGTCGCAGAATCGACATTTACCTTAGGGTATTCTTTTAGAGACTTTAAGTTATCTAGAACACGTGGCGACGTGTCGGGTGAGGTCGGAGACGTTGTTTGGCTAATCACTTGCATTCATGCACTCATTTTGAGGTTAATACACGGCGTGATACCGGACCTCGGTGGATTCCAAAATGGTCATAAGACCCGGATTTCCATATTTAGGACACTACGGTGGTCCTCAGTAGCAGACGGAATGGCAGACCTACGGGTTCACTGCTGATCTGACTACTTTTGTGTGGTGTAAGAGACACGCGAGCAGGAAGGTACCCACCGTGGCTGGTGTTAGGGCCGCCTCGTTGATGTCCATCCTTCTTCCGGAATGCATTTTGTTACCCAGCATTGCATTTCATGCAACATACATGCTGACTTAGTTGCTGAGTGTGATTGGTAACTGTTTATCCTATTTTTGAGGCATGCTACTTGTTTTTATGGTTCTTTATATTCATTGTGATACATGCAACCCTAGGAATATATCCCAAAACTTATAAGCCTGAGCGGCAAGTATTTATTAACCTATAATTATATCTGGTTTTATTATTTATATAATTCTTTGGAGTTGACCCTCGCGTCTGCTGTGTGTGTTTGGGCGGACTACGCCATTTGTCAGATGAGTATGGGGGATTGGTTTACCATGGTCAGCCCCTCGGGGGGGACCAGGTACGAGATGCTTGACCAAGACGACCCAGGTGCATGGGTGGTCGATTCCGAGGGCCACCGTGCGACCTACACCGGTCGGATCATGGAGGACCGTGTCGACCGATTTGGACGCTTGACGGAGGGAGTGATGAGGAGGCACATAGTGAGCTTCAACCTGCCTCCAGGAGTACACTGTGGACCCGGCTTGGGAGTACCTCCACCGCCACCATCCCCTTCAGATGATGAGGACCCTTCTGAGGAGGTGCCAGTAGGTGGGGCTACGACGGAGTCTAGTCCGTCTACTGCTGCTGCTGTCGTCGCGGATCTCGTTCCGGGCCCCGAGCCCGAGAGTCCAGTGCAGGAGCGCATTAGGGTGGACAGAGAGGGCAGTGTTGAGTAGGTCGACCTAGTCGTCCTGGATGCAGATTCGGATGACGACCGCGCTAGCGTGTAGGATCGAGTGCTAGTGTGGGCTCCTCGGGTAGGGATAGTGTAGGAGTAGTGTCGATGCTCTGACCGTCATGCTTCCGTTTTTGGGGACAGGGTAGTTTTCCTACCGGTAGCTTTTGTGTGGTTTCCTATGGAGATCACAGAGAGCTGGTTGGATTTAGGGGGTCTTTTCTTAGGCCGCTGGGCCAACTTGCTCTCAGATTTTGTAGTTTAGTGTTGCGGACACAGTATCTTTATCTTGGACTGTACATATTGCCTTCGGGCGTTACTCTTTTCTGTCACCCGTCACTGGAGGTTACTCGTGACGTGGTAGTGTTTAGCGAGGCATGTATATATAGTTGTATAGTAGTTCCTTTTATCTTTTGTTGGGAAGTTTTATTGCTTTCTGTCTTTAGTTATATTGTCGAAAAAAAAATAATTCACGTTTTTCCGCTTAAAGTATTTTCTTTTGGTTACTAAAGTGACGCCACCGAAATCGGGGTGTTACAAGATGAATGGTGGCTTCAAATCAATTGCATGGGGTTGTGATTGTTCATCCTCAAAGACCAGTGAAGTGAAAAACTTGTTTGTTTGGTGAAAGATCAAAAAGTTAGGCTTGCTTTTTGCCTTTTTATTGGAGTGAGAAAGATGTTCAATGATGAAACTGGTTTCTCTGGTGAGAGCATTGTAGGATTTGCTTAAGGTTCTACACCGCATCACAGACTTTACGGGGAGCCTAACAAGGATTTTCATCACTATCTCTTCTGGGATATGTTCCCTAGCCATTTTTTTGATCTCTAACATAGCGCTAATTAAGAGAGATCAAGTGAATATGAGTAAATCAAAACTCCACTCATATCAAAAAAAGACTGTAACAATGGGGATAGTCACTTCTAAAACATGAATATATAGGACTAAAACATGGGGATAGTCACTAGTTACCATTTAATATTTTTTATTTGAATTCTAGAATTAATTTTTCTTTCTATTTGAATTCAAATTCAAATTATTAACTAACCCTTAACCCTTAATTACCATTTAATATTTTTATTTGAATTCTAGAAATGAGACATTTGCATATGAATTTCTTTTTTAAAAAAAAAACCTTATTATATTGAAATGATGTCAATCTCATCCTTATAGCAACCATAACTCACGTTAAAAAAACAACCATAACTCACTCATAGTTACCATTTAATATTTTTTATTTGAATTCTAGAATTAATTTTTCTTTCTTTTTGAATTCAAATTCAAATTATTAACTAACCCTTAACCCTTAATTACCATTTAATATTTTTATTTTAATTCTAGAAATGAGAAATTTGCATATGAATTTCTTTTAAAAAAAACCTTATTATATTGAAATGATGTCAATCTCATCCTTCTAGCAACCATAACACGTTAAAAAAACAACCATAACTCACTCATAGTTACCATTTAATATTTTTTATTTGAATTCTAGAATTAATTTTTTCTTTCTATTTGAATTCAAATTCAAAACTAACCCTTAACCCTTAATTTCCATTTAATATTTTTATTTGAATTCTAGAAATGAGACATTTGCATATGAATTTCAAAATTTAACAGGCATATACCTTATCTCATCTTTCAGTTCTGATTTTCTCTCTCTATCTACGATTTTCATAACTCATAAGCCGTCTGATCTAATAAAAACAAAACTAGCAAAGTTGAACCTTTGTGAGCTGACCTTCTTTTAGACTATAATATTTAGACATTTTTTTGACACGTATTAATCAGAAGGTATATAATTTTTTGTGTATGTGTTTTGTCTTAGATTTATTATTCTATTGCATTCTTTTTTTCAAATGCATGTACATGGATAAATCATTTGTCCAAATTGATGACTTAATAAATCAATAAATAAATAAATTTAAAATTTAAATCATTCACTCAATAAATTATGAAATTCAAAATTTAAATCATGTTTAATTAGGAATATACCAAGTTGTTAATGACACATGTGGAAAATCATGCAATGGAATCATTTAATCACTCTTCTCATGGTTACCTTTTATTTTGAAACACTCATGGTTACCTTCAAACTGACATAAATTGCGTTCTCATTTTTTCAATTTGGATATGGTGGTTCTTTTAGTAGAGTTTAACCCACACACATTAATATTTATATCTTGAAGACAAGTTATGAGTTAATTTCTAGGATATAGGAATAGGAAGACCAAACAAAGAGGGTGGACATCAAAATTCATTTAATTTTTTTATTTTAATCCATACCTGTCTATTACATCTAGACGTTGCATTGTAGAGAGCGGATATCGTGGTCTCATCAACATTGAGCGGTGCCCTTTATATTCACTTTCAGGTTTTTTTAACATCCCACTTTATTCACATCTGTGTACCAAGCAATTTTCCGAAAAATATAATCAAAACTAACATCATTCATATCCATTTATTCTAAACAAACATCATTCCGCTTAAGTTTCGACAAGCATTCCAACACAAACAGTTTTTTTTTTTTTAAGGAAAATCTTCATTTAAGGAGGTACTAGGGGTACCTCAACCTAAATGATACAAAAAGAGTAAATAATAGTAACAAAGGAGAGGAGAAGAATTACAAAAGCTCAGAATAGTAAGTTCCTCCTAACTGCACTAGAACCAAAACCTTCCTACTGCCAAATAAAAAGCACATGGACAGATACAAAGCTTCAAAACACGGCCTGATACATAGCTTAAACAAAGACTACACAGTAGGCCTTCCACGTGAGTTTACCACCAAAAATATCCCACAGAAATAGCACTTTGGCATTGAAAACCTTAGCAGGCCGATGGAGCCACAGGCCAGCAAAAACCCAAGACAGATCACAAAATCAGTATCAGTGAACCAGAGCAGAACACACGGGCATCAGTAGATTTTAATTCAGTTAACAGCAAAAGGAATACAAGATACAAGAGACCAGCACTACAACATTTTGGTCCTACGGCAACGCCTCACCTTGCTACGGACGGGAAACCGTTGCCATAGATGAGATTTGCATACAGTTTATATATATGTTCTGTTTGTGCGTAAAAGAATTTGTTCTGCGAGTTGGAAACACTTTTTTCCCATTTGTTTTATGAAACCCTTCTAATAGCGTTGCACATAGCCAGATTGTTTCTAAAAGTCATTACTAAATAAGCGTTTCTAAAGATCATTATGTTCTCTAATATTTTACTAAATAAAAAGCCAAAGAAATGGGTTGTTCCCATCTCGTGTTCACAACTGCGTCGTTCCCATCCCCGCCGCGCATCGATCATCGATCTTCACCGCCGTTTCTGAGCCACCGTGACACCACCAACCCTCGCCGATGTTGAAGACGAACCCAAACTCTGACTGGAGACGGTGGCCACAAAATCGATGCTGGTCAATGCACTCACGCATCAAATCGCGAAGCTCCATTCTTCTTCTCGAAGCTCCATAATCGCTGCCTCTGCGATGGTGAAATCAGAAGGATTCAGTTTCAAAGAACTTTGGTTTCCGGAAGAAGAGTGATTGATTCCTTAATTTTGATTTTGTTCATTTTCAGGTTGTTCTGTATGGAGATCTCTCTCCGCCCTTGTGATCCTCATTCCGCTGCTCTTCATCCATGGCGGTCTCTGCTTCTACCTCCCTGGCATAGTGCCGCAAGATTTCCAGAAGGTACATCTATATTTCCATTTCGATTTTCTAGGTTTTCTATTCTTTGAAGTTGCTTCTACCAACTGTTTGATGAAATGCCAAGCATTTATGCAGCATTTAGTTAGTTTTTCTTTCCTTCATATTTATCTTGGTTGAAAAACTACCATAAAACTACATGCTCATCAAAACTGGACTTGGATTAGATTAGATTAGACTGAAATTCAATTTCAGATGTCAATGAATCCACCTATTGTGTGATAATCTTTTGATCTATGATTGGTTTTGGTGCTGTGACTTACAATATGTAGGCATTGTGTGACTGTGACCCCAATGCCGAAGTGAATAGAGCAACTCAACACAGTGAAGCCTTATATTACATTGATGTATTACAATATATTATAGCTCCATATAATTTACATTTAGAGAAAATATGCTAGATAGTCAGGAATGTAAAAACATGTGGCTTTAAAGGTGATGCCACACCTTAGTGACTTCGTGTCTATTGCTTGACAACTTGGATTCAAAGAAGATGATAAATTACTTCATTTTTTGTATTCAATTAGCATGTACAATTCTCCAAACTCAAGAAGATGATGCTTTAGGGGCTTGTTCTGTTATTGGTGTTGTAGACTTGGTTGTTGGTACAATCAGATAAGATATAGATGTAATTGATGCTCAATGCTTGAACATGGATTACATGAGAGATGAACATAGTTTTTTTTTTTTTGATAAGCAAGAGATGAAGATAGTCTTTATGTTATTTGAAGTTTTGAACTAGCATATTTTTGCTGTATTGAAACTTCAATGTTTATGCAGCTAGCCCCACATGGGTGATTTGTGCAAATCTTAAATAGCCCCGTAGATTTACATAGACTTTCGGTTTATGTTTTCATTGTGCTTTTCTCACTCTCTATGTGTTAGTTTATATGCTCGTGTTTACCTTCTTAGGTTATGTGAGGGTGGAGAACTGCTGGATCAGATATTGGCCTAGTATGTATTGCTTATTTTGGACGTGATTGTTGTTTTTCTTGGTCTAAATCCGGTCTCCTTGGTACCCTTGATTCATGCCATTACAAAACAATGAAAAAAAAATCAATTTCTCAGTCGCATGCTTTGCTTCAATTCCGATTTCATTTTTAAGTTTGTCCAAATTTTGTTCATGAGCAAAATGACTTTCTGTTTTTTCATGATTTTTGCTTGGTTCAAGAATTATTCGAGTGTGCTGCATGCTTTATTCTTTGTTTATAGCCCTGAGTGATTGTTTAAACTATATCATATGTTTGTAGGTGTGGGCCTATGAATTGCTAATTGAGAATGACATTATTGAGAAAGGGGGCAGGAACCGAAGAAGATAAAATAGTAGATGGCGTGTAATGGGAGCAGAAGCAGACATATATAAGTTGGGGTGCCAATTCCAAAAATCAAGGGCTTTTTATTTTAATGCTCTCACTTATTTCCTTTTTCCTTTTACTTGTGAAATTACTTGAAACTTGTACTGCAAAACTTGGCTACTTAAAGAAATAAATATATAACATGTTTTAAACTTGGAGCTTGCAGGATGTGGGAACCACCTGAATCTAATGGGATGCTTTCAAAAACGCTAGCATGAACAAGAACTGCGAGCAGTCTCAGGGAATCTGTTTCCATTTGGCTACATTTTCTTTCTATTAAAGTTTTTCCTCCTTCGATCAATAGTTAATAATTTTGCATAATGTGTTAAATTCTTACCCTCCTTGCCGTGCTTATTTTATTATTTACTTTCATTTTTTCCTACTATACATTGGTGGTTACTAATGATGCATGCTATTTTCACTTTCAGGTAAACAGAATCATGGAACTCCCACAAGATAGTAAGGTAGTAGCCAAGCACACAGATAGTCCCAATGTAAGGATGAGTTTTCTATACTTCATTTTCCTTGTCAAACTGGACTATGCTTAAATACTATCTATTGGTGCATGCCAGTAGTTGTTTCACTGTGTTTATAGCTAGTCATTTCTTTAGTTTCCTACACCTTTAGAGAGACATTGAGGAGGAAGAAACAGAACTAGAGATCAAGAAGTGAACCTCGACTGGTATTTGCAAATCCCTAAAACTTGCATCTTCTCTACCTAATACTAATAATGTTTAAGTTCACTGTCTCAAATGTTGCTAACTAGCATTGTTGTCATGTGCCCATTGCCAGGTATGTGTTTACTTATCTTAAAGCTTTTCATTCTTTCTTGTGTTTTGCACTCATTCAGCTCTCTTTTTTAACTATAAAATTTTCTATTTCGAGGAGCACATCATAAAAAGTACTTTGTTGCTTTGCTCTTGTTTGCCTTTCACTTCAAGTAGATTATTTTTGCCTTACCGATTGTTACCTTGCAGGTGCTTTTGTCTTCTTGGATTATGTTTTGGCTGAGGATTGGTCTTAACTAGAAGTATTTTGACTTTGTTTCTTGGTATTAGAATGATTGGGCTCATGTGATTGTGGCTTATTAATTAAAAGTTTTGTACTGCAGAATTATTGCCATGTGACAGTTTATTTGTGGTACTTTGGCGACTTGGAAAACCATATGCTTTATCTCTAATTTTGTGTTTGTACAAGGATATAAATGGTATATATCTTTAAATATTCAAAGTAATGACTATTGGATCTAATGTCAATTTGATGAGGATCCCTGTTAAATTTTCATCTAAACTTATAACATAATTAAGACTTTACGAGAACTTATTCGATGCATTATAGGCATTTAATTATTGGTTAGTTGTGCTCAAAATATTTTGAATATCTCAGATTCCGAGGAATTTCGGTTGTGTAGTTCGAATATAGTATAGAAACGGCAACGGTTAAAAGCCCGTTCTATTTGACCTTCAATAAAAACGTTCTCTTTGACCTACAATAAAACGTTCTCTATGATTGTGGGGTATGATCTTTGAGAACGTTTTCTCTGACATCAAAGGAAACGAGTGGAAATGCGTTTCCATAGATTTATTAGAAAAGCGTTCTCATAGCTTATCATTGAGAACGGTTGTCTGCTTGGGTGGCCGATAATCAGTAAAAGCGTAGCAGAAAGAATGGGCAACGCCTTAGACGACCACACTTGCAGAAACGTTTCGGAATCCAATAGCAACACTTTTTTAGGATTAGGCAACGGTTTCTGGGCGTTGCTATAGACCCAAAATGTTGTAGTGCAGTCACAAACAATAACAAAGAAGTATCTTTACATAATGCTTCATTGATAAGATTTGTGCTGGAATGCATTTATGAAAGTAAAACTATATTTTTTTTGCTATGGTTAATGTTGAAACATGTTATTTTTATTTATGGAGAATTGAATGTTAATGTCTACGTATGCGGGGTAGTTGGCTTAAACTTTAGCATTGCCATAAAGGTCATAATGATCCAAGCACATATTAGGCACATATTTATTTTCTTTTCAGTCTGTCACATTATGCAAGTGATAGAAAAAAAATGGTAAAATTTCAAAGGGATGATCAATCTCATTAATTTCATAATAAGCTTTCAAAATAGTATGTACAAGGAAGGAGGAACCCTGCCAGAAGCAACACATATATTAGTTGCCAGCTAATTTGAAACTCATTGCTTCACATTTAGTTTTTTTTTTAATATTTATCTGATGATCTTAATTTTCATATCAAAATAACTGATCAATTTTTATTTGTTTGTTTTTTTAAGTTAGATGTTATAGGACAGATAAACAAATGTATAAAATGGCTTGATTATTCATATTACAGATTGTGTTTATATACACACATAGTAGTACAATTCTGACCCTATAATTAAGCTAGGAGTAATTATAATAGACCTATATAAGGAAGGAATTGGTGCTGATAGCTACACACAGCAGGGACCAAATTAGTGGCATAATATCAGTGACAGTTATTGAAATAATATCAGATATTTTGGTTAACATCTAATTATTAGGATCATAACTTTCTCTAACTCCCCCTCTCAAACTGATGGTGACATAGTCACCCCAAGTTTGTCTCTCAAAATGTTGAACCTTGTGTGTGAGAGAGGTTTGGTTTGGCAATCTGCAATCTGATCTGCTGTGGGCACATAGGCTATTGTGACTTGATTTTGAAGCACTTGATCACGTATATAGTGGACATCTATCTCAATATGTTTGGATCGAGCCTGCATCACTGGATTGGATGCCAGTGCCTTGGCACTCAAGTTATCACACCACAAAACTGGCTTCCTGGGCATAGGGAGTTTCAGCTCACCTAGGAGTGATCTGATCCAAGCTACTTCTGCTGCTAGGTCAGCCAAAACTCTGTATTCTGACTCAGTACTTGACCGTGACACCACTCTCTGTTTTCTTGAGGCCCACGAGATTAAAGTCTCCCCAAGGAACACACACTGCCCTGCCATGGATTTCCTGTCATCTATGCTAGTGGCCCAATCTGCATCGGAGAATCCAGCAATATCAAGATCAATTGAGGGTTTGATATGAAGGCATAAATCTTTTGTGCCATGGAGATATCTCAGTATTCTTTTTATTCCTTGCTAGTGATCTGTGGTTGGGGAACTCATATATTGGCTGAGTTTGTTGACAGAGAATGCTATGTCAGGCCGAGTGTTGGTTAGATACTGTAATGCACCAATAGCTTGTCTGTATAGTGTAGGGTTAGCAATAGGTTCTCCTTCAGCTGTGAATTGTTTCCCTGTTACCATTGGTGTGGGGCAGGATGAAGCTTTTTCCATATTAAACTTCTTGAGCAGATCTCTAATGTACTTTGTTTGTTTCAAGTACATACCCCCAGTATCTCTGTGTACTTCAATTCCCAGGAAGTAGTGTAGAAGGCCTAAGTCTTTAAGAGAGAAAGCAATGTTTAGTTGAGTGATGAAGGTCTCTAAAAACTTGTTGTTGCTCCCTGTTACTATTATGTCATCAACATATATGAGGAGAAGAGTGATATGATCAGTTCCTCTAAGGACAAACAGTGATGAATCACTCTTGGTGTTTTGAAACCCCCATTCTAGTAGAGTGTCCTTCAACCTGTCATACCAAGCCCTTGGGGCTTGCTTCAGGCCGTAGATTGCCTTGGTTAATTTGCATATGTGATCATGCTTGCTTGAATCTATATATCCTTCTGGTTGATGCATAAACACAGTTTCTTTGAGGTGACCATTCAAGAATGCATTGTTTATGTCTAATTGTCTAACTTCCCAATTTAAATGTACTGCAATGGATAGGACAATTCTTACAGTGTTGGATTTGATCACTGGGCTGAAGGTCTCATCATAGTCCAGACCTGCAGTTTGTTGAAAACCTTTGGCAACCAATCTTGCTTTTCTTCTCTCAATTGAGCCATCTGCCTTGTACTTGGTTTTAAAGACCCACTTTGAGTCTATGATATTATTCTGCCCTTGAAATGGTACCAATGTCCAAGTGTGATTTGTTGCTAGAGCTTTAAATTCTGCATCCATGGCTTCTTTCCATCTCGGGCTGACAAGTGCTTCATTGACATTTTCCGGTTCCCTGTCCTCTTCGTGCAAAATGATGAATTAAAGGAGAAGGACAAGGAATGAGGAACCCTGAAGCGTATAGATGTAGTCCTAGAAGATTTGGAGTAAGTGTATCTCTATTCAACAATGTTTGTAGTTATATAAAAGTGTTTAAATTAACATATAAACCATTTCCCCGTAGGAAATCAAATAGTATGTACTTTGTGGAATCATTATGCAAATCGTCCGGTTATCATCATACTGCAGCTGTGCAAAAGGAAGTCTTATTTTGGTAATTTTGTAACCTCTTCATCTATATTGTGATCATGTTATCATATATCTTGTGCTCATGTTGATATTTCTTCAGAAGTAAAAGGTATATCAAATGCATTTGATGGCATTAAATTGATTATCAATGAAGATGTTGAACATATACATGATTATCATGGTATTGGTGGACTTGCATAGTGCATAGGATACAAACTAAAACAATGGTGTAAATGAAAAATAAAGACTTTCAACTGAAAAATCAAGCTCATCATTTTCTGCATCGGGAAATTATTTACTTTATTGTTCTCTATCAAACGATGCTTATTTTTTTTTATGATTATGAGATGGTTCTTGAAAAGTTTATTCACTTATCTAGAACTTTATTGTGTTTTTGATGGCTTAATTTAGTTGTTGTAGAATATTCAGTGCATAATCATTTGTGGCAAGGGTCTTCATGTTAAACCAATCCAAGTTTACGGTTTATTGAGTGAGTATAGAAGCAGTGACATTTCTGTAATCCTTTGGATAAATGGCTCAAAAACAGCAATATGTGCGGCAATGGGAATCAGTAAAGTGAACAATTAAACTCATCAAGCTAGATTTATAGTTGTGTTTATAATTTCTTTAAACGACTTCAGATTGGTTATCTTTATTAAGCATAATGCCGATTTTAAAGTTCTTTTCTAATTGTCCCTAGCAATGTTTATTGAACTTG
Source organism: Lotus japonicus (assembly GCF_012489685.1). Lineage (NCBI taxonomy): Eukaryota > Viridiplantae > Streptophyta > Magnoliopsida > Fabales > Fabaceae > Lotus > Lotus japonicus. The sequence continues at coordinate 53,719,639 of NC_080046.1, forward strand.
GATGCCTGCAAATGCCGAAAGAAAAGGGAAGTATATGAAGTGATTGTTGAAGCACGATTTTTAGGAAAAGCAAGGACCATGCACTCACTGTTGAGGGATCTAAGTGGAATTTTGTTAACTCATTTACAACAAGTATATTAATAATTTTTGTAGTTTTGTGATAAAAGGAATGACTCAAAAAGAGGAACATTGAGTATTTTTCAGCAACGGGGAAAATTAAGGAAAAGTTGAAAAGAACAATTTTATGGAATTTTTTTAGCTTCTTGATGGAATACAATGTGAAGACGAATCACTTTACAGAAGTCGTTCATCTAGAAGGACACTTTGCTATCGACAAAATTGAGAGTATTGTTTTATATAGAGTTAAGACACTTTTTTTTATATAATTGAAGGGGCAAAACGCCCAAGAAAAAACAAAACAGGTTTTTTTTTTTTTGAAAGATGAATAATATTGATTGGAAAAAAGGCAAAGCCAAAGGATACAGACAAAGATAGAGTTCCAACGAAACCAAACAACAAGGGAAGAAAGATGAAAAACAATAACATAAAAGAAAGGGAGCACAAGGTGTGGCAGAGTCATCCAAGACCACCCGCATCACAGAAACCGCCACCCACCTCAGAACGAAAACGAAAAAACAACCAACCACTGTGAGACCGGGTCTTAATGGAATCCCTTAACGGTTTTCAGAGCACCACCACAGCGCATTCGATCTCCCGCACCCTGCTTTGGCCAGAGTATCAGCTTCAGAATTGGCTTCCCTAAATATGTGAACCACACTCAAGCAATTGACTTCTTGAACAAGAAGATCAATATGATTCAAATCGTTAAGTAACTTCCATGGTCGATTCTTCCTGGAATTTACCCAGCCCACTGAAAGATTAGAATCACTTTCAATTATGATATTCCTTAGCATGAAACTTTGGCAGAAAATCAAAGCCTTAAGAATAGCTTTGATTTCAGCTTCAAATGCCCACCCATAGCCTATGTTCAAGGAGAAGAAGCCAAGTACACAGTTCTTAGAGTCTCGAACCACACCACCAATCCGGCTCGGGCCAGGGTTGCCTTGAGATGCCCCATCAACATTAACCTTCAAGATGCCTATGGCTGGCGGAGCCCAGATTGCTGTCCTTATTCGAGAGCTTCCCTTTGATACCTTTACAGTGCAGAAATTATTTGAGAATTGTTCCATGCTATATGGACATTCTTTCCAAGAGCCTTTTATCCACCAAATGATTCTTAATATATGCATATCCCACACCTCTTGTGATTCGAAAGTCTTATCCCTAAAAACAGCATTGTTACGGCCTAACCAAATTGACCATATCAGCGAATACGGGATTAGTTTCCAGAGTAGGGGATCAGTTTTTTCTACTAGATTCCCCCATTCCTCCAAGAGAGCTTGTAATGTGCCTGGTGCAACCCACATGATACCTTCCCGCTGAATAATGCCACACCATAGTCCCCAGGAAATTTTGCAGTGGAGAAAAAGATGCAATGTTGTTTCTGTGATGTTACCTGAACAAAGAGCACAGAACCCATTATCTACCAACTGGAAGCCTCTTGAGATCAGATTCTGTTTTGATGCTATTTTATTATGACAAGCTTGCCATGACAGTAAGCCAACTTTTGGGGGGGTGATCTTTCTCAGACAGCTTGGGATACTCCACTTGACCTCATTACACGCTTTCTTTTCCACCCAGGTGCACAGAGACTTGACTGAAAATTTCCCTGTACTATCCAGGCACCAGTATAATTTGTCTTCAGCTGCCATTGAAGGATAGCATCCATTAATCACCCCTTTGAACTCTTCATATATAGGGATTTCCCAGTCGAAAAAATTCCTTCGGAATGGCAGGTCCCATATCCATCTTCCTTGAGAGAATAGGCCCACCTCGGAGATCATCGCACTTTTGTTAGCACACATTGCAAACATGCGGGGGAATTTTGTACATAGACATTCTGGATCAGCCCACGGATCATTCCAGAACCTGGTGTTCCTACCATTCCCTACCCCAATCATCAAACCTTCCTTCAACCCAGATGCCAGTAAAGAATCCTCTTTAATAACATTTACCAAATCTTGCATTATATAAGACCATTTTTTCCCCTCTAGCATTGCTGAATGGAACAAAATTTGCCTATCATCCAGTGCATATTTACTAGTGATCACCTTCCTCCACAGGCTATCCCTCTCCACCCCGAAACGCCATGCCCACTTAACAGTAAGGCTTTGTTTTTCCAGCACATAAAACCAATCCCCAGCCCACCTGACTCTTGCGACTGGCAAACCATTTGCCATGGAATCCAAATAGCTTTGCGGTTTCCATCATCCATTCCCCAAAGGAAGCTTCGAAGGATTTTCTCCACCTCACCCACCACCCCTATCGGTGCCTTAAAAACTGCCATTTGAAATAAAGGTATTGAGCACAGTGCTGCCTTCAACAGCACTAAGCGTCCGCTTAGAGAAATATATTTCGAATCCCATGTCCGTCTCTTCTTCCGAAGCTTGGTTAACATCTGGTCCCAGAATGTTTTCCTACGGGGGTTCCCACCTAAGGGGGCACCCAGATACATTATTGGGAAGGCACCCACACGCCACCCATATATACCAGCAAGCCTTTCCACCACATTATTTTCAACATTGCATCCCAATAACATAGACTTTGACAGATTTACTTTCAATCCCGATGCATAGAGGAACCCAAGTATAGAGTTGCATATTAGTTCAAGTTGTTCCTCGTTGTTTTCACGGAACACCAATGTGTCATCAGCGAATTGCAAATGATTCAGCACTAGATTAGGTCCTATCCTCACACCACTGAATGAAGGCTCCTCCAAGATTTGGTTAAGCATGCAAGACATTCCATTTGCCACTAAATTGAATAAGAGAGGAGATATTGGATCGCCTTGTCGTAATCCCTTCTGAGTGTCAAAGAATTCAGAAGGAGAACCATTCACTAATATAGCTAATGACGCAGATGTGATGCAGCTCCGAATCCAATTAATCCATCGATCTCCAAAGTTCATCTCCTTGAGAATGTCAAGCAAAAAACCCCATTCAACATTGTCGTAGGCTTTTGCGAAATCCAATTTCAGAATCAACCCCCCTCTTTGACTTTTCCTCAAGTGATCCACCACTTCGTTCGCTATAAGTATACAGTCCGCAATTTGTCGACCATGAGTAAAAGCAAACTGGTTTTCAGAAATCGCATGTGGCATAACCTTCTGTAGTCGTGATGCTAAGACTTTAGAAATCAGCTTGTAGGCGCTGCCAATTAAGCTAATTGGCCTAAAATCTGAGATGGATTGGGGGGTGTTGTGTTTTGGTATTAGGGTGATAAAGGCGGAGTTGAGACCTCTTACTAATTTACCTGATGTATGAAACTCCTCAAAGAACCTCAGTACATCTTCCTTCACAACATACCAGAACTGCTTGAAAAAATTGATATTGAATCCATCTGGCCCAGGGGCCTGATTGCCATCACAGGACTTAACTACCTCCCATATTTCCTCTTCAGAGAACCTAGCCTCCAGCTCACCTTTCTCCTCCCTGTTCAGTTTGTATAGATTTTGGCAACGGAGCTTGGGGCGCACTTTATCCTCTTTGGTAAAGAAGGACTTAAAGTGTTCCAGGATCGCACTCTTAATCAACCTCAGATTCTCTAACGTTTGACCTCCCACCACCAATCTATGGATTTGCTTCTTTGACTGCCTGATTTTACACATGGAATGGAAATATGCAGTATTTTTGTCACCTTCTTTGACCCATTTGATTCTCGCCTTCTGCCTCCACCTACTCTCCTCAACCCTGTATTCCTGCCATAGACCCTCTAGAATCTCTAGTCTCTTTTTTCCCAATTCTGTTGTCACGCCTTCACTGCCTAGTCTCTGCATAACCCCCTGTAATTCAGTTTCTAGGACTTGCAGTTTGTTGCTTCTACCCTGATTTGAGTTCCCTCTCCAACTCTTAATTGCCGCTTTGAGTCCTTTTAATTTTTGGAGAAGTACAAACCCTGACCAACCTGCAACTGTTTGGGAACCCCACCATTCTTTTACTAAGGAATCAAATTCCTTGTCCATTAACCAGCTATTGAAAAACATGAACGGTTTGGGACCAAAATTTGCCGCCTCCATGGTTATCATAACCGGTCTATGATTAGGGGATCAATATGGGATTTAAGCCCCTACAACATCATCACGTAACCGTGAAATAAAGGAATTGGGGATATTGGTTCCTATCAAAGCTTACACCAGGAGAATTGTGGCCAAGTCTAGCAAGATAGTCTGCGCTACGATTTGCCTCACGGAAGAACAACTAGAACTTTACCTCCCAATTTTGGGTAGCAAGGGATTGGATTTCCTTAATCATATCCGCACTAGGATGAGCAATGGGACACTTGACATTGATTAAGTTGAAAGCAGTTCTACAATCCATCTCAACAATAATGATTGTTGGGATAAGAGTAGAAGCCAATATGAGCATGTCACGCGAGGATTATAAAGTATTTTTTAAATGAGGAAAAGTACTAATATATAGATTACTGTTATTTTTATTAAAATTATATGGTTAAATACTCTCATGTGGAAGAACATTTTACATGAAGATAATTTTATGTTTAAACTAATTTAAAATATATTTTCATAAAATTTAAGTACGAATTTCATAAATTTTAATAATTTTAGAACTACATATATATAAATATGAAATGAGATAGTAAAATTCTCACATAAGAAATTACAAAATGTTAATATATATATATAGTTACAATTATATATATATATATATATTTAAATAACATAAAAAATTTGTTAAAAAAAATTACATTCAAAAAATCTCTTTGGGAGGAATATTTTACATGAATAATGTTAAAACTTAAATATAATTTCATTATTTTTTCATATATGTATTTTTACAAATATATCTATATATCTATGGTTTGATTCATATCTGTTCTTTCTCCGGTCTGATCCTTTAGTCTCCTTCACAGGCTGCATGGTGGAGCAAACGCTCAAGACGGTGGCTGGGTGTTTTTCTTGAATAGTGCTAATACAAGAAAAATGATCAATTGTTCTCCTGCTAATTACTAAAAGCCAGTATAGATGTAGTCTTAGAAGATCAATGTGTTGGCAAAATGATAGAACCATTAATGAAATTGATTAAATATACATATCCTGGCCTTCTGCACAAAATAAAAGACCCGCAATTCTTTCAAGATTGAGCAATATTGACTCATACAATAAAGATTGTTGAAATGATAAACACTTACGTGCTTGACATGATAGCTGCACCAGAACATGAATATCTGAGCTCTGTTGATGGGGATTCTGAAATTCGAGGTGAGTGGTTTACCACAGAATTTTTGGACGATACTAAAAGTTCAGGAATGTCAAACCACAAACTATTATTGAAAGTTGGTACATACTCCAATCATGCTTTTGAGAAATATAGACCAAGCAACAGACTTATGCAATTGAACCAGGTTAATTATGGATGAACTTGGTGAACGTGTTATTGGTGCAATTGTTATCACGGGAACTAATGTTAATGACAAAGTGCACATTTCAAGAATGACATTGGTTCCTTCTGATTCTAAATTTTCAATTAAATTCAGAAGAAGACAGTTTCCAATTGCAATATGCTTTGCGATGACCATAAACAAAAGTCAATGACAAACACTATCTCATGTTGGGCTCTTCTTTCCGAGGCTCGTCTTCACTCATGGTCAGTTGTAGTTCCCTCTAGAATACTGTAAATGTAGTGTTTAAAGAAGTTTTGGGAAATGTTCAATGTACACAATACAATTTAATTTATTTATTCTAATTTTCTCTTCATATATTATTACACGGTTTACTTATACCCGATTAACTTATTTATTTTTTAAAAATTACATATATATGAAAACTAATTTATTTGTTAAAAAAATTCAACATAAAATTTTGCACGGGTTATCGCACTAGTGTTAAAAATATTTAAATGAAACTTTATAATTTTGTATCATGGTAATATAATAATGATAATAATATGATGTTTATTCCAGTTTTGTGTAATTATTACTTTTGAGGTTTTGACCCAACCTTTAAATTTGTAATGTTAAAAAAATTAAAAGAAACTTTCTAATTTTGTATCATGGTAATATAATAATGATAATAATAGGATGGTTATTCCAATTTTGTGTAATTATTACTTTTGAGGTTTTGAATATTATATGTTTCAAGGTTGGGTCTGTCTGAAAGAGTGGATCCAGCTCATTCATTTGATTAAATTACCTAAACTTGCATTAGGGATGTTGACTCCATGCACTTTTGCCTTTGATGCAGATTATTGGGTCTGTTGAATATTATCACTTTTTCTACCATCTTAGTGACTTTATCATCAATATTAATTCTCTATTCTCATATTTGGTAGTGTGCATCACTCGTAACTTAGATACATTTTAATTTTTATATTCAAAATTTATGCTCAAAACCGTTTACCATTTTTTCTTAGAGGAGGGATTAAGTTACTCCAACAGAAACTTTATAAAGTTATGCCTAATCATAATTCTTCATTTCAAAAAAAAATTAGCGGTCATGTATATTTTGAAAAATATTTATTTTCATTTATTTCTTATTTAACATATTAATTTAATAATTTATTGATAAATATTTTCATTACAAATTATATTCAATCACGAAAATAAATAATTTTCTATAAATAATAATCTTGAAATAATGCAAAATAAATTTTAACAAGAGTACTCTTTGATAATATTAGTAATAACTCCATTTATGAATAAATAAAATATGCTAATCTTTTAATTCTAAAAAATATTTAATTTCAAATAATGCTTTATTAAGTTTTTTTATTACTTAATGTTTTAAGATATCTTATATTTTTTTTTTGAACTCAAGATATCTTGTATTTAATCATGAAATAAAGAAATTTTCATAAAAAAATATATAGAATGATTCAGCTTACTTTTGAACAATTACTTACTAAAGAAATCTATCTATCTATATATATTAGAAAAGAACAACTTCTAGCATGACGTGTCGCTCTCACAGGCCAAGTTAGTGACGTGTCGCTCCCAGATTAATTCTCACCTAATATTTTACATGTAAGCTCTTTCTCCTTGGCCCCACTTGCCACATGTGCCCTGATTTTTCCTTACCTTATTTCTCCTTAATAAAAAAATACATTTATAAATTTTAGATTTGATTAGGATTTAGGTTTTTTAATTCTTGATTTTATCTTAATTTATTTTTGATTTATTTTTAGAGTATTAATTAATTTTTATTGAATTTTCGGATTTTTAATTAATTCCGGATTTTATGAGTTTTTATTGTGATTTGCTAGAATTTGATAGTTTTTATCTATTTTTATTTAGTACATTTTTAAATTTTAGATTTGATTAGAATTTATGTTGTTTATTTCTATATTTTATCTTAATTTATATTATTATTTATTTTTAGAGTATTAATTATATTTTATGGTATTTTTATTGAATTTTCGGATTTTTAATTAATTTAGGATTTTATGAGTTTTTATTGTGATTTGCTAGATTTTGATAGTTTTTATCTATATTTATTTAGTACATTTTTAAATTTTAGATTTGATTAGAATTTATGTTGTGTCATTCTCATGTTAATTCTCATAAAAACTTTATTTTTAGAGTATTAATTAATTTTTATGGTATTTTTATTTAATTTTCGGATTTTAAATTAATTCAGCATTTTATGAGTTTTTATTGTGATTTGCTAGATTTTGATAGTTTTCATCTATATTTATTTAGTACCTTTTTAAATTTTAGATTTTGATTAGGATTTTTTAGGTTGTTTATTTCATGATTTTATCTTAATTTATCTTATTATTTATTTTTAGTACTATAAAAATTAATTAATAAAAACTAACTAAATCTACCAAATCACAATAGAAACTCATAAAATCCTGAATTAAATAAAAATCCGAAAATTCAATAAAAATACCATAAAATTTAATTTAATCAATACTCTAAAAATAAAGTTTTTCTCACCTAAAATTTATTTCCATAACAAATCTTGAAACTGATTTTTTAAAGGTAATTTTAAATCTGAGAAACTTTTTCATAAAATATTAAAATTTTAAAATATTTGCCCTAATTATCTAAGATTTATCTAAATTAAATAAAAAATAAAAAATTCAATAAAAATACCATAGAAATTAATTAATAAAAACTACCAAATGATAATAAAAACTCATAAAATCCTTCATTAAATAAAAATACGAAAATTCAATAAAAATACCATAAAATTTAATTAATACTCTAAAAATAAACTTTTTCTTCACCTAAATTTTATTTCGATAACAAATCTTGAAACCGATTTTTTAAGGGTAATTTTAAATCTAAGAAACTTTTTCATCAAATATTTAAAATTTAAAAGATTTTCCCTAATTATGTAAGATTTACTTAGATTACTTCTTACTAATACTACATCAGTCATCTCCTCCCCTATATGCCTCTACTGTGAACTGGTTGGCATGGAAGAAAAATGATGACGATTACTCGAGTAGGCAACTTGCTTCATGTGGTGCTGATAATTGTGTAAGTGTACTTTAATCTGTCATACTAATTGTCGTTTTGAGACTCAAACCAAGATTTGCTTGAGCATGTCAAATCATCACCCTGAGCATTGGCAACCATCATGGAGTGGTGAGTAGATATTGTTTTGCATTCCAGATACCGTTGTTTGAAACTTGAACAAACCTTTAATGTATATGGTTTATTTAGAGGTTATCTTAGGTTGTACATTTGCTTTGATATGCATCTCATACGACTTTTATGCTGGATTTTGAACCTGACCTTGATTGAAATCATCCACGGATACTATGGTACTATGTATCCACAATAGAGGTATTTAGCTTTAATGATATGGCTTTGGTTGCATCTCAATGTCTTGATTATGACATGTACTTCAAAGAAATTTGCTCATAAGCAAGTCTTGGTATAAAATCATCTCATTCATCATGTTTGGTATTACTTCTTATAGTCTATTTTTAATGTCTCAAACATTTGTACATTGAAGTTTGTTAGACACTAAAATTGTGAGGAACAGTTGCAGTAATTAGGAATTGAAAAACGTTAGTATACTCAAATAAACTCTTTCCTCTACTAAACTTTTTCTTTACAACTCTGAGATCTGTTAGTAATTTTTGTTATTGCTTTGTTTACTTTAGGTGCAACAAAAAACAGGGATGGTAGAATTACAGAGACTAACATAATGCAGGTAACAATTATTTAATGATTGGCTACTTATTTTCTTATAGTTAATATTACTAGCTTTGAGGCTGCTCAAAATTTCATATGTTAATTGTCATGTTGTGCATGTTCATGTTAGTTTTGGTGCTTCCGCAGACAAAATATAATATACTTCTATAATTAATTCAAGTGGGTGTGCACAAATCATCATATATGTGATTATTTTTTCTGCAAGTTCATGTACCTTGAATTGATGATCATTTTTGTCCTTATGCAGACAATTTTACTAACAACTTCTATAACTAAGCTATTGGTGACACGTGACGAAGCAGAGGACTATGCAGCTCTGATCATGGAATCTATTGACACAAAAAAAGGCTACATTGAGGTAAAAATTAGCCCCAACCTTGCATATTGAGGATTCACCAGATGACCATCATCGATATGTATATATATTATTTAGTGCATTATGGAGCCAAAATCAATTTTGGGGAGAAGCTCATTTTTGGAGTAGCTTATGGATTTCGGAATTGGTTATGAGGTAAGAGGTGTTGGTCCAAACATACTATTAAAAGTAAGATATTCATTGTATGTAGATATCTCAGATGGAATCTCTATTCAAGGCAACTTATCAAAAACAGTCCCAACTTCTCCATTGAAACAAGTATCAACAAGGTGCAGCACAAAGAACTTTCACAACAGTGACTCATGTGAAGAACAAGAACCAATTTCAAGGGCTGAAGTGTTGTTCAGAACCAATATCATGGTTATATGCATACTGGTGTGATAAGGCTTAATGCTTGCTGCTCAAGCAGTTGTAAGTCACATGTTAGGATGTAATATAAGGGTAAATTACTTAGTTGATGCTAGGTTAGTTAGGGATTAATACAGTATTTAGTTAGTACTAGGAGGGGATTGGCTATAAATAGAGGGAAATAAAATTGGAGGAATGCATTTTGTATCAATGTAATAAACATTAGTTGGTGGACTTCATTGCATTCCATTTTGTGTAATAAATGACAATGAAAACCGCTAATGATTTTCTCAGCTCATCTTTCATATATTATCTGGCTCTTTTTTTTTTTTAGTCTTGAATCAGTATTCATGTAACTCTTTTTTATCCGGACTTGAATACACCTTCCTCTGGCATAGGCATGTTACAGATTGCATTTCAAATAATGGGTCAAACATATGAGGAAAATGTTGAAAGGGGAGTTTCTGGAAAAGAATTTGACATATTTATGTTTGGATTGCTAATTGATCAGGGTAGTGATTTGGATGCTACAGTGCTTTAACCGGAGCAGTTAGCGGTAACACAATGGGGAAGCAGTAAGAAGTTATTCTTAGTTTGGAAAGGTTGTTGGCGCATAACCTTAAAGTGATTGTTTCGGTACTCTTTTTACTCTTATTTATTTATGACCTTTAGTTTGTTTTATTCAGGTAGAGATTACACACGAAGGTTTCAAAGCATGAAATCATCCGGTACTTAAGAGGGAAGAGGTGGTAGAAGAAGTCACAGCTAATCGGTCTCAATTTAAAACTTTTTATTAGTTAATCAATTGCACGAATTTCAAACAAGGGTTTCAATTTAAGACTTTTTGACCACTTGGCTTAGCATTTCAGACTCTTTTATTCCATATGTTGTTTAATATGTTGGTAATTCCTTATATCTATGATTTGTTATATTGTCTTCATGTTCATGACAAATGTCAAACGAATTGAGTTCCTGTTGATCTAGATCAGGATTAGAAGACAAGTCATTTTGTTCACTTTGATGCGCATTTCAGATTCTTCTATTTCATCTGTTTAATATATTTTAAAAAACAACGTATTGATTGACGTATCAAATACGACAGACATATTCCCCGTGCAACGCGCGGGTAAAAAAAAACACTAGTATACTTATATTTGGTTCAATAATTCTTTTCACTTAATGTCTTAATACTTTATCAATATTTTTACCAATATCATATTATATTTAATACTTTATTACTAAATTATTTTTTGGTTTAACTATAGATATACTGTATTAAAACAATGTTATTCGACCCTGGTGTGGTAAATGCTAAATGTCTATCCAATAGTGTGTCTCCTAAGAATTGAACTCTTGACCTTAAGGATTCAAACAACCACTTTTAACCCACTGTGACCGGAATCAATCGGGTTATTACTAAATGTTCTATAAAAAAATAGTTTAAAACTTTGGTGGTTAATTTTTATCAATTACAACTAAAAATATATTTTTTTAGTGGGAGACTTTTTTTTTTTAATGTTTTTATTATTTAAATATGGCGATTATTGAGTGAACTAGTGTAGTGACTCGTGCATTGCTCGCGCAGTGCACAAAACAATATTTCTTATAATTCAAAATAAACAAAATATTATATAAGATTGTTAATAATTTTAAGTAAATATTAGCAAATTCTTTTATTGAAAATATTTAAAAATAATTTGAAAGTGCATTATAAACAAATATTTATACCGAATATTCTTTCAATCCATGATTTCAAGCTACACTGCTACATATGGTTTAGGAGAAGTTGCAACAAATCTTTTTCTTTTAACCATGACGGAGTACATGGTAATTGTCTTCTGATTTATGCTTCCATTTTTCATGAGTAGTCTTTGTGAGTTATTATGGTGTATGTATGGTTTTTGTTTATGTTATTATATATATATATATAATTCTAAAATACAATTGTTCTAGGAATGAACATTAAAGAGAGGGATAGTACCTAGAGAGTGGAAAAATGTGCTAGAGGGAGAAAGAGAATGAGAGAGAGTGCTGAATTTCATGTGTTATTTGATAAAATGAGCTAAAAGTCCCTTACAATTGGTAACTACTTCCTATTTATAGAGCTTGGGCACTACCTATTGGGCCAATTGAGCCTCTGAAGTTGAGGCCCAACTTAAGGCCAGGCTTTCGCCCTTGGGCGGGCTGAACCCTGGGCGTCGCCCCTCTAGGGGCTCGCCCAGTCCAACAATACCTCTTAATGACAGAAATATCAATTTTTTAATATCATAAAAAAAGAAAAAAATATACTTCTTAGAAAGGAAATATTTATTTATTTAAAAATATAAAAAACATTAAAAATACAAATGCCATCAAAGATGTTTTTCTGCGGAAAACTTAAATTTTCCTTATATTCTTATCCTCATCAAAGGAGTTGTCTAAATGACCCATGATAAAGTTTGGGTTAAATAACTCATCATCCAATCACATAGGAGATAAATGATTTGAAAATAAATTAATAAATACAATATGAAAATTCCAACTCACTTATCTCCAATGTGATTTAATAAAAAATATGGTTAAGTAAAATTTATTAATAAAAAATAATTAAATAGAAAATATAAAATAATTAATTTTTTCCCAATTGGTTTTATTTAGTTGTGGCAAGTGATAGAAAATATAAAATAATTAATATAATTAAAATTATTATTTATAATAAGTACTTTATATTGAAATTATAAATTATTATATAAGTAGTGAAATAATTTTAAAAAATAGCAATTTATAAAATTAGTCAATATTACTACTAATAAATCTATAAATAATAATGCTAATTAAGTAGTAGAAAGTAATAATGATAATTTAATTATTTTATATGAGTAAATTCAATATTTTCACCATTAATAAATTAGCTCATTTTTTAATTAAATTTATGAGTAACAAAATAATGATGTTAACTTAAAAATAATAACTAGTAATTGATAAATAATAAAATTATTATTTTTATATTTAATAATTAAAATTATTATAAACTGCATAAAAATATAAATATTGAAATAATTGAATTTATGGTTAGTAATAAAAAAAATTAGAACCTATTATCATATCCTATCAGAATAATTCTATTATAGCTCCTCTATCAGGATAATTTTTACACATGATGGACAAGATTGGATAAGGGACATGAATGTGTTATCATATCCTGCTAGCAAACAAACAACATATATGAATAAAATATGATTCCACTATCTTATCTTATATGCTTATCTTGTCCACCAAACAAGTAAAGATAATATCAAAATTAATATGGCCTTTTAGCAAATATTTAAGTAATAGATTAATATTTATGATCAATTAAATATTTCAAAGTAGCAGCTATTAATTGATTGCACAAATAAATGCCCAAAGGTGCATATGGATTTAAAGTTTCAAACCTTCATTAATATCAATAAAGTGCATTTATTATCTTCTTTTGTAAAACACTAAAATATTAATATATGAATTAAATGAAAAATTAATATTTTTATAGCCTCACACACATCCACTGTCCTCTCTATCTCTTCTATATGTATTCCTTCCAGTTCTATATATACATGTTCTGGAAGCCACCACCATTGTAAGGCCCGAGTTTTTAAGTTTATGCTAAGGGAATAAACTTCTTATTCACGATTAGGGTTGATGTAATGTGAAGGGAAACCTGAACGAAAGTTTATTAAATGAAATATATTTATGAAGGAGAAAGTTCAGGAAAAGTCAAAGGATTGTATCGAAGTCGATTTAAGTTATAGCACGACTAATATTCGCATTTAAAACCTAGGACAAGAACCTTAGGAAACAAAACTATGTTCCAGCTTTGGAACACTATAGGAATATAATTTCCAACAAACTTCCAGCTTTGGAACACTGTAGGAATTTAGTCCAAAAATCTTTAGAGAAATATTAGAACTTCTCTTTTTCCATATATCACAATCATTTCGAGGCGAAACTCTAGGATCTACGAACGTCCGATTCCAATCATCGGAAGTTTGCCGAAACCGAATCCCTGGTATTTCAAAACCCTAGAATCAACCGACAATGAAGACTTTTTCTATTCAGAGCTTCAAATGAAGATTCTACACGCGTACACCCATTTCTCTTGATGATTTCAATCTTTCTTCAGAAGGAAGTTTTCCATTCCGACATTCGATGCAAAAAGTAACTTATCGGGTAAAATAGTTTTACACCGACTTTGCATTAGTCACCTAAAATATAAGGAGACCTCATTTTAGTTTTGGAATTCTTTCGCCAAAACCTATCTTAGAATTCATGGAGAATGAAGCCGGAAAAATCAGATTCGCGAAACTTTCATTTTACCGCGTTTTGCCAACCTCTATATATAGCCAAGAAATGAGAAAATATCACAAATTTCCACCATTTCTCTCCAAAACCTGCGAATTTGCTAAGAGGAAGAAGGAAGAAGAGCTTTTGTTCATTTCTTGCTTGATCGTCGATCAATCAGTTGCTACTTCAAGGTTTCGAGGTATAGTCGCTAATCCTTACCTCTGATCGCTTTTTCCATAGCTTTTCTGTAGACTTTTCTGAGCTGATAGTTTATGGGTTTTTTGAAAAACTATCCCGAATCTTTCATTTCTGATTCTAAACCTCTTCTTTATGTGCCCAAGATCACTTCTGCCGGATTAGATTATCCGTTATGTCGCCGGAATTCCGCCGGAATCAATTTTAGCCTAAAATACCCATTTTTGGAGTTTTTGGAGTAAAGCTTCAACCTTTAGGCTGAAAACTATCGCCTTAGCTTAGTGCTAGTAGGATTAGTTGTCATAAACGTCGTTGGTGACGTCCCTGCAAAATTTGGTTTTTGGGATTTCAGTTTTGAAAATCCTAAGTTAAAAATCATGACCAAAATACCCCTGCGACAGTTTTTGATCCGATAATTTTTCCGAGTTCAGAATACCCTTAGTTACGGCTTATGAAAGCATAGGAACCAAGTTTGATCGAAGAAAAACCGAACCTTACAATTACCAAAAGTGGCCGTGAGCTATTACGGGGGAGGAGGAAATTTTCCTTTTCCGAAAACTTGTCTTTCGCGCTAGATTATCGTACCTTAGAGTATAGATTACTTCGAGTAACCTTAGTAAGTATCGATAGCTTAGTTTTCGCTAGAGTCTAATAGTATTTCTGTGATTTTGTTTTAAAGGAACTTTTGAGGAATTTCCTGAGGAACATCGTGAGGAAGAGTTGGAAGTTAATCCTGGAGAACCTTCAGGTGAGGGATTCTCACTGAATCTCTAGTTAATGCTTAGGGTCGATGTTGTCGACATTGTTTACTGTTTATGCACTGGATTGTGTGTGATTGGAAAATGTTTTCTGAGGCTTCGGCTGACAATGTAGATGATTCATCTACTGAATGTTTTTGAGATTGTCTTACATGCTATGTGCTATGTGGGTAATCTAGGATGTGTGGTGCATGCTTTATATGCTAAGTGCTAAGTGTTTATGATGCGATTTATTGATATATGACATGTTGTTGATTGTGATGATTTAAATATGCTCTGTACTGGAATCTGAGTTTCTGAATGGTGAGAATAGCGGGCAGGTCATGCCGATTTTATTTTAAGAGTTTTGAGAAAGTTTGATAGGACGAACGAGGTTCGGGCCTTAATTTTGTTTAGTGGATCGAGACATCCTCTGGAAGCGACTTGGGATTGGGAGATCCTGAAAATGTGTAAGACTTGCGATAAGACAAAATGGAATCTATTTTATAAAGAAAATTCATAAGACCTTAAATAACCTCAAAATCTTTAAGTAATGATAACAACCTCGAAGGAAGGCATTGGAAGTCAAATCATATTTTTGGAAAAACGAGGAGTGTCGTCGGATCCAAGTGTTGAGTTTGTTGTTGTGCTGTTGGAGCAGCGTTTGTTGTTGTGCTGTTGGAGCAACGTTTATTGTTGTGTTGTTGGAGCAGCGTGTGTTATTGTGCTGTTGGAGCAGCGTTTGTTGTGGTGCTGTTGGAGCAGCTATGTGTCGTTATGAAGTGTGTTTTTTGGTCGCAGAATCGACTTTACCTTAGGGTAAGCTTTTAGAGACTTTAACTTCCCTAGAACACGTGGCGACGTGTCGAGTGAGGACGGAGACGTTGTTTGACTAATCATTTTGCATACATGCAACATTAATGAGGTATTAACACAGGACGTACTCTGGACCTCGTCGGTTTCCAAAATGGTCATAAGACCCGGAATGCCGTGTAAGAGCGTTTGTAGACGACTCTTGTAGCAGACCGAAATGGCAGACCTACGGGTTTACTGCTGATCTGGCTACCTTGGTTTGGTGTAAGAGACACGCGGGCAGAAATGGTCCCACCGTTGCTGGTGCTAGGATTGACCCGTTGATGTCCATCCCAGAGGCACGCGAGCGGAAATGGTCCCACCGTTGCTGGTGCTAGGATTGACTCGTTGTTGTCCATACCTTTGTTTGGTGTAAGAGGCACGCGGGCAGAAATGGTCCCACCGTTGCTGGTGCTAGGATTGATCCGTTTGATGTCCATCCGTTTCCGGAATGCATTTGGTTAACTGGGTTAACCGTCATTTGCATATCATGCAACATGCATACTAATTTAGTTGGCGAATGTGATTGTTATTTGTTAATCCTATTTGGAACATGCTAAATGTTATTATTGTTGTTTATGTTATTGTGGAATGTGCAACCCTAGGATGTTATCCCTAGCTATAAGCCTAAGTGGCTATTTCCTTATCTATATCTATCGGTGGTATTATTTATATAATTCTTTGGAGTTGACCCTCGCGTCTTCTGTGTGTGCTTTGGCGGACAAACGCCCATTGTCAGATGTCTTTGGCGGGCTAGTTCAGGATGGTTCACCCTTCGGGGGAAACTAGGTTGGGATGCTGGAACAGGAGCGCGTAGCGGTAGCGAGAGGATGACGGATGGTGTACATAGACTAGGTCGTCCTGGATTTCGAATTCGGACGACGATCATGCTAGCATGTAGGTTTTAGTGCTGGTGTGAGCTCCTCAAGATGGGATTAGTGTAGGAGTAGAGTCTTAGCTCTGAACATCATTTGTTTCTTTTGGGACAGGGTAGCTTCCCACCTATAGCTTTTTGTGTGGTTTCTTTACAGGAATCACAGAGAGTTGGTTGGACTTAGGAGGTCTTGCTTCAGGCCGATGGGCCAGCTGATTCTCAGTTTTGAGGGATGGTGTTGCGGACACTTCACCTTTACTTTCAGTCTGTACATATTGCCTTCGGGCGCTACACTTTTCTTTCCGTCACTGGAGGTTACTCGTGACGAGGTTGTTACTTACAGCGGAGGTTGTATTATATATTGTACATTAGTTCTGTTGCTTGTCGCTTTTGGGTTTGATTTAATTCAGTCTTGTCTTAGTTATTATTATAAAAAAAAAAATATTCACGTTTTTCCGCATTAAGTTTACTTTTGGTTACTAAAGTGACGCCACCGAAATCGGGGTGTTACAACCATTGTCAGACTTTTTTTCGATATGAGCTGAGTTTTGATTTACCCACACTCATATTATCTATCTTGATTAGCATAATGATAGAGATTGAAGAAATGGCTAAAGAACATATACCAGAAGAGTTAGTGATGAAAATCTTTGTTAGGCTCCCAGTAAAGTCTGTACTGCGATTCCGAACCTTAAACAAATCCTACAATGCTCTCACTAGAGAAACCAGTTTCATCACTAAACATCTTTATCACTCCATTGAAAAGGCAAAAAGCAAGCCTAACTTTCTGATCTTTCACCAAACAAACAAGCTTGTCAATTCAACAGTCTCTGAAGATGAACAATCACAACCCCATACAATTGATCTGAATCCACCATTCATCTCAATACATGTAAAAAACATCGGAGCCTGCTCTTATTTCAATGGCATCATCTACCTTGAACTGTTTGGTATTCCTCTTAGACCCAATCCAAAGATTCTCTGGAATCCAGCCACCAGAGAAGTAAGGTTTCTACCTTTGCTTCCTCCAATGAAACCCACGCTCTTTACCTTCTTCCATGGGGTACACGGGTTCGGTGTCAACCCCAGAACAAATGACTTCAAGGTCATAAACATTGTAGTGGATGCAGAGATTTGGGATGGAAGTGATAGAAAGCTCATTGGTCAGGTATGTAGCCTTCGTTCTGATTCATGGAAAATGGTTAATGCTGGTGTCCTTGCTTATTTCATATATAAATCCATGTTTAATTCTTATCTGAATGTAGTTTATCATTGGTTAGCCATATCTTCGCTACGTGATCATGTCGAATTTATGCTATGTTTTGACATGAGTGATGATGTGTTTTGGAAAATGAACCTACCCTAATTTCCGTCTCAGGAGGAGAATAACGAAATGTGTGTATCAAATCATAATGTTGTTGTTTTGAATGATCGTATTGGTTATGTTAGGGAGT
This sequence comes from Lotus japonicus, assembly GCF_012489685.1. Taxonomy (NCBI): domain Eukaryota; kingdom Viridiplantae; phylum Streptophyta; class Magnoliopsida; order Fabales; family Fabaceae; genus Lotus; species Lotus japonicus. The sequence goes on from NC_080046.1 coordinate 53,738,020, forward strand.
ACATCAAGCCTTTTGAAATTCAGTTTGAGATTTGGGTGATGAATGACTATGGGCAAGGTTCCTGGGTGCGAATGTTTAACATTGCGCGTGGAACCGGTTTGGGAAAGATTTTGGAGATCTGGAAAGTTGATAATGATGATGTTGTTGTGCTGGGAGGGGAAGAACACCATCCATTGGTTTTGTACAAGATTGATCAACAAGAAGTGGTGAAAGAGTTTAATGTTCGCTTAGGAGCCGAGCATCGTGTAGTTAGATATGTGGAAAGTTTTCTTCCCTTGTCTGGCTAGCTTGGTTGATGAGGAAGCTTGATGTTCGGGTCGAGTTAGTTTATGGTGATATTTATTTGATGATCTTTGTGATGATATATGTTATTATTGTCATAAAGGTACATTATTAGTTGTGTACTTTTTATTGACTTTTACAAAATTTTATCTAGAACATTTTAATTATGTTGTTTAGATTTTAGTATTAAATATAGAAATGGAAGAGTTGATTAGATCCTCTTCAGTGGGAACTTTTTTGTTATTGTTATATTAAATGGTTAACATCAATCAATCAATGGAAAAACTAAATTTATAAGAACTTGTATGTGATTAATTGTTTTGTTGTTGCTCAAAAAAAAATGATTTGTGCATGGACCCGTTATAAAATCATGTATATTAGTTAGGAGGATTTAGGGTGTTAGCTTGGAAGCAAATCCAAATCATTTAAAGATGCTCTTCTATGTTCTAAGTTCTAACCGGATATAATATGGATTACTAAAATGAAAACTTGGCTAAACCATGTGCGGGATTATTTTATTTTCTACCTATATGACCAAGATTGATCTCGATAAAAAGAGATTCTAAACACAGATAATTATGTGTAATAGAATTAAAGTAAGGCTTGCATACTTTCTTGGACTGAAGGGCATGTTCAACCTCAAGGGATTCATGTCTCAATTTCAAGGTGGCAAAATGTCATTTCGATCTAAAGCAAAAGAGATTCCTAGAACGAGAAGTATCGTCATCGCTTCAGCGGTAGATGAGTCATTAGAACACAAAAAAATTCCATGTTGCAGCAACTATCATGTAGCTTTCTTCATCACCAGGTTTAACTCACATGCCTTATAAAGTTATAATTTGCTAGAAAAAAATTGGATCAGGGGAAGTATTTATTTTAAACACTAGGCCATCAAAGAATTTGGTTGTGTAAGCAATCACCAACCTTGTTTAGTTAAGAGGGCATTATTTAAAATTTGAAGCTATGGAACATAGCCCCATGCCACCCTCACTCTTTAGGGTTCATAGTCGTGACCAATTAAGCTAGTGAATTCTCCTTTCATCTTTTGTGCTCTCCCACTCGAGTTTACGGATGATTTGCACTATCCATGAGAAGTGTGAATGGCTTTGGGCCATAGACTTTATGAGAATTTCTCGCCCTGTACTGGAGATTTTTTTTTTCTTCACCCCTTCTGTTTTTTTTCCAAACTCCATCATCACATGGTGGTTGTTAAGGTGTGTTTCCTACAAATGCATTTGAGCCTATTCAGATAGTGTTTCCCCTATTTCCATCCATCTAAATAATTTCGTTATGTTTTTCAATTTATGATTTTTATATTATTTGATACGGTTATTTAATTTGTTTACATATTTTCCTAATTAGCGCTCTCCATGACCAATGCTCCATGACCAATGCTTATGTCGTAAAGTTTGGAGTAAATGCATAACAAAAACGTTAGTCGTTGTGGTGCATGTGTAGCGTTGCCCTAAAGACACTTAAACCAATGCTGAAAATTTGCATCAGCCTCGCCAACAAAACAAGTTGGTATTGAATAGTGGCAGAAGTAGAAATTTGAGACTAGTGGGACTAAAATCAAATAACATAGTGTGTTTACAGTGACTTTATTAATAAATATTTTTTACCTCATACTCCAATTAATTTTTAATTAATATTTTAACAAATGACCACAATTCGATTCCATTGTAGGAGAGCCTTGCACGAGAGAGAAATTTTTCCTTCAATCCCATGGGTTTCTCTTCAAACACCATCATGGATGATTTTTCCTTTTTCACTAAATTTCTCTTTTTTCTATCATATCAATAAAATAATTGTAGCGTATAATGTGTCACATGGTGGTTGTCAATGTTTGTGTTCCCTACAAATGCATTTGAGACTATTGAGATAGTATTTCCCCTATTTCCATCCATCTAGATCATTTTGTTAAGTTTTTCAATTTATGATTTTTACATTATTTGTTACGGTTATTTAATTTGATTACACTTTTTCCTAATTAGCGCTGGCCATGAAAGATGCTTACGTCGTAAAGTTTAGAGTAAATGCAGGAAGACAACGTTACTCGTTGTTGTACATGTGTAGCGTTGACCTAGACAACGTTACTCGTTGTTGTACATGTATAGCATTGACCTATAGTCGGCTAAACCAATGCTAACAATTTGCATTAGCCTCATGGCCAACAAAACAAGTTAGCTTCGAGTAGTGGCGTAAGCAGAAATTTGAGACTACAGAGACTAAAATAAAATAATATAGCATGTCTATAGTGAGTTATACGTAAAAAAAAGTTTGGGGGCCAAAACAATAACTATGATTCTTGAACATTCAAACATTAACAACCAAAGAACATCAACGAAAATATTCAGAAATATATATAGTCCTATAAAAGTTGATGATAAAAGTACTATGCTAATCATATGTATCTTCATGATACATGAAAATATAAATCATTACAAAGATCATCAAATTAATGCCATCATGAACTGATCCGAGCATAACTTCAAGCTTCCTCATGAACCAAACCAGATAGAGGAACAAGACTCTCCACATATTTAAAAGCACGATTCTCAATTCCTAAGCGAAGAGGAAACTCTTTCATCGCCTCTTGTTTACCAATCTTGTGCAAAACCAACGGTTGATACTCATCTCCTCCTAGTACAAAAATATCTTCATCGTCTTTATTCCAGAACTCCAAAAGAATTTCAGGACAAGGTCCGCGGGCAAGGTTAAACATTCTCACCCAAGAACCTTCCACGCCATATTCATTCATCATCCAAATCTCAAAATGAAATTCAGAACGTATGTGCTCCCTAACATAACCAACACGATCATTCAATACAACAATATTTGAATGCCTAATGTAAAATTTGTTGTTATCCTCCTGAGATATAACTTGGGGAATGTTCATTTTCCAAAACACATCATCACTCATGCCAAAACATAGCACAAATTCAACATTATCAGATTCAGCTAACCAATGATAAGCTCCATTCAGATAAGCATTAAACATGGACTTAGCTATGTATCTAGCAAGGACACCAACATTAACCTCTTTCCATGAATCAGAACGAAGGCTGTATACTTGAACACTGAGCTTTTCATATTCCTTCAAGAAAAAATATGCACCCACTACAATGTTCACAACCTTGTAGTCGTTTGTTTTGGGATCAAAACCGAACCCGTGTGCCACATGGAAGAAGGTATTGTGTGCGTGTCTCATTGGAGGAGGGAAAGGAAGAAACTTTACCTCTCTTGTGGCTGGATTCCAGAGAATCTTTGGATTAGGGTTGTGGGAAACACCACCCAACAGTTCAAGGTAGATAATGCCATTGGAATGAACATGGGTTATGATATTGTTTACACGGTGTATGAAGATGAACAGTGGCTTCAAATCAATTGCATGGGGTTGTGATTGTTCATCCTCAGAGACCAGTGAAGTGAAAAACTTGTTTGTTTGGTGAAAGATCAAAAAGTTAGGCTTGCTTTTTGCCTTTTTACTGGAGTGAGAAAGAAGTTCAATGATGAAACTGGTTTCTCTGGTGAGAGCATTGTAGGATTTGCTTAAGGTTCTACACCGCAGCACAGACTTTACGGGGAGCCTAACGAGGATTTTCATCACTATCTCTTATGGTATATGTTCCCTAGCCATTTTTTTGATCTCTAACATAGCGCTAATTAAAAGTTTTCAAGTGAATATGAGTAAATCAAAACTCCACTCATATCAAAAAAAGACTATAACAATGGGGATGGTCACTTCTAAAACATGAATATATAGGACTATGAGGAACATTAATTGGAATTATTTATTCACCTTGCTCTTTGAGTATTAGCCATTTTGGTCAATTCCCCGGACTAAAGAAATTATATTTCATATTTTAAAGTTTTTAATTTTTTTTAATGCTTTTCATAAAGTACCACTGCCTAATTATATTTATTAAATCAATCACCAATTATGAGATTCAAATTTTGAATCGTTTTTAATGAGGAATATGCCAACCTGTTCATTCCACATGTGGAACCAATAATAAATTTGAAAATATATTAAGTTCTTAGCCTATTTTCCTTTTTTACATTCTTAATGATTTCATTCTTTCAATTTATCGGTATTAAATTATTTTTATTAATTACAAATTTTAATCATTCAATCAACAAAGTTTGAAATTCAAAATTTGAATCATTTCCTATTATGAATATAGATAGTGGTAATGACATATGATGAATCATTCCAACCTTTATTGTAAACGTGAATGTCTACTCTATATTTTTTGCAATTAACCGTTCAAAAATTTTAAAAGAAAAAAAAAAGCATATTAAAAAAATTGTGAACTTGAACGTGAATGTCTACTCTTTTTTTAAGAGATGCTGATCTGATACCAATACCACTATACCAGTGCTTCTAAATGGAATGACTAAAATGTAGTCAAATACTATATATAATGTCTAATTATTATCAACTTAAAAAAAGTTATCATTATCAACTAAAAATTTGAAAAAACAAATTGATACAACATCTTAAGATATTCGATTATATCAATACTATATAACTTTTCAATTTAAATGTTACCGTAAAAAATTAAATTTGAAATTCATTATAAAGAGTAAAAAAATATTTATTCAATTTTTACAATAAAAGCATTAATTTATTTTTGAGTTTTTATTTCAGCAAAGTCTACCTTAATTTCTTAATTTTCGCCTTGACTTTTTCTTCCTCCCTTCTAACTTCCAAAATTATTTATTTCCTCAATTTTCGTCCAAATTCTCAATCCCCATTCAAATCCCTAAATTTCATAATTATGCCTTATTCTATTTTGGTTCACTAACACACTATATAATGAATTATTCTCAACCATATTGGCGACATGGCGTACACTAGTAGTGTTTTCTCTTCTAGGTACCTTTGTATTGAACTACTTTTTTGTTTCATGCATTTTCATCTTTCTTTTTGAATTTCGTTGAATTTTTGCAGTCTTATTCTCCTTGATGATTTCTTTGTCCCGCGGCAATCAGACTTGCTTTTACTTCGGGTGCCTCTATTCTTCATTTCTTAATTTATGTTTTGAAATCTCACTCTTCATATTTGACTTACATTCTCAAAACTTTTTTTGTCTAGTCATTCATTTTCAAGATATTTATGCTCATGTCACCTTTTAAGTCATTCATTTTCCCTCTAAAACAAAAGACTCGTTTCTTCAAAAACAAATCCGACCTATTAATTTTGAGGTTTTTTTTTACAAGAGGAAAACATTAATTTTGACCATATTCAATTAATTAATCCAATTTCTTCGAAAATTTTCTAGCCCATTAATTGAGTTTTATACTATTTATAATCGTATTCAATACATTAATATTTTTGTTTACTCCAAAATTTTCAAAAAAAAATGTAAAATATTATTAACTTAAAATTAAATTTTTTATTTTAAAGCTAGGAAGTTTTTATTTATTTTTTTTAACACTTCGAGCATAATTATTTTATTTGTTTAAAACATAATAATACTTTTAAAAAATAAAAAAGTAAGGATTAATTTAACTAAGTATTATTTTCAACCACTCCAAAATTTTGAAAAACATATAGTAAAATATTATTAACTCATTAAGTTGAATTCAAATTTGAATAATTAATAGGTGATAAATAGTAGTTTTTTAATTAATAGGCAATATATAGCATGTTTAAATATGTTATAATTATATGAAAAGTTATTCACGTTATTTTAAGTCTGAATTTAATTAGTTTCAAAAAAAAGTCTGAATTTAATTGATTAACAATCTCATTATTAAAAAAAAAAAAACAATTTAATAGTACTTAATGCAAAATTTGTCCACTAGACATGTTTGGAAGATCATATTAATTAATGTAAAATTATTCAAATTCGAAATTATGTATAAAATTAATCATTGATACTTTTTAAAGGAAAAATTAAATAAAAAATTCGAAATCTGTGACGAGGTTCCTATAATTTTGAAATTATAAAGTTTTTTTTTTAATTCTCATGAAACATTAGTATTGAATTTCTCTCCACTCATGTATATGAAATTTGAAAATAGTAATTAAAAATAAAATAAGAAATAATAGCACATTAACTATTTTTCTAGCCAATCAAGGATTCTTAATTGAAAATATGTCAAGCTTAGAAGGGGGAGACTATAAATTTTACACTTTAAAATTTGAATTTTATTAGTATATAAATTTTTTTAAAATATAAAATAATATTAGATTGGTTTTAAATTGGATATGATGAGCAGATAAATTTTTGTGAATTAAATAAACATTAATTTTTAATTTATAACATCATTATTAGTTAGTATTGTTGAACTTTTAGTGAGTCAGGATATGAGTGCTCCTTCCGTTTTGCAACGATGTAGTATGAGGAAAGGAGTGAGAAATCCAAAAATACCTCAAATTCGAAGTATGCTGCTTAAATGGAAAACTGCAACTACCTTTCTTGCAAAGACTACCTGATTTATTGTTTAATCTAATGACTGGATTCGATCCAAGGTCTCAACACTTCAAAGAAAATATAAGAACATACAAAAATGCATTTTTTTTGTCAATGGGTGGTAAAGTTGAGTCTCCATGAAATGATGGTGGTGGACCTCTGCAATTCATTTTGAGTGGACAAAATTACTACAAGATTGTGAGCTTATTGCCTAAAGAAGGACAAGATCCAAAGTTTGCACAATTGTATATCTACGAAACCCTTAGCGATAAATCAAACAGATTGCATCATTTTAGGTACGTTTCGTACCCTACAAAAATTAGAACAAAATTATACAATTTGTTGATGTTAATGTTGATGACATAATATTTCCAGGAAGGAAACCAACTGTTTAGACAAATATTTAATTGAGGACCTTACTAAAATGATTAATATTGAAAATGGACTTACTCAATCTTTCAAAAGAGTTAGAGATTTCATTACAACAGGAGGGTCTCAGAATTTTTGTCTTAGATTATTCAGAGGAAGAAATAAAGATGCACAGTTGTACAACATAACCACAGTTGATGAAGTGGTTGTCTTAATTGTGGGAGACTTTTATAATTTAGACTGCGAATGAGATGTTGTTGTAAAAGACATTACAAGTATATTCACAAGGTTGTACGAGAATCATGTTTCTTATATCCCCTTGCAGTATCCTTTGTTATTTCCATATGGAGAAGATGACTATCAAGCAGACTCCCATACAAGGAAACTGTCGTGGAGGATCAATATAACAAAAGACATGCGGTTACTCTTAAAGACTTTTTTGCTTTTCGTATTCAGGATATATGCATTGAATAAGACAATGTAGTCAGCACTGGACGACTCTTTCAATAATTTATCGTTGATGCATATTTCATGATAGAATCTCAACGGTTAAATTAGGTGAGATATAATCAAACTAAGATAAGATCTGAGGTTAACTCTGGATTACATGACATGATCGTTAGGGGGGACACCGAAGCTGCACCAACTTGAAAGCGCATCATATTGTCAACTTCATATATGAGAAGCACGCGATATATGTTCAATTATTGTCAAGACGCTGACAATTTACAGGAGATTTGGATACCCAGATTTGTTCATAATTATGACATGCAACGCTAATTGGCCAGAAATTAAGTTGTTTGTTGAGTCAAGAGGACGGCCAGATGAGCGTCCATATATTTTAGTTCGCATTTTTAAGATGAAAGTGAATCAGCTGATCAAAGATTTAAAAAATCGTCATCTATTTGGAAAGTGAACGCAGGTGCATAATACAATTTCACTGCATTACTATGCCTCACTTATGATGTCTAATTTATCGCTCAGTTATCATGTTCCACGTGTCTTCTTCAATTTATCACTTTTGAATTATTCTACTTTTCGTCTTCTTTTGAGAAGAAAAATATGATTGTAATTTGTCATAAGCTAAAGATCATGTGAAACTGTTAGAGAAACTTTTTTAATCATTAATATGTTTTTTTAGGTATGTATACAATTGAATTTCAAAAAAAGAGGACTTCCTCACGCGCACATACTGATCCAGTGTTATATCTCAAGTTGCACGCTATAGTTTCTAACTTCATGATACATGGACTGTGTGGTAGTGCAAACAAAAAATCACCATGCATGGAGAATGGTAGGTGCACAGTGCACTAAATCATTTCCAAAGAAATTTAAAAACACCATCACTATTGATGAATAAGGCTACCCAGTACAGAAGAAGGCAAACAAGGAATGTAATCAAGAAAAAACATTAAAATTGATAATAGGTATTTAATTTATTGCAGTTTTAATATGCATTGCGAATACATTAAATTGATACAAATTTGAAAAAACATAACTTCGTGAAAAAATGAAAGATAACTCATGTTATTTATTACAAAGGTGCAGACCGAGCAATGCTTGAAATTTCAAATAAGGACAACGATGCTCAAGCGAAAGAGCCAGTGGATGAGGTAAAGCAATATTAGGATTGTCGTTATCTTTCTACGTGTGACGCACCTTGGAGAACATTTGGTTTTACCATACACAAACAATGGCGGTCAGTGCAAAAAAAAAAATTCATCTCCCAAATGAATATTCGGTATATTATATTGATGATGAAGACGTTTGAGATGTTCTTGAAAAGAGTGGTACAAAATCCACAATGTTTATGGCTTGGTTTTCCAGTAGATTTGTTTATCATAAAAAATATAGAATCTAGAAACCAAGAAAGAGGGGTTTTAAAATTGGCAGACTACAATATATCCCTCCAGGCATTAGAGAGTTATATTACATGAGAATCCTACTGACTATGCAAAAGCGTTGTACATCATATAGAAGTATCAGAACAGTAAAGGGAATAACATATGATACTTTTAAGCATGGTTTTGAAAACTGGACCGGTCGGTTCGACCGAACGGACTGGGAACCGGTCCCATTACCGGTCTGAAACACAGCAGAAACCGGGGAACTAAAAAACCGGAAGAAAACCGGTGAAACCGGTAAAACCGGTCAAAACCGGTGGGTTTCCGGTTTAAACCGGTTTAGTCTTTTGCTAGAAAAAATAAAATGTGTCCACGCGCTTAATTGGACGTTGGCCGTACGGAAGAAAACCGGTGCTCACTGATTGGACAGTGGATCTCACGTACTGTTAAAGTGATATTATTGCTGTCTTGCACTGAATCTCCCCTGCAAATCCTCTTTCACTTTTTGTATTTTTGTCCTTTTCCAACGTTACAATTAATTCACCCTCATTTTATCTCTCATACTTTAAATGATACCTGCATTTATCAAAATGGCAATGCTGTTGCCATTGGCAAATGAATGGTGAGATATTCATCTTCTCATTTTTTCAAGACACATCCATTACCCAATATATAAAATTAAGTGAAATTAGTTAGGACTGTACCTATTATTTTTTAAGTATTGAATTTTATTATAATAAAAATAAGTGATACTATACATTTATATTTCAATACATTTTATAAAAATACGAATAATATTTTTTGTAGTACCAAGTTATGGATATTGTCATTTTCTATTCAATATTACCTTCTATATTAGTATATATTTATTTTAAAATAATTATAATTAAATTATAGCGGTAATACCGGTTGGACCACGGTTCAACTACGGTTGAACTTGTGAACCTTGAACCAGTGCCCTCACCGGTTTGATCACCGGTCCGGTTTTAATAACCTTGCTTTTAAGGAAGCATGCAACCAATTGAGGTTGCTAACATATGAAAAAGAATATACTGATGCAATTATATAAGTCTCTGATTTAGCTTCCGGAGAACAAATGAGAAAACCCTTTTTAAGAATGTTAATGATGAATTCACTCTCAAAACCTAATGATGTTTGAGAAGCAAGTTGACTTCTTTTATCAAAAGGCATTCTACACCATAAAAGAAAAACATTTCATAATCCAGGTATGTAGGTTTTCAAGTTATATTATTAATATTTGAAATGTTGTTATAATAATATAATTATTGCTTGTATTTAGTTTAATTGAAATTCAAAACTTTAGAAAATCACGTTGCACAATATAATTATGCAAAGTGTGTGAACGACATTATTTATATTCGATACAGATAAATATAATTAGTTAATCTTTCTTCTCGACTGCAAGAATACGAATCGGAGATGCTGATTTGAAAAATTTAGGTATCATTGAAATTGAGAAGTTGCTCCAAAGAAATGGTAGGTCATTAAATGATTACCCATTTTTGCCAACTCCAGAAAATGATTAAGTCCTGCAATTTGACAATAGATTTATTTTCGATGAACTAAATTATGACAAAGATGCATTAAAGGTACAATATGAAGAGTTACTTAGTATGCTTACACCTGAGCAAAACTCTGTATATGAGAGGGTTGTCACATCTGTGTTGTCAAACTCATGAGACTTCTTATTTTTATATGTCCATGGTGGAAGCGGGAAGACTTTTATCTGGAACACTTTATCCGCGTCACTTAGACTTAGAGGACTAGATATGCTTGATGCTACTTCCAGTGGCATAACATCATTACTCTTGCTTGGAGGCAGAACAACTCATTCTAAAATTTGCATTCTATTAGATGCTACAGAGACCTCAACATGTAATATAAAGCAGGAAAGTCTACGAGCAAAGCTTTTACTTAAAACAAGTCTTATTATATGGGATGAAACTCCAATATTGAAAAAGTATTGTTTTGAAGCTTTAGACGTTACACTCCGAGATTTAATGAGGTCGAAAAATGAAGACAACGCCCATAAGCCTTTTGGAGGAAAAGTAGTAATACTTGGAGGTGATTTTGGACAAATACTACCTATAATAACTAGAAGAAGCAGACATGAAATCGTCGAAGCTACTGTAAACTCTTCCTCATTGTGGAAGCATTACAAAGTTATGAAATTGTCTAAGAACATGCGGCTAACCGCAGCTGAGACGGCTGATGAAGCAAAAGAAATCAAAGAGTTTGCATATTGGATTCTTAAAATTGGAAATGGCGACCATCCTGATTTCGGAACTGGAGAGTACGATGTTCAAATCCCGCCAGATCTGCTCATCCCAATTAGTCCTGACCCATTAATGGAATTGATTAGATATGCATATCATAACCTTTCGCACAAAATGAAAGACCCTCAATTCTTTCAAGATAGAGCAATATTGGCCCCTACACTAGAGGTTGTTGAAATGATAAACACTTACATGCTTGGGATGAAAGCTGCACCAGAACATGAATATCTGAGCTCCGACTCTGCCTTGCGATCTGATGAGGATTCTGAAATTCAAGGTGAGTGGTTTACTACAAAATTTTTAAACGACAATAAATTTCACAAATGCCTAACCACAAACTTTTATTGAATGTTGGTACTCCAATCATGCTTTTGAGAAATATAGATCAAGCAACAAGTTTATGCAATCGAACCAGGTTAATTGTGGATGGACTTGGTGAACGTTTTATTGGTGCAACTATTATCACGGGAACAAATGTCAATGACAAAGTGTACATTTTAAGAATGGGCTTGGTTCCTTTTGATTCCAAATTTCCAATTAAATTCAGAAGAAGACAATTTTCAATTGCAGTATGCTTTGTTATGACCATAAACAAAAGTCAAGGACAAACACTATCTCAGGTTGGGCTCTTCCTTCCGAGACCCGTCTTCACTCATGATCAGTTATATGTAGTTCTCTAGAGTACGCTCAATAAAAGGTCTTAAACTTTGTATACTTGATAAGGCGGGCAAACAACAGACCAGTACTGTAAATGTAGTGTTTAAGGAAGTTTTTGAAAATGTTTGATGTATACACCACAATTTCAATTATTTATTTTAGGGTTAAGGGTCATATTAGTCCCTGTGTTTGTAAAAGTGTTTGATTTTGGTCCCTTAGCCAAAAAATGACGATTAGTGACGGTTTTTTTTACAGTTATTGACGGGTTTATAATACAGTTACTGGCGGTTTTTTGACCGAGGGACCAAAATCAAACGTTTTTACAAACACAGGGACTAATATGACCCTTAACCCTTTATTTCATTTTTCTTTTCATATATCTTTACACGGTTGACTTATAAACGAATAGCTTATTTATTTATTAAAAAATTACAACATAAAATTTCCGTGTAGCGCACGGGTCATCGCACTAGTTATATTTAGCCGTAGCTGTTGGGCGGATAATTGAAACACGGTAAGAAAAAGAAGAAGTTATATATAATTTACATGAAAGTGGAATTTTATGTTTAGAAAAGCATTAATTAATTTGTATGATAATAAGGAAATGCTTCTTAAAATTTGTAATGTTAAAAAAATTTAAATGAAACTTTCTAATTTCGTATCATGGTAAATAATAATGATAATAATACGATTGTCATTCCAGTTTTCTGTAATTATTACTTTTGTGGTATTGACCCAACTTTTAAATTTGTAATGTTAAAAAAATTTCAATGAAACGTTATAATTTTGTATTATGGAAATATAATAATGAATAATATGATGGTTATTCCAGTTTTGTGTAATAATTACTTTTGAGGTTTTGACTCAACCATTCAATTTGTAATGTTAAAAATATTTAAATGAAACTTTATAATTTTGTATCATAATAATATGATGTTTATTCCAGTTTTGTGTAATTATTACTTTTGAGGTTTTGGCCCAACCTTTAAATTTGTAATGTTAAAAAAATTAAAAGAAACTTTCTAATTTTGTATCATGGTAATATAATAATGAAAATAATATGATGGTTATTCCAGTTTTGTGTAATTATTACTTTTGAGGTTTTGAATATTACTAGGTAGTATCCCGTGGTATGCACGGACACGGTCTAAAGATTTAATGTATTTCTTTAATCATGTTACTTTAATAAATAAAATTATTGCAACTTCAGTTCTTGGCGGTCCAATCCCAACTTTGCATGAACCGTGAAGATGCTTGGATTTGGAAGGATGGCAGTTCTGGGCGTTACTCTGTACGTGATGCTTATGAGTGGATACTTAGCTCACAATCCTATTGAGGACCGCAAGTTAAACTGGGTCTGGAAGCTCTGTGTGCCGGAAAACATTCGTATGTTCACTTGGCAGGTCTTGCATAATGCGATCCCTGTGAATGAACTCCGGGTCCATTGTCACCTAGCCTCGGATGCAACTTGCGGGAGGTATAGGAATGCAGTCGAAGACGGGCTCCACTGTCTCCGGGACTGCTCTTTCTCTTGGGACCTTTGGCGCCGAATGGGTGCTACTAATAGGAGGAATTTTCGCAGTAACAATATTATTTCTTGGTTCTCTTCCATGGCCCGAGGGGCTCATGGGATTCAATTTTTGGCAGGGGTTTGGGGCTCCTGGAAGTGGCGTTGTAATTGGATTTTGGATCCGCAGCGCTGGACTCTTGAGGTGGCATGGAGGAGGATTGCTCAAGATCACGATGACTGGGCTCGTTGTGCCCCTTCTAATGATCTGTTGTTGTGCCATGCGTGGTCACCTCCCCCGCCGGATACCGTGAAATGCAATTCTGATGGCAGCTTTCGAGAGGATGTGCATATAATGGGTGGGGGTGGTGTCATTCGTGACCACCAAGGGCGTTGGGTGGCGGGCTATTACTCAGGGGAAGCAGCCGGTATGCCTTCCGGGCGGAAGCAAAGGCGCTGCTGGAAGTGCTTGAGTTGGCTTGGAACAGAGGATTCAGGAGGCTAATTTGTGAGGTGGATTGTGATAATTTAGTGACAATCATGACTAAGCCAGCAGCAGTGCAGATGCACTCTGAATTTCATGTCCTGCATTCAACTACTTAACTTTTGGCGAGGGATTGACAAGTTAGAATTAACAGTATTCACCGGGTCGCAAGTTAGAATTAACAGTATTCACCGGGATAGCAACGCGGTTGTGGATCATTTAGCTCGGAGAGGTGCTGTTGCTATGAGTTTTGGGTCTTGGATTATTCCGAGTCCAGACCATGATGTTGAGTACCTTCTGTTGAAGGACTCTCTTTCTATTTCTTAGTTTTTGTTTGTTTGTTTTGAAATTTTCCGATGAAGCAAAAAAAAAAATGATAATATGAGTATAAGGTCAGTTACCCAAAATTGCAATTTTTTAACGTAATTCAAATAAGAATTAAATGTGTGACTCTTCAAATAATTTGGAGAATAAAAGGAATATAAAGTCAGTGATTAAATCATCAATATCAGATATAAAACAAACTATTATTTCGTTGCTATAATATTCGCTCATTTGTAAAAATGAATTTTATGAAGAATATGTGATTTATACTTAAAAAATGTTATACCATGACAAATCACTTAAAAATGTTCGATAGCATGGACGTGATTAGGTTTGGCCAATGTTTTTTTTTCTATGAGTGGATTATATCATATAGAAAACACTTGGTTTTATGGAGAGAAAATTATAAAGTGGTTTGGAAGAGTAAAAACAAAATGTAATTTATAACATTAAAGTACTGAATACATTTCTTTTTCACTATATGTCAGCTAAACTATATTATTTTTTATTTTCTCGATGAATCTAATGCTGAGTTTGGATGTAAAGTGAAAATAAGAGAAATTAATAAAAGAGGAAAGAAGATGAAAGGAGGAAAAACGAAGAGCAAATGATTTTTTTTAGTTGTTTGGTTCAGTAGAAAATAAGACAAAAATAGAATGGAATATGAGAGAAAAAGTTAATTATATGTTATTACTATTTTATTAATTTATTACGTAATTAAAAGAGTTTAAATATTATGTCTTGATATTATAAATAATTTACATAGTAATTCAATTAGAGTTCATCAATTTTTTATATCACAACTACATTTACAATTCATTTCAAAAAAAAAACTACATTTAAAATTAAAAATATTTATATAACATTTTTGACTGATGATTTATGCATATGCATAAATTTTTACACTACAATGCATATAATACATTATAGCACATGGGCATGTCCAGGAACTATTGAAATTCTTGATGAATGAGGAGAGTATCTAATTCTAACAATACTATTCAATAATACATAACATATTTATATATGAGAAACTATTAGTTGTATCATCAATCTTCAATACACCATATATATTGCGATTATCCAAGCTAGGAGCTGCAAAAACAAAAATATTTCTACCTCGGTTTTTAATTTTGCATATAACAAAAAGTTTATCTTACAATCTTCATTTGCAGAAAATCATATATGAAACACAATGTAAGAGAGAGAAATTACACAGCAGTATTCAAAGTAACAGAAGAAATTCACATTATCAAGCATATCGTTAAAGCCCCTTTAGTTTAACTTGCACTATATGAGGTACATCTCCCAAAACTAATGCTCATGCACAAAAATGAAATTTCCTAGAGATAATGAGCAAAAGGAATTAGTTCTTCAAAACCTAGTACACTATAACTGCATCAAACAAATTCCACCAAATGATTCAAAAGTAAGCCCAATAATGCTACCTATACATCAGGCATGTAGACTCAAATAATATATTTTTAGAAAGACATCAAATAAAGAATGTACTATGACTAACGATAACACGTGATAATCCAAGGCTAATATAATATGCATATAATTTTTTTTCCCTGATATAGCATTCAAGGTAAGAAAAAGGGCATAAGGCAGATGTTGAAGGATATCACCTTGATAAATAGAAATAAAACGACATATATATATATAAAAAAGGCATATGAAACGCCCATGCAACCTTGTTAAACAGAGATACACACTTTTAATGGACCTTGCAGCAATGGCAGGTACCCCTGGCGCGTCTTTAATTTCTGGGAGAAAGATCTTCATGATAAATATATAAACACATAACGTATCATTTTTCTGCATAGCTTTCTCAAAGAACCATTAACCATATACTCTGTTATTGTTTCCACAGAGCCTCGTGGGCCATCTAGCATAACACCATAGAAAGCTACCATATTTGGATGGTGCAAGTCTGTCAGCTTGATTGCCTCATTCCAAAAGTCATCTCTCACCTTGATGCATATACCAAAAACAATGTAATAGATTCCTAATTACCGAAGAAAGTAGGGGATTATAGAAATCAAAACAAATCAATAATAATGAGATACATACCAAGTGGTCCTGCTTTTAGGCTTTACAGCAAAACACCTATCATTAATTTGCTTAATTTCTACATCAGTACCTTTCCATTTTCCGTGATATGCAGTCTCAAAGGTCCGAGAACCCAATTCTATCAGTTCTTTAAGGCCAACATTCTTCATAACCTAACCACATTCCCACAGCAAGGTTTGAGCTTAGTTGAGCTAGCAATATTTTTATAGAAGAGAAAACATACATGATAAACATGGACCAGCCTAAGTATGAATAAATAAAAAGCTTCCTCACAATTCATATCATTGCCTTTTGAAGGACCAAACATTAAAGTATGTGTTTTCTTAGTTTGTCTGCATCAAATTAACAAAAATGTATAGTGATGAAATTAAGAAACTCATTGTTTCAAAATGATAAGAAAAGAAGAAAAAACAATATGGACGGTAACAAATATGAAATTTCGTAAGCTTTAAAGAAAGGTGTTACAAAATATTTTTGCTAGCTGGAAAATCAAAGCGTTAAATGAGCTACAAGAATAGCTCCTAGAAACAAAATCACAATAAAACAATATTCTAAAAATAAGGAGTATAGGACACCCATATTATATCATATACCCAATTCAAAAACAACTCCAACGGAAAAAGAAAGCTGTAACAGTTAAAACTGAAATAAGCATAACCTTTTCATTTGGCACTAACCTTCAAAACTCTTTCATTTTATTCATGAAGCCTCTTGCTTCATATGGGGTCCTTTTAAAGAAAGAGCATTCCAATTGTTTCTCCATAATAGTACTGCAAAACCAACGGTTGGCACTTCTCTGAGCAAGATTATAGTTATACCTCTTAGTTTTCTTCATTATCTTCTTGTATCTAGGGGTCCAAAAAGAAATTAAATTAATCATTCATGATGGATACATGTATTAATAGAAGTTAACTGATAACAAAAACCAACAATATAGAAAGCTACAAGTCAAATGTTACCTTACAAAGCAGTTTGAGGAGTTGATGAAAACGTGGATCCAAGAAATTTTCAATATCACAAAAAGTGAAGCAAGTTGAGGCAACTTCGAAGTAGCATTCATTTCTGCCATTGTTTACATGTAAAATAAGAAGGTAGACTGTTAGTTTGTCTTTCAAAGAACCACAAATGAAAACAGATTTGGAACAAAAAAAAATTAAGCAAAAGAACATGATCAATTCTTCCATCGAATTGATCACTTGTAAGAGATAATTCCCATATAGTGTGAGCTCCACAACCTAGGTACTCAGTTATTATTCTTTATCAGTTGTAACATAACACTTCCATTGATTTTCCAGTGTCAAGTGCCTATGATTGACAAAAAATACTGATGCTATCATCCACTAAAACACTAACAACTGTGCACTATTTGAACAAATCAGAACCACAAGTAAGACCAAGGGACAAGCAAGTATTACCCAGTCAAGTCTTTTTAAGAATAAAAATATTCACAAGCTAACATAACTATTCAATGAATATGAATCCAATCTTTTGTCTAATATGCAAGATAAGGATAATAACATATTTGCAACTTGGCCTATTCCATATTATATAACTTTAACTATATATAATATTTGCTGACTCTTTCATTATCTCACTTAAAAAGACCTCAAGTCCTACCAAGTAACAACTAATTAATAGATACTATGAATCTTTCTGGTGCGTGAAACCCTGCCAAACCTGATTATGAAAATAAAGGAAACGGTGGCAAGAACATTTTGACAAGTTTCAAAACAGCCCCTTTATGGCAAGCCCAATATCAAGTGATAACAATTTTCAAAAGCCATATGCACCTTTCACAAGTTACAAACAATTTTCATTCATGTCATTGGTTCCAACAAGACCAGTTGCATCAATTTTACTAAAAAGAATCCAAAACCATCATTTATGTTATCCACCAAGCACATGGGGTGCAAGACTTGGTTCCTCAATTGCAGTTTCCTATTTGCAAAATGAGAAACTTCAAAACACACAATATCACAGAAAGCCCAAAGAAAATACATATAGGAAATTTCTTTGGAATAGTTGAGTCCACTAACTTATACACAACCCCAATAGATTCCTCGGTTGCAGTTTCCTATTTGCAAAGTGAGAAACTTGAGAAATCATCACATGTTCAACACTAAAGTATATGCAGCCAAAGAGGAAAATATTTCATACACATAGATAAAAGAGTCATAAAAATAAGATTAGAATAGGAAAAGAAATGAACTTTACCTGGGGTAGAAGTGGATAGAGTTTGCTGCACTGAAATTCTGATACAACAACACAACAAAGAAGATGCAGAAACTCTATCACTCTTTATATAATTTAAAAAAGAACTAAAGAAAATTTCAAGGGTATTAGTATCACCACTTACAAAAGTGGTAGCATCTTCAACAAACTATGGCTTGGCTACATAATGCATTCAAATATTAATCCAAATAACAAAATTTGTTTTTAGTAGCATCAAAATTGCAGCAGCTCTCAGTTTAAACTGCATAACAGACTTCACAAAATTGTGGCATCAAGAGCACACAAGAGTTGTGTTGCTTCAGAATAGAATTAGGCTCTTGAAGGAATCTCCAGTCCAATGACATCCTCAACAACTACTCACCAGTCCCAGCAACACAATCATCAATGAAATCTTCTGAGTTAAGAACTTGAAACCTTGTACAGAAAAAACCAAAATGATGATGTCTCTCATGTCTCCCATATAGTTCTTGTGTAGAAACCTTGTATAGAAAAACCAAAATGATGATGGTCCTTATGACACCTGCTCCGGCCTCATGACTTGCCAAATTTGAAGTTTGCAGCAAATCTAAGGCCAATTTTGATAGCAGATCTCTTATTAAGGTTGAGATTCAAAAGGGTTAGTCTAATCTATCGGACCAAAAATGCTTCATTCCTTGGTAGAGACACAATCAGTCCGTAAACCAATCCAAATCCATGCTTCACTGGAATATGAAGAGAATTAGCATACATGTTGATCCAGTAAAATCAACTCCATTGAAGCAGGTCTGTTTTCCCCAGCAAACCCATCAGCTATCCATAGTCGAACAACTCTCACTTTGATCCTCCAATTGTAATTTGGAGGGCACAAAGTCACAATAGGATCAATTGCAACAGAGGACGCCATCAAAATTCAGAAATGCTTCAGATATTCAACCCACAAATTTTGGTTCTCAAAAATAAATTTCAGCTTCTTTCTGATATGAATCCTAATCAACTCCCTTTAAATACCCATATCAAAGGGCAGACCAATCCCGTAAAGGTTTTTTATAACGAAACATGTAAAAAGGTCTCCAAAAAGTATACTGCCAACAAAAAGCTAATTCCCATCAACTTCCCAAAAAAGGTTCCCCAAAAGGTATTAAATATAACCAGGGCAAAATAATCTATGGATCAGTTTTCTTAATGAAAAAAACCTTTTTGGCCCATTCATGAGAGAGTCCAAAATAAAAAACCTAAGTAATAAAAACAGGGTTCAACCATTTTACGAATTTAAATTTTAAACCACTATTTTCCAAATAAATTTAGTTCAAGTAATTCATAAACCAATCCCCAAAGGTTATTTAAATATCAAATAGTTTCAAAATTTAACAAATTAATTCATATATACTATCACAAATACAAAATTCAAACATGATTAACTCAAACTAATTTAACAATATACTAATTTCAAACAAATAGTAATCTCCTTTATTACAAAATAAATCCAATTAAAAATAAGGGATTTTCCGAAATATTAATCCATATCATATATCTAATTATTATTAATCCAAATATTTAATTTCAAATTTCTATTTCTAATATTTTCGCCTACAATTATCTATACTACCAATATAAATATCCACATAATAAATATTAACGAATATCTACTATTGAAACAATAATTAAAGGAGCTATAAATATATAATATATATTTTCTTTCAAAAAAAAATATAATATATATTTATTTCCAACAAACTCAGCAAAAGAAAATAACACAAATAAATTACTGCCACATCCTTAACTATTTAATTCTTTAAGTGAAATCAAATAGAAAAACCAAAAAATAAAAACCAAAGTTCCTTATGGTGCACCTCCACCACATTGAATAAAAACCCTTATGTGAATAGTAGCAAAATGCTATCCCTTTGTAGTAGTTATAGATATGTTTCAAGGTTGGGTCTGTCTGAAAGAGTGGATCCGGCTCATTCATTTGATTAAATTACCTAAACTTCCATTAGGGATGTTGATTCCATGCACTTTTGTCTCTGATGCAGATTATTGGGTCCGTTGAATATTATCACTTTTTCTACCATCTTAATGAATTTATCATCAATATTCTCTATTCTCTTATTTGGTAGTGTGCATCACCCGCAACTGATACATTTTAATTTTTATATTCAAATTTATGCTCAAAACCGATTACCATTTTTTCTTAGAGGAGGGATTAAGTTACTCCAACAGAAACTTTATAAAGTTATGCCTAATCAGGGCCGGTCCCGACATTTTAGAGACCCTAGGATTTAATAAAAATGGACCCATAATAATAAATAACGTGTCAAAAGCTAAAAGGTGGGATTCAAACCCAGTACATAAAAGTAACATACACAGTTACTAACAACTAGACCAGCTCAAGTCATTAATAAAATCTTGAACATTAATTATTATAACTATATTTTATTTTAGGGAAAAGTTTAATGTGAATTTATTTTGGGCCCTGTTCTGGGAATGAACATTGAAGGAAGGGATAGTACCTAGAGAGTGGAAGAATGTGCTAAAGAGAGAATGAGAATGCTGAATTTCACGTGTTATTTCATAAAGTGAGCAAAAGTCTTCTACAATTGGTAACTACCTCCTATTTATAGAGCTTGGGCACTACCTCTTGGGCCAATTGGGCCTCCAAGGCTGAGGCCCAACTCAAGGCCAGGGCCTCGCCTCGGGGCGGGTTACACGCTGGGCGTTGCCCCTCTAGGGGCTCGCCCAGTCCACTAGTCCACAAGACACTGAGCTCGAAGCATGAGAGCTATGTGTGTCTTTTAAATGCTTTTACATGTATCCTATAGTACACTGGGATCTAAGCTGCCAACATGGCCTGAAAAAAGAAGTAAAATACGTCGCCAACATGGCGTAAGCAAAAAAGAAACAATCATCTTTGGTCTTGGCGAACAAACCAAACTGGCAAGTCCACGAGTCCACAAGCGGCGAGAACGACCACTCCATACTGGCAATTGGTTGAAGTAGGTGGGAGATCGTTCGCCGGTGAGAAAAGGTGGTAGGCATTGATCATGTACTGATCACCCAAGTGTTTGACTGGCAATTTTCCCGGCGAGTGACTAAACTTTAATGATGGTTTTACTTGTCAGGCAATGGCGTTTGGTTTCTATGGTGGCGAGGCCTTTCGCGCTTCCACTTATTTCAAAAACCTTTCAAATCCCTAACTGCTCCACGTGACGCGTCAGTTACATCAGTTTTCCTTTTTCTCCGGAACCGTCACTTCACTTTTCATAACTGTCCCATCGTGCGCAGTAAACCCCATCACTACGCGTTCCACTTCCCCAAAAAACCATCATGATTTTCAATCCTCCACACGTGTCCAACACGCGTCACCTTTCCAACTTCTCCCCCCTGCCTATAAAAATCCTTCTTCCCTACAATCATCCCTTTCCGAGACCGCTTTTTACCTCCCTTATTGCCTACCAAGCTCCTTCTTCCAACTTCCGCTCCGGTGCCGTTGCCTACCACCCCTTCCGCTACCCACTCTTCACATCCTTCTCCGGTGAGTCCTCCTTCCCTTATTTCTGCATCATTTCTCTACTCATCTTTTCCCCTTTCACTCATTTGACTATAGAAGATGGCTTCAAACCCTAACTCCCCTAATCATTCTTCCTCTTCTTCTGGGAGTGATCCTGACTCTACCGCAGCCGGCGACCTCCGTTTAGAGGTCCCGGAGGTCCCTCAATATCGATTAAAAACTTTCTCAACCCTGCCCCTCCCAGTCCAAATAGCGCCCTCACACGAGGCCATTGACCAACCTTCCGTTTTCCAGGATAGGGAGACTATCGTGGAATTCGTAAGTAGCCTTGGCGGTTTATCTGATGACGACGAAATAAACGCCAAACTCCGGATTTGGCCCTGTAGTCCTGAAGACCGCCCCTGGCTTCACAGGGCCGACGGCGATGTAAAGGGATCTCATTTCTTTTTTACCTATGAGTATATGTTCGGCGAGCTTGGAGTCAGACTTCCCTTCTCGCCCTTCATCCAGACCGTACTCCGTGATATCAACGCGGCTCCTTGCCAACTTCACCCCAACGCCTGGGCCTTCATCCGGTGCTTTGAGATCCTGTGCGCCGCTGTTGGCACCGCCCCATCTCCCACCAGCTTCTTTTACCTCTACGATGTTGACCCCAAGTCCATCAAAAATAAAGGGTGGATTTCTTTAAAGGCCTGGGCTGGCCGTAAATGCTTGAATCCTCATAAAAGCAACGCCAAGTCCTCCTTTGCCCGAAGATACTTCCGCGTGGCGGTTCACCCCGCCTATCCAGAGGCCTTCACTCTTAGGGACGGGACTGCCCTTTTTCCCCTTTACTGGACGGAGAAGCCTAATGGGATTATTGATCCTTCGGAAGAATCTTTGTCTGCCAACGACAAAGCCTTTTTAAATCTCCTCGCCCCACTCCCTGTTCTTGACTGCTCAACAGTCCTTGAGGGTGCTCGCCTCTCGAGGACACCCAAATATTTAGGTCACTTATAGTTTACTTTTATCATCTCTATTTTCTTTCCTATCTCTTATGTTGCTACTGACCCCCCTTTTTCCTTATTTAATGTTGCAGAAGATATGAATTTCACCAACGCCGAGCTCTTGAAAGCTCGTGAGAGGAGAATGGCCCGTTTTTCTCCAAAGTTCAACAACGACGGCGATGGGAAAAAGCGGGGCGGTGCTGAGAACCAAGCTGAGGGCGCCCCAGGCCCCAAAAGGAGGAAATTGGTTAAAGCCTCCTCTGTCGCCGGCTCCTCCAACCCCGGCGCTCAGCCCACTACCACCGCTGCATCCAAAGGAAAAAAGGTTGTCAAAGCCACCGTTGCCACGGCCACCGAGTCTACCACCGTCCCGGCTCCCAATTCTGCTACTGCGGACGCGGCCACCGCCGCCGCCGCCAAGTCCACTGCTGTAGGCGCCACAGCCACATCAACCTCTGTTGACCCGCCACCAGCTTCCGACACAACCACCAACATCTCTCAACCCTCAGCTGTCGAGAAACTTGTCGCCGTCGACGCCACAAAAGCCGCCGCGTCATCCGATGTTCTTGCTGGGGAGAAAGAAAAAGAAAATGAAACCCCCAGGTCCCCCCTTCGCCAAGACGCGCCTCCTAGCCTGCCCCCAACAGATGACGGGCGCTCCACGTCTTCCCCGCCTCGCCGCGAGGAGAGACTTTCCCCTGGTGCCGCCGCTACCTTTGAAGCGACCCAGATCGAGCAAGCTTCTGGTAAAGAAGGCGGCCCCTCCAGCTACTACAACATGCTTCCCAACGCCATTGAACCCTCAGAATTCTTGCTTACCGGCCTCAACCGTGACGCCATAGAGAAAGAAGTTTTGAGCCGGGGTATTAATGAAGCCAAGGAGGAAACCCTCGCTTGTCTTCTACGCGCTGGGTGTATTTTTGCCCACGCGTTTGACAATTTCAACGCTGCCGCTGCTGAAACCGAACGGTTGAGGACTGAGAACACCAAGCACCAGGAGGACGCTGAAGCTTGGAAGAAACGCTTCGACAAACTGCTAGATCAAGCGGGCAAAGAAAAAGTCCAGGCTGACAAGTTGATTGGCTCAGCGGGAATTAAAATCGGCGAACTTGAGGATCAGCTGGCGCTGATGAAGGAAGAAGCGGATGACCTCGATGCAAGTCTTCAAGCTTGCAAAAAAGAAAAAGACCAAGCTGAGAAGGATTTGATTGCCAGGGGCGAGGCGCTGGTGGCTAAGGAGTCAGAGCTCGAAGTGTTGTGCGCTGAGCTTGAGTTAGTGAAAAAGGCGCTAGCGGAGCAGGAGAAAAAGTCCGCTGAGTCCTTGGCTTTGGTGAAGTCTGATATGGAGGCGGCGATGCAAACCGCGTCCGAAGAACTTCAGAAGGCGGTCGAAGCTCATGGGGAAGCCCTCGCCACTAAAGATGCCGAGATTACTTCCCATCTTGCGAAGATCAAAGGGCTAGAGGACGAACTGGCGATGGAGAAAGCCAAAGCTGTTGAGGCGAGGGAACAAGCCGCCGACGTTGCCTATGACAATCGCGAACGCGGCTTCTACCTCGCCAAAGACCAGGCCCAACATCTGTTCCCGAACCTTGATTTTAGCGCTATGGGAGTAATGAAAGAGATCACCGCTGAAGGACTGGTTGGTCCTGATGATCCTCCTCTAATTGACCAAAAGCTCTGGACAGCAACTGAAGAAGAAGAAAAGGAAACAGGAGAAGAAGAGAGAAATAATGAATAGTGTAATTTTAATTTTACTTAGCCTTTACCGCCCTCTTGTAATGCACTTTTCCGCCATTCATATATATAAGCAACCTTTCGCCATAGTTTTTATATCGCCGTTGAATACTTTGTAAATAAATTATGTTGGAATGCTTTCGCCAATGCTTTTTGGTCGCCGGATTCTTATTCATTCACCGACCTTATATCTCGCGCTATTTTTTCACGCGTCATGTGATTGAATTACGCCTAACGACTTCGTGCATTAGTTTTAACTAGGGCTTGTTGCTTGGTATTTCACCGCCAAGACTTTAGACGTTTTCCCCGAAGGAATAAACGGCCTCCATTCTCGAGGGCTTCGCCCGGGGCTTTGCCCGGGGCTTTGCCCGCTCTGTTTATTCGATTTTCATCTATGTCATAAGTTTTTCACTCTGAACTCTTATATCATTTAGCTCAGAATCTAGACTTTACTAACGTTTTCATCAAGTATTAGATTCAGGGGGAGCTAAGCTCAGAATCAAGCAGTGACTTGAATTCAGAATGAGCAAGATAAACTATTCACATCAGGATAAGTATTATTCTATATCTCTAAACTCTGAGTGAATTCAGTTTAATGTTTAAGAATTGTTCATCAAAAATCTTAGTTTTATCATCATCAAAAAGGGGGAGATTGTAAGATCAAGTTTTGATCTAGTAGTACAACTCTATGTTTTGATGATTACAAGTTAACCTTTTGATATGAACAATTGTGGTACTCTAACGTGTTTTTCTGAGTGTGCTATTTACAGGCTCTGACCTCAACTCAATCTCACACAAATCAGAAGCACTGTGTATAAAGAGTGACCCAAGCAACGCTTTCGCATTCACCATGTTCAGTATGAACAATGGAAAAGCTTCAGAAGTTCTGAAGTTATACAAACTCTGATGAGGACTCAGTCACTAGAAGCTCTGAAGATCCAGAAGTTCTGATAACCAAGAAACACTGAAGGATCAGATGTTCTGATGGTGTAGAAGACTCTGAAGATCCAGAAGCTGAATAGTGGAAACTCTGAAGTCCAGAAGCAAGAAACTCTGAAGGCCATGTTCTTCCCTCTGAGTTCAGAATCAGAAGATACAATGGTCAGAGGATCTGTGCTTTCCCTCTGACTCTGATCAACCGGCTTCACAAGTTCCAATATGAAGCATTCCCCTGATCAAGAGTCTCCTAGGTTTAAAGGTCGCGTCGCTATCCAAGTACAAAAGCTACTGTACCTTCCTGACGACCTACCTAACGTTCTCAGCCACAGCAGAAGCTGGATTTTCCAGAACTGCCCTCCAACGGTAGCATTTCCCATGCATCGCTCAACCCTAATCCTTGGAGTATATAAAGAGGCTGAAGACTGAAAGAAACGGCTAGAAGCATTCACATACGCAAGACAATCTTAAATTCTTCTAAGTTTTCTTTCATCTGAAATTCATTGAGTTTACTATTAGCTTTTTAGAAGCAAATCTCTTGTAAACAATTCTTTGATAAACAGTTTGTTTAGTTCCTTTAGGAGATCAAGGTTGATCGGATCCTAGAGAAGACTAAGAGAGTGAATCTTAGTGTGAGCTAAGTCAGTGTAATTGTTAGTCACTTGTAGGTTTCAAGTGCAGTTGTAACTCTTACCTGATTAGTGGATTGCCTTCATTCTAAGAAGGAAGAAATCACCTTAACGGGTGGACTGGAGTAGCTTGAGTGATTTATCAAGTGAACCAGGATAAAATCCTTGTGTGCTTTTCTATCTCTTATCTTTAGCACTTAAGTTCTCGAAAGATTTGTCAAAATCTTTAAGGTGGAAGTTTTATACTGAAAACGTTATTCAAACCCCCCCTTTCTACCGTTTTTCATACCTTCAATTGGTATCAGAGCGCAAGTTCTGATTACTACACCTAACAGTGTTCAGTGATCCGGGCCGGTGTGAAAAACAATGGCTGCCACCACCAGTGAAACTCAAAGAGATGGTTACAATGCAAAGCCTCCTATGTTCGACGGTCAAAGGTTCGAATATTGGAAAGATAGACTGGAAAGTTTCTTTCTGGGTTTCGATGCAGATCTCTGGGATATTATTGTGGATGGCTACGAGCGTCCAGTTGATGCAGATGGCAAGAAGATCCCAAGGTCAGAGATGACTGCAGATCAAAAGAAGCTGTACTCACAACATCACAAAGCAAGAGCAATTCTTCTAAGTGCTATTTCCTATGAAGAGTACCAGAAGATTACAGATCGTGAGTTTGCTAAAGGCATTTTCGAATCTCTGAAGATGTCTCATGAAGGAAACAAGAAAGTCAAAGAATCAAAGGCATTGTCTTTGATCCAAAAGTATGAATCCTTCATCATGGAGCCAAATGAGTCCATTGAAGAAATGTTCTCCAGATTTCAGTTGCTTGTAGCTGGCATACGACCTCTCAACAAGAGCTACACAACAAAAGATCATGTCATAAGGGTCATCAGGTGTCTTCCTGAAAGTTGGATGCCTTTGGTGACTTCAATAGAGCTCACGAGAGACGTTGAGAATATGAGTTTAGAAGAACTCATCAGCATTTTGAAATGCCATGAGCTGAAGTGCTCAGAGATGCAAGATCTGAGGAAAAAGTCCATAGCCTTGAAATCCAAATCTGAAAAGGCTAAGGTTGAGAAGTCAAAAGCTCTTCAAGCTGAAGAAGAAGAATCTGAAGAAGCATCAGAAGATTCTGATGAAGATGAGCTGACTCTGATCTCCAAGAGACTCAACCGAATCTGGAAGCACAAGCAGAGCAAGTACAAAGGCTCTGGAAAGACAAAAGGAAAGTCTGAATCCTCAGGCCAGAAGAAGTCCTCAATTAAGGAAGTCACATGTTTTGAGTGCAAAGAATCAGGGCACTACAAAAGTGACTGTCCAAAGTTGAAGAAGGACAAGAAGCCAAAGAAGCACTTCAAGACAAAGAAGAGTCTGATGGTGACATTTGATGAATCAGAGTCAGAGGATGTTGACTCTGATGGTGAAGTCCAAGGACTCATGGCTATTGTCAAAGACAAAGGAGCAGAGTCAAAGGAAGCTGTTGACTCTGACTCAGAATCAGAAGGAGATCCTAACTCAGACGATGAAAATGAGGTATTCGCTTCTTTCTCTACCTCTGAACTGAAACATGCATTGTCTGATATTATGGATAAGTATAACTCCTTATTGTCTAAGCATAAGAAGCTGAAAAAGAACTTATCTGCTGTTTCCAAGACTCCTTCTGAACATGAGAAAATTATTTCTGATTTGAAAAATGATAATCATGCCTTGATCAATTCTAACTCTGTGCTTAAGAACCAAATTGCTAAGTTAGAAGAAATTGTTGCATGTGATGCCTCTGATTGTAGAAATGAATCTAAGTATGAAAAGTCTTTTCAAAGATTCCTAGCTAAAAGCGTAGATAGAAGCTTAATGGCTTCAATGATCTATGGCGTAAGCAGAAATGGAATGCATGGCATTGGCTATTCTAAACCAATTAGAAATGAGCCCTCTGTGTCTAAAGCTAAATCCTTGTATGAATGCTTTGTTCCCTCTGGTACCATATTGTCTGATCCTGTACCTGCTAAAGTTGCTAAACATCCTCTTAAAAAGGGATCTTTCTCTATGACTAAATATCATGCAAATATTCCTTTAAAATATCATGTTGAGACACCCAAGGTGATCAGAACCTCTGGGGTAACTAACAAGAGAGGACCCAGAAAGTGGGTACCTAAGGACAAGATTATCTATGTTGCAGATATCCTTGATAGCTCCACTGAAACACCAATCATGGTATCTGGACAGTGGATGCTCGCGTCACATGACGGGAGAAAGGCGTATGTTCCGAGAGCTGAAACTTAAGCCTGGAGGCGAAGTTGGCTTTGGAGGAAATGAAAAGGGTAAAATTGTTGGTACTGGTACTATTTGTGTAGATAGTAGTCCATGCATTGATAATGTGTTACTGGTAGACGGCTTAACACATAACTTATTGTCTATAAGTCAATTAGCTGACAAGGGTTATGATGTTATATTCAATCAAAAGTCCTGCCGGGCTGTAAGTCAGATCGATGGCTCTGTTCTGTTTAACAGCAAGAGGAAGAACAACATCTATAAGATCAGATTATCTGAGTTGGAGGCTCAGAATGTGAAGTGCCTTCTGTCTGTTAATGAAGAGCAGTGGGTATGGCATAGACGGTTAGGGCATGCCAGTATGAGAAAGATTTCTCAGCTGAGCAAGCTAAACCTTGTCAGGGGCTTACCCAATCTGAAGTTCGCTTCAGACGCTCTTTGTGAAGCATGTCAGAAAGGCAAATTCACAAAAGTTCCTTTCAAGGCAAAGAATGTTGTCTCAACCTCAAGGCCGTTAGAACTTCTGCATATCGACCTTTTTGGACCAGTGAAAACTGAGTCTATAGGTGGCAAGAGATATGGGATGGTTATCGTTGATGACTATAGCCGCTGGACATGGGTAAAGTTTCTAACCCGCAAGGATGAGTCTCATGCTGTGTTCTCTACCTTCATTGCTCAAGTGCAAAACGAGAAGGCTTGTAGGATTGTGCGTGTCAGAAGTGACCATGGTGGAGAGTTTGAGAATGACAAGTTTGAGAGTCTGTTTGATTCCTATGGAATTGCACATGATTTCTCTTGTCCCAGAACTCCTCAACAAAATGGTGTTGTTGAGAGGAAGAACAGAACTCTTCAGGAGATGGCTAGAACCATGCTCCAAGAAACTGGCATGGCTAAGCACTTTTGGGCAGAGGCAGTAAATACAGCATGTTACATTCAGAACAGAATCTCTGTGAGACCAATTCTGAATAAGACTCCTTATGAATTGTGGAAGAACATAAAACCCAACATTTCTTATTTTCATCCTTTTGGCTGTGTTTGTTATGTTCTCAATACTAAGGATAGATTGCATAAATTTGATGCTAAGTCTTCTAAGTGTCTATTACTCGGTTACTCTGAGAGATCTAAAGGTTTTAGATTTTATAATACTGATGCTAAGACTATTGAAGAATCTATTCATGTTAGATTTGATGATAAGCTTGACTCTGACCAGTCAAAGCTAGTTGAAAAGTTTGCAGATTTAAGCATTAATGTTTCTGACAAAGGCAAAGCTCCAGAGGAAGATGAGCCAGAGGACGATGAACCAGAGGAAGAAGCTGGTCCCTCTAACTCACAAACTCTGAAGAAGAGCAGAATCACTGCAGCTCACCCTAAGGAATTGATTCTGGGCAACAAAGACGAACCAGTCAGAACCAGATCTGCCTTCAGACCCTCTGAAGAGACCTTGCTCAGTCTGAAAGGATTGGTGTCCTTAATTGAACCCAAGTCCATAGATGAAGCTCTTCAGGACAAGGATTGGATTCTGGCCATGGAAGAAGAACTGAATCAATTTTCCAAGAACGATGTTTGGAGCTTAGTGAAGAAACCTGAGAATGTTCATGTTATTGGAACGAAGTGGGTATTCAGAAACAAGCTGAATGAGAAAGGAGATGTAGTCAGAAACAAGGCAAGGCTAGTTGCTCAAGGCTACAGCCAGCAGGAAGGAATAGACTACACTGAAACATTTGCTCCAGTAGCAAGACTGGAGGCAATCAGACTGTTGATCTCTTTCTCAGTAAATCACAACATAGTTCTACATCAGATGGACGTAAAGAGTGCCTTCCTAAATGGTTATATCTCAGAGGAAGTCTACGTTCATCAACCCCCAGGTTTTGAAGATGAGAAGAAACCAGACCATGTGTTCAAATTGAAGAAATCACTCTACGGTCTGAAGCAAGCTCCCAGAGCATGGTATGAGAGACTTAGCTCATTCCTTCTGGAGAATGAGTTTGTAAGGGGTAAAGTAGATACAACTCTTTTTTGCAAGACTTATAAAGATGATATCTTAATTGTGCAAATTTATGTTGATGATATTATATTTGGTTCTGCTAATCAATCTCTATGCAAAGAATTTTCTGAGATGATGCAGGCTGAATTTGAGATGAGTATGATGGGAGAATTAAAGTACTTTCTGGGAATACAAGTTGATCAAACACCAGAAGGAACATATATCCATCAGAGCAAGTACACTAAAGAACTTCTGAAGAAGTTCAATATGCTGGAATCTACAGTGGCCAAGACTCCAATGCATCCTACATGCATTCTGGAGAAAGAAGATAAAAGTGGTAAAGTATGTCAGAAGCTCTATCGTGGCATGATAGGTTCACTTCTATACTTAACTGCATCTAGGACAGACATACTATTTAGTGTTCATTTATGTGCTCGATTCCAATCAGATCCAAGGGAAACCCACTTAACTGCTGTTAAGAGGATCCTAAGGTATCTGAAAGGCACCACTAACCTTGGCTTGATGTATAAGAAAACATCAGAGTATAAGCTTTCAGGTTACTGTGATGCTGATTATGCTGGAGATAGAACAGAGAGAAAAAGTACTTCCGGAAATTGTCAATTTCTGGGAAGCAATCTAGTCTCATGGGCAAGCAAGAGGCAATCAACCATTGCACTATCAACTGCAGAGGCAGAATATATCTCAGCAGCAATATGCAGCACTCAGATGCTCTGGATGAAACATCAGCTGGAGGATTATCAGATCCTTGAGAGCAATATCCCAATCTATTGTGATAACACTGCTGCAATCTCATTGAGTAAGAATCCTATCCTGCATTCAAGGGCAAAGCACATTGAGGTAAAGTATCACTTTATTAGAGATTATGTACAGAAGGGCGTACTTCTTCTGAAGTTTGTTGATACTGACCATCAATGGGCAAATATCTTTACAAAGCCCTTAGCAGAGGATAGATTTAATTTTATTCTGAAAAATCTGAACATGGACTTTTGTCCAGAGTGAAGATGGATCAGAACCTCTGACTATGATACTTCTTGATCAGAAGATGTCTAGTCCATAAGGTAACTCAATCAGAGTGTGTGTACCCACTGGTACTGACTCTGAAGCTGAGACAACAACACGTGTGTCAGTTTTTTCTGATGCATAGTTCCTTGTGCCCGTGTGACAGTCTGTTATGATTGCGTGTAGATATGCTTCTCTCCTGTGTGTGATTTGTGTATTTTACTGTTACTATCTATCTTTAATTTTCAACCGTTGATCTTAAAGTGCTTTTTGAATCAACAACGGTTATTTGATAAAACCCACTATACACACACGATCTCGTTCACTTCCGGTTTTTACTCTCGCTCTCTCTGCTTTTTCGAAACCGCTTGTTCTCGATTTCTCTCTCGATCTCTCTTCATCTTCCAACCTTCATCTTCTACCTCAAACCTTCAACCACTTCAAAAATGGTGAGACAAACCAGAAGATCTACTGCAGATGCACCCCAGTTCCCTCACATGGTAGTTGGTCTAGCAACGGGTCAAAGGGGCCCTGAGAATCCGCCATCAGATCAAGGTCAAGCTCAAGACCAGAGTGTTCCTATTGCAGAACGGGGCTGTGCCGTTCACTGTGTATATGCTCCTGAGGAACTCCAAGTCCTGGCAGAATGGAGATTCGACCTCGACAACCTGGCTACAAATGGGTATGATCTTCGTCCCGAAGTCCAAGCTCAAGGTTGGGGAAATTACTTCAACAGACTTCGAGGACCGGTGTATGATAGATTGGTCAAGGAGTTCTGGAAGCACGCCGACTGCGATGATACTCAGGTGGTATCTTACATTCTCGGAAGAAAGATCATCATCACCGAGAAGTCTTTCGTGAACTTGCTGGGTGCAGACACTGCTTATGGGTATCGTTTCCAACTCACGGAATCGAAGCTGAAACCCAGCACCAAGGATATAATCAACCAGGCCCTGTACACCACTTACAAACCGGGCAAGACTAGTTACAAGGTGATGGACCTTCATCCCAAACTCAGGATCTGGCACAAGATCCTGCTCCACTGCATAAACCAGAGACCGAAGGGCAGTTCTCCAGACTACATCAACTTCAACCAGAAGGTGATGTTGTTCTTCATCCAAGACCAGAAGAAGATCTGCCTTCCCTACTTCCTGTTCTCCTACTTGAAGGAATGCATCCGGAAGTCTCGCACCACTGCCTCCATCAAGTCAGCAATCAAATATATCCCCTTTGGGAGACTGCTCTCAGACTTTCTCATTGAAAGCAACCTGGTGCAAGATCTGGTCAATGCTGGATGTGTAGAGGATCTGAGCACCATGGTCAGTGATGTCTTCACTGCAAATTCTCTGAAGAAGATGGGTTTGGTCCAGAAGAAGATTGCTCCTGCTCATGAAGACACATCTGAGATCAGAAGCAGAAGGATGCCTCTGAATGACTACCCTCTGTGGACACAGGCAGACAATCCTGACGCCATCAGGTGCTATGTTGAAGACCTAAGGGCTCAAGGATTCGAGATTGATCTTGATGATTTCGTCAGCAGACTGCCGCCAGCTCCAGAGTTTCCTTCTCCTCCCAAGAAGAAAGCTCAGAGGAAGATGATAATGGACGAATCTTCTGAGGAATCCGATGTCCCTCTGGTCCAAAAGAAGAAGAGAAAGCCTGATGATGGTGATGATAGTGATAATGAGGATGGTCCTCCGAAGAAGAAGAAGAAGAAGCAGGTCAGAATCGTGGTGAAGCCTACTCGGGTGGAACCAGCTGCTGAAATGGTCAGAAGGACTGAACCTCCTGCCAGAGTGACTAGATCATCAGCACATTCAAGTAAGCCTGCACTTGCTTCTGATGATGATTTGAATTTATTTGATGCACTCCCTATATCTGCCATGCTCAAACACTCCTCAAATCCCCTCACTCCTATTCCTGAATCCCAACCAGCTGCACAAACCACCACTCCACCACATTCCCCAAGATCTTCATTCTTTCACCCTTCCCCTACTGAAGCACCTCTCTGGAATTTGCTTCAGAACCAACCCTCTAGGTCAGAAGAACCTACCTCTCCCATCACCATTCCATACAACCCACTCGAACAACCAGAGCCCAACCAAACAGAACCACAACCCAGAACGTCTGATCACTCTGTTCCCAGAGCATCAGCACGTCCTGCTGCCAGAACCACGGATACAGATTCTTCCACAGCCTTTACACCTGTATCCTTCCCAACCAATGTTGCTGATTCTTCTCCCTCCAATAACTCTGAATCCATTAGAAAATTCATGGAGGTCAGAAAAGAAAAGGTGTCTACCTTAGAGGACTATTACCTCACCTGTCCAAGCCCTAGGAGATATCCTGGCCCTAGACCTGAACGTCTAGTAGACCCAGATGAACCTATCTTGGCCAATCCTTTACAAGAGGCAGACCCTTTGGCTCAACAAGCTCACCCTGCCCCTGACCAACAAGAGCCTATTCAACCAGAACCTGAACCCGAACAATCAGTGTCTAACCAATCCTCGGTTAGATCACCCCATCCTCTGGTTGAAACTTCAGACCCTCACCTTGGAACCTCTGAACCCAATGCTCAAATGATTAACATTGGTTCTCCACAAGGTGCCTCTGAAGCTCATAGCAGCAATCACCCAGCCTCTCCTGAAACCAACCTCTCCATAATTCCCTATACTCACATCCAACCCACATCTCTCTCTGAGTGCATCAATATTTTCTATCATGAAGCCTCTTTGAGGCTCCGCAATGTGCACGGTCAGACTGACCTCAGTGAGAATGCTGAACGTGTGGCTGATGAGTGGAACAATCTGGGCACTTGGCTAGTGGCTCAAGTTCCAATTATGATGCAGCTCCTGCATGCAGAGGGAAGTCAGAACATTGAGGCTGCAAAGCAAAGGTTTGCTCGAAGGGTGGCTCTTCATGAACAAGAACAGAGAAATAAGCTTCTTGAAGCTATTGAGGAAGCCAAGAGAAAGAAGGCTCAAGCAGAAGAAGCTGCACGTCTAGCAGCAGCTCAAGCTGAACACGCCAGACTAGAGGCAGAGCGACTTGAAGCTGAGGCTGAAGCTCTTAGAGGCCAAGCACTTGCACCAGTTGTGTTTACTCCTGCTGCTTCTGCTTCCATTCCAGATTCTCAAGCTGCTCAGAATGTTCCTTCCAGTTCTACTCAGTCAAGCTCATCCAGACTCGACATCATGGAACAGCGTCTTGACATTCATGAATCCATGCTGATTGAGATGAAGCACATGATGATGGAACTTCTGCGACGAACTGACAAACCTTAGTTTTAGGATCTCTTCTTTTTCTTTCTTTTTCTTTAACGTTGTTTTATTTTCTTGTTAAACTCTGTTTCTCTTTATTTATTTATTCTACTTTGTTCGTTTGTGATTATCCATGCATATATATATATATATTTGTGTCACATATGTTTGCAAAAATCTTTTTATTCATCATATTTTTATGTTTACATCATACATTCTTTCCCTAAAGTCTAGAATGGAGGATCTCTCCTCATTCTTCTGCACTCCTGGCGCTGCTCTGACCTATCCTTCTCCAGACGCTCCAGTACATGCTGGATGTTGCTGAGCCTGTTCTTTAGCTCATCCCTCTCCAGAATCTCTTCTGCAGTCTTGAGCTTCTCTTCCAAACTCTCTTTTTCTTCCAGCAGCTTGAGTTCGAGCCGGCTGAGTTCTTGCACCTCCTCAACGAAGGCAAGAAATTCCCTCAGGTCTCTCTCCAACTCTGGACGCAGGTCCTCTTCCAGCAGTGTCCGTGTCAGCTCCGCGATGGTCGTTGTACCCTCTGGATGCCTGATGTTAAGGAACAAGTCCTCCTCAAAGGCCTTCTTCCTCAGCTCTTCTAGTGCTACGATGTATGATGCCATTTTTTTCTTTACTGAAAATTGTTCGAGGTGTGAAGCTTACCTTTCTCTCCAACGCTTTATATAGGCTTCACTTTCTCTCTGAAAGTTAATGCTCCTACGGTTTCTCGAGGTTAAGTTCTTGGTAACTGACCCTTCTCTTTACTCACTTGACCGGTGGTAAACGTTCTTCTCTTGCATTAACTCTTCTATTTATTTCGCCTAACTCTGATTCTTGCATATTTTTCATCTTCTTTAAACTTAGACCTTCTCTAAGGGGGAGTACCTTGTACTTCAAGCTAAGTTTTTCACACCCCAAGCTTTTTGCTTATGACAAAAAGGGGGAGTAAACCCAGTTTTTGATGTGTAAGATGTGTTAGTGTGATTTATTTTTCTTTTGGAGAATTTAAGAGTTCCACCTTCATGACCATAGATGTGTCACTGGGCAAATACAAGGAATACATTTCACTTCTTCTGAAGTGATTCTAGTTGACTCTGATACCCAAGACTCTGATACCTTATCCGTGACTCTGATTACTTATGCGCTCTGTTTATTCGATTTTCATCTATGTCATAAGTTTTTCACTCTGAACTCTTATATCATTTAGCTCAGAATCTAGACTTTACTAACGTTTTCATCAAGTATTAGATTCAGGGGGAGCTAAGCTCAGAATCAAGCAGTGACTTGAATTCAGAATGAGCAAGATAAACTATTCACATCAGGATAAGTATTATTCTATATCTCTAAACTCTGAGTGAATTCAGTTTAATGTTTAAGAATTGTTCATCAAAAATCTTAGTTTTATCATCATCAAAAAGGGGGAGATTGTAAGATCAAGTTTTGATCTAGTAGTACAACTCTATGTTTTGATGATTACAAGTTAACCTTTTGATATGAACAATTGTGGTACTCTAACGTGTTTTTCTGAGTGTGCTATTTACAGGCTCTGACCTCAACTCAATCTCACACAAATCAGAAGCACTGTGTATAAAGAGTGACCCAAGCAACGCTTTCGCATTCACCATGTTCAGTATGAACAATGGAAAAGCTTCAGAAGTTCTGAAGTTATACAAACTCTGATGAGGACTCAGTCACTAGAAGCTCTGAAGATCCAGAAGTTCTGATAACCAAGAAACACTGAAGGATCAGATGTTCTGATGGTGTAGAAGACTCTGAAGATCCAGAAGCTGAATAGTGGAAACTCTGAAGTCCAGAAGCAAGAAACTCTGAAGGCCATGTTCTTCCCTCTGAGTTCAGAATCAGAAGATACAATGGTCAGAGGATCTGTGCTTTCCCTCTGACTCTGATCAACCGGCTTCACAAGTTCCAATATGAAGCATTCCCCTGATCAAGAGTCTCCTAGGTTTAAAGGTCGCGTCGCTATCCAAGTACAAAAGCTACTGTACCTTCCTGACGACCTACCTAACGTTCTCAGCCACAGCAGAAGCTGGATTTTCCAGAACTGCCCTCCAACGGTAGCATTTCCCATGCATCGCTCAACCCTAATCCTTGGAGTATATAAAGAGGCTGAAGACTGAAAGAAACGGCTAGAAGCATTCACATACGCAAGACAATCTTAAATTCTTCTAAGTTTTCTTTCATCTGAAATTCATTGAGTTTACTATTAGCTTTTTAGAAGCAAATCTCTTGTAAACAATTCTTTGATAAACAGTTTGTTTAGTTCCTTTAGGAGATCAAGGTTGATCGGATCCTAGAGAAGACTAAGAGAGTGAATCTTAGTGTGAGCTAAGTCAGTGTAATTGTTAGTCACTTGTAGGTTTCAAGTGCAGTTGTAACTCTTACCTGATTAGTGGATTGCCTTCATTCTAAGAAGGAAGAAATCACCTTAACGGGTGGACTGGAGTAGCTTGAGTGATTTATCAAGTGAACCAGGATAAAATCCTTGTGTGCTTTTCTATCTCTTATCTTTAGCACTTAAGTTCTCGAAAGATTTGTCAAAATCTTTAAGGTGGAAGTTTTATACTGAAAACGTTATTCAAACCCCCCCTTTCTACCGTTTTTCATACCTTCAATTGGTATCAGAGCGCAAGTTCTGATTACTACACCTAACAGTGTTCAGTGATCCGGGCCGGTGTGAAAAACAATGGCTGCCACCACCAGTGAAACTCAAAGAGATGGTTACAATGCAAAGCCTCCTATGTTCGACGGTCAAAGGTTCGAATATTGGAAAGATAGACTGGAAAGTTTCTTTCTGGGTTTCGATGCAGATCTCTGGGATATTATTGTGGATGGCTACGAGCGTCCAGTTGATGCAGATGGCAAGAAGATCCCAAGGTCAGAGATGACTGCAGATCAAAAGAAGCTGTACTCACAACATCACAAAGCAAGAGCAATTCTTCTAAGTGCTATTTCCTAGGTCATTCTAAAGGGGGTTTCTCTTGTAGTAGATTGCACAGTGGTGTTGTACGACCATAGCACCACTGGGAGTTCCTCCAGCCAGGCTCCCTTAGCCTCCTCGAGCCGTCGCCTTAATCCATGCAAAATCACCCTGTTTGCGGATTCTACCTGTCCGTTTGTTTGTGGATGCTCCACAGAAGCGAACCTCATTTGTATGCCCATTTCCTTACAAAATTCCCTTGTTTGGTTGCTTGAAAACTGGGTCCCATTATCGGATACGATCGCCCTTGGGATCCCAAACCTACAAACAATACGCTTCCAGTAAAAGTTGACTATTTTTGCAGAGGTTATTTTGGCAAAGGGCTCAGCTTCAATCCATTTAGTGAAATAGTCCATCGCCACTAATATAAACTTCATTTGCGACTTGGCGATCGGAAAAGGTCCTACCAAGTCCACACCCCACATGGCGAAAGGCCATGGGGCGCTCATCGTTACCAGCTCTTTTGGCGGTGCCCTAGATAAATCAGCAAACACTTGACATTTTTTGCACCTCTTCACAAAGTCC
The DNA here is from genome assembly GCF_012489685.1 of Lotus japonicus. Classification (NCBI taxonomy): domain Eukaryota; kingdom Viridiplantae; phylum Streptophyta; class Magnoliopsida; order Fabales; family Fabaceae; genus Lotus; species Lotus japonicus. The sequence continues at coordinate 53,776,344 of NC_080046.1, forward strand.
ATACAATCTTTCCTGAGGGTGGGCCAGTAGAATCCCGCCCTTAACACCTTGCAAGCCAAAGATCTCCCCCCAATGTGGCTTGCACACACTCCCTCATGCACCTCAGACATTATCGCCTCGTATTTTTCCGGCGGTACGCATTTTAGCAATGGCGTTGAAAAACCACGGTGATACAAGTGTCCGTCAATGAGAGTATAGTGGCTTGCCTCTCGCCGTTGCTCCTTCGTGCATTGCTCCACTTCCGCCGGGTCCCCCGCCAAGATGGATAATATGGGTCCCATCCACGTCGCCCCTCTGTTCACACATGCCATGAGCTCGCCTTCAATGCTGGGGAACGCCAGCGTTTCCTGAATCACACTTTTGTTGTTGCCGGGCTTCCGCGTGCTCGCCAATTTGGCCAACGCGTCCGCCCGCTGGTTTTCAGCCCGGGGAACATACTCTACTACAACCTCTTGAAAAAGTGTCATCAAATATCGTACTCGCTCGAGATACTTGATCAGATTGGGATCTTTGACCTGGAAAGTGCCCTTCACTTGGTTCTCCACCAACTGCGAGTCCGTTCTTATCAACAAACTTCCGATCTTTACTTCACGCGCCAACTTCAACCCGGCGATGAGAGCTTCATACTCTGCCTGGTTGTTTGTGGCCTTGAACTCGAATTTCAGCGATTGTTCTAGTACTAGATCTCCTGGTCCTTCCAACGTTACTCCCGCGCCACTGCCACTGCTATTGGAGGATCCATCTACAAAGAGAGTCCACTGAGTGTCCACTCTTTCAAACCGATCTGGGGTTAACTCCACCACAAAATCAGCCAGCGACTGTGCGCCAACCGTGCCTCGCTTATCATATTGCAACCCATATTCGGACAATTCAACCGACCAGGCGGCCAATCTACCTGACAAATCCGGTTTTTGTAACACTTGTCTTAGGGGCAAATCCGTCCGCACCTTCACTGGAAAACTCTGAAAATAAGGTCTCAACCGCCGGGCGGTGACAAGGACCGCCAATGCCGCCTTCTCAATTTTCTGGTATCTGACCTCTGCGCCCTGGAGTGTGTGGCTAACAAAATAAACGATTCGATGCTCGCCATCCACCTCCTGCAACATCACAGAACTCAGAGCACTATCACTCACAGCAAAATACAAGTGCAGCGGGTGTCCCTGTAATGGTTTTGACAAGATCGGCGGTGATGACAGGAGTTCTTTGAGGCGAATAAAAGCTTCTTCACACTCCGATGTCCACTCGAATGCAACATTTTTCCGAAGACACTTGAAAAAAGGGAAAGATCTATCACCAGACTTAGGGAGAAATCGTGATAGAGCTGCTATACGTCCTGTTAAACGTTGGACTTCTTTTACATTAGAGGGACTTTTCATCTGCTTAATCGCCTTGCATTTATCTGGATTTATCTCTATTCCTCTGGATGTGATCATGAATCCTAGAAACTTGCCACCCTGAACACCAAAAGAGCATTTCTCCGGGTTGAGGCGCATGTTGTGCTTCCTGATCTCGCCAAATGCTTCTGCTAGATCTTGATGATGATCCAAACCACGTACTGATTTAACGATCATATCATCAACGTAAACCTCCATGTTTCTCCCCACCTGTCCAGCAAAACCCTATCCATCAGCCTTTGGTAGGTCGTCCCAGCATTCTTTAATCCAAATGGCATCGTACGATAGCAATAATTGACTCTGGCGGTCATGAAAGCCGTTTTGTCTTCGTCCGCCGGGTGCATGCGAATTTGATGATAACCGGAATAAGCATCCATCAGGCTAAGAAGTTCGTTACCCGAGGCACCATCAACGAGACCATCAATGCTGGGAAGGGGATACGAATCCTTAGGGCATGCCTTATTTAAGTCTGTGTAGTCCACGCACATCCGCCATTTCCCGTTCGCCTTCTTCACCATCACGACGTTCGCCAACCATGTCGGATATTTCACTTCCCTGATGAATTCTGCCGCCAGCAGCTTGTCAACTTCCTGTTGTACCGCCTTCCCCTTGTCTCCACCCAAGTGCCGCCTGAGTTGTGAAACTGGCTTGACACTTGGATTCAATGCTAATCGATGGCAGATGAAGTTTGGATCAATTCCGGGCATGTCCTTGCAGCTCCAAGCAAACAAATCTAAGTTCTCACCTAGCAGCTTTATCAGGCGCGTCTCCTGCTTGTTTGTCAGTCTGGTCCCAATCTTCAAAGTGCGATCGCCAAACTTTAGCACCTTTGTCTCCTCAATTGGCGTGGGCCTGTTCACTCGCCCCTCGCCGCGTAGGTCAAGATTTTCATTCGAAGTTTCAATTTCATAACATCTGTGTCCGACCAACGCACTCTTCTTGCCATACAAGTTAAGGCAATTATTATAACATTCCCTCGCCATCTTCTGGTCCACCTTCAGCTTTCCAACCTTTCCATTGCTTAGCGGATACTTGACCGCCAAGTGGGCTGTTGAAATTACAGCACAAAGGCGATTCAATGTATTTCGCCCAATGATGACATTGTAAGATGCCACCACCTGGAGAACCAGATACCTTACCTTCAAAACCCTGGCACACTCATCTTCCCCGAATATTGTGTCTAGATCAATGTATCCTCGCACCATTACTTGCTCACCCGCAAATCCTACCAAGGTTCCCGCATATGGAGTCAGATCATTGTCAGTTAGTCCCAACTTGTCGAATGCGTCACCATAGATAATATCAGCCGAACTACCCTGATCCAGGAGTACCCTTCTAATGTTGAAACTATTCAACCTTAATTGCACTACTATCGGGTCGTCCTTGTGGGGTTTTATCCCCTCAAAGTCTGCCATCGAGATTGTTATGTCAGGGTGCACGAATCAGAATTAACTGCACGAACATGGCGTTTCCGCGCCGCATGGGTGTCGCCACCACCGCCAAATTCTCCAGCGATGGTGTTTATGGTTCCTACGGGCGGTCCTGAGTGCTGAGCGAACGTGTCATCAGCCCCTTTTGTGGCGATAGCCGCTGATTCTTGCTTTTTCTTGCCCTTAGTGTCCGTTCGCTCCTCCTCTCTCTTGTGCGTTTTGTTTTGATCGCCGTTGTTGCGCCACTGGCCTTGGCGATTTCCTTGATATCCCGCCCGAATCAACTTATCAATTTCGCGCTGCAAAGTCCAGCAGTCATCAGTGTCGTGCCCGGCGGACCGATGGTATTCACACCACTTTTTGGGATTGGCGTCCCGTGGTTGATACTTCAGGGCCTCTGGCTCATCCACTAGATTTGCGCCCCTCACCTCGCGGAGTATATCCGTTAAATCTGTGTTCATCACCATGTCAGCCTCCTCCCGCTGGCGATGAGACTTAGATTGCCATGGGCGGCGTTGTTCATAATCATCACGTCGTGGATACAACTGCTCCTTTGTCGGCCTCAATGCCGCCTTCCCTTTATCTTGTCTTTGCTGCTTGCCATCCCCCTTATCCTCACCATTCTTATCTTTTTTCGCGCGCTTGGGCGACGTGTCGCCCTTCTCCAGTTTCGCGCGCTTTCTTTTGAAAGCATCGTCCTCCTCGTCAAGAATATAAGTGCTGGCGCGAGCACGCATCTCTTCCATCGAACGTGCTGGCTTGCGTGTCAACTTGCTGTTCAACCCTCCCGGTAACAAACCATTTTTGAATGTTAGAGCACAGGCTCGAGGCTCCTCGTCCTCTACCTTGACCGACGCAGCGCTGTACCTTGCCATGTACTCCTTTAGTGACTCTCCTTCCTGTTGGCGAATATTGTATAGGTCATTGATCGTCACCGGCTGATTCTTATTCGTCGAGAATTGCACTAAAAACTTGGATGAGAAGTCTCTGAAATTCGAAATCGATCCGCGCGGCAAAGTTGTGAACCATGCCATCGCCGTCGATTTGAACGTCGATGGAAACATCCTGCACTTCACCGCATCTGACGCCGCAATTATCACCATCTTCGTGTTGAAATACAGAAGATGATCCTTTGGATCGGAATCACCACTGTAAGAATCCAGAACTAATGTTTTCATATTATCTGGAATCGCCACACTCTCAACATCCTCCGAGAACGGACGGAACTCAGCTACGGAATCTGCTTCTCTGCCTCCATCGTCCTGTTGCTCGCGGCGGTAGAAATCCAACTGAGCCTATAGATGCTCATTCCGCTGCTGGATGTTGCCAATGCTGCGCATCAGATGGCGCCATTGCTCCTGTGTCACCGCCGGTTGTTGCTCCGGAGCAGGTGAATTCTCTGGTGAGCGCTCCAGAGATCCGATCTGCAAAGGCGATGGAGGAGGTGGTGGTGATGGAGGAGGAGAAGGCGGCACAGAAGTGCGTGTAGCCTGTACTCCTGCCGTTCGTATCGGAGAATCCAGGACAACTCGATGAGGCCATCGAGGCGGCGAGATTCGCTGTCGCACCGGTGAATGATGCTGCTTCCTGCGTCGAGTCTCCATCTAAACAGGAACAACGCAAACTCGATCGAAAAACGAACGCCGGTCACGGAATCAGAATCGGAAAATTAGAGAATTGCCTGATCGTAATCAGAGATAGCTTCTTGCACAATCAATCCACGTGAATGGGAGTAGAAAGTTTATCGTCCCCACAGACGGCGCCAAATGTTCTGGGAATGAACATTGAAGGAAGGGATAGTACCTAGAGAGTGGAAGAATGTGCTAAAGAGAGAATGAGAATGCTGAATTTCACGTGTTATTTCATAAAGTGAGCAAAAGTCCTCTACAATTGGTAACTACCTCCTATTTATAGAGCTTGGGCACTACCTCTTGGGCCAATTGGGCCTCCAAGGATGAGGCCCAACTCAAGGCCAAGGCCTCGCCTCGGGGCGGGTTACAAGCTGGGCGTTGCCGGGGCAACGCCCAGTCCATGCCCCTTCTTTTTAAAGGCTCTGGGCTGTAGGCCTGCTTGCACAAGCCCAGGGCCGGCCCTGTGCCTAATCATAATTCTTCATTTCAATAAAAATTAGCGGTCATGTATATTTTGAAAAAAAATTATTTTCATTTATTTCTTAATTAACATATTAATTTAATAATTTATTGATTAATATTTTCATTACAAATTATATTCAATCACAAAAATAAATAATTTTCTGTAAATAATAATCTTGAAATAATGCTAAATAAATTTTAACAAGAGTAATTTTTGATAATATTAGTAATAACTCCATTTTTGAATAAATAAAATATGCTAATCTCTTAATTCTAAAAAAAATTTAAAAAACAAATTTTGTTTAAAAAAATTATTACTTAATGTTTTAAGATATCTTATATTTTTATTTTATTTTTGAACTCAAGATATCTTATATTTAATCATGAAATAAATAAATTTTCATAAAAAAAAATATAGAATGATTGAGCTTACTTTTTTGAACAATTACTTACTAAAGAAATATACTTATATTTGGTACAATAATTCTTTTCACTTAATTTCTTAATACTTTATCAATATTTTTACCAGTATCATATTATATTTAATACTTTATTACTAAATTATTTTTTGGTTTAACTATAGATATACTGATAAATCTCTTAGTGTGAAAGCAATGTTAATTTCCATTAGTGTGAAAGCAATGTTGATGGGACAACTTATTTATGCAGAGAAAGGAATTTCAGAATTTCAGAATGTTGGTATGTAATGTCAAAAATGGTGGTCTTAAGAAATTTGATTTTTTGTAGTGTGAAAACTTCCCTTTGCTACCAGTTTAACTTTAAATTCATTTTTTTTATGAAATGTAATGTCTTTGGTTGTTCTGTTATACTTCTTCATGAAAAAGGCATGAATGAGTGACTTCTACAGAGATGGGTAGTAAGAAGATGAGAGGCAATAACTAAGAGAAGACCTGTCCTCTAATTACAGTCTTTGCTGCCTCCATGGCTGTTTTCATGATGATGGAGTGTATAATTGAAGTTGTAAAGTGTCGAACTGGTCTAAATATGGATATACTTGCATCATCTAAAGCCTTTCAAAAAAAAACTATAGATATACTCTATTAAAACAATGTTATTCGACCCTGGTGTGGTAAATGCTAAATATGTCTATCCAATAGTGCGTCTCCTAAGGATTGAACTCTTGACCTTAGGGGTTCAAACAACTACTTTTAACCACTGTGACCGGAATCAATCGGTTATTACCAAATGTTTTTTTTAAAGTAAATGTTTTAAAACAACTTAAATTCAATCATGAAAATAATTAGTTTCTATAAAAAAATAATTTAAAATTTTGGTGGATAATTTTTATCAATTACAACTAAATATTTTTTTTTAGTGGGAGACTTTACTTTAATGTTTTTATTAATTAAACTAGTGCTATGACCCGTGCGATGCACAGGGGATAATATTTTTTTTTCTTGTGAGTATTTTTTTAAAATCTGTGCTGTTTTTTATGTTTATTAAAAGTAAATTTATGATTTAAAAAGACAAAATTATTTTTAGATATAAGCAAAACATAAATTAGTAAGTTTATTTTCCCGCTTACCTAAAAAAAAGTAAGTTTATTTTCCCCCATGGATGTGTGCTTTTATTTTGTAAAAGTACAATTATTTTGTTTCTTATTTGTTTTTGTCCTTTTTTTATGAGCTTTGATTAAAAATTTACTCACAACTACATTGTATAAGAAGTCTTTGTCTATGTAAAATATCATCACGTAAATATTCTCAAGTTTTCTCCAAGCAAATTCTATCTTTGGAAGATATCAACCAAGTAGCAAAAAGTCTTCTAAAATTGTTTAAAATACCCCAATACAAAGCTTCTATTACTCCATCAATGTATTCTTTATCGTCTTCAAGTAAGCTCATCGCATAGCACACGTCCTTGTAGGTGTCTCATGTGTGTGCTCTTTGAATTCCCTAACTCATAAAAACCAAATAATAATAAAATAATTTTTTTTAAAATATTTGAGGTAAATAGAAGAAGATATAGCATCATGACATGGAGCTTATAAAAAAAAATTGACATTGATGGGAGGACTCAAACTGTGAAATAAAATTTCAATGGAGAAGAGATAGTGGGAAGGTTATTTTTTGCATTGATATTATATTTAATATTAAAACCACCACCGTCAAGTTTTAAGGATTAATTTTAATTATTATATAATTAATTATTCTATAAATAAAAGATTAAGAATTCATCTGCTTATCAGAAAAAGAAAAAAAAAACGAATTCATCATCTAAAATATGGCCTATCAATTGCTTTTATGATGAAGCCAAATTGCACAACTTTTTTTTTATCAATTCCGTTCTTTTTACTTTTAATTAATTTTAAATTACGGGTATACTTTGCACATTTTTATTATCATATTTTTGAATTCTATTTGCTTAAAATTTTCAGTGCCATTTGCTTGCCTTCATGGTGCTCTATGGATAACATTCCCTTCAACCCAAAACTTAACATCATTGAAGTTTGGCATGCTAAACACTATTTCTATAAAGACATATTTTGAAGTTTCATTTCATGGAATGCAAGACAATATCTCAGCATTAAGAATAGCATTTCCATGAAAAAAGACTAAATAGGAAGCAAATGGGTTCCAAAAAAAGACTTCCATATGCTCAAGAGTATTTAGTTTACTACAATATACTTAACAGGGCAAGAGCTAAATACCATTAAATTGAAAATCATAAATATAAGTAGAAAAGATAGAAACCCTCAGTTCTCATGTACCATCGATCATTTAGGCGTTGTAAGATCCAAATCTGAAAATTAGAGATGGTAGAACAAATAAAAAAAAACATAACCCAAACCATCCAAAAGCAAAATCAACTAAATAATAATCAAATAGTTAAATACATTAAGTGGTTATACATCAAAGAAAGAAGAGTATTGAAGTTCTATATAATCTAAGAGAAGTAAAAATCCTAAACATACGAAAAATGATAACATATACCACTTTTTAATTTATATAAAATTAAAATTACATATACATTAAAACAATGATTAGAAAGACTGATATTTATGAATATACCATGAAATCCCGCAAGAAACCCTAAAATGACCCCTAAACCCTTCAAACACACAAACAAATAATACTTGTAGATATTTGAGAGGAAACTTGTAGACAAATGGAGTGACATAAGGGGCACCGGTTTCAACCTCTTCTGTCATCTTAGATCAAATTGCTAGAGCTTAGAGCTATCTCAAATCACCCGAACAAATGCATATTGAAAGTAGTGAATAAAAATAGACGAATTGGAGAATTACCTATATAATGCTCTATTTTTCTAAAGATTCCCTCTCACGGAGCAAGGATTGTCATTTCACCTTCAATAGCTTATTAGCAAATAGGTAAATCATTCTAATTACGTTCCAACTAAAATCTTAATCACTTGTATAATAGTGCAGGTTGTGGGATTCAAAATCACGAAATAGAATTCAAAGTTGGAAAAAAAAATTGAGCAATGCAAAAGAGATCAAATGATCTCAACATGCATCCTATGATAAACCAATCATGGTTTGATACCTTGAGGCCATATATGTTGCTAATTAACATGTCCAGACTGTAGAACTTGAAAAATGGGTATGAAAATGATGCGTTTAAATACTGATAGAATAAGAAAATTCAGAAGAAGAAAGGATGACACACCAAAATATTCATAACACAGACAATATCGATGACATTTAGAAGATTTTATGAGAAAGGGGTAATGGAAATTTATAGAGGTAATGAAGCTAAAATGAAACAACTCACCTCTTGAAATTATTTTCAAAAAGTTGAGAATTTTTAGCAGGTGAAACGACAACTGTGAGACCCATAATTATAGGTTGTGCTTTTGTCTTGAGACCATACCGCCAAGAGAATACCCAAGAGAGGGAAAAGATCATATAAAAATTTAAACAATCAGGATAATTGTTTAATTCTTTATTCCAATGTTTTAAGAAGTGATTATAACCCTCAAGAACATCGGAGGGAAAGATTTCAATAGTTGGTCCAAAGAAATTCCACCAGGAGTGAAACCAATTTGGGAAAGAGTATTTGTTGGTCCATTTAAAATAAATGAGCCAAGAATGTTTGAAATTTTGGTTCTGCAAGCCAAGGATTATATTATCCCAAGCTCTAATATAGTCCCAATAGTTAAAACCTACTGGGTCAAAGTTCTGGGAGAATTTTTTGTAGCTATTTGGGTTAGGTCCAAAGTCAATGGGACGAAGGACACAGAGGATTTGGAATGTAGAATGAGTAATTAGGGAATCGTCAGACTTATCCCTAAAATGCTTGATTTCTACGCTGTTTGTGTCTACAAGAATAAACTCATAGAATTTTTGGGTTTTGTTTGGGTGAATGGGGTCAAGATGGTTTGGGAAGAGTTTAATACCAATTTTGTTGGCAAGGTTTGCTCCTCCAGAGTTGTTCCACCATTCTGGTTCAATGAGAGTTTGGAATTTGGAGATTTTTTTGGTCAGATAACCGGAGTTCTGGTTGGGCTGACTAGATTGAGCAACAACAGGTTTTTTCCCGCAATGAGTTGCTAAGTTTTTGGTTTTATCAATGATGGTTTGGAGAGATTGGAGATCTTGATCTTGGTCATCATCTTCATCTGCGATGCTGGCCCAGGTTTTGTTTGGTAATTTGATGAGTCCCTGAGGAACTACATCCAGGTCTTCCTGTTTAAGGGCAAGAAGTGTTTGAATGGGCAAAGCGTAATCTGCTTTGGTTTGCTTTGGTTGTGGAGATTGGTTCTGAGCAGTAGACTCAGTCTTTCGGACAGTGGGTCCGGATTGATGGGCAGTGGGCCCAGATAGGATTAAGGAGTTAGAGATTACAATACCTTTGTTTTTGTTTGAATTCCTGCCTCTTCCCCTGGATGAGGAAGAGCCTTTGGAGGCCATACTAGGTTCTTCCCTGCAAATACTCACGAGTAAGGAAGTCAGGTAGAGAATTTGAAGATCCTTTTATATATTCAATTTCAAAGTCAAAAACGCTTAAAATAGCTTGCCATCTAGCGAAGATATGTTTAGAAGCTAGGTTTTTGACATCTTTTTGTAAAATAGCTTTAGCAAATTTGCAGTCCACACGGACCAAGAATTTTTGATTGATTAAATCAGATTGGAATTTTGAAATAGATAAAACGATAGCTAAAACTTCTGTTTTAACAGTAGAATAATTCTGCTGAGCAGGGTTCCGGTGTTTTGAAGTAAAAGCTATGATTTGTTCTTTGTCAAAGATTTTTGTTTCAAAATACCGCCGAAGCCAATATCAGAAGCATCAGTTTCAACAATTTTGAAAGCTTGAGGATTTGGGAGATAAAGACAAGGGAGATTTTTGATTCGGAGTTTGATTTGTTTGACCACGTTGGTATGAACATCAGACCAAGGTGGGGGATCCTTCTTGAGCCTATCAGGAAGGGGTTTGATTATAGTACTGAGTTGAGGACAGAAATCAGCAACATAATTTAGACATCCCAAGAACCTTTGTAATTGGGTTTTGTCTATGATTTGATCTGGAAATTTGTTAGTGAACTCAATAGCTCTATTGATGGGTATAATAGTTCCTTGATGGATATTGTGACCAAGGAATCTGATTTTGGTTTGAAACAAACTGACTTTTGTCTTAGACATTGCCAGTCCAATCTTCTTGATGATGGAAATGAATGTATTGAGGTGTTTGAAATGTTGATCAATGGATTGAGAAAAGATCAGAACATCATCAATATAAACAATTGTGAATTTGGAATAAGGATTGAAGATTTCATTCATGATTCTCTGAAACTCAGAAGGGGCATTTTTTAAGCCAAAAGGCATAACGTTCCACTCATATTGTCCGAAGGGGACAGTAAAAGCGATCTTATACCTATCCTTTTCCTGCAATTGGATTTGCCAGAATCCAGACTTCATGTCAAATTTAGAAAATATCTTAGCGTCATGTAATCTGGCTAGGAGATCTTTTTTGTTGGGGATAGGATACCAAATCCAACAAAGAGCTTGATTGAGAGGTTTGTAGTTGATGACAAGCCTGGGGGTTCCTCGTTCTATTTCAGCCTGTTTGTTGACATAAAAGGCTGCACAGGACCAGGGACTCTTACTTCTGCGAATCAATCCTTTCTGCAGAAGATCGTTGATTTCTCTTTGGCAAAATTGAAGAAGTTCTTCATTCATCTGGATTGGCCTAGCTTTAGTTGGGATTTGTTTATCAGAAAAATCCTTTTCATAAGAAAGTTCCACCATATGGCTCTTCCTTTCCCAAAAAGCATTAGGTAGATCAGAACAAATGCTGGATTGGATGTTTTCAAGAATATTATCAATCCTTGATTTGACAGAGGATTGTTGTAATTGAACATCAATATTCTTGTAAGAGATTTCTTCCTTGAGGAAATTGATTTGCTTCTCCTTGTAAGATATGATATTCAGAGTCTTACTAAAGGGAGGTTTAGAGAATTTGTAGAGAATAGGCTTTCCCAGATGTTGGACAGTGATGCCTTTCTCATCAGTGTTGTAAGGGAAGAGCTTTTTAATGAAAGGTGTCCCAATAATAACCTTATGCACTTTAATTTTTGTCTTAAGCCCCTGCAAGGTGGCCTCCTACTTCTCTTAATCCTCTTCTTCCCACTCTTCTTCTGCTTCCGAACCCCTCTTGGTATCAGAGCCTGATGGGGAAGTAGGAACATGTTAATTAAGTTAGATATAAGTTGTTTATCTGCTTTGTTCTTACATAATTAAGCACTATGGAAACGGATCCAGACTGGTAGTACACTTTGAACTAAACTAAAATGAAAACCTCTTTGAAAATCTTCTAGGATTATTACTATTCAGACTTATGATCATATCTGCAGCGGAGGCATTAAGGCAGTAAGTCCCTGTGTGGCAGTAAGTCTATATTTGGGCCATACTGCAGGTATGATAGGTTATTTCTGAATATTTTTAATGTCCTTGTTTAGTTTCTTTTTGTGGTGGCTTAAGTCTGATCCAGATCTATACTGCTCAACTATTAAGAACAACGCAGAGCGTAACTTATATTTCTAATTTACTTATCTGTTTCTATAGAACCAGGTGATGGCGATGATACTTATGGGTGAGGAAGATTTGTCTTTCCTGATGCTTCGCTCTTTTTCCTCCAAGCTTTCTTTCAAATCTTCCCAACCCTCTTCTTCTTCCATCGATCATCATCATCATCAATCCAATCAATTGAAATCCAAAAATGTCTTCAAAGAAGAAATTCATTTTGAAGACATCAATCAAGATCTCGATAACTGGGAAATTCCAAAAATTTCCCATACTGAGATCTATAAACCGAATGGATCTTTCTTCAAAAGATCTGATTTCATCATCAAAACGGTTGAACAAACCTACAAACTCAGAACAGATGACGAGGAAATTCACCTGCTTTCTGAAAGATCTATCAGAGATCACATCAATAAGAATTTCAACTATCTACATATTGGTAGTGTCCAAGTTGGTCTGAAACCCATGACTAGGAAGTCTCTTGATATAGCTGTTCTTCTCTGTCTTAGGGATGTTAGACATAATCGGTTTCATGACTCCCTCTTAGGCACGGTCGAAACTAGCCTGAGCAATGGACCAATCTTTTTCAATTGTTTCCCTGACCTAACGGTTAGTCTGGATGATAAAAACATCCTAGACGTTCTCTTCCTGAATATCAAGCTTCACGGCCTTGATATGAAGGATGATTCTGTCCCTATCTCTTTAATCTACAGGGTTCAATACAAGGTAATGAACTCTATCAAATCTTATTTCTTGCGAACTAATTGTGAGAAATCCGGAGAAACAACTCTTTTCCTTACAGATTATGATAAGGCAAACGTTATTGTTTCCAAGACAATCCAATGGAGCGATATCACCCTTCCGGCAAAATGGTCTTTGGAAAAGGCTGCTCCTGCCCAACCTGTTGAAACCCCTGAGTTTAGTGAAATCATCCAACACCAATCTGGTCAAGTTGACCTTATCTTTGATAGAAGAAATTCTTTCTCTATCCCTAGATCTGTTAAGACATCCTCTAATGATTTCCAATCAGCCATGTCCAGAAGATCTTTTTCTATCTCTAGAAGGAACCAACCCGAGTCAAGTGCTCGTCCTTCATTATCTCATGATGGATCAACTATCCATCTAGCGGGTTATGTCAATTCCACTCCTGTCAAGACTACTTATGACAAGGATGAAGATCATCAATCCACTTTGTCTCCAACGTATTCCTCTCTAGAAACCTCTGGAGAAACTTCTGATTTCATTGGAGCAATCAATGCTGAATTTGTCATCGACAAAAAAGGCATCCGAGCTGACTTCTACTCTGAACGTTGGACTCAGCAAAGAGAATGGTTCTTTGCAAATTACCAAGGTAAGAGGAGAAAGAAAATCCAAGATAAATTCTATGGGTTTCTTGAACTCGCTCAACAAAACATCTTCTTCTTTGACTGGTTTCATGCGTATACCATTAAGAAGAAAATCCCTTACCCTTACAAAGTCGACGTTATTAGTTGGCAGCTTAAGGATGGCAAAGAAACTCTCTCAAATCTTCCTCCTAAAACCCCTTTCTTCCTTAAAGGAGCTCAATCTGCACCTGTCTTAGCTTCTCCCTTCAAAACCAGAGAAGGAGAAGGTGATGTCACCGGCAAAGACATCAAAGACCTCATGGAACAAGCCAATTATACCAACAAGTATCTTCAGACCCTTGGAGAGTCCCAAACTAATGATTCTTCTGGAAAAGGGAAAGGAAAGGTCAAAGCTGAACCTTCCTCATCCTCTGCTCCTCCTGATATCCCTAAAGGATGTCAACTGGAAAAACCTCTATTTAAGCCTTTCCAAATCAGTAGCCGTTCTAGGCATTCGGCTCAATCTCTTCGTGCCAAAAATGGATCTGATAATGAACTTCTCCAAAAGGTTGTTGAGCAACTTAAGCTCCTCAATCAAGTGGTTCCTGAATCTCCTGCTATTACCCCAGTAGCAGTCTCTGCTCCTGCTCCTCCGACAGCAGCTCCTGAACCTGTAATTCGTCGAAGTTCTACGCGAAATACCTCTGCTTCTTCATTGAACAACATTGAAGAAAGAGAATCCGATGATCAATCTGTCAGGAGTATTCCTGTCGCCAACCCAGTCATTCACAATTCTAGGAATCAGTGGAGGAAGGAAACCAAACTCTATTACCCTAGAGCCACCGCTCCTGATCTCCTATTAGAAGAAAAGGATTCTTCAAATTTCAAAAGCTTTAGCGCCAACAATGTCTATGAATGGAACATTGATGGTGAAAATGAGTATGGCATCACCAAAATCCTCCAGAATATGGCCATGGTTGCCACTGCTTATGAAACCTCCAACAATTGTCCTGAATCTCTTATTGTCGAAATCTTGGTTGCTGGTTTCTATGGCTAGCTCAAAGGTTGGTGGGATAATTATCTCACTGAAGATGAAAAGAATCAAATCTTGACGGCAGTCAAAACTGATGAAGAAGGTAATCCCATTATGGAAGATGGCAAGTTCATTTCTGATGCCGTCAATTCTTTAATCTTTACCATAGCCCAACATTTCGTTGGAGATCCTTCCCTCATCAAAGACAGATCTGGTGATCTCCTGTCCAATCTCAAGTGCAAATCTCTAGGTGATTTCAGATGGTATAAAGATACCTTCCTGACTAGAGTCTATACCCGTGAAGACAGTCAACAAGCCTTCTGGAAAGAGAAATTCCTGGCAGGTCTTCCTAAATCTTTTGGCGACAAAGTTCGTGAAAAACTTAGAAGCCAAAATCCTGGGGGAGAAATCCCTTATCAAACTCTTAGTTATGGCCAGCTCATAGCTATCATTCAAAGAGTTGCTCTCAAAATATGTCAAGATGACCAAATCCAACAGCAACTCACCAAGGAGAAATCACAGAATCGCAGAGATTTGGGTACCTTCTGCGAACAGTTTGGTATTCAGGGTTGCCCTAAGAAACCTAAACCTCGAAAGCATGATCCTCCTCCTAAACAACAGTGGAGAAGGAAATCTAGCAGAAATCATGATCATAGGAAACCCAAACCTAAATCTAAAACCCATTCTGCACAAGCTGCAAAACCCCCTCCTGAGAATAGACCCTCTCAAGGAAAAGATGTCACCTGCTATAACTGTGGCAAGCCAAGCCATATTAGCAGGTATTGCAGACTCAAAAGAAGAATCTCTGAGCTTCATCTTGAACCCGAGATCGAAGACAAGATCAATAATCTTCTCATCCAAACTTCTGATGAAGAAGAATTTGTCCCCTCGGACTCTGAAGTCTCTGAGGACCTAAATCAAATCCTGAATGATGATGATCAATCATCATCTTCTATCAATATCTTAACCAATGAGCAAGACCTACTCTTCAGGGCCATCAATTCTATCCCTGATCCTGATGAGAAGAAAATATACTTGGAACGTCTCAAGTTTACCCTTGAAGATAGACCTCCCAAAAGTCCCATTACTACCAATAAATTCAACCTCAAGGATACCTTCAAACGCCTTGAAAAATCCACTGTCAAACCTGTTACTATTCAAGACCTTCAATCTGAAGTCCATACCCTTAAGGCTGAGGTTAAAAGCCTTAAACAAATTCAAACCAGTCAGCAGCTTATCTTAGAAAAACTGACTGAAGAAAATTCTGATGGAGATAGTTCTTCAATTTCTTCATCAACTCCGAATTCAGCTTCTAACAACAATGTTGGTGATTTCCTAGAAATTATTAACAATGTCATCATCCAGAAATTCTATATCAATATCAAAATCATCATAGGTGATTTTATCCTAGGATCCCCAGCTCTTTTTGACACTGGTGCTGATTCCAGTTGTATTTCTGAGGGACTTATTCCCACCAGATATTTTGAAAAAACAACTGAGAAACTCAGTGCTGCTGAAGGTTCTAAATTAATAATCAAATATAAGATCCCCTCGGCTATTATAAAAAATAATAGTCTCGAAATTGAAACTCCCTTTCTGTTAGTCAGAAATTTAACCCATAAGGTTATTATTGGGACACCTTTCATTAAAAAGCTCTTCCCTTACAACACTGATGAGAAAGGCATCACTGTCCAACATCTGGGAAAGCCTATTCTCTTCAAATTCTCTAAACCTCCCTTTAGTAAGACTCTGAATATCATATCTTACAAGGAGAAGCAAATCAATTTCCTCAAGGAAGAAATCTCTTACAAGAATATTGATGTTCAATTACAACAATCCTCTGTCAAATCAAGGATTGATAATATTCTTGAAAACATCCAATCCAGCATTTGTTCTGATCTACCTAATGCTTTTTGGGAAAGGAAGAGCCATATGGTGGAACTTCCTTATGAAAAGGATTTTTCTGATAAACAAATCCCAACTAAAGCTAGGCCAATCCAGATGAATGAAGAACTTCTTCAATTTTGCCAAAGAGAAATCAACGATCTTCTGCAGAAAGGATTGATTCGCAGAAGTAAGAGTCCCTGGTCCTGTGCAGCCTTTTATGTCAACAAACAGGCTGAAATAGAACGAGGAACCCCCAGGCTTGTCATCAACTACAAACCTCTCAATCAAGCTCTTTGTTGGATTAGGTATCCTATCCCCAACAAAAAAGATCTCCTAGCCAGATTACATGACGCTAAGATATTTTCTAAATTTGACATGAAGTCTGGATTCTGGCAAATCCAATTGCATGAAAAGGATAGGTATAAGACCGCTTTTACTGTCCCCTTCGGACAATATGAGTGGAACGTTATGCCTTTTGGCTTAAAAAATGCCCCTTCTGAGTTTCAGAGAATCATGAATGAAATCTTCAATCCTTATTCCAAATTCACAATTGTTTATATTGATGATGTTCTGATCTTTTCTCAATCCATTGATCAACATTTCAAACACCTCAATACATTCATTTTCATCATCAAGAAGAATGGACTGGCAATGTCTAAGACAAAAGTCAGTTTGTTTCAAACCAAAATCAGATTCCTTGGTCACAATATCCATCAAGGAACTATTATACCCATCAATAGAGCTATTGAGTTCACTGACAAATTTCCAGATCAAATCATAGACAAAACCCAATTACAAAGGTTCTTGGGATGTCTAAATTATGTTGCTGATTTCTGTCCTCAACTCAGTACTATAATCAAACCCCTTCATGATAGGCTCAAGAAGGATCCCCCACCTTGGTCTGATGTTCATACCAACGTGGTCAAACAAATCAAACTCCGAATCAAAAATCTCCCTTGTCTTTATCTCCCAAATCCTCAAGCTTTCAAAATTGTTGAAACTGATGCTTCTGATATTGGCTTCGGCGGTATTTTGAAACAAAAAATCTTTGACAAAGAACAAATCATAGCTTTTACTTCAAAACACCGGAACCCTGCTCAGCAGAATTATTCTACTGTTAAAAAAGAAGTTTTAGCTATCGTTTTATCTATTTCAAAATTCCAATCTGATTTAATCAATCAAAAATTCTTGGTCCGTGTGGACTGCAAATCTGCTAAAGCTATTTTACAAAAAGATGTCAAAAACCTAGCTTCTAAACATATCTTCGCCAGATGGCAAGCTATTTTAAGCGTTTTTGACTTTGAAATTGAATATATAAAAGGATCTTCAAATTCACTACCTGACTTCCTTACTCGTGAGTATTTGCAGGGAAGAACCTAGTATGGCCTCCAAAGGCTCTTCCTCATCCAGGGGAAGAGGCAGGAATTCAAACAAAAACAAAGGTATTGTAATCTCTGACTCCTTAATCCTATCTGGGCCCACTGCCCATCAATCCAGACCCACTGTCCGAAAGACTGAGCCTACTGCTCAGAACCAATCTCCACAACCAAAGCAAACCAAAGCAGATTACGCTTTGCCCATTCAAACACTTCTTGCCCTTAAACAGGCAGACCTGGATGTAGTTCCTCAGGGACTCATCAAATTACCAAACAAAACCTGGGCCAGCATCGCAGATGAAGATGATGACCAAGATCAAGATCTCCAATCTCTCCAAACCATCATTGATAAAACCAAAAACTTAGCAACTCATTGCGGGAAAAAACCTGTTGTTGCTCAATCTAGTCAGCCCAACCAGAATTCCGGTTATCTGACCAAAACAATCTCCAAATTCCAAACTCTCATTGAACCAGAATGGTGGAACAACTCTGGAGGAGCAAACCTTGCCAACAAAATTGGTATTAAACTCTTCCCAAACCATCTTGACCCCATTCACCCAAACAAAACCCAAAAATTCTATGAGTTTATTCTTGTAGACACAAACAGCGTAGAAATCAAGCATTTTAGGGATAAGTCTGACGATTCCCTAATTACTCATTCTACACTCCAAATCCTCCGTGTCCTTCGTCCCACTGACTTTGGACCTAACCCAAATAGCTACAAAAAATTCTCCCAGAACTTTGACCCAGTAGGTTTTAACTATTGGGACTATATTAGAGCTTGGGATAATATAATCCTTGGCTTGCAGAACCAAAATTTCAAACATTCTTGGCTCATTTATTTTAAATGGACCAACAAATACTCTTTCCCAAATTGGTTTCACTCCTGGTGGAATTTCTTTGGACCAACTATTGAAATCTTTCCCTCCGATGTTCTTGAGGGTTATAATCACTTCTTAAAACATTGGAATAAAGAATTAAACAATTATCCTGATTGTTTAAATTTTTATACGATCTTTTCCCTCTCTTGGGTATTCTCTTGGCGGTATGGTCTCAAGACAAAAGCACAACCAATTCTCTTCAAGCAAGCATTAATCAAATGGTGGAAGATCTTTGATGCTTCCAAAGCTTACAAAGAGAATGTTAATCAATGGTTTAAATCCAATCAGAATTGTCTCAAGCACGCCTGCAAGGTGGGGGTTTTGTAAGGTGGCCTCTGATATATATATATATATATATATATATATATATATATATATATATATATATATATATATATATATATATAAATTATTCTAAAATACAATACCTCTTAATGACAGAAATATCAATTTTTTAATATCATAAAAATGGAAAAATACTTCTTAGAAAGGAAATATTTATTTATTTAAAAATTTAAAAAACATTAAAAATACATATATTCTTATCTTCATCCTAAAGGCTAAGCCTAATGCTAAAATGGCTAATAGTCTAATACACAAAGAGCAAGAGGAATAAATAAGTCCAATGAGTGTTTCTCCCAGTCTTATATATTCATGTTTTGGGAGCCACCATTCCATCTCCATTGTCGGTATCTTTTTTTGGTGGAGTTTTGATATACTCACACTCACATATCTCGGGTTTTGATTAATTCGCTCTTCATTTTCTTTTCCATCTCATTTCTATTTTTATTCTTTACCTATCTTACTTCTTTCCCTATCATATCTCATATCATATATCTCATTTCTTCCATTTCTTTCTTCAGTGGAATGGAAAATCAATTGTGAACAAACACTCAAAGAATCAACAGCCACAACATAGAATAAAAAATCCCAAGGAAGAAAACCCAAAAAGTCACAAAACAAAGCAAGACAATATCTAAGTATAATTTTTGCAGTACTTTAAATACTAATAAATTTACATACATTTTTTATCCATATGAAATACATTGTCTTAAAGTTACATAAATTTAAAAGTTATTTTGTACAAAAGGATTAAGATACTTTCTGATCCAGAACAGAGCTTTGCCCAATGCCTGTCGGGTAGTAAGGATTGAATTTGTCTGAAAAAATTTTTACATGACAATTGACAAAGTAGGATGATAAATGTATACCTTGTGCTTTGTATAAATCAATAGAATGCACCATTTTTTCTCATGTAATTTGCAACCATTTTCAAGATGCACATTCTCATGGATAATGAGCGTTGTGATTAATTCTGAGGAAAGATAAGTTAGTTCACACATATTACCTGATAAAGTAACAACATCTTTGCGATCAAGGCCGACGTTATCAAACTTGGAAATTATGGTATCTAATGTGTCAGTTGGAGCAGGAATTGAAATATTTGCTAGTGTCCTTTTTGAGACTAATCCATCTCTTCGTCCTTGCGGAACGTACCAAAAGGGAAATCCACTCTGCAAAACGAGAATGTCATTGTCTTAAAAAGTAAACACAAACCGATAGCATATTCATATCAGCTTGTGTTTATTTCTTTAGAATCAATTCTGACAACCAGAAGCTATTGACCTAAACTTCTAATCATAATTGATTATGACTAATTCATTAGTTAATGAATTTCTAATGGGTGGATATCCATTATCCATGATTTCTTGATCTAGCTTCAACACGCTTGACTCGACGCTAACTTAAGCCTTAAATTTGACCCGGCGTTGACCTAAACCATAAATCCAACCCAACATCGACCTAAGCCCTAAATCTGACTCGACACCGGCCTAAACCCTAAATCTGACACGACTTCGATGAAAACCCTAAATCTGACTTAATGACGACCAAAACCCTAAAGTTTACCCGACAAAGACCTGAACCCAAAATCCCACTTGATGTCTAACCTTAAACCTAAACCCTAAATCCCTAAATCCCACGGACCATCTCTTTTTTACTTGTTCATTTGCGTGGTGGGAGTGGACCTTAATTTAAAACTGGTTGGGATGGTGTGTGGGGTTGCTAGAGTCAACAAATGACCACTTTCTTCAGTTCATGGGGGATGGTTCAGCTAAGCTAAGGTTGGGCCTTTCAGTTATATGGTTAGCTATGATTTGGCATCTGTGGAATGGAAGAAACTCCAAGGTGTTCCGAGAAGAGGCGGTGGATCCTGGGGGCGTCTTTGAGCTGGCCCCGATTGAAGGCGTGGGTGTGGCTAAAAGCGATGGAAAGAGTCTTCCACCATGCTATTTCCAAGTGGAATGGTGAATCAGTCTTATGTTTCAATTCCTTATAATCTGCTATAATGGGAAGACAGAGGTGTTAGTGATGTAAACAATGCTTTACCATTATTTTTTTTTAAATGAAATGTATATTATTAAAATAAGAAGCTTGAGCCAAAAGCAACTCAAGGCAAGAACCAGGTACAATTTGACTTGAACTCGAACGACCAAAGAATAGCCTGAGCTGAACAAAAATAAACCCTCCACCAACCCACATAATGACATTAAAAGATCCCAAGAAAGAGCCTTATTAAAACCTTGCGAGGCAAAACCCAGTGGGAAAAAAGTCATGCAAGGAAAAAGAGTACCACAATCTTGGGATCGTCATTCTGCACCTGAATACAATGATATAACATCCCTTGGCTCAACATAAAAATCAAAAAAAAAACTCAACAGGGACGTCCTCCCACAGCAAAAACCAACAGGGGAAGCTCCAGCAGCAATAGTAAGACAACAACCCAAGAAACTATACAGCAGGCCACCCAATAATGACGACTGAATTTGCAGAGCATCACTTGCAGCGATTTGGATCTAGTGGAATTGGAGAACCAGACAAGCGGGAAAAGCCAACAAGCTTCAAATGATATTATTCTACCTCTTCAATTATGATATCAGATTAAGATGGTCGGTGGAAATAAAGCTTGTGTGTTGATCTCTTCAATTATTTGACATAATTCTACCAGGCACCATACGTATCACCTTAGATGAGGATGGTTTTCTCGTATTTGAGCCTCCAGACCTCTAATCATCAAAGCTTCAGGACCTCTTGCTTCAAGCCCAATTGTTTCCCTATCAACCACGCCCTCTGAGCTCGTGTCGACACTTCATCTTCACCCGGAACAGGCTCCAAAAAATCAAGAGGTAAGGGTTGGGGCTTGTTTTTATTACCTTTTGGACGTCCCCGTTGAGAACTTTTTGTGAAAAGTTGGTTTGTGGAGTTGACACCACATCTGGGGATTCTACGGCATCCGGCTCGCAAACTGCAGGAGAACTTAGTTGTTGCTGCACCACCCCTGGAACTCGAGAGACAATCGCAAAAGAGGGAATCGTTGTAGTGGGCGCCTGTTGTCTCAAAATCTGATTTGGGGACTTATGATAAAAAATATGTGCAACTTGATGTGAGACAGGACCTGTATCGGTGTTGTTAATTGGTTTGTACGGTTGAGGCAAACCAATCTGCCCCTGCTTAGCAAAAATCACGTTGTGAGAAGCTGGAATTTAGCCCAAACACGTCCCTTGCCCTTGCTGCTGAATTAAATAATATGGATCCCAGTTTAAATAGAAAGATTGCCAATAATAAGGTTGTTTTAAGAACAAATCTTGTGCATTGAAAGTATATCTTGTAACCGGAAATTTTGGAGCATAACCCTTGGCAAGATATTCTGTTTTTTATTTATTTATTTTGAATTTGAATTCCCTCATCAAAACTTTCCTGATCCTTAACTGATTCTTTCCAAACCGCAATCTCCTCCTTTGAATAGCCAGCAACAATCAAGTCTCGTAACTGCTCCTTGAGTTCCTTTCCTGAATTAATGGTTGCCGTTATCACTTTTGAATTTGAAATTTCCCCACCAGCGACCTCCTTCACCAGCGATCTGATCGGCTCCACCTCCACCTCCGACAACATCTCACCGCCGCCGAGCATCACTGGATCGCAGGCCTCTCCACAAGATCGCAGGCCTTAAAACCCACCACCCCTAAATACTTCATCTTCTTCATCTGATTCAATATCTATAGCAGATTTGTAGTCCTTTTCAGGTGGAAATTCTGGACTCATAGCAGCTGTGTCAATCAAATCTTCATCATTGTTGGCTTTATCATCATTGGCCTCATCATCTGACTCGTCCTCATACTCCTCTGAATTATAAACTTTTACCGGAGTTGACGACATAACCTCAACGCTACCATAGTCATACGCATCCACATCCTTCTCAA
The DNA here is from genome assembly GCF_012489685.1 of Lotus japonicus. NCBI lineage: Eukaryota > Viridiplantae > Streptophyta > Magnoliopsida > Fabales > Fabaceae > Lotus > Lotus japonicus. The sequence goes on from NC_080046.1 coordinate 53,799,025, forward strand.
TTAGAATAATACAAGACGTACTACCAACGTCAACAGACATTGTAAAGCACTGTAGTATCGGATGATGCATGCGAACTAGTATTCGAGCGAAATCAGTTTGATGGCGCGAAATAGTTGCGTTGTCAGATAGAACATAATTTCCCAGCCTGTTTCCTACACAAGTAAAGAAGGCTTCATTCCATAGCACCTCATTTGCACCAAGCGGAATTAGCCGGAAATTGAACTAGCCAATTTGACTGAACTCCTCCTGCAGAATGTCAACCGGCTTAACTGTAAGTGTTCGCGCCTGAGCACATCGATGAACCCAATCCTCATCCATGTCAGACGCAACAAACTGCATTTGACATTCCTCAGATTTTCCAGAAACCTGCTCTGAATCATGTTGTTTTTGAGATGCAGGGCCTTGTGCAGTCACTAAGTTCTCTCCCTTCGGTCTCCAAGATCTACCACGAATTTCATATTGATGTCGCCCTGGCATCGGAACCTTTGCAGCTTGGGAAGGCCTTTGAAATCTTGCTTTCTGCACCACCAGATAATTCCCTTCGAGTCGTAGGCCATGAAACTTGCGAATCGTTATCCAAGCCTCATCTTCGCTTGAAAATCTTACAAAACCAAATCGAAAGCGACGATGATGTTTCTTTTTTTGCTGAATTAAAACATCACAGAGCCTCCCTGCGTTCCCAAAAATTGCTCACAATTTCTGAAGCGTTGTCCTTTCTCCTAATCCATCCACAAAAACCGAGAAGGACTCTCGTTTGTGCTTGGGTTTGTGACTGCAAGTACCTGTTACCTGTAGGTGACTATGTTGCTATTGTATGTACTCAGATACGAAACCACCCCTGGGTGGAAACCTAGAACCCCTTTGATCATGCGGCTGTTGGTTCCAATTCTGGCGAAAACCCCCGCTTCTGTCTCTCCTAGTCTCTCCATTTCTGCCATGCCCGTAAGCTCCACCGTAGTGCCACTGCCGTGAGGGGACAGAACCCTTATGTTGCTGCTGATCACGATAAGGGCCCCAGATGCGACTCTCACGTCGCGGCTCAAGGTGTTGCACATCCCGGTGACGTTTGACGTGACTCGCCGGCCACCACCATCGTGCTGGAGGCTCCCAGCCAGAGCCCCTCTCGCGGCCCATCCAAACCTTAAGGTGCTTTACCATTATATGATCTTTTGTAAGGGTTGGAGTACCCCTTGAATACCTTTTAATAATAATTGCCTATCAAAAAAAACTTCTTACAGGAAACTCTCAACAATTCATAGGAGTTTATCTACGTGCTTGGTTATCCAACAAATTTATTTTAAAGATACAAACCTACCACATTTACTGTTCGTTTGGTGGTCAGGATAGGAAAAGAGCATGATAGACTTTTTATCTTATCCTATGTTTGAGGTGGACATGATAATGTTAGGATATGATGTAAAAAGTGAAAAATATATCAAATTTTCCTTTAAATAAAAAATAAATAATATTTTTATAAATTAATATTTTTTAAAAGTGTTTATAAAGCCTATGTTTTTTTTTCTAAAGCTGAATTTATTGAATCATAAAAACAAAGAGGGTACAAGCTCTCAAAAATTACAAAGAATCACAAACCACCCAAAAAGGATCATCCGATCCCTCCCACATCCTACATTTGCCAAATAATCTGCAAATGAATTACCTCTCTCCATACATGAACTATCCCCACACAGTTAACAAGAGGCCACAGATAATCAACATAATTAAACTCTTGCATCTTCCATGGCCCGGACCCGCCCTTTAGAGTCCATCCTATCGCCAAAGTTGAATCACTTTCAATAATAATATTATGAAAACCAATTTGGTGACAAAACAACAAAGCATGCAAAATGGCAAGCACTTCCGCCTCATAAGCCCACAAATGACCCATCCCTTTTGCAAAATAGCCCAAGACCTTGCCCGAGCAATCCCTCAAAACTCCCACAATTCCACTTATCCCCAAGTTCCCTTTTGACGCCCCATCCACATTAAATTTCAACATAAAATATGATAGGGTTTGAGAAAAGTCCTACCTGGGTTTCAGTGCGCCGCCGACAGTCGTGATCGCATCGCTTTCAGTGCTTGCCTACGTCCTGTGTGTGATAGCCTCTCTTGTCTGTCTCGCTCTCTTTTATGCGCTTGGTTTACCTAGTGCTATCTTCCACGAGTTACGCTGTTGTCTGGTTGTTTTGCTGTTTACGTGACAAGTTTCTAACTTTGCCGAGATGGGTTCTTTCAGTGATGATCCGGATTTCGAACTCCAAGGGGTTGAGAACGAGATTCTGAATGTGAGATGCTTTGAAAAATTGCCAGAATTGGACGAGGATGTGTGGCTGCTTGGGGTGGTTCTGGTGAATCACTCGGTTAGCGTCTTTGGCTTTAAGACCGTGATGCGCGACCTGTGGGCATCTCGGAATTGTGTGGATATACGCCATGCAGGTAACAACTTCTTCATCTTCAAATTCTCATCTCTAGAGGGTCGAGATTTGGTGCTGAAGTCCGGCCCGTGGTTCTTTGAACGTCACATGTTGGCCCTTACCACTTATGACGGGAAGAGTGACCCTGACAGTGTTCCGCTTACGAGGGTGTCGTTCTGGATTCAGGTTCAAGGACTTACGGTCGCCGGTAGAACGGCTGAAGTTGCTCGCTCTCTGGGTAATGCTTTTGATGGTTTTCTTGAATGGGACAAGTCAGAGGCAAGTAGGTATGGATCCTACTTCAGCCTGCGGGCGTGGGTGAGGGTGGATGCATCGATCCGCCGTGGCCAATTAATAGTGCCGGAGAAGGGAGATCCTATCAAGCTGCGGTTTAAGTATGAAAAGCTAATTAACTTCTGCTATAGATGTGGCAGGATGGATCATGTCCAGAAGGTTTGCAAATTTCCATTACCGGTAGAGGCGTCTCCTTATGGACCTTGGCTCAGGGCAGAGGGGGATAAATACATAGTTCCCAAGTGGAGACCTGGAGGTACACAGGCGCGAGGTTCGCGGGGGGACGGTGGCTCGGGGTCGGGTCAGGAGGGTGAGTGGAGTGGTGAAGGGGAGGAGGAGGGGGAAGGGGGTTTGGGTGGTGTCTCGGGTGAAGGAAAAGAGGGTGAGGCTTCGAGGGAGGGTAGCATAGTGGGGGAGGTGAAGAAAAGTGAGGGAGTAATGCTTTCTTACGAGGGTGGCAAGGAGGAACGAAAAGAGGGGAACAAGGAGATGGGAAAAAGAGAGCCTTAAGTGGGGAGGTGACGGGGGGGAAAGGTATAGGAGAGGGAGGGGGAGGAAGGTGAGTGATGGTTCCCGATTACCCGGCCCACCTATCCGTGGTCATCGGGGGGTGGTAGTGGAGTGATTCCAAGTCGTGGCAATCCCCGTGTGGCAAGTGGTGACCATGAGAGGGTACCTAAGGATCACATGGCTCGAAAGAGGACAGCTTCACTTGGAGGCAGCTCGGGGTTTTCTCCCCCCTATAAGAAAATTGTTTCAGATGATGGATTGGGATCGGCGGCGACTGCGGAGCAGTCCCGCCCACCTCAATGAGGACTTTACTGTGGAACTGCCGTGGGCTTGGGACCCCACAGGCAATTCTAGCCCTGAAAGGGCTAATCCATGCTAAAGCTCCCGATGTGGTCTTCGCTATGGAGACCAGGATGTATGCGTCTGAAGTTTTAAGAAAACGAGGTTTAGGTGGTCTACAAAATGTTTTTTCTGTTCAATGTGCAGGTTATGGAAGGTCTAGAGCGGGTGGTCTGTTCTTGATGTGGAGCTCAGAGGTGGAGGTGGACATTATTTCAGCTTCTCTGAACCATATTGCTTTCTCCGTGCAACATCCAGATTGCTCTAGTCCTATGCATATGTTAGGCGTCTATGGTTTCCCGGAGGAAAGAAGTAAACTACTTACTTGGCAATTAATCCAGTCTCTTAAACCTTTGGACTGTAGTGTCCCTTGGTTATGCTTTGGTGACTTTAATGATATTTTGTCCCCCACTGATAAGTTGGGTGGTGATCCTCCGGATCTTGTGCATATGCAGACAGGGCTTAATACTGTCTCTAATTGTGGTTTACATGACATTGGTTTTTCAGGTTATAGATTTACTTGGTCGAACAAAAGAGTAACTCCTGACACCATAGAGGAGAGGCTTGATTATGCCCTTGCTAATGACGCTTGGGACGTGGCGTGGCCTGTCACGGAAGTTACTCATCTTCCCAGGTACCGTTCTGATCATAACCCTTTGCTCATATGTTGCGGTTCCAGGGGTTTACGACAGGAATTGCGAAGGACTAGGATGTTTCGCTTTGAGGAACTGTGGCTGCAAGATGGGGATTGTAAGGAGGTTGTGGTTGAGGCTTGGTGCCATGGGTCTCCTACTAACTTGACGGCAAAATTGAGCTCTTTCGGAGCGACTCTCCAAGAGTGGGGGCGTGAAAAATTTGGTGATATACCAAAGAAAATTTCTGACACGAAGGCTCTACTTCAGAAGCTCCAACAACAAATACAAACCGATCAGGTGGTGGAGCAAACTAAGGAGGCCGAGAGAGAGTTAGACAAATTGATTAACCAGCCGGAAATTTGGTGGAGTCAGAGGTCCAGAGCGAATTGGTTGAAATTTGGTGATAGAAATACCAAATTTTTTCATCAAAAGGCTACTCTGAGGCGAAAGAGGAATATGATTGAGAAGATTAAGGATGATGGTGGCAGAGAATTTGTTGATGATCCGAGTATTGGTTGAGTATTGGGGGAGTACTTTGTTGGTTTGTTCACTAGTTCCTCTCCGTCAGGGGTGCAGGAAGCAGCAGCGCTTGTTGGCAACAGGATTACAGCTTTTCATTTGGAGGTGTTATCAGAACCGTTCACGAAACAGGAGGTGGAGGAAGCTTTGTTTTAGATGCACCCCACGGAAGCCCCAGGCTTGGATTGTTTTCCCGCTCTTTTTTATCAAAGGCATTGGGATCTTTTTGGGGATGATGTTGCCCAGTTCTGTTTACAGATGCTCAATGGATCTGTCTCACCAAGTAATATTAATAATACTCTGTTGGTTTTAATACCTAATGTTAAGAAGCCTGATCATGCTACGCAGTTCAGGTCGCTTAGCTTGTGTAATGTTTTATTTAAATTTATTACAAAAACTATTGTGAATAGATTGAAGATTATTTTGCCGGATTTGATTTGCAACACTCAAAGTGCTTTTGTCCCGGGCCGTCTGATTACAGATAATGCCCTGGTAGCCTTTGAGTGTTTTCACTACATGAAGAAAAGAATTACTGGCTGGAAGGGCATGATGGCTTTGAAATTAGACATGTCTAAAGCTTATGACCGTGTGGAATGGTCTTTTCTGAGCGGTGTGCTTCAGAGTATGGGTTTCCCAGAATATTGGGTGAATTTAATTATGAGATGTGTTTCATCTGTTAATTTTTCTATTATGTTAAACGGGAACCCTCAGCCATCTTTTGACCCACTGTCACCATATCTTTTTATCCTTTGTAGAGAAGTATTTTCTGCTCTGATTCAGAAAGCTATATTTACATGTTCTCTGCATGGTTTAAAGGTAGCCCAAAAGGCTCCTGTGATATCTCATTTACTGTTTGCTGATGATAGCATCTTATTTGCTAGGGCTACTGTTCAGGAGGCGAACTGCATCTCTGGTATTCTTAATACTTATGAAAAGACGTCAGGACAGGTTATAAATCTTGACAAATCAATGCTCTTGATTAGCCGTAATGTGCTTGAGAATAGTTTCAATGAGCTTAAACAGTTGTTGGGTGTTAAGGCCGTGGAGAGTTTTGATAAATATTTAGGACTTCCAACCATTATTGGTAAGTCTAAGTCTCAGATATTTAATTTTGTTAAGGATAGAGTTTGGAAGAAGCTAAAGGGCTGGAAAGAGAAGTTCCTCTCCTGTGTTGGCAGAGAGGTTCTAATCAAATCTGTTGCTCAAGCTATTCCATCTTATGTTATGTCTTGTTTTGTTCTGCCTGATAAGCTTTGTGCTAAAATAGATGCTATGATTGCCAATTTCTTTTGGGGCGGTGATGCTACCCGTCGAGGGCTTCATTGGGTTAAGTGGAGTACCATGTGCCGGCATAAGAACGATGGTGGCCTGGGGTTCCGGGACTTTAAATCTTTTAATTTGTCTCTGGTAGGAAAGAACTGGTGGCGTATTCACTCTCAGCCTTCCTCTTTGCTTGCTCAAGTCTTTAAAGCGGTGTATTTTCCCAGGAACAATATTTGGGATGCCAGGAAAGGGTACCGGCCTAGCTATGCATGGTCAAGTATTTTGAAATCAAAATTTATTTTTGAGAAGGGTGCCAGGTGGCGGATTGGAGATGGGAAATTGGTCCATATATGGCAGGATAACTGGCTTCCCCAAGGCACCCCTCTCCTGTTTAGGGATGACTTAGTAACTGAATGAGGTATTAAAATTGTTCCTGATTTAATTATACAGCCCAATGGTGGTTGGAATATACCTCTTTTGGAGCTTGTTTTTGCACCAAATACAGTGAAGCATATTTTGGAGGTTCCACTTCCTATGTTCCAAGGTGAGGATTGCTTATTTTGGCCTTATACTATGAATGGCAAGTATAGTTGCAAATCTGGTTACAAGTTGTTACAGGTTTTGACTTATGAGGATGCTCCTTCCTCATCTCGTGCTGTCACGTTGCCACCTCCCTTGTGGAAATTTTTTTGGAGAACAGATGCGTTGTCTCGTTGCAAAGAATTGACTTGGAGAGCTATCAAAGGAGTTCTACCGGTGAGGCATAGCTTGAGGGTCCGTGGAGTGGATTTAGATGATGTTTGCCCTTTTTGTAGTTCAGAGCCCGAAACTTCTGATCATGTTCTGGTTCGTTGCCCAGCGGTGCAGCCGCTTTGGTTTGCATCTCCCCTGGCTGTGCGCGTGGACCAGTTTTCGTCCATGTTGGAGCTGGTTATTGCTTTCCTATCGACGGCGGAAGAAGAGCATATAACAGTGTTTCAAACCTGGGTTTATGCTCTTTGGGAGGCTCGAAATTCACAGGTGCTTGATAGCATTCTTGTTCGCATGGAGAGGCTTCTTCAGCGAGTTGCTGGTTTGTGCGCACCACCTCAACCAGGTCCAGCGCCAGTGGTTCGGGATCAGAGGCGCCTTGCTTCATCATGGTCAAGGCCGCGACAAGGGACGTCGAAGGTAAATTTGGATGCATCATATCGTGAGGTGAAGGAGCTACCTACGGCATGGTGGTGCGGAATCATTTGGGTGAGGTCCTTGCAGCAGCAGCTTCGCATCCTACACCAGCTATGTCTGCGTTGTTGGCGGAAGCTCAAGGCTTGCGGTGGGCTGTGGTGATGGCGAGGGAGCTTGGCTTCATGACTGTGTGCCTGGAGACGGATTGCTTACAGGTCTTTAATGCTTGGAATGGTTCCTCAGGTGGTAGTTCTTATTTTGATTCTATTGTAGCAGATTGTCATCGTTTAGTTTCTCAATTTCATTATGTTTCTATTTCTTTTGTACGCCGTAGTGGCAATGCGGTTGCGGATTATTTAGCTTGTCACGCTTCCTCTTTTCCGGGGGTTGTCTGGTTAGAAGAAGTACCTAACGAGGTTTTACCGCTTGTGGACTCTGATGTATTGGCTTCTATGCCTAGTTCTACTTAATCTATTTATGAGTTGAATTTCAAAAAAAAAAAATTCAATACTCCCCTTTGAGGTGCCACCCACACCACCCTCTTCATTAGTGCTGATTTTTGCTGCACTCTAATGGATACAAAACCTGTCATGAATTGTTCCAACGAATATCCCATTGACGGCCAATATCCTTTAAACCTGCCTTGTCTCCTTTCCAAATTATCTTGTCCACCCTGTTTTTCGCTGCCCTTACCGTGCCCAACAGCTGCATATATAAATTCGAGATATTGGACCTGTTCCCAGTCAAAAAATTGGCGATGAAAGATCACTTCCATTCCCAACACAGCCTGCAGCTATATGACCCATCTCAGCCACCACCGCTCGCTTCTCCACTACTAGAGCAAAAACTCGTGGAAAACGAAGTTGCAAAGCCTCGTCTCCTATCCAAATGTCTGACAAAAAACGCACACCCTCTCCTGAACCAATTGTACAAGCTAAACCTTCCTTGAAAACCTTTGCCACCAATGTAGGTGAACTAAACGTGTGAATAATATCAGCAACCACAACTGAACAAGCTTGGCTTCTCACCCTTGATATATCCAGCATCACAAACCTGTCCTCAATTTCATACTTGTTGCAGATCACTCGACGCCTTAAAGCCTCTCTCTACCTTCCAAAGCGCCAAATCCACTTCAATAACAAAGCTTTATTCCTCCATTCCAAGAAATCAATCCCCAACCCACCAAAACGTTTCCCTTTGCACAAATCCTCCCATGCTACCCATGAGATTTTCCTTCTTCCTTCTTGCCCTCCCCAAATAAAATTCCGCATCAATTTTTCCATCTCTTTTACCACACCCAATGGTGCACGAAACAGAGCCATTTGATACAAAGGTACAGAATTAAGCACTGATTTTACCAGCACTAATCTGCCACTAATAGACAGAAACTTTGAATTCCGAAAAAAGCCTATGTTTTAAAATTAACTAAAATTTATTTAAATTTTATTAATTAGCCTATTTTAATTTTTTTCCCAAAGGAAGCCTATTTTAAGTAAAAGTAAAAATTATATATTTAACCAATTGGTTTTAATTAGTAGTGGCAAGTGATAGAAAAAATAAAATAATTAATATAATTATAATTATTATTTATAATAAGTATTTTATATTGAAATTATAAATTATTATATAAGTAGTGAAAGTATTTTAAAAAATAGCAATTGATAAAATTAGTCAATATTACTACTAATAAATCAATAAATAATTATGCTAACTAAGTAGTAGAAAGTGATAATGACAATTTAATTATTTTATATGAGTAAATTCAATATTTTCACCATTAATAAATTAGCTCATTTTTTAATTAAATTTATGAGTAACTAAATAATAATGTTAACTTAAAAATAATAACTAGTAATTGATAAATAATAAAATTAATATATTACTAAAATTAATATTTTTATATTTAATAATTAATATTATTATAAATTGTATAAAAATATAAATATTGAACTAATTGAATTTATGGTTAGGTAATAAAAAAAAATCAGAAACTACTATCATATCCTATCAGAAAAAGGAAAATGAAAGAAGACACGAGACATGGAGCACGATGAGGCACGACCACGTCAGCACATGTTTTATAATTCTTTTTTATTTTATTTAAAAAGTGACAAATTACAAACTATACGCTCAAAGTAAACCCTCCAAAATTTCTGATTTAGAAACAGTAGCGTTGCTGCCAAATATTCTGTTTCCGCCCAAAACCTTGTGCTTTAGAATATGTTGTCGCCGTCATCCTGGAAAGAGTTCATCCCTCCACCTTGTTGACTCTGCACTTGGTGGCTTCTTCATCCCTGCTCCTTTCATCACCTCATTTCTGCATCACAATATAAGTATGTTTTGTGTTCATTTATCTTAACAATTGATAGTTGCCTAATGTCAGGCCCACAGCCCAGGGCCTCCAAAAAGAAGGGGCCCAAAAAAAAATTCTCATTAAACTTTTCCCTAAAATAAAATTTAGTTATAATAATTAATGTTCAAGATTTTATTAATGACTTGAACTGGTCTGGTGGTTAGTAATTGTGTATGTTACTTTTATGTACCAGGTTCGAATCCCACCTTTTGGCTTTTAACATGTTATTTGTTAATTAATTTGAATTGAAAGAATTCAAAAATTAAAGCAAAAGGTCGTGTTGTTTGGATTCGAAAACACGACCCCTAGCAGGTTCATAATGGTTCTGATGAAATTTCGAACGTTAAAATTATTAGGGGTCCATTTTTATTATTTGATCAGGGCCTCCAAAATGTCGGGACCGGCCTTGCCTAATGTCTAGTTTGTTTGTTTAATTAATTCACTTATCTCACTTTCAAATTCTTGCAACAGTGGAAGACAATGTTTCCTCACGTGAAGAAGCAGAAATAAAGCTCAGGTTATGCTTCATTAAGTGGTTGCTTCTATATAGGAAAAAATATGACAAGCACAGCTCAAATTATGCTTGATTAAGTAACTGGTACCAAGATAAGAACCATATGGCAGATATGCTGATTTTTTATTTAAAATTCATATCTGAACTGGAACCGGTTGACAAAATAATTGAATCTAAAACTGGTACCATTTTACAGTTTGCTCCATTAGCTTTCTTACAAACAAAAAAACAGCACTCAAATATGCCAAGCACATCTCAAGTTAGAAGAACAGCACAACAAAATTAAAATATCTGTTGTGGAATGTGAATGATCAATCCAACTTTAATCTTAGGTGTCAGGTTTGCAAAGCCTCAATTTCTCATCCTCTTCTGTTTTACTCTAAACATGGCACCTCTTTGTAGGATTCTTTTCATTCTTCAATTTCTTGAGAACACTCACATGGATGAAAATCCCTTTAATTCATCTTTCACTTCTTCAACATTGCTTTCACTTTATGTGCTTTGATCCCTCCAACTGTATGATATGAGAAGAATAAGCATTCACAAGTAACCCCATCCCATACGCACAGTGAGCCAAAGAGAGAGCACGGGTTTTCATCATGAATTCCCCCAATTCTTTTGGTCCTCACCAATTCTAGATCCTGATGACTCCAATTTCAATTCCAACAACAGATTTAGGAGACGACAAGGCAGGAACAACCAAGATTTTCTTCGGTGCAGCTGCGGAATTCTTCAAGTGGGTTCGATATTGTTCAGGAGAAGAGGAGGAGGGAGGGTTTCGGTGTCATGTATCGTTTCCCCACATCGAATAGAATGGTGTATTTCAGGAACAAGAGGAAACGTGAAATTAAAAAAAAGGAAAGGAGCGAAAAAAACGTATACCGTTTCCAGGTCACTCGTGTCTCATCGTGCCTCTATATGTCGTACCATATAGCGGTGCTCATATTTATGATCAATTAAATATTTCAAAGTAGCAGCTATTAATTGATTGCACGAATAAATGCCCAAAGGTGTATATGGATTGAAAGTTTCAAACCTTCATTAATATCAATAAAGTGCATTTATTATCTTTTTTTGTAAGGCACTAAAATATTAATATATGAATTAAATGAAAAATTAATATTTTTATAGCCTCACAAACATCCATTGTCCCCTCTCTTTTCTATACGTATTCCTTCCAATTCTATATATACATGTTCTGGAAGCCACCACCATTGTCAGTCTTTTTTTCGATATGAGCTGAGTTTTGATTTACCCACACTCATACTATCTATCTTGATTAGCATCATGATAGAGATTGAAGAAATGGCTAAAGAACATATACCAGAAGAGTTAGTGATGAAAATCTTTGTTAGGCTCCTCGTAAAGTCTGTACTGCGATTCCGAACCTTAAACAAATCCTATAATGCGCTCAACAGAGAAACCAGTTTCATCACCATACATCTTTATCACTCCATTGTAAAGGCAAAAAGCAAGCCTAACTTTCCGATCTTTCACCAAACAAACAAGCTCGTGAATTCAACAGTCTCTGAAGATGAACAATCACAACCCGATGCAATTGATCTGAATCCACCATTCATCTCAGTACATGTAAACAACATCGGAGCCTGCTCTCATTTCAATGGCATCATTTTACCTTGAACTGTTTGGTGTTCCTCTTAGACCCAATCCAAAGATTCTCTGGAATCCAGCCACCCGAGAAGTAAGGTTTATACCTTTCCTTCCTCCAATGAAACCCACGCTCTTTACCCTCTTCCATGGGATACACGCGTTCGGTGTCAACCCCAGAACAAATGACTTCAAGGTCGTAAACATTGTAGTGGATGCAGAGATTTGGGATGGAAGTGATAGAAAGCTCATTGGTTAGGTATATAGCCTTCGTTCTGATTCATGGAAAGTGGTTAATGCTGGTGTCCTTGCTTATTTCATATATAAATCCATGTTTAATGCTTATTTGAATGGAGTTTATCATTGGTTACCCATATCTTCTCTACGTGATTATGTCGAATTTGTGCTATGTTTTGACATGAGTGATGATGTGTTTTGGAAAATGAACTTACCCCAATTTCCGTCTCAAGAGGAGAATAACGAATTGTGCGTATCAAATCATAATGTTGTTGTTTTGAATGATCGTATTGGTTATGTTAGGGAGTACACTATGCCTTTTGAAATTCAGTTTGAGATTTGGGTGATGAATGACTATGGGCAAGGTTCCTGGGTGAGAATGTTTAACATTGCGCGTGGAACCGGTTTGGGAAAGATTTTGGAGATCTGGAAAGATGATAATGATGATGTTGTTGTGCTGGGAGGGGAAGAACATCATCCATTGGTTTTGTACAAGATTGGTCAACAACAGGTGGTGAAAAAGTTTAATGTTCGCTTAGGAGCTGAGCATTGTGTAGTTAGATATGTGGAAAGTTTCCTTCCCTTGTCTTGCTAGCTTGGTTGATGAGGAAGCTTGATGTTCGGGTTGGATTAGATTATGGTGATATTTATTTGATGATTTTTGTGATGATTTATGTTATTACTGTCATGAAGGTACATTATTAGTTGTGTACTTTTTATTGACTTTTACAAAATTTTATCTGGAACATTTTAATTATGCTGTTTGGATTTTGGTATTAAATAAAGAAATGGAAGAGTTGATTAGATCCTCTTCAGTGTGAATTTTTTTGTTATTGTTATCTTAAATGGTTAACATCAATCAATCAATGGGAAAAATAAATTTATAAAAACTTGTATGTGATTAATTGTTTTGTTGTTGTTGAAGAACAAGGTGATTTGTGCATGGACCCGTTATAGAATCATGTATATTAGTTAGGAGGATTTAGGGTGTTAGCTTGGAAGCAAATCCAAATCTATTAAAGATGCTCTTCTATGTTCTAAGTTCTAACCAGATATAATATGGATTACTAAAATGAAAAAATGGCTAAACCATGTGCGGGATTATTTTATTTTCTACCTATATGACCAAAATTGATCTCGATAAAAAGAGATTCTAAACACAGATAATTATGTGTAATAGAATTAAAGTAAGGCTTGCATACTTTCTTGGACTGAAGGGCATGTGCAACCTCAAGGGATTCATGTCTCTATTTCAAGGTTGCAAAATGTAATTTCGATCTAAAGCAAATGACATTCCTAGAAATAGAAGTATCGTCATTGCTTCAGCGGTAGATGAGTCATTAGGACACAAAAAAATTCCATGTTGCAGCAACTATCATGTTGCTTTCTTCATCGCCAAGTTTAACTCACATGCCTTCTAAAGTTATAATTTGCTAGAAAAAAATTGGACCAGGGGAAGTATTTATTTTAAACACTAGGCCATCAAAGAATTTGGTTGTGTAAGCAATCACCAACCATGTTTAGTTAAGAGGGCATCATTTAAAATTTGAAGCTATGGAACATAGCCCCATGCCACCCTCACTCTTTGGGGTTCATAGTCGTGACCAATTAAGCTAGTGAATTTTCCTTTCACCTTTTGTGCTCCCCCACTCGAGTTTACGGATGATTAGCTCTATGTACTCACATCAAAGAAAAGACCCATGAGAAGTGGGAATGGCTTTGGGCCATAGAATTTATGAGAATTTCTCGCCCTGTACAGGAGAAGTATTTTTTCTTCACCCCTTCAGTTTTTTTTTTCCAAACTCCATCATCACATGGTGGTTGTCAAGGTGTGTTTCCTGCAAATGCATTTGAGCCTATTCAGATAGTATTTCCCCTATTTCCATCCATCTAAATCATTTCGTTATGTTTTTCAATTTTTGATTTTTATATTATTTGGTACGGTTATTTAATTTGTTTACATCTTTTCCTAATTAGCGCTCTCCATGACCAATGCTTATGTCGTAAAGTTTGGAGTAAATGCATAACAAAAACGTTAGTCGTTGTGGTATATGTGTAGCGTTGCCCTAAAGACAGTTAAAGCAATGCTAACAATTTGCATCAGCCTCGCCAACAAATCAAGTTGGTATTGAATAGTGGCGGAAGTAGAAATTTGAGACTAGTGAGACTAAAATCAAATAACATAGTGTGTTTACAGTGACTTTATTAATAAATATTTTTTGACCTCATACTCCAATTAATTCTTAATAAATATTTTAGCAAATGACCACAATTAGATTCCATTGTAGGAGTCTTGCACGAGAGAGAAATTTTTCCTTCAATCCCTTGGGTTTTTCTTCAAACTCCATCATGTATGATTTTTCCTTTTTCACTAAATTTTTCTTTTTTTCTTCTTCTTCTATCATATCAATAAAATAATTGTAGCGTATAATGTGTCACATGGTGGTTGTCAAGGTTTCTGTTCCCTACAAATGCATTTGAGACTATTGAGATAGTTTTCCCCCTGTTTTCATCCATCTATATCATTTTGTTAAGTTTTTCAATTTATGATTTTTACATTATTTGTTACGGTTATTTAATTTGTTTACATTTCTTCCTAATTAGCGCTGGCCATGAAAGATGCTTACGTCGTAAAGTTTAGAGTAAATGCAGGAAGACAACGTTACTCGTTGTTGTACATGTGTAGCGTTGACCTATAGTCGGCTAAACCGATGCTAACAATTTGCATTAGCCTCGTGGCCAACAAAACAAGTTAGCTTCGAGTAGTGGCATAAGCAGAAATTTGAGACTGCAGAGACTAAAATAAAATAATATAGCATGTCTATAAAGACTTATACGTAAAAAAAAGTTTGGGGGCCAAAACAATAACTATGATTCTTGAACATTCAAACATTAACAACCAAAGAGCATCAACTAAAATATTCAGTAATATATATAGTCCTATAAAAGTTGATGATAAAAGTACTATGCTAATCATATGTATCTTCATGATACATGAAAACATAAATCATTACAAAGATCATCAAATTAATGTCATCATGAACTGATCCAAGCATAACTTCAAGCTTCCTCATGAACCAAACCAAATAGAGGAACAAGACTTTCCACATATTTAAAAGCACGATTCTCAATTCCTAAGCGAAGAGGAAACTCTTTCACCACCTCTTGTTTACCAATCTTGTGCAAAACCAACGGTTGATACTCATCCCCTCCTAGTACAAAAATATCATCATCATCGTCTTTATCCCAAATCTCCAAAAGAATTTCAGGACAAGGTCCACGAACAAGGTTAAACATTCTCACCCAAGAACCTTCCACGCCATATTCATTCATCATCCAAATCTCAAAACGAAATTCAGAACGTATGTACTCCCTAACATAACCAACACGATCATTCAAAACAGCAATATTTGAATGTCTAATGTAAAATTTGTTGCTCTCCTCCTGAGATATAACTTGGGGAAGATTCATTTTCCAAAACACATCATCACTCATGTCAAAACATAGCACAAATTCAACATTATCAGATTCAGCTAGCCAATGATAAGCTCCATTCAGATAAGCATTAAACATGGACTTAGCTATGTATCTAGCAAGGACACCAACATTAACCTCTTTCCATGAATCGGAACGAAGGCTGTATACTTGAACACTGAGCTTTTCATATTCCTTCAAGAAAAAATATGCACCCACTACAATGTTCACAACCTTGTAGTCGTTTGATTTGGGATCAAAACCGAACCCGTGTGCCACATGGAACAAGGTATTGTGTGTGTGTCTCATTGGAGGAGGGAAAGGAAGAAACTTTACCTCTCTTGTGGCTGGATTCCAGAGAATCTTTGGATTAGGGTTGTGGGGAACACCACCCAACATTTCAAGGTAGATAATGCCATTGGAATGAGCATGGGCTGTGATATTGTTTACAATGTGTATGAAGATGAATGGTGGCTTCAAATCAATTGCATGGGGTTGTGATTGTTCATCCTCAGAGACCAAGACCAGTGAAGTGAAAAACTTGTTTGTTTGGTGAAAGATCAAAAAGTTAGGCTTGTTTTTTGCCTTTTTACTGGAGCGAGAAAGATGTTCAATGATGAAACTAGTTTTTCTGGTGAGAGCATTGTAGGATTTGCTTAAGGTTCTACACCGCAGCACAGACTTTACGGGGAGTCTAACAAGGATTTCATCACTATCTCTTCTGGTATATGTTCCCTAGCCATTTTTTTGATCTCTAACATAGCGCTAATTAAGAGAGATCAAGTGAATATGAGTAAATCAAAACTCCACTCATATCAAAAAAAGACTATAACAATGGGGATGGTCACTTCTAAAACATGAATATATAGGACTATGAGGAACATTCATTGGAATTACTGATTCACCTTCTCTTTGAGTATTAGCCATTTTGGTCAATTCCCGACTAAAGAAATTATATTTTATATTTAAAGTTTTTAATTTCTTTTAATGCTTTTCATAAAGTACCACTGCCTAGTTATATTTAACCGTAGCTGTGGGGCGGATAATTGATCTAACACGGTAAGAAAAAAAGAAGTTATATATAATTTACATGAAAGTGGAAATTTATGTTTAGAAAAGTATTAATTAATTTGTATGATAGTAAGGAAATGCTTCTTAAAATTTGTAATGTTAAAAAAAATTAAATAAAACTTTCTAATTTCGTATCATGGTAAATAATAATGATAATAATATGATGGTTATTCCAGTTTTTTGTAATTATTACTTTTGAGGTATTGACCCAACTTTTATATTTGTAATGTTAAAAAAATTTCAATGAAACTTTATAATTTTGTATTATGGAAATATAATAATGATAATAATATGATGGTTATTCCAGTTTTGTGTAATTATTACTTTTGAGGTTTTGACTCAACCATTAAATTTGTAATGTTAAAAATATTTAAATGAAACTTTATAATTTTGTATCATGGTAATATAATAATGATAATAATATGATGTTAATTCAAATTTTGTGTAATTATTACTTTTGAGGTTTTTGACCCAACCTTTAAATTTGTAATGTTAAAAAAATTAAAAGAAAATTTCTAATTTTGTATCATGGTAATATAATAATGATAATCATATGATGGTTATTCCAGTTTTGTGTAATTATTACTTTTGAGGTTTTGAATATTATATGTTTCAAGGTTGGGTCTGTCTGAAAGAGTGGATCCAACTCATTCATTCAATTAAATTACCTAAACTTCCATTAGGAATGTTGACTCCATGCACTTTTGCCTCTAATGCAGATTATTGGGTCTGTTGAATATTATCATTTTTTCTACCATCTTAATGAATTTATCATCAATATTCTCTATTCTCTTATTTGGTAGTGTGCATCACCCGCAACTTAGATACATTATAATTTTTATTTTTTATATTCAAAATTTATGCTCAAAACCGTTTACCATTTTTTCTTAGAGGAGGGATTAAGTTACTCCAACAGAAACTTTATAAAGTTATGCCTAATCATAATTCTTCATTTCAATAAAAAGTATCGGTCATGTATATTTTGAAAAATATTTATTTTCATTTATTTCTTATTTAACATATTAATTTATTAATTTTTTGATAAATATTTTCATTACAAATTATATTCAATCACGAAAATAAATAATTTTTTATAAATAATAATCTTGAAATAATGCTAAATAAATTTTAACAAGAGTAATTTTTGATAACATTAGTAACAACTCCTTTTATGAATAAATAAAATATGCTAATCTTTTAATTGTAAAAAATATTTAATTTCAAATAATGCTTTATTAAAAAAAATATTACTTAATGTTTTAAGATATCTTATATTTTTATTTTTATTTTGAACTCAAGATATCTTATATTTTTTTTAAAACATAAGAATATTATTAATTGGAAAGAAAGCAAGATGACACCCCCTCTAATAAGTCCATACAAAATCATCTCCAAAACCTATCCTTAAGGCCAAAATATAGAGAATGTGTCTCATTAAAACCTTACTAGAAAAAACCCAATGGGAAAAAATCATAATGAAGAAAAAATAGTACGCAAAACTCTAGAAAGCTTAAGGGAACCACACAACCCACAATCTGATATCAATATCATATCACATAAAAACCACAAAGCTAGTGACACCTCATTACTATGCCCAATACATTTCCTTCTAGCACACTCTTACACCAAATTGGCATATCCTAACAGTTTTCCTCCATGTGCTCAAGAAATACAGCATTCGAATACAACACTCCTTCCCGCGGCCTTGAACCTTTAATTACCGGAACAAAACCTTGTCAAAACAATTTGGATTAAAACTCTCCCCTCTCGAAAGTAAAAGAATTAAACCAATGGCTTGAATTATAAGCACCAGTGGCTAAAATTATACCACCCAAAAGAGGTATATACACTCCTCTGCACCACCACGCCAATAATCAAAACACACCCCCATCTCAATGCCCCCTCCATAGTATCAGGGCCGGTCCCGACATTTTGGAGGCCCTGGGCAAATAATAAAAATGGACCCCCAATAATTTTTTTAAAAGAACATTATCTATTTAAATTATAAATAGCATCAACAACTTCAAAAATATGTGACTAACATAAACAAAATGTCATATTCTAGTCAATATAATCCAAAAAAAAATTTAACTACTTAAAAAAAGCCTCTCTCCTAGCATTTTTTGAAGCAAAACTTTCAATCAATTTTCATATTGTATATTCTCCAACATATTATTCTTAATTGCTATCAATGCTAACCCATTAAGCATTTTCAGAGTTAATTGGTTCACCAATTAATATCCACTTATCTAGTAAATTAGGTAGAAGAACCCAAGAAAACCTTTCACAATCCAATGCTAATTAAGCTCTTAAAAAACAGCTATATAGAATTAATGTCCGGAATTATTAACTAGAAATGTGTTGGTTCGCTTGGCAACGCATCTACTGGCCATGCAGCTCGCGTCTCGTGGGTTCGAATCCCAGGGACCCGACTTTTTGCATAAATTTGGAATTTAAATTCGAATTAATGGCTAAAAAATTACCGCCAGGAGGATTTGAACCTGTACCACGCAGGTTCCAGGGCATAGGGTTTTTTCATTGAACTAGCTCACTATATTAGAATATTTTCGAACATTAATAATTTATATATTTTAGAAATATATCGCACAAATTTTTTTTTTGGGGCCCCTTCTTTTTGGAGGCCCTGGGCTGTGGGCCTGCTTGCACAGGCCCAAGGCCGGCCCTGCATAGTATTAAAATCCCCTACACCAGAAGCAATGTCAACGAAACCAAAAATTCAATAACTGTCGAAGACTGCAACAGCACCCCTGTTTTTAGAAAACATCACCTACACGACCTCTTCAATCCTACTCCATAAAGAAATATTCCTCTCCCTCCCCCTTTATGCTAAACAATCTGCCATGCCATTCTGTTATATCCACGGTGCCCCTATCTTAAGTCAGTGTTCTGCCAGATGGGGATGGTTCTTTGCGATTTGATCTTGAAGTCCCTGTCCTACCACCTCTTCGTCCCCTCTAAACACCAAACCCAACTCCTTACCTAACTGCCAAGTCTCCTTAGCTCGTGTTTTAAGGTCCATGACAAGTCCATCATCGTCAGCCCAAGCAAACTCAGGAGTTACCGCAACCTTAGGCTTGTGAGGTTAGTTTCTTCATGTTGTTTCGTCAATGCTTCTTCCGTTTCTAACAAGTTTTCAAAGCACTTTAATCCCATTAACTCTTGTACCCTATATCCCGCCTCTTTCAAAAATTGTAACGCCTCCGGCACCGTAACTGGGTTGTCCACCATTGTCACCGTTTTACCGCCGGCGAGGCCCTCTTCCTCACCATATTTTCCTGGTGTATCCATGACCTCATCCTCCTTCATCCCCTGATTTTGATCCTCTGAATCCGAAGCGAAATCTTGTTCTTGTGATACTGCCTTCTGACGAAGACCCGAACAATCTTGATACACCGACATCTCTTTCTCAACAAGCACCTCACAAATTGTGCCATCTATGTTCACAACCATAACCTGTTGTTCGATAAGCGGATTAGTTGTCTGCACCAGCAATCTCCCGTAGTCGAGCCTCTCCTTTCCGGCTGTGATCCCATCTACGCACACAAAATTTCCCAATGTATCACCCAAAGCCGCAAAAAACCTTATATTCCATGCTCCAACCGGAATCTTCCAAGCTCTAACCCATATCAAATGCGATCTACCAACCATGAAATTCGAGCATGGTTTCACCCACTCAAAGATCTCCTCCAGTGCACTCTTTGCCTACAAGAGAGTAGCTTCCATTTCGGCTTTGGACTCAAATTCCAGCAACACATCGCATGCACCCATCACCTTAAGGATGATGTTAGTAATGCCAAACATTATAAGCTTCTCCCGGACAACCTTAATTGATTGTAACCCATGTGTCCTTGCACAAGCGCACCGTTGTATCTACATAATGTGACGCCCGGGGCCAACGAGGGCGGGGAGTGATCGCCGGTGCAGTGAGGCACGGACAAGGAGCGGCTCCTAGCAGGCTTATAGGCAGAGGGGCACATGAATGAACCGATCTCACACCCGAACAAGAGGTATTCCGAGACTGTATAGGGATGGACTATACAGTTGAGGAGGGCATAAAAGATTTGATTGGTACTACTCATGACAACAAGTTGCAACTTCTTTTCGGGAGCCCAACTAATAAGAACTCCATGGTTAAGTGTGCTTGCCTTGAAGGAATATCGTGATGGGTGACCTCCTGGGAAGTTTTCCCATGAAGCGCGCGAGTGAGGACAAAGCGCGCTGAAAAGACTCGTGTTGTTACCGTGAGGCCAGTCTATCAAGTCAGGATGTTACAATTGGTATCAGAGCCGACCTCTCCCAGTACGGTGTGGTTCGGGGACGAACCAAGCGGAAGTTGGTGGGCCTGTGACGCCCGGGGCCAACGAGGGCGGGGAGTGATCGCCGGTGCAGTGAGGCACGGACAAGGAGCGGCTCCTGGCAGGCTTATAGGCAGAGGGGCACATGAATGAACCGATCTCACACCCGAACAAGAGGTATTCCGAGACTGTATAGGGATGGACTATACAGTTGAGGAGGGCATAAAAGATTTGATTGGTACTACTCGTGACAACAAGTTGCAACTTCTTTTCGGGAGCCCAACTAATAAGAACTCCATGGTTAAGTGTGCTTGCCTTGGAGCAATATCGTGATGGGTGACCTCCTGGGAAGTTTTCCCATGAAGCGCGCGAGTGAGGACAAAGCGCGCTGAAAATACTCGTGTTGTTACCGTGAGGCCAGTCTATCAAGTCAGGATGTTACACATAACATAATCATCATCCATGAAGGTATGAAAAACGGTAGAAAGGGGGGTTTGAATAACGTTTTCAGTATAAAACTTCCACCTTAAAGATTTTGACAAATCTTTCGAGAACTTAAGTGCTAAAGATAAGAGATAGAAAAGCACACAAGGATTTTATCCTGGTTCACTTGATAAATCACTCAAGCTACTCCAGTCCACCCGTGAAGGTGATTTCTTCCTTCTTAGAATGAAGGCAATCCACTAATCAGGTAAGAGTTACAACTGCACTTGAAACCTACAAGTGACTAACAATTACACTGACTTAGCTCACACTAAGATTCACTCTCTTAGTCTTCTCTAGGATCCGATCAACCTTGATCTTCTAAAGGAACTAAACAAACTGTTTATCAAAGAATTGTTTACAAGAGATTTTCTTCTAAAAAGCTAATAGTAAACTCAATGAATTTCAGATGAAAGAAAGCTTAGAAGAATTTAAGTTTGTCTTGCGCGTATGTGAATGCTTCTAGCCGTTTCTTTCAATCTTCAGCCTCTTTATATACTCCAAGGATTAGGGTTGAGTGTTGCATGGGAAATGCTACCGTTGGAGGGCAGTTCTGGAAAATCCAGCTTCTGCTGTGTCTGAGACTGTTAGGTAGGTCGTCAGGAAGGTACAGTTGCTTTTGTACTTGGATAGCGACTTGACCTTTAAACCTAGGAGACTTCTGATCAGGGGAATGCTTCATATTGGAACTTGTGAAGCCGGTTGATCAGAGTTAGAGGGAAAGCCCAGATCCTCTGACCATTGTTTCTTCTGATTCTGAACTCAGAGGGAAGAACATGGTCTTCAGAGTATCTTGCTTCTGGACATCAGAGTTTCACTAATCAGCTTCTGGATCTTCAGAGTCTTCTACACCATCAGAATATCTGAGCCTTTAGTGTTTCTTGGTTATCAGACTTTCTGGATCTTCAGAGTCTTCTACACCATCAGAATATCTGAGCCTTCAGTGTTTCTTGGTTATCAGACTTTCTGGATCTTCAGAGCTTCTAGTGACTGAGTCCACATCAGAGTTTGTATAACTTCAGAACTTCTGAAGCTTTTCCACTGTTCATACTGAACATGGTGAATGCGAAAGCGTTGCTTGGGTTGCTCTTTATACACAGTGCTTCTGATTTGTGTGAGATTGAGTTGAGGTCAGAGCCTGTAAATAGCACACTCAGAAAAACACGTTAGAGTACCACAATTGTTCATATCAAAAGGTTAACTTGTAATCATCAAAACATAGAGTTGTACTACTAGATCAAAACTTGATCTTACAATCTCCCCCTTTTTGATGATGACAAAACTAAGATTTTTGATGAACAATTCTTAAACATTAAACTGAATTCACTCAGAGTTTAGAGATATAGAATAAGACTTATCCTGATGTGAATAGTTTATCTTGCTCATTCTGAATTCAAGTCACTGCTTGATTCTGAGCTTAGCTCCCCCTGAATCTAATACTTGATGAAAACGTTAGTAAAGTCTAGATTCTGAGCTAAATGATATAAGAGTTCAGAGTGAAAAACTTATGACATAGATGAAAATCGAGTAATCAGAGCGCATAAGTAATCAGAGTCACGGACAAGGTATCAGAGTCTTGGGTATCAGAGTCAACTAGAATCACTTCAGAAGAAGTGAAATGTATTCCTTGTATTTGCCCAGTGACACATCTATGGTCATGAAGGTGGAACTCTTAAATTCTCCAAAAGAAAAATAAATCACACTAACACATCTTACACATCAAAAACTGGGTTTACTCCCCCTTTTTGTCATAAGCAAAAAGCTTGGGGTGTGAAAAACTTAGCTTGAAGTACAAGGTACTCCCCCTTAGAGAAGGTCTAAGTTTAAAGAAAATGAAAACGATGCAAGAATCAGAGTTAGGCGAAATAAATAGAAGAGTTAATGCAAGAGAGGAACGTTTACTACCGGTCAAGGGAGTAAAGAGAAGGGTCAGTTACCAAGAACTTAACCTCGAGAAACTGTAGGAGCATTAACTTTCCGAGAGAAAGTGAAGCCTATATAAAGCGTTGGAGAGAAAGGTAAGCTTCACACCTCGAACAATTTTCAGTAAGGAAAAAATGGCATCATACATCGTAGCACTAGAAGAGCTAAGGAAGAAGGCCTTCGAGGAGGACTTGTTCCTTAACATCAGGCATCCAGAGGGTACAACGACCATCTCGGAGCAAACACGGACACTGCTGGAGGAGGACCTGCGTCCAGAGTTGGAGAGAGACCTGAGGGAATTTCTTGCCTTCGTTGAGGAGGTGCAAGAACTCAGCCGGCTTGAACTCAAGCTGCTGGAAGAAAAAGAGAGTTTGGAAGAGAAGCTCAAGACTGCAGAAGAGATTCTGGAGAGGGATGAGCTAAAGAACAGGCTCAACAACATCCAGCATGTACTGGAGCGTCTGGAGAAGGATAGGTCAGAGCAGCGCCAGGAGTGCAGAAGAATGAGGAGAGATCCTCCATTCTAGACTTTAGGGAAAGAATGTATGATGTAAACATAAAGATATTATGAATAAAAAGATTTTTGCAAACATTTGTGACACAAATATATATAGATATGCATAGATAATCACAAACGAACAAAGTAGAATAAATAAATAAAAAGAAACAGAGTTTAACAAAAATAAAACAACGTTAAAGAAAAGGAAAAAACGAAGAGATCCTAAAACTAGGGTTTATCAGTTCGACGCATAAGTTCCATCATCATGTGCTTCATTTCAATTAGCATGGATTCATGAATGTCAAGACGCTGTTCCATGATGTCGAGTCTGGATGAGCTTGACTGAGTAGAACCGGAAGGAACATTCTGAGCAGCTTGAGGATCTGGAATGGAAGCAGAAGCAGCAGGAGTAAACACTACTGGTGCAAGTGCTTGGCATCTAAGGGCTTCAGCCTCAGCTTTAAGTCGTTCTGCCTCTAGTCTGGCTTGTTCAGCTTGAGCTGCTGCTTGACGTGCAGCTTCTTCTGCTTGAGCTTTTTTTCTCTTGGCTTCTTCAATAGCTTCAAGAAGCTTATGTCTCTGTTCTTGTTCATGAAGAGCCACCCTTCGAGCAAACCTTTGCTTGGCAGCCTCAATCCTCTGACTTCCCTCTGCATGCAGGAGCTGCATCATAATTGGAACTTGAGCCACTAGCCAAGTGCCCAGAGTGTTCCACTCATCAGCCACACGTTCAGCATTCTCACTTAGGTCAGTCTGACCGTGCACATTGCGTAGCCTCAAGGAGGCTTCATGATAGAAAATATTGATGCACTCAGAGAGAGATGTGGGTCGGAGGGGAGTATAAGGAATTATGGAGAGGTTGGTTTCAGGAGAGGCTGGGTGATTGCTGCTGTGGGCTTCAGAGGCACCTTGTGGAGAACCAATGTTAAACATTTGAGCATTGGGTTCAGAGGTTCCAAGGTGAGGTTCTGAAGTTTCAACCAGAGGATGAGGGGATCTAACCGAGGATTGGTTAGACACAGATTGTTCTGGTTCAGGTTCTGGTTGAATAGGCTCTTGTTGGTCAGGGGCAGGGTGAGCTTGTTGAGCCAAAGGGTCTGCCTCATGTAAAGGATTGGCCAAGATAGGTTCATCTGGGTCAACTAGACGTTCAGGTCTAGGGCCAGGATATCTCCTAGGGCTTGGACAAGTGAGATAATACTCTTCTAAGGTAGATACCTTTTCTTTTCTGACCTCCATGAATTTTCTAATGGATTCAGAGTTATTGGAGGGAGAAGAGTCAGCAACATTGGTTGGGAAGGATACAGGTGTATAGGCTGTGGAAGAGTCTGTATCAGTAGTTCTGGGAGCCAGACGTTCTGATGCTCTTGGGACAGAGTGATCAGAGGTTCTGGGTCCAGGTTCTGTTTGGGTAGGCTCTGGTTGTTCATGAATGATGGGTTCAGAAGTTAATGGGTTGTATGGAATGGTAATGGGAGAGGTTGGTTCTTCTGACCTAGAGGGTTGGTTCTGGAGCAAATTCCAGAGAGGTGCTTCAGTAGGGGAAGGTTGAAAGAACGAAGACCTTGGGGAATGTGGTGGAGAGGTGGTTTGTGCAGCTGGTTGGGATTCAGGAATAGGAGTGAGGGGATTTGAAGAGTGTTTGAGCAAGGCAGATATGGGGAGTGCATCAAATAAATTCAAATCATCATCAGAAGCAATTGCAGACTTACTTGAAAGTGCTGATGATCTTGTCACTCTGGCAGGAGGTTCAGTCCTTCTGATCACTTCAGCAGCTGGTTCCACCCGTGTAGGCTTCACCACGATTCTGACCTGCTTCTTCTTCTTCTTAGGAGGACCATCCTCATTATCACCATCATCATCATCATCAGGCTTGCTGGTTTCATCTTGCTTCCTCTTGGATTGACCAGCCTTCTTCTTTTTGATCAGAGGGACATCTGATTCCTCAGAGGATTCTTCTAGGACCATCTTCCTCTGAACTTTCTTCTTGGGAGGAGAAGGAAACTCTGGAGCTGGCGGCAGTCTGCTGAAGAAGTCATCGAGATCAATTTCGAATCCTTGAGCCCTTAGGTCTTCAACATAGCACCTAATGGCGTCAGGATTGTCTGCCTGTGTCCACAGAGGGTAGTCATTCAGAGGCATCCTTCTACTTCTGATCTCAGAAGATGTGTCTTCATGGGCAGGAGCAATCTTCTTCTTGATTAGGCCCATCTTCTTTAGAGAGTTTGCCGTGAAGACATCACTGACAATGGTGGTCAGATCCTCTGTGCATCCAGCATTTATCAGATCTTGAACGAGGCCACTCTCAATGAAGAGATCAGACAAAAGTCTCCCGAAGGGAATATACTTGATCGCTGACTTGATGGAGGCAGTGGTACGAGACTTCCGGATACATTCCTTCAAGTAGGAGAACAGGAAGTAGGGAAGACAGATCTTCTTCTGGTCTTGGATGAAGAACAGCATCACCTTCTGGTTGAAGTTGATGTAGTCTGGGGAACTGCCCTTTGGTCTCTGGTTTATGCAGTGGAGCAAAATTTTGTGCCAGATCCTGAGCTTGGGATGAAGGTCCATCACCTTGTAATTCGTCTTGCCCGGTTTGTAAGTGGTGTACAGGGCCTGGTTGATTGTATCCTTGGTGCTGGGTTTCAGCTTCGATTCCGTGAGTTGGAAACGATACCCAAAAGCAGTGTCTGCACCCAGCAAGTTCACGAAGGACTTCTCTGTGATGATGATCTTTCTTCCGAGAATGTGAGATACCACCTGAGTATCATCGCAGTCGGCGTGCTTCCAGAATTCCTTGATCAGTTTATCATACACCGGTCCTCGAAGTCTGTTGAAGTAATTTCCCCAACCTTGAACTTGGACTTCAGGACGAAGATCATACCCATTTGTAGCCAGGTTGTCGAGGTCGAATCTCCATTCTGCCAGGACTTGAAGTTCCTCAGGAGGATATACGCAGTGAACGGCACAGCCCCGTTCTGCAATCGGAATAATCTGCTCTTGAGCTTGACCTTGATCTGGTGTCGGATTCTCAGGGCCCCTTTGACCCGTTGCTAGACCAACTACCATGTGAGGGAACTGGGTTGCATCTGCAGTAGTTCTTCTGGTTTGACTCACCATTTTTGAAGCGGTTGAAGGTTTGAGGTAGAAGATGAAGGTTGAAAGATGAAGAGAGATCGAGAGAGAAAACGAGGATAAGCGGTTTCGAAATTACAGAGAGAGAGAGAGAGTAAAAACCGGAAGTGAACGAGATCGTGTGTGTATAGTGGGTTTTGACAAATAACCGTTGTTGATTCAAAAAGCACTTTAAGATCAAAGGTTGAAAATTAAAGATAGATAGTAATAGTAAATACACAAATCACACACAGGAGAGAAGCACATCTACACGCAATCATAACAGACTGTCACACGGGCACAAGGAACTATGCATCAGAAATACTGACACACGTGTTGCTGTCTCAGCTTCAGAGTCAGTACCAGTGGGTACACACACTCTGATTGAGTTACCTTCTGGACTAGACATCTTCTGATCAAGAAGTATCATAGTCAGAGGTTCTGATCCATCTTCACTCTGGACAAAAGTCCATGTTCAGATTTTTCAGAATAAAATTAAATCTATCCTCTGCTAAGGGCTTTGTAAAGATATCTGCCCATTGATGGTCAGTATCAACAAACTTCAGAAGAAGTACGCCCTTCTGTACATAATCTCTAATAAAGTGATACTTTACCTCAATGTGCTTTGCCCTTGAATGCAAGATAGGGTTCTTACTCAATGAGATTGCAGCAGTGTTATCACAATAGATTGGGATATTGCTCTCAAGGATCTGATAATCCTCCAGCTGATGTTTCATCCAGAGCATCTGAGTGTTGCATATTGCTGCCGAGATATATTCTGCCTCTGCAGTTGATAGTGCAATGGTTGATTGCCTCTTGCTTGCCCATGAGACTAGATTGCTTCCCAGAAATTGACAATTTCCAGAAGTACTTTTTCTCTCTGTTTTATCTCCAGCATAATCAGCATCACAGTAACCTGAAAGCTTATACTCTGATGTTTTCTTATACATCAAGCCAAGGTTAGTGGTGCCTTTCAGATACCTTAGGATCCTCTTAACAGCAGTTAAGTGGGTTTCCTTTGGATCTGATTGGAAACGAGCACATAAATGAACACTAAATAGTATGTCTGGCCTAGATGCAGTTAAGTATAGAAGTGAACCTATCATGCCACGATAGAGCTTCTGACATACTTTACCACTTTTATCTTCTTTCTCCAGAATGCATGTAGGATGCATTGGAGTCTTGGCCACTGTAGATTCCAGCATATTGAACTTCTTCAGAAGTTCTTTAGTGTACTTGCTCTGATGGATATATGTTCCTTCTGGTGTTTGATCAACTTGTATTCCCAGAAAGTACTTTAATTCTCCCATCATACTCATCTCAAATTCAGCCTGCATCATCTCAGAAAATTCTTTGCATAGAGATTGATTAGCAGAACCAAATATAATATCATCAACATAAATTTGCACAATTAAGATATCATCTTTATAAGTCTTGCAAAAAAGAGTTGTATCTACTTTACCCCTTACAAACTCATTCTCCAGAAGGAATGAGCTAAGTCTCTCATACCATGCTCTGGGAGCTTGCTTCAGACCATAGAGTGACTTCTTCAATTTGAACACATGGTCTGGCTTCTTCTCATCTTCAAAACCTGGGGGTTGATGAACATAGACTTCCTCTGAAATATAACCATTTAGGAAGGCACTCTTCACGTCCATCTGATGTAGAACTATGTTGTGATTCACTGAGAAAGAGATCAACAGTCTGATTGCCTCCAGTCTTGCTACTGGAGCAAATGTTTCAGTGTAGTCTATTCCTTCCTGCTGGCTGTAGCCTTGAGCAACTAGCCTTGCCTTGTTTCTGACTACATCTCCTTTCTCATTCAGCTTGTTTCTGAATACCCATTTCGTTCCAATAACATGGACACTCTCAGGCTTCTTCACTAAGCTCCAAACATCGTTCTTGGAGAATTGATTCAATTCTTCTTCCATGGCCAGAATCCAATCCTTGTCCTGAAGAGCTTCATCTATGGACTTGGGTTCAATTAAGGACACCAATCCTTTCAGACTGAGCAAGGTCTCTTCAGAGGGTCTGAAGGCAGATCTGGTTCTGACTGGTTCGTCTTTGTTGCCCAGAATCAATTCCTTAGGGTGAGCTGCAGTGATTCTGCTCTTCTTCAGAGTTTGTGAGTTAGAGGGACCAGCTTCTTCCTCTGGTTCATCTTCCTCTGGCTCATCTTCCTCTGGAGCTTTGCCTTTGTCAGAAACATTAATGCTTAAATCTGCAAACTTTTCAACTAGCTTTGACCTTTTCATTTCCTCCAAAGCCAACTTCGTCTCCAGGCTTAAGTTTCAGCTCTCGGAACATACGCCTTTCTCCCGTCATGTGACGCGAGCATCCATTGTCCAGATACCATGATTGGTGTTTCAGTGGAGCTATCAAGGATATCTGCAACATAGATAATCTTGTCCTTAGGTACCCACTTTCTGGGTCCTCTCTTGTTAGTTACCCCAGAGGTTCTGATCACCTTGGGTGTCTCAACATGATATTTTAAAGGAATATTTGCATGATATTTAGTCATAGAGAAAGATCCCTTTTTAAGAGGGTTTTTAGCAACTTTAGCAGGTACAGGATCAGGCAATATGGTGCCAGAGGGAACAAAGCATTCATACAAGGATTTAGCTTTAGACATAGAGGGCTCATTTCTAATTGGTTTAGAATAGCCAATGCCATGCATTCCATTTCTGCTTACGCCATAGATCATTGAAGCCATTAAGCTTCTATCCACGCTTTTAGCTAGGAATCTTTGAAAAGACTTTTCATACTTAGATTCATTTCTACAATCAGAAGCATCACAGGCAACGATTTCTTCTAACTTAACAATCTGGTTCTTAAGCACAGAGTTAGAATTGATCAAGGCATGATTATCATTTTTCAAATCAGAAATAATTTTCTCATGTTCAGAAGGAGTCTTGGAAACAGCAGATAAGTTCTTTTTCAGCTTCTTATGCTTAGACAATAAGGAGTTATACTTATCCATAATATCAGACAATGCATGTTTCAGTTCAGAGGTAGAGAAAGAAGCGAATACCTCATTTTCATCGTCTGAGTTAGGATTTCCTTCTGATTCTGAGTCAGAGTCAACAGCTCCCTTTGACTCTGCTTCCTTGTCTTTGACAATAGCCATGAGTCCTTGGACTTCACCATCAGAGTCAACATCCTCTGACTCTGATTCATCGAATGTCACCATCAGACTCTTCTTTGTCTTGAAGTGCTTCTTTGGCTTCTTGTCCTTCTTCAGTTTTGGACAATCACTTTTGTAGTGCCCTGATTCTTTGCACTCAAAGCATGTGACTTCCTTAAGTGAGGACTTCTTCTGACCTGAGGATTCAGACTTTCCTCTTGCCTTTCCAGAGCCTTTGTATTTGCTCTGCCTGTGCTTCCAGATGCGATTGAGTCTCTTGGAGATCAGAGTCAGCTCATCTTCATCAGAATCTTCTGATGCTTCTTCAGATTGAAGAGCTTTTGACTTCTCAACCTTAGCCTTTTCAGATTTAGACTTCAAGGCTATGGACTTTTTCCTCAGATCTTGCATCTCTGAGCGCTTCAGCTCATGGAATTTCAAAATGCTGATGAGTTCTTCTAAACTCATATTCTCAACGTCTCTCGTGAGCTCTATTGAAGTCACTAAAGGCATCCAACTTTCAGGAAGACACCTGATGACCCTTATGACATGATCTTTTGTTGTGTAGCTCTTGTTGAGAGGTCGTATGCCAGCTACAAGCAACTGAAATCTGGAGAACATTTCTTCAATGGACTCATTTGGCTCCATGATGAAGGATTCATACTTTTGGATCAAAGACAATGCCTTTGATTCTTTGACTTTCTTGTTTCCTTCATGAGACATCTTCAGAGATTCGAAAATGCCTTTTGCAAACTCACGATCTGTAATCTTCTGGTACTCTTCATAGGAAATAGCACTTAGAAGAATTGCTCTTGCTTTGTGATGTTGTGAGTACAGCTTCTTTTGATCTGCAGTCATCTCTGACCTTGGGATCTTCTTGCCATCTGCATCAACTGGACGCTCGTAGCCATCCACAATAATATCCCAGAGATCTGCATCGAAACCCAGAAAGAAACTTTCCAGTCTATCTTTCCAATATTCGAACCTTTGACCGTCGAACATAGGAGGCTTTGCATTGTAACCATCTCTTTGAGTTTCACTGGTGGTGGCAGCCATTGTTTTTCACACCGGCCCGGATCACTGAACACTGTTAGGTGTGGTAATCAGAACTTGCGCTCTGATACCAATTGAAGGTATGAAAAACGGTAGAAAGGGGGGTTTGAATAACGTTTTCAGTATAAAACTTCCACCTTAAAGATTTTGACAAATCTTTCGAGAACTTAAGTGCTAAAGATAAGAGATAGAAAAGCACACAAGGATTTTATCCTGGTTCACTTGATAAATCACTCAAGCTACTCCAGTCCACCCGTTAAGGTGATTTCTTCCTTCTTAGAATGAAGGCAATCCACTAATCAGGTAAGAGTTACAACTGCACTTGAAACCTACAAGTGACTAACAATTACACTGACTTAGCTCACACTAAGATTCACTCTCTTAGTCTTCTCTAGGATCCGATCAACCTTGATCTCCTAAAGGAACTAAACAAACTGTTTATCAAAGAATTGTTTACAAGAGATTTGCTTCTAAAAAGCTAATAGTAAACTCAATGAATTTCAGATGAAAGAAAGCTTAGAAGAATTTAAGTTTGTCTTGCGCGTATGTGAATGCTTCTAGCCGTTTCTTTCAGTCTTCAGCCTCTTTATATACTCCAAGGATTAGGGTTGAGTGTTGCATGGGAAATGCTACCGTTGGAGGGCAGTTCTGGAAAATCCAGCTTCTGCTGTGTCTGAGACTGTTAGGTAGGTCGTCAGGAAGGTACAGTTGCTTTTGTACTTGGATAGCGACTTGACCTTTAAACCTAGGAGACTTCTGATCAGGGGAATGCTTCATATTGGAACTTGTGAAGTCGGTTGATCAGAGTCAGAGGGAAAGCCCAGATCCTCTGACCATTGTTTCTTCTGATTCTGAACTCAGAGGGAAGAACATGGTCTTCAGAGTATCTTGCTTCTGGACATCAGAGTTTCACTAATCAGCTTCTGGATCTTCAGAGTCTTCTACACCATCAGAATATCTGAGCCTTCAGTGTTTCTTGGTTATCAGACTTTCTGGATCTTCAGAGTCTTCTACACCATCAGAATATCTGAGCCTTCAGTGTTTCTTGGTTATCAGACTTTCTGGATCTTCAGAGCTTCTAGTGACTGAGTCCACATCAGAGTTTGTATAACTTCAGAACTTCTGAAGCTTTTCCACTGTTCATACTGAACATGGTGAATGCGAAAGCGTTGCTTGGGTTGCTCTTTATACACAGTGCTTCTGATTTGTGTGAGATTGAGTTGAGGTCAGAGCCTGTAAATAGCACACTCAGAAAAACACGTTAGAGTACCACAATTGTTCATATCAAAAGGTTAACTTGTAATCATCAAAACATAGAGTTGTACTACTAGATCAAAACTTGATCTTACAATCCATAGAGTACATTGTATTTGTGTTTGGATCCTCCACTGTCTTCCTTTGAGCATCCTCACTTGGCTTCACCTTTGGCTTCCATACCTTCCCCTTCACTTCAAACTTCAATGTTGTATTGTTCTCACGCAAATTAGATGCACGCAAAACCTTGTTCATCTGATACTTTGCTCGTTTTACAGTCAGAAACACCCCTTGAAACTTCAATCCTTTGAACATTGTAATCGCGTGCCGAGCATCCATGTCATGTCCATAGCGAACAAAGCCAAATCTGAATCTTCTTCCCTCCCTTCGTCGTGGTTGTAAGTACACATCCCTCATCGGACCTGCTTTCACAAAAATCGCCATCACCATCTCCTTACTAACACTGTCATTGAACCCATCAATGAAAACTGAAAAGGAACCCCCAATCACACCTTCTCGACACTGCCTCTCTTTCCATCTCTCTCTCCACCGGTTACTCTGATGCACCTCCACATTCCTCCTCTACGGTGGCCGGAATCGCCATGTAGACGTTCCAGGGAGCTGAGCCCTAGCAGAGCTCATCTCTCATCTCTTCCTAGGATATATTTAATCATGAAATAAATTAATTTTAATAAAAAAATATATAGAATGATTCAGCATTTCAGCTTACTTTTAAACAATTACTTACTAAAGAAATATACTTAGATTTGGTACAGTAATTCTTTTCACTTAATGTCTTAATACTTTATCAATATTTTTACCAATATCATATTATATTTAATACTTTATTACTAAATTATTTGTTGGTTTAACTATAGATATACTCTATTAAAAGTTTAAAACAATGTTATTCGACCCTGGTGTGGTAAATGCTTAATGTCTATCCAATAGTGTGTCTCTTAAGGATTGAGCTCTTGACTTTAGGGGTTCAAGTGACCGGAATCAATCGGGTTATTACTAAATGTTTTAAAACAACTTAAATTCAATCATGAAAATAATTAGTTTCTATAAAAAAATAATTTAAAATTTTGGTGGTTAATTTTTATCAATTACAACTAAATAATCTATTTTTTTAGTGGGAGACTTTACTTTAATGTTTTTATTATTTAAATACGGAGACTGTTGAGTGGACTAGGGTAGTGACTCGTGCATTGCTCGTGCAGTGCACAAAACAATATATCTTATAATTCAAAATAAACAAAATATTATATAAGATTGTTAATAATTTTAAATAAATATTAGCAAATTCTTTTATTGAAAATATTTAAAAATAATTTGAAAGTATAAACAAATATTTATACCGAATATTCTTTCAATCCATGATTTCAAGCTAAACTGCTACATATGGTTTAGGAGAAGATGCTACGAATCTTTTTCTTTTAACCATGATGGAGTACATGGTAATTGTCTTCTGATTTATGCTTCCATTATCATGAGTAGTCTTTGTGAGTTATTATGGTGTATGTATGGTTTTTGTGTATGTTATTACATATATATATATATATATATATATATATATATTATTCTAAAATACAATACCTCTTAATGACAGAAATATCAATTTTTTAATCAATATCAATATCAATCAATATCAATATATACTAGAAAAGAACAACTTCTAGCATGACGTGTCGCTCTCACAGGCCATGTTAGTGACGTGTCGCTCCCAGATTAATTCTTACCTAATATTTTACATGTAAGCTCTTTCTCCTTGGCCCCACTTGCCACATGTGCCCTGATTTTTCCTTACCTTATTTCTCCTTAATAAAAAAATACATTTTTAAATTATAGATTTGATTAGGATTTGGGTTTTTTATTTCTTGATTTTATCTTAATTTATTTTTGATTTATTTTTAGAGTATTAATTAATTTTTATGGTATTTTTATTGAATTTTCGGATTTTTAATTAATTCCGGATTTTATGAGTTTTTAGTGTGATTTGCTAGATTTTGATAGTTTTTATCTATTTTTATTCAGTACATTTTTAAATTTTAGATTTGATTAGGATGTATGTTGTTTATTTCTTTATTTTATCTTAATTTATATTATTATTTATTTTTAGAGTATTAATTTTTTTTATGGTATTTTTATTGAATTTTCGGATTTTTAATTAATTCCGGATTTTATGAGTTTTTTTATTGTGATTTGCTAGATTTTGATAGTTTTTATCTATATTTATTTAGTACATTTTTAAATTTTAGATTTGATTAGGATTTATGTTGTTTATTTCATGATTTTATCTTAATATAAAATCTGTGATAAGTGATTTAAATCAATAATACATCCCATCAGCAAAAACCCTCTTAAAACCCTGCCTACCTCCACTATCTCCTCCATGGAATTCATCTCCTCATGCAATTTTCATCTCATCTCTCCACTGAACGGAACCACCCCCACAAAATCGTCTCATCTTTCAACGGAACCACTTTGCCATCGACTTGCAATCGCATCCCTCCGATTTGCTGCCTTGGACTGATTGGGAAGGTTGCAGATGGAGGTTTCAAATTATTTTCTTCCTTTGCTTGCATAATATGTTATGGTTTTTTTCAATTTTATTTTACTTTACCTTTAACTTTCATTCACTCATGTTTGACTTCAAGGTCAATTTCGTTCATCACTTGCCATGATAATTTCAAATTCTTTTCTTCAGTTTTTTTTTATAGATATTCCACCAAAAGAGATTCTTTGGAAGTCATGGATGGTGAGTCCATTTTATATTCTATATGGAATTTTGCAATATTTTAATTTGTTTTTTATGTTTTCTGATTCTCCTTTGTATGCGATTCTATTTTATTCGTTTTTCTTAATTTGCATCTAAAATTTGTGTCCTATGTTATAGGAGGTGAAACATTGATCTGTGTATGTTTTGATTAACCTAATCATTGTCAGTGAAGTGGATTGAGGGAGTGAAAGAATTGAGGGGAGAGAAAGGAGAAGTTGTAGATTTTTTTCCTTGCAACTTTTTTATTTGGTTATTTTTTCTTTTTGCCTGCTTCTTGCACCGAGGAAATTAATTATTATTGTTGGTGCTTGCCGTTACAACTACAGAACTACATATCATTGATGAGATTTTACTGCTTATCTTTGTTCGCTCAAGCTATACTATTAAGGTTAGACTTTTAAAACTGGTGCTATCCTTTCTAATATACTAAACGCCTAAACCAATGTTCTAACAATAAATTGATTTCCTTGGCTTCCCTGGAAACATTTGACATGAATTTATCCGTAGGTACAGAACGACAATGAGGTGCATACCTCTTTTTGACTACACTCTCTGATTTTCAGCTAGCTGAAGATGAAACATGATTGATGACTCAAGATCTTATCTTGCTCTCATTTCAAGTAAGCCACGAAACATGTGAGACCAGTACTCATGGAGGTTTTTCTCAGTCCATTATATGTATATATTCACCAGATAAGAGATAGAGATGTGTGTTTGGTGTTGCACTACTGTGATGCATATGTATATATTCACCAGATAAGAGATAGAGATGTGTGTTTGGTGTTGCACTACTGTGATGCATATATAGTTTCACTGACTTAGTTCATCAATTCTACATCTATCTATCATCATTACATATATTAAAAGTCACTTTTTGAAGGCAATATTAGATTTTATAATTAATCATTGTTCTACTATGGTTCAATTAATCAAACTTTAGTGTGATTGGAAGTCTTGCTTGCATGAGTGTGTAATTATCACATTACGATTTAGTATCAGCATATGTTTGAAAAAAAATATGAATAATGCAAAAAAAAATAAAAATTACTAAAAAGGGGTAAAAAAAAATGGTATTTACAGGAATGGTGTGTTTTTGGCCAGCTGGGAGCTTGTGTGGCAAGAGGGTGAGATTCGCTCCACCCAACGCGAATCCAAAGCATTGAATTCGCCCCACATAAAACGCATGCAAGGCATCATCAATCCGTCAGAGAAAATTCGCCTCAAAGAAAACGAATGATGTTTGTAAAGGATTCGCCTCATACCAAGCGCATCCCTGTCATGTACTGCAAAGCCAAGGAATCAGATCCCACCTTGGGAAACGAAGGAATCTCACTAAATATGGCACATGGAATTCGTTTCATATAGGGCGAATCCATATGCATGCGTTTTATGTGGGGCGAATTCAGTGCTTTGCATTCGTGTTGGGTGGAGCGAATCCCACCCCCTTGCCACACAAGCTCCCAGCTGGCAAAAAACACACCATTCCTGTAAATTTGATTTTTTTTACCCCTTTTTGGTAATTAATTTTTTTTTCCGCATTATTCATATTTTTTTTTCCATATGTTTTTGATTTGGTTATTGTACTTTCAACAATAGTGCTACATAAAGCAAAGAGTTGTTTTAGCCGTTCAACAAATATAATGGGTCTAAAAT
This sequence comes from Lotus japonicus, assembly GCF_012489685.1. Lineage (NCBI taxonomy): Eukaryota > Viridiplantae > Streptophyta > Magnoliopsida > Fabales > Fabaceae > Lotus > Lotus japonicus. The sequence goes on from NC_080046.1 coordinate 53,835,625, forward strand.
TTCTAGAGGGATTTTCTTCCATTCATCTTCTTTAGTAGCATGTGATTAGTTTCCCCTTACAAATAGATCTGATTGGTTATGGAAACCACTGGCCATAGCCAAAAAGTGGCTTCAATTCATTCTTTGACTTTCATATCTGTCTGCAAATTTGATTGCTATCTTTGCACTATCATAGCTAGATTGATGTTGCACATATTGCTATTATGTTTGGTGGTCTTTAGTCTATCCTACTCTAACATGTCTATCAATCTCACTTCATAAGTTCTTGATTTTCTGTTACTTAGAATGCACATACGGCTGGAAGCTGCTGATTTGGAAGCAAGTTTCATTTGAATTAGCATGAGTTCATATTAATTCATGTTAAAGTTGGACAACAATCAGGAATAGCACCTAGGATTGCTGCTGATTTGGAAGCAAGTTTCATTTGATTTTTTAATTAGAAATAAATATTTTAATGATTTAAATTCAAAATGTGATACCTTCTTACTTTATGAAGTGCTTTTTTTATGCCAGAGAACAAACTCTGGTTGCAGTGAAAACAAAATTTGCATATGATGTTAGGTACTGTGTGGAATTTGTGAGTGTGTTTGTGGATAATTTATAAGAAAAGCGGTGGTGATAGTGAGGTAGAGAAATCTGAGAGAGATTTTGATGTAAATGAAGATTTTTCTTTCTTATGAGATTGAACTTTTAACCCTTATCCACATCATTCGAAATTTCTATTACTATTATTTTCGACACTTATGTCACTGACAAATAATAATTAGGTTTTGATGTAATGTATATTCTTTGTAATGGAGAATTAAGTAGTTGTTTTTAAGAGTCTTTTATATATAATTCAGATGCAAACAGTGTGCACTCAGCTATCACTTGAGCATTAGAGCAAGTAAAGGGAGCATACTACGACTGCTTTACTATTCTAAATTTTTTTATCGTAGAAATGCTCCGGTAAGTACAACAAGCTCAAAAGCAGAATAGCATGATGAAACTACTAGATATTATTAATGAACCAAACCTTTCAGTTCCAAACTGTCAAGACCTTCGTTAGAAATTTGTTCTAAAGTACGCCCATTAGTACTACTATAAGAGCAAAGCAACATGCTTCTTATATTAGGAGATAGACAAAAACAGAGGTTGCCTTAGTAAGCTTTCTCACCTGGATCAACAGAAAAAGCAACTGAAATTCGATCGATGAAAGTTGGAATGGCAAGGTTTACTCTTAAAGTCTTCGGCTGGAGGAGGATACAAGAGATCGACCTTGAAGCAAGCAAGGTATGGTGGGTGTCATCATATTCATCGATATTACCCACCAGATAGACTTGAGAAAAGACTTTCAGGCATCCTGAGAGTAAGGAGAAACTGGATCTAAATGTATTAGAAAGAGCCTAAAAGCTTTTATATATAGGAATAATATTTTACATGAAAATACTTCTACATAAAAATAAATGTTAATAAGATTTCATCGAAATTTTTTTTTGTTACAAGAAAAATATAATATAATATAGTTTGATGTTAATTTTTTACTACATAATAATATAGTCCACTTTAATTTTTTTGTACAAATTATTATAGGAGTTAAATTCTCCTACGGGAAGAAATATATTTTAACAAGAAAGTATCTTCATTAAGTATTAATTAATGTATCAAATACAATAACAAATTTCGCGGTACATTCTTTTTTTTTCTAAGATTAAAATGTGTTCTGAATGCTTTATTGGTGATTCTTCATATCCATAATTTGTGTTATTGTCTTTAGGCTCATGAAGAATGTGAAACGACTTCATGTTGATATGGGTCAAACTTAGTTTATTTTATTGTGTAAAAAATGAACTCGCATAATCACGTACATAAAGAATCTTTTCTCTTTTTTTCATTGTAGATTAAATCAGCTATTGTTTATTAGCCATCATTAAACCACATCCCCTAATATGTTTTGCATAATTTGAGATTTGGTTAACCAATTTTTTATTAGTTATTCAATTGACGAAGTTCAATCTATGCAACAAGGGTTTTAATTTAAGACTTTTTGTCCACTTTGCTCATCATTTCATACTCTTCTATTTCATCAGTTGTTTATTATATTTTTAATGATCAAGGTATTAATTGACCTATCAAATATAATTGATGTATTCCCCGTGCAACGCACGGGTAAAAATTCACGGGTAAAAATTGTCTTCTGATTTATGCTTCCATTTTTCATGAGTAGTCTTTGTGAGTTATTATGGTGTATGTATGGTTTTTGTGTATGTTATTATATATATATATATATATTATTCTAAAATACAATACCTCTTAATGACAGAAATATCAATTTTTTAATATCATAAAAATGGAAAAATACTTCTTAGAAAGGAAATATTTATTTATTTAAAAATGTAAAAAACATTAAAAATACAAATGCCATCAAAGATGTTTTTCTACGGAAAACTTTAAATTTTTCTTATATTCTTATCTTCATCCTAAAGGCTAAGCCTAATGCTAAAATGGCTAATAGTCTAATACACAAAGAGCAAGAGGAATAAATAAGTCCAATGAGTGTTTCTCCCAGTCTTATATATTCATGTTTTGGGAGCCACCATTCCATCTCCATTGTCGATGTCTTTTTTTTATATGAGTGGAGTTTTGATCTACTCACACTGACATATCTCGGGTTCTGATTCATTCGCTCTTCATTTTCTCTTCCATCTCATATTTGTTCTTATTCTTTACCTATCTTACTTCTTTCCCTATCATATCTCATATCATATATCTCATTTCTTTCATTTCTTTCTTGAGTGGAATGGAAAATCAATTGTGAACAAACACTCAAAGAATCAACAGCCACAACATAGAATAAAAAATCCCAAGGAAGAAAACCCAAAAAGTCACAAAACAAAGCAAGACAATATCTAAGTATAATTTTTGCAGTACTTTAAATACTAATAAAATTACATACATTTTTTATCCATATGAAATACATTGTCTTAAAGTTACATAAATTTAAAAGTTATTTTGTACAAAAGGATTAAGATACTTTCTGATCCAGAACAGAGCTCTGCCCAATGCCTGTCGGGTAGTAAGGATTGAATTTGTCTGAAAAAATGAAAAAATGTTTACATGACAATTGACAAAGTATGATGATAAATGTATACCTTGTGCTTTGTATAAATCAATAGAATGCACCATTTTTTCTCATGTAATTTGCAACCATTTTCAAGATGCACATTCAAAAGTTTAGAAGATTGAATTGTAGAATGCTAACTGCTGTTGAGTACGATAGAACGGGGAATATGTTGATTCAATCTCTGTGTTTTAGAGACTGTGATTTGATCTTCCTATACCCATTTTTCTAAAGGGGTGGTGATTTTAGAATAATTTGTTTTCACTTCATGGGTGTGGCAAAACTAATGATACCATTAGACCATCTCCAATGGTTTCAACATTCAACACCCTCAACACTCCACTTTTTCTTTTCCCAACACTCCACATCATCTTCTCTCTCCAGTTTAACACTTCATTCAACTTTTACCCACTCCAATGGTTTTTCATTCAACACCCTACCCCCTACCCCACCACTTTTTTATTTCATATTTTGACTTAATTTTATATTTTTCTTTTTATGATTTCATAAAATTAAAATTTTCGATAAAAATTAAATTAAATAAATATTTTTTTAACGTAAATTAAATTAAAACACTTAACAATTTAATATTTTTTTAAAAAAATATACACAATAATTTATTTTATTTTATTAACTTCAAATGGAAGAAAAGAAACTAAGCACACAATAATATATTTTATTTGCTTAACTTAAAATGCAAGACAACAAACTAAGCACACAATAATATATTTTATTTGCTTAACTTAAAATGCAAGACAACAAACTAAGCACACAATAATTTATTTAATTTTCTTAACTTAAAATGCAAGACAACAAACTAAACACACAACACACAAATAACGTAATTAGTACGATACAAAGCATATTTAATCATAATACATTCCAAACTTTGCCCAGATGTGCTTCACTAGATCTGCTTGCAGTTCGTGATGGACTTTTGGATCACGCAACTCGGATCTAGCACGCACATGATCCGCAAAAGCGGGTAACACCTCGGTCGAGTATGGTTGCGGTGTACTAGATCCACTTCCCTCAACTTGCTCAAAATCGGTCCAGCGTTGAGAATATGAATCTCGTTCATCCTCAACAATCATATTATGTAATATGATGCATGAGCTCATGATGATACCCAAATCAGTTATGTCCCACAAGCGAGCTGGTTCACGGATGATTTTAAAACGAGCTTGAAGCACTCCAAATGCACGTTCGATGCCCTTCCAACATGCCTCCTGATGTTTTGCAAAGCACTTATCGAGTTCACTTTGAGGAAGTCTAATAGATTTGACGAAAGTTGGATAAGAAGGGTAGATACCATCAGCTAGATAGTATGCCATATTATAGGGACGTTGATTCACGATGAAATTCACACTTGAAACGTTTCCCTGTTCCAATTCATCAAACACTGGTGACCGGTCTAGAACGTTTATATCGTTCAACGTTCCCGGACATCCAAAAAATGCATGCCAGATCCAAAGATCAGGAGATGCAACTGCTTCAAGAATAACTGTGGTGGTTCCCTTATCCCCTCTAGCAAATTGACCTTCTCATGCTTTAGGACAATTTTTTCACTCCCAGTGCATGCAGTCAATACTCCCGATCATGCTTGGGAACCCCCGCATTTCACTAACCTGTAGTATTCTTTGCAGGTCCTCTTGGGTTAGTGCTCTCAGGTACTCTTGCTCATACAATCGTATGATTCCTTTACAGAATCTACGTAAATGAAGGTATGAAAAACGGTAGAAAGGGGGGGTTTGAATAACGTTTTCAGTACAAAACTTCCACCTTAAAGATTTTGACAAATCTTTCGAGAACTTAAGTGCTAAAGATAAGAGATAGAGAAGCACACAAGGATTTTATCCTGGTTCACTTGATAAATCACTCAAGCTACTCCAGTCCACCCGTTAAGGTGATTTCTTCCTTCTTAGAATGAAGGCAATCCACTAATCAGGTAAGAGTTACAACTGCACTTGAAACCTACAAGTGACTAACAATTACACTGACTTAGCTCACACTAAGATTCACTCTCTTAGTCTTCTCTAGGATCCGATCAACCTTGATCTCCTAAAGGAACTAAACAAACTGTTTATCAAAGAAATGTTTACAAGAGATTTGCTTCTAAAAAGCTAATAGTAAACTCAATGAATTTCAGATGAAAGAAAGCTTAGAATTTTTTGAATATGTCTTGCGTATGTGAATGTTTCTTCTAGCCGCTTCTTTCAATCTTCAGCCTCTATATATACTCCAAGGATTAGGGTTGAGCGTTGCATGGGAAATGCTACCGTTGGAGGGCAGTTCTGGAAAGTCCAGCTTCTGCTGTGGCTGAGAACGTTAGGTAGGTCGTCAGGAAGGTACACTTGCTTTTGTACTTGGATAACGACTTGACCTTTTAACCTAGGAGACTTCTGATCAGGGGAATACTTCATATTGGAACTTGTGAAGCCGGTTGATCAGAGTCAGAGGGAAAGCACAGATCCTCTGACCATTGTATCTTCTGATTCTGAACTCAGAGGGAAGAACATGGCCTTCAGAGTTTCTTGCTTCTGGACTTCAGAGTTTCCACTATTCAGCTTCTGGATCTTCAGAGTCTTCTACACCATCAGAACATTTGAACCTTCAGTGTTTCTTGGTTATCAGAACTTCTGGATTTTCAGAGCTTCTAGCGACTGAGTCCACATCAGAGTTTGTATAGCTTCAGAACTTCTGAAGCTTTTCCACTGTTCATACTGAACATGGTGAATGCGAAAGCGTTGCTTGGGTTACTCTTTATACACAGTGCTTCTGATTTGTGTGAGATTGAGTTGAGGTCAGAGCCTGTAAATAGCACACTCAGAAAAACACGTTAGAGTACCACAATTGTTCATATCAAAAGGTTAACTTGTAATCATCAAAACATAGAGTTGTACTACTAGATCAAAACTTGATCTTACAATCTCCCCCTTTTTGATGATGACAAAACTAAAATTTTTGATGAACAATTCTTAAACATTAAACTGAATTCACTCAGAGTTTAGAGATATAGAATAAGACTTATCCTGATGTGAATAGTTTATCTTGCTCATTCTGAATTCAAGTCACTGCTTGATTCTGAACTTAGCTCCCCCTGAATCTAATACTTGATGAAAAACGTTAGTAAAGTCTAGATTCTGAGCTAAATAATATAAGAGTTCAGAGTGAAAAACTTATGACATAGATGAAAATCGAATAAACAGAGCGCATAAGTAATCAGAGTCATGGACAAGGTATCAGAGTCTTGGGTATCAGAGTCAACTTAGAATCACTTCAGAAGAAGTGAAATGTATTCCTTGTATTTGCCCAGTGACACATCTATGGTCATGAAGGTGGAACTCTTAAATTCTCCAAAAGAAAAATAAATCACACTAACACATCTTACACATCAAAAACTGGGTTTACTCCCCCTTTTTGTCATAAGCAAAAAGCCTGGGGTGTGAAAAACTTAGCTTGAAGTACAAGGTACTCCCCCTTAGAGAAGGTCTAAGTTGAAAGAAAACGAAAACGATGTAAGAATCAGAGTTAGGCGAAATAAATAAAAGAGTTAATGCAAGGGATGAACGTTTACCACCGGTCAAGTGAGTAAATAGAAGGGTCAGTTACCAAGAACTTAACCTCGAGAAACTGTAGGAGCATTAACTTGCAGAGAGAAAGTGAAGCCTATATAAAGCGTTGGAGAGAAAGGTAAGCTTCACACCTCGAATAATTTTCAGTGAAAAAGAATGGCATCATACAACGTAGCACTAGAAGAGCTGAGGAAGAAGGCCTTTGAAGAGGACTTGTTCCTGAACATCAGGCATCCAGAGGGTGCAACGACCATCTCGGAGCTAACACGGACACTGCTGGAAGAGGACCTGCGTCCAGAGTTGGAGAGAGACCTGAAGGAATTTCTTGCCTTCGTGGAGGAGGTGCAAGAACTCAGCCGGCTTGAACTCAAGCTGCTGGAAGAGAAAGAGTGTTTGGAAGAGAAGCTCAAGACTTCAGAAGAGATTCTAGAGAGGGATGAGCTAAAGAACAGGCTCAGCAACATCCAGCATGTACTGGAGAGTCTGGAGAAAGATAGGTCAGAGCAGCGCCAGGAGTGCAGAAGAATGAGGAGAGATCCTCCATTCTAGACTTTTTAGGGAAGTAATGTATGATGTAAACGCAAAAAGATTATGAATAAAACGAGTTTAGCAAACATATGTGTCACAAGTATATAGATATGCATATATAATCACAAACGAACAAATTAAAAAGGAAACAGAGTTGAACAAAAGGAAAACAAAGTTAACGAAAAAGAATAGAAAAGAAGAGATCCTAAAACTAAGGTTTGTCAGTGCGTCGCAGAAGTTCCATCATCATGTGCTTCATCTCAATCAGCATGGATTCATGAGTGTCAAGACGTTGTTCCATGATGTCGAGTCTGGATGAGCTTGGCTGAGTAGAACTGGAAGGAACATTCTGAGCAGCTTGAGGATCTGGAATGGAAGCAGAAGCAGCAGGAGTAAACACAACTGGTGCAAGTGCTTGGCATCTAAGAGCTTCAGCCTCAGCTTCAAGTCGCTCTGCCTCAAGTCTGGCTTGTTCAGCTTGAGCTGCTGCCTGACGTGCAGCTTCTTCTGCTTGTTCTTTCTTTCTCTTGGCTTCTTCAATAGCTTCAAGAAGCTTATTTCTCTATTCTTGTTCATGAAGAGCCACCCTTCGAGCAAACCTTTGCCTTGCAGCCTCAATGCTCTGACTTCCCTCTACATGCAGGAGCTGCATCATAATTGGAACTTGAGCCACTAGCCAAGTGCTCAGATTGTTCCACTCATCAGCCACACTTTCAGCATTCTCACTGAGGTCAGTCTGACCGTGCACATTGCGGAGCCTCAAGGAGGCTTCATGATAGAAAATATTGATGCACTCAGAGAGAGAGGTGGGTTGAAGGTGAGTATAGGGAATTATGGAGAGGTTGGTTTCAGGAGAGGCTGGGTGATTGCTGCTATGAGCTTCAGAGACACCTTGTGGAGAACCAATGTTAATCATGGGAGCATTGGGTTCAGAGGTTCCAAGGTGAGGGTCTGAAGTTTCAACCAGAGGATGAGGTGATCTAACCGAGGATTGGTTAGACACTGAATGTTCGGGTTCAGGTTCTGGTTGAATAGGCTCTTGTTGGTCAGGGACATGGTGAGCTTGTTGAACCAAGGGGTCTGCCTCTTGTAAAGGATTAGCCAAGATAGGTTCATCTGGGTCTACTAGACGTTCAGGTCTAGGGCCAGGATATCTCCTAGGGCTTGGACAAGTTAGGTAATATTCTTCCAAGGCAGACACCTTTTCTTTTCTAACCTCCATGAATTTTCTAATGGATTCAGAGTTATTGGAGGGAGAAGAATCAGCAACATTGATTGGGAAGGATACAGGTGTAAAGGCTGTTGAAGAGTCGGTATCCGTGGTTCTGGCAACAGGACGTTCTGATGCTCTGGGAGCAGAGTGATCAGACGTTCTGGGTTGTGGTTCTGTTTGGTTGGGCTCGGGTTGGTCATGGATGATGGGTTCAGAGGATAATGGGTCGTACGGAATGGTGAGGAGAGAGGTTGGTTCTTCTGACCTAGAGGGTTGGTTCTGAAGCAAATTCCAGAGAGGTGCTTCAGTAGGAGAAGGTTGAAAGAAGGAAGATCTTGGGGAATGTGGTGGAGTGGTGATTTGTGCGGCTGGCTGGGATTCAGGAATAGGAGTGAGGGGATTGGAGGAGTGTTTGAACATAGCAGAAATAGGGAGTGCATCAAATAAATTCAAATCATCATCAGAGGCAAGTGCAGGCTTACTTGAATGTGCTGATGATCGAGTCACTCTGGCAGGAGGTTCAGTCCTTCTGACCATTTCAGCAGCTGGTTCCACCCGAGTAGGCTTCACCACGATTCTGACCTTCTTCTTCTTCTTCTTTGGAGGACCATCCTCACTATCATCACCATCATCAGGCTTTCTCTTTGTCTTCTTGACCAGAGGGACATCAGATTCCTCAGAAGATTCGTCCAGAACCATCTTCCTCTGAGCTTTCTTCTTGGGAGGAGAAGGAAACTCTGGAGCTGGTGGTAGTCTGCTGACGAAATCATCAAGGTCAATTTCGAATCCTTGAGCCCTTAGATCTTCAACATAGCATCTGATGGCGTCAGGATTGTCCGCTTGTGTCCACAGAGGGTAGTCATTCAGAGGCATTCTTCTTCCTCTGATTTCAGAAGATGTGTCTTCATGAGCAGGAGCAATCTTCTTCTGGACCAAACCCATCTTCTTCAGAGAATTTGCAGTGAAGACATCACTGACAATGGTGCTCAAATCCTCTGTGCAACCAGCATTGATCAAATCTTGCACCAAGTTGCTTTCAATGAGAAAGTCTGAGAGCAGCCTCCCAAAAGGGATATATTTGATTGCAGACTTGATGGAGGCGGTGGTGCGAGACTTCCGGATGCATTCCTTCAAGTAGGAGAACAGGAAGTAGGGAAGGCAGATCTTCTCCTGATTTTGGATGAAGAACAACATCGCCTTCTGGTTGAAGTTGATGTAGTCTGGGGAACTGCCCTTCGGTCTCTGGTTTATGCAGTTGAGCAGGATCTTGTGCCAGATCCTGAGTTTGGGGTGAAGATCCATCACCTTGTAACTCGTCTTGCCCGGTTTGAAGGTGGTGTACAGAGCCTGGTTGACTATGTCCTTGGTGCTGGGTTTCAGCTTCGATTCCGTCAGTTGGAACCGATACCCATAAGCAGTTTCTGCACCTAGCAGATTCACGAATGACTTCTCCGTGATGATGATCTTTCTGCCAAGAATGTGAGAGACCACTTGAGTATCATCGCAGTCTGCGTGCTTCCAGAATTCCTTTACCAGTTTCTCATACACCGGTCCTCGAAGTCGGTTGAAGTAATTTCCCCAACCTTGAGCTTGGACTTCAGGACGAAGATCAAACCCATTTGTAGTCAAGTTGTCGAGGTTGAATCTCCATTCTGCCAGGACTTGGAGTTCCTCAGGAGGATAAACACAGTGAACGGCACAGCCCCGTTCTGCAATTGGAACACTCTGTTCTTGAGCTTGAACTTGATCTTGAGTTGGATTCTCAGAGCCCCTTTGACCCGTTGCTAGACCAACTACCATGTGAGGGAACTGAGGTGCATCTGCAGTAGATCTTCTGGTTTGTCTCACCATTTTGAAGAGGTTGAAGGTTTGAGGTAGAAGATGAAGGTTGAAAGATGAAGAGAGATCGAGAGAGAAATCGAGAAAAAAGGCGGTTTTGAAAAGCAGAGAGAGCGAGAGTGAAAACCGGAAGTGAAAGAGAACGTGTGTGTATAGTGGGTTTTATCAAATAACCGTTGTTGATTCAAAAAGCACTTTAAGATCAACGGCTGAAAATTAAAGATAGATAGTAACAGTAAAATACACAATCACACACAGGAGATAAGCATATCTACACGCAATCATAACAGACTGTCACACGGGCACAAGGAACTATGCATCAGAAATTCTGACGCACGTGTTGTTGTCTCAGCTTCAGAGTCAGTACCAGTGGGCACACACACTCTGATTGAGTTACCTTCTGGACTAGATATCTTCTGATCAAGAAGTATCATAGTCAGAGGTTCTGATCCATCTTCACTCTGGACAAAAGTCCATGTTCAGATTTTTCAGAATAAAATTAAATCTATCCTCTGCTAAGGGCTTTGTAAAGATATCTGCCCATTGATGGTCAGTATCAACAAACTTCAGAAGAAGTACGCCCTTCTGCACATAATCTCTAATAAAGTGATACTTTACCTCAATGTGCTTTGCCCTTGAATGTAGGATAGGATTCTTACTCAATGAGATTGCAGCAGTGTTATCACAATAGATTGGGATATTGCTCTCAAGGATCTGATAATCCTCCAGCTGATGTTTCATCCAGAGCATCTGAGTGCTGCATATTGCTGCTGAGATATATTCTGCCTCTGCAGTTGATAGTGCAATGGTTGATTGCCTCTTGCTTGCCCATGAGACTAGATTGCTTCCCAGAAATTGACAATTTCCGGAAGTACTTTTTCTCTCTGTTCTATCTCCAGCATAATCAGCATCACAATAACCTGAAAGCTTATACTCTGATGTTTTCTTATACATCAAGCCAAGGTTAGTGGTGCCTTTCAGATACCTTAGGATCCTCTTAACAGCAGTTAAGTGGGTTTCCCTTGGATCTGATTGGAATCGAGCACATAAATGAACACTAAATAATATGTCTGGCCTAGATGCAGTTAAGTATAGAAGTGAACCTATCATTCCACAATAGAGCTTCTGACATACTTTACCACTTTTATCTTCTTTCTCCAGAATGCATGTAGGATGCATTGGAGTCTTGGCCACTGTAGATTCCAGCATATTGAACTTCTTCAGAAGTTCTTTAGTGTACTTGCTCTGATGGATATATGTTCCTTCTGGTGTTTGATCAACTTGTATTCCCATAAAGTACTTTAATTCTCCCATCATACTCATCTCAAATTCAGCCTGCATCATCTCAGAAAATTCTTTGCATAGAGATTGATTAGCAGAACCAAATATAATATCATCAACATAAATTTGCACAATTAAGATATCATCTTTATAAGTCTTGCAAAAAAGAGTTGTATCTACTTTACCCCTTACAAACTCATTCTCCAGAAGGAATGAGCTAAGTCTCTCATACCATGCTCTGGGAGCTTGCTTCAGACCGTAGAGTGATTTCTTCAATTTGAATACATGGTCTGGTTTCTTTTCATCTTCAAAACCTGGGGGTTGATGAACATAGACTTCCTCTGAGATATAACCATTTAGGAAGGCACTCTTTACGTCCATCTGATGTAGAACTATGTTGTGATTTACTGAGAAGGAGATCAACAGTCTGATTGCCTCCAGTCTTGCTACCGGAGCAAATGTTTCAGTGTAGTCTATTCCTTCCTGCTGGCTGTAGCCTTGAGCAACTAGCCTTGCCTTGTTTCTGACTACATCTCCTTTCTCATTTAGCTTGTTTCTGAATACCCATTTCGTTCCAATAACATGGACATTCTCAGGCTTCTTCACTAAGCTCCAAACATCGTTCTTGGAGAATTGATTTAATTCTTCTTCCATGGCCAGAATCCAATCCTTGTCCTGAAGAGCTTCATCTATGGACTTGGGTTCAATTAAGGACACCAATCCTTTCAGACTCAGCAAGGTCTCTTCAGAGGGTCTGAAGGCAGATCTGGTTCTGACTGGTTCATCTTTGTTGCCCAGAATCAATTCCTTAGGGTGAGCTGCAGTGATTCTGCTCTTCTTCAGAGTTTGTGAGTTAGAGGGACCAGCTTCTTCCTCTGGTTCATCTTCCTCTGGCTCAACTTCCTCTGGAGCTTTGCCTTTGTCAGAAACATTAATGCTTAAATCTGCAAACTTTTCAACTAGCTTTGACTGGTCAGAGTCAAGCTTATCATCAAATCTAACATGAATAGATTCTTCAATAGTCTTAGCATCAGTATTATAAAATCTAAAACCTTTAGATCTATCAGAATAACCAAGTAATAGACACTTAGAAGACTTAGCATCAAATTTATGCAATCTATCCTTAGTATTGAGAACATAACAAACACAGCCAAAAGGATGAAAATAAGAAATGTTGGGTTTTATGTTCTTCCACAATTCATAAGGAGTCTTATTCATAATTGGTCTCACAGAGATTCTGTTCTGAATGTAACATGTTGTATTTACTGCCTCTGCCCAAAAGTGCTTAGCCATGCCAGTTTCTTGGAGCATGGTTCTAGCCATCTCCTGAAGAGTTCTGTTCTTCCTCTCAACAACACCATTTTGTTGAGGAGTTCTGGGACAAGAGAAATCATGTGCAATTCCATAGGAATCAAACAGACTCTCAAACTTGTCATTCTCAAACTCTCCACCATGGTCACTTCTGACACGCCCAATCCTACAAGCCTTCTCGTTTTGCACTTGAGCAATGAAGGTAGAGAACACAGCATGAGACTCATCCTTGCGGGTTAGAAACTTTACCCATGTCCAGCGGCTATAGTCATCAACGATAACCATCCCATATCTCTTGCCACCTATAGACTCAGTTTTCACTGGTCCAAAAAGGTCTATATGCAGAAGTTCCAACGGCCTTGAGGTTGAGACAACATTCTTTGCCTTGAAAGGGACTTTTGTGAATTTGCCTTTCTGACATGCTTCACAAAGAGCGTCTGAAGCGAACTTCAGATTGGGTAAGCCCCTGACAAGATTTAGCTTGCTCAGCTGAGAAATCTTTCTCATACTGGCATGCCCTAACCGTCTATGCCATACCCACTGCTCTTCATCAACAGACAGAAGGCACTTCACATTCTGAGCCTCCAACTCAGATAATCTGATCTTATAAATGTTGTTCTTCCTCTTGCTGTTAAACATAACAGAGCCATCGATCTGACTTACAGCCCGGCAGGACTTTTGATTGAATATAACATCATAACCCTTGTCAGCTAATTGACTTATAGACAATAAGTTATGTGTTAAGCCGTCTACCAATAAAACATTATCAATGCATGGACTACTATCTACACAAATAGTACCAGTACCAACAATTTTACCCTTTTCATTTCCTCCGAAGCCAACTTCGCCTCCAGGCTTAAGTTTCAGCTCTCGGAACATACGCTTTTCTCCTGTCATGTGACGCGAGCATCCACTGTCTAGATACCATGATTGGTGTTTCAGTGGAGCTATCAAGGATATCTGCAACATAGATAATCTTGTCCTTAGGTACCCACTTTCTGGGTCCTCTTTTGTTAGTTACCCCAGAGGTTCTGATCACCTTGGGTGTCTCAACATAATATTTTAAAGGAATATTTGCATGATATTTAGTCATAGAGAAAGATCCCTTTTTAAGAGGGTTTTTAGCAATTTTAGCAGGTACAGGATCAGGCAATATGGTACCAGAGGGAACAAAGCATTCATACAAGGATTTAGCTTTAGACACAGAAGGCTCATTTCTAATTGGTTTAGAATAGCCAATGCCATGCATTCCATTTCTGCTTACGCCATAGATCATTGAAGCCATTAAGCTTCTATCCACGCTTTTAGCTAGGAATCTTTGAAAAGACTTTTCATACTTAGATTCATTTCTACAATCAGAGGCATCACAGGCAACAATTTCTTCTAACTTAGCAATCTGGTTCTTAAGCACAGAGTTAGAATTTACCAAAGCATGATTTTCATTTTTCAAATCAGAAATAATTTTCTCATGTTCAGAAGGAGTCTTGGAGACAGCAGATAAGTTCTTTTTCAACTTTTTATGCTTAGACAATAAAGAGTTATACTTATCCATGATATCAGACAAAGCATGTTTCAGTTCAGAGGTAGAGAAAGAAGTAAATACCTCATTTTCATCGTCTGAGTTAGGATCTCCTTCTGATTCTGAGTCAGAGTCAACAGCTTCCTTTGACTCTGCTTCCTTGTCTTTGACAATTGCCATGAGTCCTTGGACTTCACCATCAGAGTCAACATCCTCTGACTCTGATTCATCAAATGTCACCATCAGACTCTTCTTCGTCTTGAAGTGCTTCTTTGGCTTCTTGTCCTTCTTCAACTTTGGACAGTCACTTTTGTAGTGCCCAGATTCTTTGCACTCAAAACATGTGACTTCCTTGATTGAAGACTTCTTCTGGCCTGAGGACTCATACTTTCCTTTTGCCTTTCCAGAGCCTTTGAACTTGCTCTGCCTGTGCTTCCAGATGCGGTTGAGTCTCTTGGAGATCAGAGTCAGCTCATCTTCATCAGAATCTTCTGATGCTTCTTCAGATTCTTCTTCTTCAGCTTGAAGAGCCTTTGACTTCTCAACCTTAGCCTTTTCAGATTTGGATTTCAAGGCTATGGACTTTTTCCTCAGATCTTGCATCTCTGAGCGTTTCAGCTCATGGCATTTCAAAATGCTGATGAGTTCTTCTAAACTCATATTCTCAACGTCTCTCGTGAGCTCTATTGAAGTCACTAAAGGCATCCAACTTTCAGGAAGACACCTGATGACCCTTATGACATGATCTTTTGTTGTGTAGCTCTTGTTGAGAGGTCGTATGCCAGCTACAAGCAACTGAAATCTGGAGAACATTTCTTCAATGGACTCATTTGGCTCCATGATGAAGGATTCATACTTTTGGATCAAAGACAATGCCTTTGATTCTTTGACTTTCTTGTTTCCTTCATGAGACATCTTCAGAGATTCGAAAATGCCTTTTGCAAACTCACGATCTGTAATCTTCTGGTACTCTTCATAGGAAATAGCACTTAGAAGAATTGCTCTTGCTTTGTGATGTTGTGAGTACAGCTTCTTTTGATCTGCAGTCATCTCTGACCTTGGGATCTTCTTGCCATCTGCATCAACTGGACGCTCATAGCCATCCACAATAATATCCCAGAGATCTGCATCGAAACCCAGAAAGAAACTTTCCAGTCTATCTTTCCAATATTCGAACCTTTGACCATCGAACATAGGAGGCTTTGCGTTGTAACCATCTCTTTGAGTTTCACTGGTGGTGGCAGCCATTGTTTTTCACACCGGCCCGGATCACTGAACACTGTTAGGTGTGGTAATCAGAACTTGCGCTCTGATACCAATTGAAGGTATGAAAAACGGTAGAAAGGGGGGGGTTTGAATAACGTTTTCAGAACAAAACTTCCACCTTAAAGATTTAGACAAATCTTTCGAGAACTTAAGTGCTAAAGATAAGAGATAGAAAAGCACACAAGGATTTTATCCTGGTTCACTTGATAAATCACTCAAGCTACTCCAGTCCACCCGTTAAGGTGATTTCTTCCTTCTTAGAATGAAGGCAATCCACTAATCAGGTAAGAGTTACAACTGCACTTGAAACCTACAAGTGACTAACAATTACACTGACTTAGCTCACACTAAGATTCACTCTCTTAGTCTTCTCTAGGATCCGATCAACCTTGATCTCCTAAAGGAACTAAACAAACTGTTTATCAAAGAAATGTTTACAAGAGATTTGCTTCTAAAAAGCTAATAGTAAACTCAATGAATTTCAGATGAAAGAAAGCTTAGAATTTTTTGAATATGTCTTGCGTATGTGAATGTTTCTTCTAGCCGCTTCTTTCAATCTTCAGCCTCTATATATACTCCAAGGATTAGGGTTGAGCGTTGCATGGGAAATGCTACCGTTGGAGGGCAGTTCTGGAAAATCCAGCTTCTGCTGTGGCTGAGAACGTTAGGTAGGTCGTCAGGAAGGTACACTTGCTTTTGTACTTGGATAGCGACTTGACCTTTTAACCTAGGAGACTTCTGATCAGGGGAATACTTCATATTGGAACTTGTGAAGCCGGTTGATCAGAGTCAGAGGGAAAGCACAGATCCTCTGACCATTGTATCTTCTGATTCTGAACTCAGAGGGAAGAACATGGCCTTCAGAGTTTCTTGCTTCTGGACTTCAGAGTTTCCACTATTCAGCTTCTGGATCTTCAGAGTCTTCTACACCATCAGAACATCTGAACCTTCAGTGTTTCTTGGTTATCAGAACTTCTGGATCTTCAGAGCTTCTAGCGACTGAGTCCACATCAGAGTTTGTATAGCTTCAGAACTTCTGAAGCTTTTCCACTGTTCATACTGAACATGGTGAATGCGAAAGCGTTGCTTGGGTTACCCTTTATACACAGTGCTTCTGATTTGTGTGAGATTGAGTTGAGGTCAGAGCCTGTAAATAGCACACTCAGAAAAACACGTTAGAGTACCACAATTGTTCATATCAAAAGGTTAACTTGTAATCATCAAAACATAGAGTTGTACTACTAGATCAAAACTTGATCTTACAACTTTCCAGTCTATCTTTCCAATATTCGAACCTTTGACCGTCGAACATAGGAGGCTTTGCATTGTAACCATCTCTTTGAGTTTCACTGGTGGTGGCAGCCATTGTTTTTCACACCGGCCCGGATCACTGAACACTGTTAGGTGTGGTAATCAGAACTTGCGCTCTGATACCAATTGAAGGTATGAAAAACGGTAGAAAGGGGGGGTTTGAATAACGTTTTCAGTACAAAACTTCCACCTTAAAGATTTTGACAAATCTTTCGAGAACTTAAGTGCTAAAGATAAGAGATAGAGAAGCACACAAGGATTTTATCCTGGTTCACTTGATAAATCACTCAAGCTACTCCAGTCCACCCGTTAAGGTGATTTCTTCCTTCTTAGAATGAAGGTAATCCACTAATCAGGTAAGAGTTACAACTGCACTTGAAACCTACAAGTGACTAACAATTACACTGACTTAGCTCACACTAAGATTCACTCTCTTAGTCTTCTCTAGGATCCGATCAACCTTGATCTCCTAAAGGAACTAAACAAACTGTTTATCAAAGAAATGTTTACAAGAGATTTGCTTCTAAAAAGCTAATAGTAAACTCAATGAATTTCAGATGAAAGAAAGCTTAGAATTTTTTGAATATGTCTTGCGTATGTGAATGTTTCTTCTAGCCGCTTCTTTCAATCTTCAGCCTCTATATATACTCCAAGGATTAGGGTTGAGCGTTGCATGGGAAATGCTACCGTTGGAGGGCAGTTCTGGAAAATCCAGCTTCTGCTGTGGCTGAGAACGTTAGGTAGGTCGTCAGGAAGGTACACTTGCTTTTGTACTTGGATAGCGACTTGACCTTTTAACCTAGGAGACTTCTGATCAGGGGAATACTTCATATTGGAACTTGTGAAGCCGGTTGATCAGAGTCAGAGGGAAAGCACAGATCCTCTGACCATTGTATCTTCTGATTCTGAACTCAGAGGGAAGAACATGGCCTTCAGAGTTTCTTGCTTCTGGACTTCAGAGTTTCCACTATTCAGCTTCTGGATCTTCAGAGTCTTCTACACCATCAGAACATCTGAACCTTCAGTGTTTCTTGGTTATCAGAACTTCTGGATTTTCAGAGCTTCTAGCGACTGAGTCCACATCAGAGTTTGTGTAGCTTCAGAACTTCTGAAGCTTTTCCACTGTTCATACTGAACATGGTGAATGCGAAAGCGTTGCTTGGGTTACTCTTTATACACAGTGCTTCTGATTTGTGTGAGATTGAGTTGAGGTCAGAGCCTGTAAATAGCACACTCAGAAAAACACGTTAGAGTACCACAATTGTTCATATCAAAAGGTTAACTTGTAATCATCAAAACATAGAGTTGTACTACTAGATCAAAACTTGATCTTACAGTAAACACTACAATGTTGTAGTCTCTCATATTTTGATGTACTCATCGACTGCATCTGCTGCCACACCATATGCTAACATTCGCATTGCTGTGGTGCATTTTTCTAAGGGCGATATACCTTCTTTCTTCGCTGCATCAACTCGCTGGGTGAAGTAGTTATCACTACTTGAAAGGTCTGCAACGATTCGAAGGAAAACATGTTTTTGCATCCGGTACCGGCGACGGAATATTCCATCGTCGTATGTAGGCTCATTGGCAAAGTAGTCGTCAATTAGCCTTTGGTTTGCCCCTGCATGATCTCTACTGAGATGTTTTCTACCACGAGGTGCACTATCCTCCAATATTAGATTTCGACGATCCCTAAATCGGTTGAGTATATAAGTGTCTTCTCTCTCACTTTTTTCAAGGTATGCTTCGAGATCAAACTCTGGTGGATCCATTTTTTGTGAAATTTGAAGTAGATGGGAAGAGATACATTGAATGGTGGTTCTATGAGTCCATATATATAGATAAATTGAATGGTGGACACTGATGGATTCGAAATAATATTAACTATAGTTAATTATCGAATAAGGACTAGATTCGAATTGAGTGATACATATTCAAACTCGGTAACCCATACATTAAAGCCACTGACAACACTGACAAATTATTAAAGTAAACAGTACAGACTTGACAAAACACTGACAAATTATTAAAGCAAACACTACAGACTTGACAACACTGACAAATTATTAAAGCAAACACTACAGACTTGATACCACTTGAAAATTAATAAAGCAAACATTACAGACAATTAATTTCCAAAGAGCTCTTGGGACAACCTCTTCAACAGCTCTTTCTTGTGGTCATTGAGATGCTCCTCTTCACTTAACTTTAGAAATAATTCCATTTTCTTAGCTTCAGTCTCCTCTTTCCTCAATTTATTAGCCTTTTGTTGCATCGATGCTATCTGCTTCAATTGTTCAACCACTATCTCCTTGACTTGTTTGTATTCAGTTCAATCTTTCTCCATCATCTCCAAGGCAGCTGTTGTGCTCTTCTTTTTACCCTTTTTTTTAGCTGCCTCCCTACCCATTGGACGGGGAATCGATCCTATAGAGTTTGAGCCACATGCATCACTCTCGCGAGATCTCTTAGATCCACTACTTCCTGAGCCAACATTTCCTCCTGCTTGACTACAGTAACATGATTGATCACGGAGAGCCTGCCATTCTGCCATCAAATTAAATTGACCCTTCTTCCCATCTGCGTATAATTCTTGCGCTTGGGTCAAAATATCATTCTCCGACCAACCGCTTCGTTGCATACGCTTAGCGCCATCATAAGCGCCAATCCATTTATTTATTTGCTTGCTCATATAATTATAACGGTTTCGGCATGCATTTCCATCCCGCGGAGGATCGAATGAGCAATGCTGATTACAATACTCAGCAATTTGACCCCAAAATGTTTCTCCTTTTTTGTTTCTCCCGACAACACTGTTTGTTCCATATTTAAGCCACCCACTAATTAACACCCTATTTTGATCAGTGTTCCATGCTGGTAAGCGACTTCTCCTGCTCGTAGGAGTTGAGTCCTCTTCATTTGGAGTGGCTTCATTACCAGCTGTCATGCCACCAAGAGTCATTTGTGTTGAAAATTCGGGAAATTCAGGTGCACCATCATTAGACGGCGGTGTTGGAGATGGATATCTGAACATAGATCCATGATGGGGATGAGGACGTTGGTTGAGAAATTGATTTGGATCTTGAAAATTGTTGGGATTTTGGTAGTTAGATTGATTTGGATCTTGATAATTGTTGGGATTTTGGTAGTTGGAAAATTGATTTGGATGTTGATAATTGTTGAGATTTTGGTAGTTGGAAAATTGATTTGGATGTTGATAATTGTTGGGATTTTGGTTGTTAAATGAGTTAGAAGAATTCTGGGTGTTGAAATGGTAATTGTTGGGATCCATTTCAAAGGAAAGGGGATAATAGAAAGATAATAAGATGATGGAAAACTTGGTTTTTTTTTCTGTGTCCAAATCAAACGAACCAAGTCTCTATTTATAGAGAAAAAAAATCATGAATTTTGGTAAAAAAATTATATTTTTAAAATTTTTTTTGAATGAAATAATTGAGTTGGAAAGATTAGGATAAACGAAAATCGCCCGGACCAATCAAACAACGTCACGTGTCCCACTGCAGCGCCTCCCTCTCTCCTCTGACGCGTGTGTGGCACGCGCCTGTCGGTGCCCAACCAGGGCATGCCACGTGGCTCCGGATGCAGGTTTCAGCTGTGTTTAAATTTTTTCAACTCCTCTCTCCCCCTTTCAACTTTCAACACTTATTTTAAACACCATTACACACACATTTCAACATTAAACACACCCCTTTCAACACCATGATAAAAATCATTCAAATTGTTCGTAATATTAATCAGTTCCAATTCACAAATCCTTGACATATTAACTTCTTTTGTCTACCCATCAATAGAAGAAAAGAGTTTTATTCAAATTTATTCATGCAAAATACAGCACAAGAGTGAAGATCACTGATAATAACTATAATGTTTTGGCTATGAAATACACATTATAAGTTGAATACTTCATTTGTTCCTAGTTCTTATATTTTTTCTGTAACCTGCAGCAGATATTAAGAATTAACGACTCTGCAGTTCTTTCGAATCTCTCCCTCAGAACCAGTTAGCGGGTTTATGTTCCCCATTTTGACCATGGCATAGGCAAACTCCATAAGAAAAAACCTTTCATTTTCGCTATAAAACTGGACCAAAGGTTTAGTAGTTGCGGTGGCGTCCTCACTCGAAAACAGAATCTGGTCAGAGCCAAGGAGACCCTTTCCATGGAGCAAGTTCTTGAAGTAGTGGTTATCAAATTGATCCGCTGAGTCTTGGTCTAGCACACTAGTTATGTTCCCATCTCCACTTTCTGGGCACAAGTTTTGCAATTCAGTAAGTGTGTCAGTTTCTATAGTATCATCTGGTGCTCCTGTTTCGGAGAAATTGAACAATCTTTTGCTAAATGAGGCACACCTTGCTCGCCCAATGGTATGTGAACCTGAAGAAATATTTCACATGTACATAAATAAATAGATAGATGTTAGTAATTGTTCAATTTATGAGAATAGGTAATAGGTGACATTAATCCTTGTAGGCTTATACCACTATTGTTTTCATGACTAATGTTTGAAAATGCTTATACAATTCATTATAAAACCAAAATCAATTCTAGAGATAAGTTTTTGAGTAGCTTATGAGTGTTGTAATTAATTCTGAGGAAAAGATAAGTTATTTAAACATATTACCTGATAAAGTAACAACATCTTTGTGATCAAGGCCAACGTTATTAAACTTGGAAATGATGGTATCTAATGTGTCAGTTGGAGCGGGAATTGAAATATTTGCCAATGTCCCGTTTGAGACTAATCCATCTCTCCGTCCTTGCGGAACAAACCAAAAGGGACCTCCACTCTGCAAAACGTGAATGTGATTATGGTAAAAAAGTAAACACAAACCGATAGCATATTCAGATCAGCTTGTGTTTATTTCTTCAAAATCAATTATGACAACCAGAAGCTATTGACAGAAACTTCTAATCAGAATTGATTCTAACTTTAGAATAAAATGTAAAAGGACTTCTAAACATGTATTCAGCTTTCCTTTTTCTTTGTGAGATAACTATATTTAATCATTGAACGTACCAGTTGAACAGAGTCTCTAGCAGCTATGGCTAATATATCAGCACAGGACACAACTCCACTACATGCACTCTCCACTGAACTTTTGATTCTATCTATAACTTCAAATCCTCTAGCAGAATTCAAGTTAGGAGCAGCAAATTTCTCACTATCTTCATCTCCATCCAGTAGAATTGAACCATCACAACCCTGATAGTAAAATATATTGGATAAAGAAAAAAAAAGTGATCAACCCTTAGTACATAAATTACTTGGTATATTATATCTGTTCAAATGTTTTCTAGCAGAATAGCTAAGTCTAAAACATTTCAGTCTTAGTAAGGTGTTTTTTTGCTACTATGGGGCAGTAAAAATATGAATTGATTGATAAAATTTGATTATGGAACAACAAATATGAAGTGTTTTAAAGTTAAAAATTAAAATGGAATCTTAAACTTGCAATTTAACCAAAAAAGGAACTAGAACATGCAAGTCAGGCCATTTTTTACATACATTTACAAAGCAATCATGGAAGTGAAGCCGAAGCAAAGAAGCACCCATTCGCATCTCATTTTTCAGAGCGTTTTGGACCTCTCTTCTCACTATTCCAAAAAGATCAGGGCATGTTTTTGCATAAAAATATGGGGACAATTGGGACCTTACAGCCACACTCAAAATGAAGAAACTCATAAGCCAAAAATATGCATTAGAACTGCATGATCTATTCATTATCATTTTGCTGTTACCAAGTTGCTATGCATGTGGAAAACAAGCCTAACAATGGCTTTATTTATAGCCAAGAAACGAGTCAAGTAGCAATTTCTTTTTGTTTTGTCGATTAGGATGCAACTTAAAATGCTGCTTGGTGCTGGCGGCAGCAATGCTCTTGCATTCAAATTAAGATTTTATTGCTACAAGATTAGATGCTTTAACATATGCATTTGAAAGTGGTGTCAGTGTCACCCTACTAATCAAATTCTGAGAAATGTAAACCTCCTATTCAAGTTTATGAATGAGGACATTAAAAAAATTTAGATAACAAGTCAAACACGGTCGATTTAGATTACAACCATGGAGCACTGTGAAGTTGAGCAAGCATTAACAATTTAAAATTGTTATTTACTGTCATCTGCTTTATGAGAACCAAAACAAAATGGTGCAGCCACCTCTAGATAATTGTTGCTTACAATTCATTCGTGGGAATATGGATCAAAATCCTCTGTCTCCAAATCGTGTCTCAATTTTTTGTTCTACCAATCAAATCTTCTCATGTCAAATAAAACTTGTAATTTTTAATTGACATGTCAAACTAATTCAATCTTGTTCCTGGTGGGGTGTGATAAATGTCAAGGGTATGAGACTATGAGTTACCACTTGTCCTGGCTCCTGGGCAGGGCATAACTATTTTCCATTGGCAAATGATATAAGAAAATTGGAGAATGATCTGTCCCTTTAAAGAAGCAGAAAAGGCGTTTTCCTCTCTCAACTGAAATATGTCGTTTGAAGTCGATTGTGTGTGTATCTTTTACTTGATGAAATCAATTTAAGGCTTCTTCACTTATACTATGGTGTGACAACCAAGCTTCTCTCACACTGCCCGAAGCCCCCTAATTATAATTTTGTTAAATCCAAATAGGGAATGGCCAAGAAGAAAATCTAAACAGGAACCAGCTCATGTGGCAGAGAAATGGGAGAATAAGGTTCAATGCTGCAATCTGAAAAAACAAAATAGCACTCGTATCCCTCCCCCAACTCCAACACGTGAACACAAAACAGGGACCAGCTTTTTTTGGAAGATACAAATGTTACTCCTCAATAGTTATGTGCATCATGAAGAATAGTGCAAATAAGAGACATTTTCATGAAGTGCATGCAAATGTCTATTTATACAAGTGCTAGTGGATATTCAAACATAGCCTATTCGCGGCCGCGGCCAAGCAACAAAAACAGAATTAATTTTTTAAGAATTTTGTACAAGTTCTTAGAACTTAATATTAGACATGGAATTAATCCCAAGAGGTTGGTGCTCTTTGAGTCCGACAGTTTTCTCTGCCTTGGATTGGGGCAACATCCTCTCACCATAAATATTTGTTTACAAAAAAAAAGACATGCGATCATGTATAGAGAAACTCAGAAGAAAATTAAGCAAAAAGAAAACCGAAGCAGCATTTTAGCAGAAACCAGAAAGTCTCCCCATAAGAGGGGCAATGAGATACCCTGTAAACTCAATAATGTTAATTGCCAGTATTTAAAGGAACAAGAAATGATGTTGAAACAATAAGCTAGCAAAACAAAACTAATGTACGGTTCTACCAAGTACATGGCAGAACCAAAACTGAAAAATACCAAACTACAAGAGCACAAGCCCAAGTTCAGATGGTTTCAAGGCACTCCGAATCCGGTAATTGTACAAGTAGTAGTGAAGCTGTCCATCTCCAGGTCCAAACTTGAGCTCTCTGAGGAAACTCTCATTATGCATCACATCCAAGGCATTGAAAACATCAAAATCCTTCTGCTTCGCCACAATCAGCGCATCATTCATCAGCTGAGGCAGCGGAGTCTTAGTAGACACATTATAATAAGAATAAGCAGCTTTCAAAGTGGAGTAACTCTGATTCCCAAGGATGGAAGAAGGAAGAGTGTAGAAGCTGCAGAAATCCGTAATCTCATGGCTGTCAGGGCTCTCAACCAAGTAGCTATCCACCACATTCTCATTGGGAAGAAGCCAGTGCTCAACATCACTCTGATCAAACTCCGGAGCAACAACAAACTGACTCAAGTAGTTCCTCAGCAGCCGCGTAACGGCAGGAACATCCCGCGTCTCCATTTTCCTGAATCCAGGAGTGACAGTTGATTCAGGCAGCTTGTAAAGCTTGATAGTACGGCTCATCGTCATCCTCGCACCAAGCCTCGAGAATCCAACATCAATAAGCTTCTTCGGGTTCAACGACCTGTGCCAATACTGACAAGTCGTGATCGGAGTCGGAAGCACAACCCCAGCAGTGTAAGAAGCTTGCCAGATATTCTCCAAATGAACCCTCCTAGTAACCTCCTTGATCATAACCGGGGCAAGCCTCTTCGACCTAAGCTTCTTATGCACACACAGGAAATTGATCTCCGCCATCTTCACAACATTATCCCTCACCCTAATCCTCGCAGGGACACCACTGATGAAAGCCACCAATTTCTTCGAAGATTTCGCACGAACCCCAATGTGCCAAGATTTATAATAATCAGGAGTGCACAAGGCCCATCTCAGAAACTCCTTGGAGTAATTGAACCTGAACATGTTCTCATCATCCTCAACATAATTGTTCTTCAGCAGGAGATAAACCTCATCACAGGTCTCCTCAGATTCCATGTCACAAGTGGTCCACTCATAAGCACTGGGAAGGTTGTAGGGCTCCTGCTTCACCTCAGATAGCGGTGTCGGCGGCTCAATTGGGCCTTCCGGTAGCGTGGTGTCGCCGAGATCCTTGTATTGGCCGACAGGCTGGGTTTCCCAGAATTTGTGTGTCTTCCCTACAGACATGGAATCTTGGAAACTCCGAACCATGGTTTCCAGCGAGGTGGTGTCAGTGTCACCTTTGGGAATTGCGGAGTCTCCTCCGTCAACAACAAGATCTGGTTTTGCATCTTGTTTTGGTGACCCAGATGGAGAATTGTTATCACCCATAGCAATGATCACAGAAATTCAGAAATCCCAACTCTGGAGTGAAAACAGGCAAAACAAATTCAATTGAAAACAGAGAAGCGTGACAACATTGATTGGATTATTGATGATGATGATGAAACAATGACAATGCCGAATTGATAAACAAAATTGAAATTGTGATGAATGAATTGCATGCGAAAAGAGAAAAATGAGATTGAGATTGTGAATAACTTACAGTTTTGGGGGAAGATTTGGATGAGAGAGATGAAGAATTGGAAATTGGGGTTTACTTGGCGATAGTATCTATCTATCTATCTGACGGAAAAGCCGAAAGCGGCTTAGCGTGAATGGGGAAGGGAAGGGATCATGAGAGAGTGTACATTTTGTACTTTCTTCCTGGAGATGGTATTGATTTTTTTTACATTTTTTTCATTTTTAAAAATCATTTTTATGTTTATCTCTTGTTTTATCATTTCTTGCTCTTATTTATTTATTTATTTATTTATTTATTTATGTTTCGGGAGGCACTCAGACGAATCACCCTCAGGTTGATCGCAATATCCCCTTAGCTCAAGCTCCACAATTATTGTGGACCAAAGTAAGGGACTGTTGTTTCGGAAGGCATCGTAGCTGATTAACCCCTAGGTTGATCGAGTTGCTCCTCTCCCGATCAGCCTAAGGTCGACCACTCCATCGAGCACAGATGGCCTCCCATAAGAGAAAAGATCTTGATCACTTCACCCATCCCATTGCTGACCCTACAGGCTAGCTGTAGAGTCTGGGTTCGAGGCTCGAGATCTAATCTCATTAACGAGGAACCATCAATCGTTGGATCTCTGCGAATAGTAGGTGCTCAGAGAGACTTAACGATGCATATGGGCCCGAAACTAGGCACTCATGACACTCCCAGGGCTACCCCAACCCCACAAACAGATATGTAAGGCTCTCTCGCAAAGGTTATCAGGTACACTATCTATCACACTTAACTTAGAGATTTCATAGAATGACTCAACCACTAACTTAGGCGTCAAAGTGCCTTTGCAGGATCCCTCCCGGGCTCATCAACGATGCTCGGACCTTTTGCTTTCTTTGATGTTTCTTGCAGACGCTACCCTTTTCCTTCTCCGCCTAAGGTTCCATCGCTTCTCCTCAATCAACACCTCTCCGAGTGATTTGATCGGTTTGACCCGATCAATTTATTTATTTATAAAGGAGAATTTATTAATTGTTATATATTTCGTAGTTTTTTTTACGGTGAAGTCTATAGTTTTTTTTTTTTTTTTGAAAGTGAGTTTGTAGTTATTCACTAGTGTTTAAATTTATGGCGGATTTTACGAAGTCACTAAAAGCATGTATATTTACATAAATCTAGAGTACATTTTTCCTTTTTTTATAGGCGTACATTTTTCCATTTATTGTAGTGTTTATAATTCCAGTTTTTGTTACTAAATTAAATTTAACTCAGTATTAGTTATCTTGTAAAATAATTGCTTTCTCAATATATTGTTGATTTTTCAAGTAGTCAATCTTAAATATCATACTCACATCATCAAATGTTTTCTTATTAAGCCACTTGACATAAAGTTCATAATAAATAAAAATAAAAATAATGTTAATCACTTCTTAAAAGTGGTTGTTTGAACACCTGAGTTGAGATTTTGATTCTTATGATCCACACTTTATGAAAGTACATGTATTTAGATTGGTTGTCAGTGATTTTCAAGTGTGGTAATAGTTTCACAATTAAGAAGAAATTTACAAACCAGAGCTGACAAAAAGTCATGTAAAATCAAATTATAAATATCATATTTACAATGAATTATGATGATAATAAAAAAGTCTATTTGTTAGATGTCATGATGAGAGAAAGGAGGAGATCTATGTTACCTAAAAATACATCCTACTTAACCATGTAATTGATCAAGTGTTGACGCAGATAATGGGGTTTTATTTCACATAAAAAATAGGGTTAATCATCTACTTGGTTCCTGTCTTTGTATCGCCGTCTGAAGTAAGTTTCTCAACGAAAAATTTATAAATCTAGGTCCTCTAGTTTGCAATAAGTCTGGAGCAGGTCCTCGCCGGAGCCCGGAGCTCCGACGAGTGATGAAGTGTCATGCTGACTCAATTAAGTGAGCTGACATGGATTTTAAAAAAATAAAAAAATTACATGTCAAATAATTTAACCCAATTAACCAAAATAAAACCTTTTAACAAATATAATCCAAATCTAATTAACAAAATCAATTCCCCCTCCCCAAATTAACCCCAAATCCTAAATCACCTATTCAGAATCACACCAATTCCAAACCCTAATTTTTCTTCCATATAACCATCTTCATTGCATTCCAAATCCAAATGCAGGGGATGAACCATCATCTAAATCTAACAGAGACACCCTTCCTTCATCTCTCTCTCATGAACAACATCATCACCCACCGCCATGGACGCTTCTTCTTCTTCTTCTGGAACCTTCCTCCTCATCACTCTCCTATTCCCGACGACGATTTCTCCACTGCCAGTCCTCTCCGCCACCGACCCCAAAATCCTTAACCAGTTCAAGAAAGGCCTCGACAAAACGGAGCTCCTTCCCTGGCCGGAACAAGGCGGTGAACCATATGGCACCCCGCGTTAGGAGATGAGAGAGATCGAGAATGAGGAACCCAGGTGAGGGCTCCATCAACGAGACCATGAATCAAAACTCCACCGTGAAGCTGGAGAATTCAAGCTATACCCACTTGATACCGAACCTGGCATGCGCCCTGATGATGGCCTTGTCCTCCTCCGGCGTGAACAGACGGTGCTCCACGTACGGCAAGAGCTGGCGCAGACGACACGATTTCCCTGATCGATCCGGAATCGATTTGCTAATCGTCGTGAACCTGAACCAGCTTCATTTACGCTTGAGACAGTGACCAAGTAGATGATTAATTCTAAAAAATACAACAGTGATTTGAGTAGAGGCATGTGCAACCTTCAATTTGTAAGCATAATTTCAGCGCAAATAGAGTAAAGATGTGGGCTATTCAGTTTTTTTGATTCTTCTATCTCTATTGTGTAGTTGTATGTTGCTGAAATAAAGTTGAAGTCTCCGAATGATAGCTCAAGTGATAAGAACTAAGAGACATATGAGTAGGGTGTGAGAGGTCCAGGGTTCAATCCTAGATGTTGCAATTTATCTTTCTGATGTAAAAAAAAATAGAACTGAAGCACCCCCAATATTTTTATTTATATAAAAAATTGTCTATTTATTTATTTTAAAAGTATCCCTTGGTGCTATACTGCTATTAACAGGGATTGTAATCAACCGGCATATTGGTTAGCTAGGAAGGGAGCCTCTTCGCTAGCCTTGGACATGTGTCTTATGGAGTCACCACCCTTAGATTGAGAGATCCTCATTTTGAGAGATCTTTTAGCAATTCCTTAGTGTTTTTTGGGTTTTGTTGTTAGCTTTCCGAGATAGAAAAAAAAAACTTTTTTTATTAGTATCATAACAAACACCTACAATATCTTAATATCTACTGTACATCTCACATATTTTTTTTATAATTATATCCTATCTCTACCTTTATCTCTACTCTCTTTTATCTTCTAAAAAATCTTGTGTTCATTTCACCCTCATGTTGGAATGTTGGTTTTTCTTATCTCTTGCACCAAAAAAATTCGATTTTTTAACACACTTTTTTTGGGACAAATAACTCACTTATTAACTGGACTTTCTTAATGTTTGCGTTTTGGGCTAAAGCCCAACTGGACCGGTCCATGCTAAAACAAAATCTCATTGGCGGTTTGACCTAGACCCGTTGACTAGGTACAAAAGCAGAGGGGGTAAATTCGTAAAACCCACACTCCCCCAAAACGAAAAGGAGAGAGAGTAATATATTCATCACTACCCTCACTATTCCCACTCACTTTCGCAAAAACAAAACGCACTCTTCGCAATCTCTTTCTCTTTCCTCAACTCCGCGGCTTAGATCTGAGGAGTTTGGGAAACCCTAACCGCCTCTCTCCGATAACACTCTCCGCCTCCGCTCTCTTCTCCGATCAACCACCGCTTCCATCACCGTCAGGTTGTTCCTTCTCCTCCCCTCTCTTCCGATTCGATGATGCTATCTCGTTTTTTTGTTTCCTTCGGTTTTTGAATTTTCTCGTGTTTCAATCGATGCTGTTTTTGTTGAGCTTTTCCTGATTGGATCTGTTTATGCTTCTCTTGTTGTTGAATTTTCCGTGCTTTTTTGTTTGCTTTTTATCTCTTTTTTTTTTAGCTTTTTCGATTTTCTCTTGATATCTGTTTTGCTTCTTTGTTTTTTTACGTTGATTTTGATTAATTTCCCGCTCTTACTTTCCTGTGTGTAGTTCTAGATGTTAATTAATCTCT
Organism: Lotus japonicus; assembly: GCF_012489685.1. Lineage (NCBI taxonomy): Eukaryota > Viridiplantae > Streptophyta > Magnoliopsida > Fabales > Fabaceae > Lotus > Lotus japonicus. The sequence goes on from NC_080046.1 coordinate 53,865,616, forward strand.
TTTTATAAGCGTGATATCAATTTTATTCTGTGAAACGATTATGTTAATTGATTTTACTCGCTTTTGATGATTTTGTTAGTATTTGCTATGACTCTGATTAGATTTTGTAAACTTGATTTTATAAGAAGTGAGTTTGAGTGAAGCTTGGTGTTTGCAAATTTTAATTTGAACATGGTTCTTTATTAATAATGACTGTTTGTATATTGTTAATGTAAATTACTTTCGGGCTAGTCGTCATTGAAAGTAATTGCCTCATGGGTGAAGTAATTAAGTGTTGCTTTTACTGCTACTTTGAGAGAATCAGCTGAACTCCAATTCAACTATGGTTTTTATGAATGAGTTTTAATGCTATTTCGTTTTATCTTGCAGTATGGCTGGACTCGCACCGGAAGGCTCGCAGTTTGATGCAAAGCATTATGATACCAAGATGAGTGAATTGTAAGAGCTTTTGATGTTTATCCTTTTTTCTTTCTTGTTCTCCACAATGAAGTATGCAATTCTTGTTTGATTGGCATCCAGTTACAGTGGTTTTAAGCACGTTTTTGTCTAGTTCTGGAAACATGCTTACAACGGGATTCTGATGTTATTTATTTGATTTTAATAACTGATGGGTGTGCTTTCAGGCTTACTACTGAAGGACAGGACTTCTTCACCTCCTATGATGAGGTTTATGAGAGTTTTGATGCTATGGGCCTTCAAGAGAACTTGCTGAGAGGCATTTATGCATATGGTAGGTTTAACTTTATTTGTCGCCATCACTACTTTTCTTTCTTCAATTTTTAAACCCAAAGTTTTTTTCCATAATTTCATGTGATGGCAATTGAAAATTTATATTTCTGATTATTTGGGACACCTTGGAATTCTTCCTGGTTTATAGTTCAGTTATAACGGCAGCATATCACTTTTATCATGCTGTCTGGCTCTATTCTGCTGTATTTTTGTGCAAATCATTGTGTTAATTGTCTTGCTTCTGTTATTGGATTTCATGGTCGAATGTTTAAACTTGTTTCTTATGTGTTTTAGGTTTTGAGAAGCCCTCAGCTATTCAGCAAAGAGGAATAGTTCCATTCTGCAAGGGACTTGATGTTATACAACAGGCTCAGTCTGGAACTGGGAAAACAGCAACTTTCTGTTCTGGGATTTTGCAGCAACTTGACTACAGTTTGACTGAATGCCAAGCCTTGGTTCTAGCACCAACTCGGGAGCTTGCTCAGCAGATTGAGAAAGTTATGCGAGCACTTGGAGACTATCTAGGTGTCAAGGTGCATGCTTGTGTTGGAGGTACCAGTGTTCGTGAAGACCAACGCATTCTATCAAGCGGTGTTCATGTTGTTGTTGGTACTCCTGGTCGTGTATTTGATATGCTTCGCAGGCAGTCACTTCGACCAGATAACATCAAGATGTTTGTATTGGATGAGGCTGATGAAATGCTTTCACGTGGTTTTAAAGATCAGGTGCTTACTGTTTTTACTTTGTTAGTTCCAGTGTTTATTTCATGTGGCTGAAAATACTCACCATGCATACTGTTTATTTAACAATCATTTGTTTCAATTATTTAACTTTCGAAAATGATTCGTTGTGAGGAGTCAAGCCCAAATTGTTACTGTGTAGTTGGTTAACTCTCTTATCCACTGCAAGTTTCTTCCTTGATGAACTATTTTATTTCCATATATCTAGTTCTGACAGTTTAAACCTTTTAATGGATTCTATTTATTTGAAGTTTCTTTTACTATCATTACGTAAGCTATAAGTTTGTAATAAGTCTGTTTTGATTATCTAGGCGAGTCAACTTTTCTTGGCCTATTGATTTGATGTTCTAAATGAATTTGTGTACAAATTCTTTAACCTTTATTTTATCATCAGATCTACGATATATTCCAACTGCTGCCATCCAAGATTCAAGTTGGAGTTTTCTCTGCTACAATGCCTCCTGAGGCTCTTGAAATCACCAGGAAGTTTATGAACAAACCTGTAAGGATCCTTGTGAAGCGTGATGAGCTCACCTTGGAGGGTATTAAGCAGTTTTACGTCAATGTTGAAAGAGAGGAATGGAAGCTCGATACACTCTGTGATCTTTATGAGACATTGGCAATCACTCAGAGTGTCATTTTTGTGAACACCAGAAGGAAGGTTGATTGGCTGACTGACAAGATGCGAAGCAGAGACCACACAGTCTCGGCAACCCATGGAGACATGGACCAGAATACCAGAGATATTATTATGCGAGAATTCCGTTCTGGGTCTTCCCGTGTTTTAATCACTACTGATCTTTTGGCTCGTGGTATTGATGTGCAGCAAGTATCTTTGGTTATAAATTATGATCTCCCAACACAGCCTGAGAACTATCTCCATCGTATTGGTCGTAGTGGAAGGTTTGGGAGGAAAGGTGTTGCCATCAACTTTGTCACAAAGGATGATGAAAGAATGCTGTTTGACATCCAGAAGTTCTACAATGTGGTAGTTGAGGAGCTGCCTTCAAATATTGCTGAACTACTTTGAGGTGTTAGTCTTCAAACATAATTAGTGGAAAGTTGGTTTCTGAGGTAAGTGTTATGTAATGTTTTTCTTTTTTTGGGCCTTTTTTTTGTTGTATTTCTGGTTTTGAACTTTGTTTAACCTTTTTGGTAGGTGTAGTAATTTAATTTACATTATTAATCGTCTGAATGTTTGAAGTGATAAGTACTTTGTGATGTGAAATCCCATTATTAGTCGAATTAGTGTATTGGTCGTTGTTCCTTTTCTAACAAGCAAGCTTCTTAATATATGTTTAAGTTATAACCATGTGTTGAAATAGTTTATTTTCTTTCTATTTACTAAGAATTGATTCGTGGCATAGCTCGTAAAATGTTTGTTTATTGGCAATGGTGTGCAATGGATTCAATTTTGGGGTTACATGCTATATTATTTGGAACATTTCATTCTCAGTTGAATCAAAATTCGAGCTTGTATGTTATGATGTCTGAGTTTATCCCAAAATTGGAAGTTATCAACTCTAAACAAGATGGTGTTCTTAGTGGGGCCGGTAGCTCTCCTTAGTTGTTAAACAAGATATTGGTTTTTTTACTTTTTTTATTGGATTTTATTTACAGGTACTGAATGCAATTGATGGCACTCTGTTATGAACGTTGACTGGGGGCAGTTAACTTAATTTTTGAGTATTCTGATGTTTAAAATCGTGTTGGCTACTCTTTGACCAGCTTTACAACATTTTTGTGTGATTATCGGCAATGCTAGCTTAGTACCCCCTTATTTTTCATTGTTTTTTGAAGTCAATGTTTCAAAAAGTGATCAAGATGTGGAGTCTATTTAATGTTTGTTGACATTGTTGTTGTTTTGTGTTAGTGACGGTTATTTTGGTTACTATTATGTCTAGTAGCATTGAAGATGTCTCCTTTGTTCTCTCATATGACGTTTCATTCTTGTCAATATTTCGCCAATGTTTGAACTTTTACGTCAAAACTGTAGGAGGTCTAAAACTTAAATTGTTAGGTTAAAATACATTCGCATGTGGTATCTAGGGCTTTACTTTCTCTTGCATCTTTTTACACGAGTGATTAGCTTGTTAACACGAAATGTTCAGTACACGTCAACTGCATTTCTTGATTTGTGAATTCAATGTATTTGCTCAGTAATCAGATAAGTGTCTAATTTGATAAAATACTTGTAGTTTATCAATTATGAATATTTTTAATTTTTAGAGCATCTTTAAAATTGTATAAAACAAACTAATTTATTTGACGGTCTTCTATATATTTAAAAATAAGAACAACTAAAAATTATAAATAGAATAAACGGGACTTCTCTTGCACCCATGTAGGGGTTTCATTCTCTTTAGACTTAATTTGTCATAATTTCTATTATGATAAAATTTTATAATTTGCAATTTATTTTTGAGTTTAATTTCTATGCACCGACAGTGTAAGGGTTTTTTACACCGTCAACCAATCAGATTTTAAGTATGTGAGAAAATCTTTTTTTATTTAGTTTCATTAATTGATGTGATACATTTTTGAAATTTGATTGGTTGACAGTATACTTTATACTGTCGGTGCATCATCATTTTTATCTTTATTTTTTAATACTTTAAATAATGAATTGAAGAGTTCTAAATCTTTCTATTTTAAGAGGGTACCGGATCCATTTTGTAATGGAATGAAATGAAATACATTTAATTTGTAATTTGTCACCAACATTTTGTATCGTGTCAACTAAGTAAGCTTTGAAGTCATATAAATTTTCAATAGCAGACAAAGCAAAAAGGAAACCGAAATGAATGAGAGTTTAATTTTGATGCACCGACGGTGTAAAGTTTTTTTATACCGTCAACCAATCAAATTTCAAGGATGTGAGAAAATCTCTCTTTTTATTTAATTTTATTAATTAACGTGACATATCCTTGAAATCTGATTGGTTGACGGTGTAAAAAAATTTTACACCGTCGGTGCATCAAACTTTTTCTCAATGAATAATACAATTAATAAGCAATGGTTAATCTTTAAACCACGATTTCAAAGACGTGAAGGATCTTCTTAATGTTCTTGATGCCATGACTCGAACCTAAGTTTGGCATATTAAAGCTGAGATATGACTCATATGAGGACGCCACGTGAACCGTGCTCGAAATAAACAAGCCTAGGAGCAGAAAAAGGACAAATATGTACCAAACTTTGCTTTGAGAAATTCAGAGTCAATGTCTGAATTTGAAGCCTTTCTCATACCCGTGTCCATGACGTATCAAATATCAATTCAACGAAACACATTAATATTTCTTTCCCTAAAAAACCCGCGGTTACTTTACGTGTCAAAAGCACACAAAGCGGTGGCTCCCGCGTTCTGAGAGGTGGTCAGACCTCAACCCACTCTGCTCTGCTTCAATTCATTCCCACCACAAAACCAGGGACCAAAAACGAATAAACAGTAAATAGAAAGCCAAAACAACATTCCAAAGCCCCTGTTTAGTAATAAACCATTACTTCCGAATCTTTATTTCCATTCCACACTCTGATTCTGATTCCACTCTCTCTCTCATAATCCTAATCTGTTATTAAAAAACAACAAATTGGTTTTCCACCGTCACTCTCCACCGATGGCAGTTTCCGACGTGCCTGAAACCGACGGCACAACCGCCACTATCCAAACCGACTCAGATCTCAAACGCCCCTCTCTCCGGCGCAGGCCCAGCTCCGCCTCCGCCGGCAGCCTGTTCGATGCCGCGAGTGCCGCTGCCGATGCGGTGAGGGATTCTGGCTCCGACGACTCCCTGAATGGAAAGTGCAGCGATGAGGATAAGGATCGCAAACCGGATCATGCAGCCGCTGATAATAATGCTGATCGTGAGCAAGTTACGGATTACAAATTCGCTTACCGTCCTTCCGTTCCCGCTCACCGGAAAATCAAGGAGAGCCCTCTTAGCTCCGATAACATTTTCAGACAGGTTGGTTGATTTCTCGCGATTTTTGTTGATTTTAGCTATGCATGGCAAGTTTCGTGGCTCGTAATCCACTGAATTGATAAGGTTTTGTAGCTGAAAATTTCATATGCTGTTTTGTATGTACGAAACAAATTGGAAACCAATTGTAAATTCTGATTCCCAGATGAACTTCTTGGTTGCATGGCACTTGTTTCTTGATGTGTAGTGTTTGTTAACTTGATCAGTTTTATAGGTGCATGCTTAAGCTGTTTTGGAATCATTTATAATTGTCTTGTTTTACTGATGATTGTTAATCAATTGATTACAGAGTCATGCAGGATTGTTCAATCTCTGCATAGTGGTGCTTGTTGCAGTAAACAGCAGGCTTATCATTGAGAATTTGATGAAGGTTTGGCTCTTCCATTTGTTCTTGATGTGATTTGAATTGCCATCATGTAAATGTGGTTTTTATTGTTGTGTATTTTGCAGTATGGTTGGTTGATTAGGTCCGGCTTTTGGTTTAGTTCGAAATCGTTGAGAGATTGGCCCCTATTCATGTGTTGGTAATGAGTTTGATAAGCATCTTTAATATTTGATTGTGATTTGTGTATCTTTTCATGTCTTATCATTAGACATTTTGTAATAGGTGAATTTGTTTGCAGTCTTAGTCTTGGAGTGTTTCCACTTGCTGCCTTTATAGTGGAAAAGATAGCACAACAAAAGTGTATCGCTGAACCTGTAAGTGATCTGGCCAAGTAAGCTTTCATTTTAATAAATTTCGTTAAATGGGGGAAAATGATCTGTAAGACTGTAACCACATCAATTCCTTGATTGTTGTTTTTTTTTTTGGGTACATTGATTGTTGTTTAAGTAACCTTAGTTTGAAAATATAAATAATGGGGTGTGATATTTTTAATCACAATTTTCAATATTTAACATGCATGGGAAAATTGACTTGAACCTTGCAGGTTGTTGTTTTACTTCATCTAATCATCACGTCTGCTGAATTCTTCTATCCAGTTTTAGTAATCCTCAGGTCAGGATAAACTTCAATTTATTCTGGGGCTACAATTTAGAGTTTTTTTACATTTGTGATTACACTTATTGTAAGCTTAAGTTGATATGAAGGTTTTATAATCATGAAATCACGTCATTATCTAGGAAGGAATTCCGAAACATTATTTTTGCATTATTTGAGAAGTTTTAAAACCTTGTGGTAAACCTCGGTTTGATGTTTAATTCATTTAGTGTTGAAGTTAAATTACTTTATCATCACTAGATTCACAGATGGTTAAGTCAAGGAAAGAAAAGGTTGAAAACAACTCAGTAGCTTTTAATATTTACTAGACAGGGAGTTGTCTGCTTTCCGATGCATTTAACTGACATTACTAAAAAAAAAAAACTGACATTCATGTAACATTGTGAAGCCCTTAGCTCAATATAAGATCATGGAAATCCCTAAGCTCGCATTGAGCAGAAAAGGTGATTTTCCTTTGGAAGGATATAGAAAAAATGTCTACTTGGTGGATATAATAACTATTGTCATAGATATTTCGTCATTTCATAGATATCACTATCTCCGAGATATCTTATTGCTCCATTGCGTTTCTGTGCAGGTGTGATTCTGCTTTTTTATCAGGTGTCACGTTGATGCTATTTACTTGCATTGTGTGGTTAAAATTGGTGTCATTTGCACATACAAACTATGATATGAGAGCGCTTTCAAAAGAAGTAGCAAAGGTAGTGGTTAGTATTTTTGAAAAATAATATATTTAAAGAAGAGGTTATGTTATACAATATACATTTTCTGTGATGACTAGTTTTTTGACAGGAAAAATCCTGCATGAGCAAACTATAGTTTGTGGTTTTTGAGCTCTAAAACTTAATCAAATAGATGAATGCATTTTAGTACATGATTATTAGAGTAAAGGCCATCCTGCTTAAGTGCTTCCCCCTCAAATCTGTTGTTCAAGCAGCATGCTGACATTTTGCTATGAACTGTTCAGAACTTCAGATTATTGTCAGACAAAAAATCTTTTTGTCCCCTTATTCAATCATGTTTCCTGTGTTATAGGGAGAAACATCGCCCAATACTGTGAAAATGGAGTACCCATACAATGTGAACTTCAAGAGTTTGACATACTTCATGGTTGCTCCTACATTATGCTATCAGGTAGCACAAGTTCTAAATGAAATATATGTACTTTTGTTTGCAAAATTATTATAACTTTGTCATCATTGCTTCTGTTTGGATTCGCCTAATTTAATGATATTTGCATGCATGGAACTGATTTATGGACTTATTTACAGCTATATCTTTTGTATGGAATACATTTGAGGTTTTTCGTTAGAGGTTGTCAAACACTGTCTCGCACATAACTACACAGCTATGAATTCAATTCTAATCCTACGAGAATATTGCTGGGAGCATGAGACTGCTTGATGAGTGGAATTTGTCCGAATGGCAATTTCTTTATTGTCTTCAATAGATGTTATGCCTTTTGCAAAATCTCCTTGTTTCTGATCTTACATTTCCTTTTCATCCCCAGATGTTGCCCATTTGACTTCCCCCCCTTCTCTCTCTCTCTCTCTCTGTAATGTCAAGTACTATGTCACGAGAGTAACAGAACTACCAAAATTCACTCACGTGCAGACGTGCTTCACTTGTACCTTCTATTCATACTAAATTCGCAACATACATTCCCATTTTAATGAGCTAGTTTCAAACTCAAATTGTGTTAGTTACATCTTTGATCCATGACTTTTGAAGGTGTAGATTAGGACTTGCTGAATAAGTTGCTTTTCATCCTGGTGGTTGTTTCTCCTTTTATATTACATAGGTTCTAATTGTCTTTTGAGGGACCCGATATTACATAATTTGCTGGAATCAAAATATAAAGTTAGTGTACATCTCTGGCACTTACACTTCGTTTTGTTTAGGAGAGAAAGAGAGAAGAGAAAACATGATTAGAGAGAAAGAGGTGAGAACGATAGTAGATTTTGTAGGTTGTTTGGTACGATAGAAAGAGAAGAGAAAGAATCATGTGGACACTCCTCTCGTTTGGTTGAATAGAAAGTGAGAAAAGAGAATATTAGTTTTGTTTAAAATGACATTTTTTACCATAAATATATAAATGTTAATAAAAAAGTATGATAATGATAGAGGGATAAAATGACAAAGTGGGTATAAAAGTGGTTCAATTTCTGTTAATACTCCGCAAAAATGAGGGATTGGATGGAGGTGGTAAGTCCCACACTTTCCTGCCATGTCTCTCTCTTGTTTGCTTGAACCAAACGAGGTTGAAGAGTGTCCTCTTCTCTAACTCTCTCTTTTACATTTCTATCAACTCAAAGCAACCGATACCAAACACAACGTTATTGAGAATTCAGTGTTAGCTTTGGCAGCTTCTGTTATTTTTGATATTTATCCTACTACATAAGTATTGCACTCTTTGTTATATTAATCTCTTAACCGATAGGGAAGGGCAGGGAGAAAGTTGTATTATGTTCATCATGGTAGGATTAAGTCACAGCAATTTCGCCAAACTTTCTCTTAGCGAGTATTTTTATGCTGTTCACTTGTTTTTACATTTGTCAAAATGAGTGCAATTGTGATACATTTGTTCTGAGAGAAATTCTGACATGGTTTGTGTTCACTTGTACTTTACACTTGTGACGAATTACTATTACAGCCAAGCTATCCTCGAACACCTTCAGTTCGAAAGGGTTGGGTGTTTCGTCAACTTGTCAAGCTGATAATATTTACGGGAGTTATGGGATTTATAATAGAACAAGTAAGAAGTAGTTGTGAATAAATTTAACGGTTATTTATTCACTAATTCTGCAGATATTCTGTGTTATGACATTGTTTTATTCTTCATAATTTTGCAGTATATGAATCCTATTGTCCAAAATTCACAACATCCTTTGAAGGGAAACCTTCTATATGCCGTTGAGAGAGTTTTGAAGCTTTCAGTCCCAAATGTATATGTGTGGCTCTGCATGTTCTACTGCTTTTTCCACCTTTGGTGTGTATTTCCTCTTTTTTGGTTCCACTTATCTATATATTTTTTTTCTTCTTCAATCATATAAGCATGAAATTGCCTTCACTCACCTAATAACCACAAATTGAAGAATTATTATATTATAGTTTTGGTAAGCCTTTTGTGCTTATTTATGATAGTTTATCCTTAGAGCAACTTTTGGAATGTAGGTTAAATATTCTTGCGGAGCTTCTCCGATTTGGCGATCGTGAGTTCTACAAAGATTGGTGGAATGCCCAAACTGTTGAAGAGGTAGTCTTTTTTCTGGCATGCTCATAATTCGTTGAGTTACAATACTTCCATGAAGAAAAATTGTGACATGTCTTTGTTTAATGCATTTCTGCTGCTGCTGTCATCAGTATTGGAGGATGTGGAATATGGTATGTTTCCCTTTTCCAGACTTACTCTGCAAAATTTGTTGGTCAAATTTTTGGATGAAATTCTTGTGAACATAATATCTATTCGACCGCCCAAATTAATGTGCCACCAGGGTATAACTATAGTTGATATCTAAGGCTATTTTAACAAAAAAAAAGGAGTTAGGAAGAAAGATAACAAGCAGTTTTTTCCCATCTATTCATTTCTAGCTTTATTGTTTACTGAATATATGGTTCTGAAACCATATTTTGTAAGATATCAGCAATTGTTTGAAAGAACTTGGTATAGAAACTCAGGGAGAGAAAGATAAAAGTGAACTGTTATTGAACAATAACAGTATTACAGTGATTGCTGACTCTCCAAATACGCTGATTCCACTCCAGAATAATCCCTATAACTGCTACACAATCTCTTATAAAGAGATAACTAACTACCTAAGCCAGTTACAGAAACTGACTGATTACAACTAACTACCCAAGCCAGTTAACAAAACTGACTTATTAATTACAAATAATTGTGAACCTTTGGAACCAACTTATTCAGCCTTTATTCCTCCTTCGATACACTTTAGTAATAGGAGGCTGAATCCTGAGTCTCTCATTGTTTTTGTAAATTCTTGTGTGGTTCTAATCCATTACTATTTAACTGATTAGATTCTTTCACATTGCAGCCTGTGCACAAATGGATGGTTCGCCACATATATTTCCCATGCATAAGGAGAGGTGTACCCAAGGTAATCAAGCATCCTCCTATCTTGCTGAGTGGACCATGGACTTTCTAAGCAAAATTTAGAGGTTCATGAATTATGAATAGTTTGTCTTTAGGATATAGTTAGTCTATCATGTAACTAAGTAATTATATAAAAAATAATTTATAAATATGCTATATGGTTAGTTAAAATAAATAAAATTATCTTAACATGCATTACGTGTGTGTTTTATTATATTTGGGTAAGAATTAACTTTTTTGAATTTTTTTTCACATCACGGTTGTTAATGTTTTCCATGGCTTCAACTAATCAACAGAATGAATAATTTTCTGGATGTTCACTTAACATGTGATTTTTCTAAATCAGACACTTATTTCATCTTTTATTTTTCTTGTTTTTTAGTTTTACCTTTTGTTGAATTGTCCATTTTACATTGAAGAACTAGTTATTTGTGGAAGGCTTTCAACTGATAAGATCATAAGACTATTCAGAATTGGCATTTTCTGTTCTGGTGACTTTGGCATACACACTAAAATGCATTTACGTATAGATTGACATGACTGAATTAGAAACGGAAGCTTGCTTTGTATCTTGTGTTCTATAACCTTGTTGTCCTTTTTTTGGCTCCTTGTTTTCAACCATTTGTTCTAGACATAATTGTTTCTCATAGACTAATATTTGGGTTAGTTTTTTTTCTGTTAATGATAGATGTCTTACTTTTCTTGGTTCTATGTGATTGTGATTTTCACCCTATACAGGGTGCTGCTGCATTAATTGCCTTCCTGGTTTCTGCTGTGTTCCATGAGGTTTGTGGTTCATCTTTCTTTTCTATCTCCCTATCTACATCGATTTTACTTGAATCATATCATATACATGCTCCGCCTTTAAGGGGAGTGTTATATATTTGGGATGTTTCCATTTGTCCAGTTGTTTTAATTATGCATCTTTAGCTTTGTGTTATCACTTATATGTTTTATACAACTGAAGAAGCTTGTAAAATAAGATCTCTTTAAAAAAATTGAGAGCAGAGTGAGAGTGACTGAACAAGTCATCAACTCTATTCTCTACCTTTGGGTATATCTCTTTTTGAAAAAAGATTAGTCCTGCCCTTTTCACTTTGGTCAGGGTGAGCCTATGGGGGAGAAGGTTGAAAATTAGACACAAGTGACAGATTCAATAGAACTGAATGACACAATAGTTGTCTTTGAGTAGTCCAAAATCACATGAGGGTCTCAGTGACCTATTCAAGAGCTTATTACCAACACCTCAGTAGTACTTGGGTGCCTGTAGCTGGGCTTAACTAGATGATACTAATACAATTGTTAATATCTTGAAAGATGGGTTCTTATATGGCAGCAAACTTGTATATTCTAGTTTCTACTTGTTTATTCATATTTTTCTTTAGTCGAGTCATTTACAGCATGTTGTAATTATATTTCAATGAAGCCTTCCATAGTTTCATGTCATCTTTTAGCAATTTTGCTCATAATTTCTCTTTTGGCGCAGCTATGCATTGCTGTTCCTTGTCACATGTTCAAGTTGTGGGCTTTTATTGGAATTATGTTTCAGGTAATCACTTAATGACCATATTCTTCAACTGTCTGTCCACTGAAGTTCGCTATTTAAGGGCAAACCTGATGCTATAAAGCTCATGTTATGTGCAAGGTCCAATGAGAACCGAACCCACTTTGTGGATCTATCGTAGGCGGTCTTACCTTGCATTTTTGCAAGTTGACTATCAAGCTTCAGTTAATAATTTAAATATTAAATGGACCAAAACCATAAAATACCCCTCCCAAACAGTAAACGAAAAAGCTTTAGTTTAGTTCCTATTCCTCTGTGCCCAAGTGATTAAAAAAAAATCTCTGGACAAATTTGTGCTGCATTAGCTATATTTATGATTATGATTTCTTCTGGACTTTAGGCTCACTTGACATGATAATCATGAATGTCTTTTCCCTCTTTTTAGGTTCCTTTGGTCTTGATCACCAATTACCTGCAAAATAAATACAGAAACTCAATGGTAAGTCTGCAAAGCGCCCTATTTAAAAGTCTTGTCTATTTAATCTTTTTGATAGGAAAATGTCTTACAAGTAGATTTATTGGTTTTTAATTGTTATTTTCTTCATGTCAGGTTGGAAATATGATTTTTTGGCTCATATTTTGTATTCTTGGTCAACCTATGTGCGTACTATTATACTACCATGACATGATGAATAGGAAAGGGGAACTTGACTGAGGTAGCATAAAATCATTAACCGTTCATGTGGATGAGCTTTTCCTTCTTCAAGTGAAATCCATGTAGATATGTTGCCCTTCTATGTTCTCTATGGGGATTAACTTCTTCTTTGAAAGGGTTCCTCTAGGATAAGCATTTCCATTTGATTTGCTGCATCTTTTGAAATCAATTCATCAATGTACTTATTTAGCTTGCTCTGACACTTTATCAAAATATGCAAGCAATTTTGAGAGCAATGCACTAATGATGTTTTGTGCCAAGTAACACCAACTGGTTTCTGATCATTAGTTGAACCATAATTGTAAATGCCTTATGGTTTAGTTGTAAATGGTTTCTACAATGTCTATCCACGCCTGGGAAAAAAGTAAATACTATTTTTTTATTCCCTCCATTATACTTTATTTTCATAAAAGTTTAATGAAAAGTATTCATTTTCATGTAATGTATACATTTATTACAGTGATTTTGTTATTAAAGTATATTTTTATGTAAAATTTATCTCCGCCATCTATATATTTATTCCTATATTCTATAAGGTTTTATTTGTTAGTTGAAAAATATATATTTATCTGAAGAAAAATATGCAAAAACCAAAATGTGTTACTAATAGAAAGTATTCATTGGCCGCCGATATTGGAGATCGAACAAGAGTTGCCTCCACCATCCCCCACTGCAAGAAGATTGAGTCGTCGTCATGAATCGATAGCATCACCTCTTCCTTCCAAAGAACATGGCTTTACTTCACAATAATAACTCTTTTCCATTGAATTCAACTGGGTTTTGGTATGTAGAGGAAGCAACATATTCTCCACAACCACCAAATATGAATAGCCTTTTGCAAACAAATGCCGCCCTATGGCCCTCATGCCTCAGATTCTTCTCCTCTTGCAATTGGATAAATCCACATATGTGCAGGCAGTGCAGCTACAAACATGTTAGCACCAGGGAGTACTTTGTAGTGATGAAATAATCACTGAACGATAGAGGTGCGCAATCAGGCATTAGCAGAATAACATTCTTTGGTTTTCCCTTTCACAGTAGCATTTTGAGCACATACTCATTCTCACCGTATTAAGCGCCAAAGCAAAAAGACAATAAGTAACAAGAGAAACGAAAAATAACTAAAAATAATAGGTAAGAGCCAAGAACCGCGGTGGTGGCTGAAGGCGACAATGGCAAAACCGGCAGCATAGGTGTTGGATGAATTTGGGTAAATTGGTGAAGATGATAAATTGGTCAAAAAGAAAAATAATATCAATGACAGAACTGATATTTTAAATTGGTTTAAAGATAAAAATGTAATTTTAAAAGTTTGAAAGAGGTATTTCACATGTATAAGACCGAACCCACAATTCACTTTTTTTATCCTGAAAAAGTTTGGGTAGATTCGGCTCCGGTCACTATCATGAGTTAGAACATGTATTTCGAACAACATGTCACTTACTTATAGATTGTCCACCAACATAAACCTCACATCGGCAACGAGAATTCAACACACAACCTTGTGAGGAGAAGTGATCCGTTCTTACCAAGTGAACCAACATGCAATACATAGTTAACCTTAGTCAAAACCGTTAATAAATAATAGTAAAAATAATTCTAGTAAAAGAAACATATCATAATGTGAAAATAGATGATCGTTTTGTTTATATATCTTTTACCAAATTAGAAATTTTAAAATAGTTTTTATTAATTAAATTCATAAATTTGGTATGAAAAATATACGAAAGCTATATTCAATTTTTTATCCTTCCATTTTTAGTTATAAGTAAAGGGATAAAATTTTCTCTAGTATCAATTTAAGAATTTTTTAAATGATTAAATTGATAAATAATGTTTTTTTAGAGAAGTTTTATTTTATTTAAAACAAACAGACACGACATCGTTTCAAAGCCAGTCAGTCCCCTAAACCCTGTTATCGCTATTCCCTCAAACTCGTTGGCCTCTGAAGCAGCTTCTTCTCTTCCGTAGACTCAAAACCCCATCGGAAAGGCGCGAACGATTTCCATCCGCCCTCCACCACAGCCGGCGCCGATTCCGATTTCAAGGTATGTCTCCGTCGCCGTCGCTTATGCACAAGTAACTCCGACGCTGGTATAATTAGGATCAGAGATTTGGTATATGATGAATGCACTGCACTTCGTGTTTGATATTTGTGCGCTACTGCGATTTTGCTTTACAGAAGCTTTTTTCCTATTGATTCTGCTGATTGATAATTTTCTAGTTCTTCCAGTTTCTGCTCTAAGTTAATGGATTCTCATTATGCCGAAAACTCCATTGTTCATATCACAATCACACACCACCGTTTTGATTTTTAGGGTTTTGCAAATTTCTCATTAGGTTTTGTTGTTTTCTCCTTTTGCAGACCAGAGCTGATTATTCCAAACAACAAAGTTAGTTTTCTAGTTTCTTTCTGTGGTACAACATGTCATCCCTAAGGAACGCCCTTCCCAGGCGTGCTCACAAAGAACGCGCTCAACCGTGAGCTTCTTCGCCTTCTCTCACTCTCACTCCTTTGTCCTTTCCTATATTCAATCACATTTTTGCTTCAATTTCTCATTTTTCATTTAGGTCGTCGAGGAAGAAATTTGGCCACCTTGAGAAACACAAGGACTATGTTGAACGTGCGAAAGCCTTCCACAAGAAAGAGGAGACATTGCGGGTATGACTTAATTCTGATTCTCTACACTGTTTTGTCATGCATGTGTTAATGTTTTTTAGTTCTTTTCATTGATTGCTTTTTTTATTGTGTTGTCTCGCAGATACTTAGGGAAAAAGCTGCAAACAGAAACCAAGATGAGTTTTACTTTAAGATGATTAGAACCAGAACTGAAGATGGAGTTCATAGACCAGAGTAATTACTTGCTGTCCTTTTTATTTTTCTGTTCCTCATTGCTGCTTGTCTCTTGCTGATTTGTTTTAACTTGCTGGGCTTATCTGTTTAGGAGTGAAGCAAACAAGTATACTCAGGATGAACTTATGTTGATGAAGACACAAGATTTAGGATATGTTCTTCAAAAGCTTCAGAGTGAGAGGAAGGTGAACCTGTGCATTTGATTTTGTTATCTTGTTTTACTTGTGGTTTCATGTGATATTTTGCGTTGGTGTTTACATTACGTGTGAATGTATGGATCTTACGTTGCAGAAAATTGAAAAGTTAGCTGCTTCTTTGCACTCCATTGATAATCAGCCAACGAACAAGCATATCTTATTTGCTGAAGACAGGTTTGAGTTTCTGAGCTATCTTTCTATGAAAAATATGAGGGATTTTTGTGTTTCAACATTGTCTCTTTTTATTTTTAGTTTTATATATTTATTTTTATGCTAAGAAATAGAAAATTTTAGTGGTCAGATTTGAGAGATGGTCTCTGTAAATTTGATGAGAATAATCATTTCAAATTTATTCTGTAGTTAATGCTTAAGCCAAGTAACATGAGTTGGCTGTTGGTCCGTGTTGCTGAGTAGAGGATCAAAAGTAGGTAACATGGTTGTTTAGTATGACTCAAGAGTTTACATAAACTCGTGGAGCGCCCATAAATTTGACCTGTAAATTCGTAAAATGCAAACAAAAAGAAACACACAAACGATGAAAAACACTATCAAATTTTAAAACATACTTATATAACCAAATCATACAATGGAGAACTTATTAAAACAAGTTATAGTCATTCAGAAAAAATTACTGCTATAAGTTTGTAGCAAAAAAATTAATACAAAGTTCAGAAGGTAATAAACTGAAAATGTCAAACAAGAGCAGATAAGTCATTATCTTCAAAATTCTCACGAGTTAAAAATCAAACTATTTTATATGCCTCTAGTTATCAATTCTTAAATTGAAACTAAGGAATTTTTATAACACAGATTCAAAACCAAAGGATTTGTAGGCAATTTTAGTAATCATACGGCTTACTCTAGTGCGCGGGCAAAGAAATATTAGTCAAAGTGACATAGGAGAGAGGGATTTGCAATCATTAAAAGTAATACTGCAAAGATCGTGTCATGAAATGTTGTCGTTGTGGTAAAAATTGGGCTTTTCTCTATTTCTGGCTGAACTCGGCAGCCACGTGAGTCATCTGAGTTCGTCCGAGTTTATTAGCAAATGACTTTACATGTCATTTACTCAATTATGTGAGCTAGAATCGTAAACTTGTACTATTTTACAAGTGAAAACTCGAGTTTAACAACTATGGTTGCTTGTGCAATTTATTTTATTTAGGTTTCTAATATATGTGCAAATGTTATTTGAAATTTAGTTATGTTATAACGTAGTTTCTTTTGGAAACTCTGATTTTTCTCTGGGGATATATTGTCAATTTCCATTAATTGACTGATGTTATTTTTCCACTTGAATTTTAAGTCATGGTATGATCCATGCAGCTGACCCACTTGGTGGGAAAAGGCTTTGGTTGTTGCAGTGTTATCAAATAGCGGCTATAGCGGCCGCGACCCGCTATAGCGTAGCGGATTTTAGGGCCACCGCAATCGCTACGCCGCGACATAGCGGCCACCGCGAGAAACGCAATTGCGGCCGCGACGGCCGTAGCGGCGCTGGAAGCTAAACAGAAATAGCGGATTTTCAGGAATACTGCACGTTTTTTTTTTATTTTTTAGGGTTTTTAAATATGGTAATTCAGTAATTCTTGACTAGTGGGCCACCAACTGCCCAATTAACTCCCCATTAATTCGTTTTTGTTGCATTTTCTTTTTCTGTTTCACTGCTTTACTGCCCAATTAACTCCCCATTAATTATTTTTTTCTATATTTACGCTTCATCATGAAGAATCACGACAGAATTGAAAAGGTTTCCAAAATCCTAATTCTCCTTCTCTCATCCTCCTTCTACAAGCCCCATTAATTCGTTTTTGTTGCATTTCCTTTTTCTGTTTCACTGTTTTAAGACTTGTGTTTGGTTTATGTTGTTTTAAGTCTTTTGACATTTGATTTGAGCTGGTGGCACCCTTTAATAGTTAAAATTTGGTTGTTAAAAATGATGATTTTATGCAGTTTTTATTGTTATGTGATAAGCTGTTGTTTTTTATGCAGTTTTTATTTGTTCATTTCAAATGTTTCTGCTCTAGTATTGCAATAGATGTCTGATAAGCTGCTTTTTTTTTTATAATATTTTACTTATTTTAACCGCTATGTGGTTACCGCTATTTGCTCGTGACGCTATCCGCTAAACGCAATAGCGGATTTTGGCCTCACCGCGATTTTCCGCGATCGCGATTTGACAACACTGGGTTGTTGTTGTTGCATGTTATTGGTCCACCACTTTTCCCTTTGCCCTCATCTTTGTCCTTCTGATTTTTATTATATGCGCGTATTTGTAGATTTTATCTTCATTCCTTAAATTTATTCTGGATGAATAAGCATTCTTAATCATTGCTCTGGATATGCAGGGAAGAGGCTAAAGAGTTACAATCACAATATTCAAGAAGTGAAATTCCTCTTATTTCTGACAATATTCATACTAACATTAAAAGGTACACCTATGCATTCGGCCCTTTTCTCTTGGCGTATAATGGTTGCAATAAGCTTTGAACCTATTACATCATGCAAACTACCCAAGCTCCTCACCTTTAGTCCAATTTATATCATGCAAACTACCCAAACTACCCAAGCTTTGAACCTATTACATCATGCAAACTACCCAACCTATTATATCAATTTATTCCTTTGTTTGTTTGATGTCTTCTACGGGAAAACATTTTCTTTATGTGATCTCTCCAATGCACTTTAAGATAGTTTATTTTAGTAAATATCTTAATTGCAGTCAGTGCCAACAGTATTAGGATGTTTTGTAGGTCACTTTGGTGGCCGAGTCTTAGCATCATTGCAGTATATAGGAATGATTGATTAACGCAATTACTTCTGCAATTTTCTTACCTAATTTCTTTGGCAATGAAAACACAATTCTTTCAATAAAGTTCCAGTCTTGGATATTAAAATAATGCTTCTTCTGCACCATGACTGATGAGCTTAATATCATGTGTTTGCATGTATATTACTGGGACATTTTTTATTAACAACTAAAATGCATGGTAGCTTGAAGTTTTGAGAACTGGAGCTATATTTCAGAAGCGATGAGCTATGTTTAACCCAAAAAGAGAAAGAGGAGAAAAAAAGAGAGATGAATAACAATAATGGTCAGATTAATTGCCATTACTTCTCAGCGATTTGACCGTAGTGAGGCATTTTTTTATTTGGGTTGATCTTTCATGGAAAGCTGGCTTTACATTTTTCACTATGTGTTGAGTATTATGAGATTCATGTCTTGTCTACAGTACTATTATTACTTCCACTCGTTCTTGATTTCTGGCACCATATCGCATTGCTAGAAAAAGTATTTTCTTTCTTGCGCAGGAAAATAGATCGGTCATACAAAGAGTTGGAAGCAAGGAGGACTAGACTCAGCCAGCTACAGAAAATGTACATGGATATGTCAATGAAGAAGGAGTTGCAGGTAATGGTATTTTGGATTTCCTTATCATGAACCTGTTTTGAGTCTTACATATGTGGACTGCTCAGAAAAGATGTTCCATCTATGAACAGAAAAACGGTAGGAAGCGCAAACTACGCGAAGATGAGATTGTCTCTCCAACCACTGAGCCAGTTTACAAGTGGCGTGCTGAAAGAAAGCGTTAAAAAGAGAACTTTGAGCTGCTTCTTTATTCTTCCTGACCTTTCACCATAAGGCTGGCGACTGGAGCTCGAGAATATACGTATTACTTGAAGTAGAACTGAAAAAAACTTGCATGCCTAGCTGATGAAGCAAATTAAGTTGGATCACTACTGATGAATTCCATATTATGTAACACAATTATTTCACTCTGTTGAGTATCCTTCCATTTTCAATGTCTGTCACTTGACTGTGTCTCAAACTCTCAAGTCTTATGTTGTATCATGCAACTATTGGTTTAGCATGAGGCTGCTGCAAATGCTCTAAACATGCTTCCTACACATTGACTAATATTAATCTACGGCATAGGCTGTGATCGGTTTCAAAGACTTTCAAACAACTAATGGCGTGTATGGTTTTGCGGTTGGAAACTCCATAATTACTGATAGGGAGAAGTTTTAATTTGGATTTACCGTGTTTTGGATTGTGCATCACTGTGAAGCCAAACATTTTATAACTAGCTTTCTATCAGCAACTTTCCCCCCATCCAAAGAACTAACAACTAATATTTTCACCCCCACCCACTTGTGTCCCAAAATTTTAAGAGCTTATTTGTTTTACTTTTACAGCAAAAAATGAAGTGAGAGAACTGATTTTAAGTTTAAAAAATAGATTTTTATGCACAACTAATGTAACTCCAATTTACCCTCAGTCTTTACTGTAGTCCACACGCAGGTTGTCATTATTTGTTACTTTCGGTGTCTTTAGCCTAAACCACTTCACACTTGGATCAACTGAAATGAGTTTGTTCTACCCGTCTTGAACATGAACATGATTAAAGGTTAGAACATGTAGGATCTTAATGGATAAAATATATATAGCTTCATCACGTTGCAATCATCTCAGATCAATGTCGTACAAAAACTTGTTACAGATACCAAACATTCAAGGCTATAATCACCATGACTGATCATATACATAAACTAGAAGTTAATAAACAAAACATGAATATATATTAGCAGAAGGTGATCTTGTGTTCATGGGTTGAAGTAAGAATTGCCACACATGCATCTCCATCCTTCAGGTTCGTAATTGGCATATTGAACACCCAGATGATCTTTGTTGGTAGGAATTTGAATGGGATTGCAGGGAATGCAGCCTCCACATTTGTGCTCACACCTTGGTGGTGCTGAACCAAGCCTAGATAGTCCCCTTAATATTCTCTCAGTTCCCTTGAAAAACATAATAATAATAATAAATGTAAAACACACATACATTTGCATCAAATAACAAGCTTCTGAAGACTAATAGGTACCTGTGTGGAGACAATAGCAGGCCTAGGAACATGTTGAATTCTTGTTGTCGGAACAACTGTGGCAAGAGGTGAAAAAGACATTACTTCCTTAGAAGAGAGAGAGAGAGAGAGAGAGAGAGAGACAATGGGGAATGTGGTTTATGCTACCTACTTGGACTAGCCGAATAGGAGTGAAGTGAATCAAGTGTAAGAGTATCTTGATGTGAACAAGAAGTGATTCTGTGAAACTAACTACTGACCTTGTTGATTTGCAGCACCATACAGCGACCAATGCTTACTTTCTACACAAACCAAACTGGAAAGTAGAAGGGAAGCCATTAGGATCATATAGCACATTCTTGTCTTCATAGCTGTGGAAGTCCTAAAATGATATTGATGAGGACAATGATGAGAACCTTTATATGAAAGGGTGTGTGAGAGAGAGAGAGAAGCACTATACTAACTAGAGGATGAGGTTAGAATTAGATTGGCCAAGGAACAGTTTCAAGAAAAAGGTGAGACAAAACGATGCAATTTATTCACAATGCTTGGCTCCTTTTTATAATTTGAAAACACACTTGTACTTAATAAAGTGATGCAGATTACAATGGATATTAACATAATTAATTTTAACATAAACGGAAAAATTGGGGTGAACAAACAGAATCTAAATATATCACTTATTTGAGTGTGTGTTCACAGTTTTTACTATTTTCCTAAGTAAATAATAACTGCGGCAGGTGCACCTGATTCGGGTTGTTTATTGATTACTGAGCTGCAATGTACCTATGAGCTATGGAGTTTTCAACTTTACAGCTTTCTCCTTCCTTGACTGTTGAGCCATTTCTTTCATAAATTTTAGTACTTATGAACAGTTCTGAGTTGACTTCCCACATCAAGTTTTGCCACAACAATCTTGGATGTCCACAAATTGAATCTACAACTAGCTTTTTCAACTTTGATATATTAACACATTTTTCTTTTCTGATAAATAAAAGTATAAAACTATTGAATTAATGTTATGATCAGTGAACCACCAATAATACATACATTTTTTTAACACACCATATTATTTCCTTATCTTAAATTTATTATCACATTATATCATATATTACCACTCTCTTTGGTTCTTTGTCTCTACTAGTGTTAATGGTTCACCAAACATTTTTGATTGGATAAATAGCCCAAATGAGACAGAATGGAATGCAGCCCTTGATAGTCACGTCAATTTCCTACAGAGAATCTGCCTCTTGACCATTCAATTTGTATGGCAGTCAAAGATCTTTGGCATTGCTTCAGCCTTCATGATATTGATTAGAGCCAAAATGAGGCTGTTTTCTCACTGACTCAAATTCAAATTTGTACTCCCACTCACCGTTTTAGTGTAACTTGGCAGTTAATGAGGGTTGAAAGCAAACAAATTAAAAGCCTTACATTGATTAGACATATCAGACTTACATAATTACTACTTGCAACAACTTCTAGAGTTACCATGTTTTAGATTATCTTCACATCGATTCAAACACACAATTATTGTATTGTTTCTAAGAGCCATGCTTGTAATTTGCTTAACTTGCATTTATATATTTATTATGCTCCAGAAACTTGGCAAACAAGTTACATTTTTTCTTCTGATCTTAAGGTAGGGGCTCCCTGAGTGCCTTGGTGCTAACCCCTTTAATTTTATTGCGTGTGTGAGAATTTCACCAATCCCATCCAACCTGTTACAATTAAACTTGCAAAGATGGCAACATAGCTGGATGATCCAGTTTCAGTACCATCATTTTTAAAAAAGTATATGTTAGTCTCAGTTGAACAGAATCCAAAACGGAAAGTACTAAAATTTGGTTGCTCAAGCTTTAATTTGAGCTGTTTTTGTCTTAAAGACAACAAGAACACAAGTATCAATAATCCAAGACTCAGTCTCAGCCCCACATATTGAAACAGAACATGGTACACTGATTTTGCACTTTGCAGTGATGGTTACAATTGCTTTCTGCAGTTGGTGCATTACCCAAGTCTCCTTTGTTTATCCTGAAATCAGATTTTATTAGGATGTGTCCCTCTTCTGCAGCTATATTGCTGCAGTTATGATCTGCACACTGCTGCCACAAGTTACCATATCAGTGCAGTTTGCCAAAAAAGCTGAAAGAGCATATGACCTTACAAATTTGGGGTTAATCAATTAAGAGTTCAGGCAACTACTATTCACAGAGTGAGAGTACCCCAAATAAATGATTACTAGCTAGAAAAAAAAAACAAATCAAAAGAAGGTTAACAACAGCTAATGACACTTTAATTTTTGCCATTTCTTTTTATGGATAGGATGGGTGATTGAGTGATTTGATTATTCACTCCTGAATTGTCTTTTTCCAATTACTATCCAATCACTCACATTAACTCAAGCTGTCTTCTTTCTAACTTTCTTTATTTCCTCACCCAAGACTGCTGAAAATTGGATCCGGATCCTCTCCATCTGGTTCTTCTCTCAAGCCTCTCCATCAGCATTTTCAGCCCTACGATTGATCAAAAGATGAAAATATATGCTGACACTATGGACCTTTGTTGCAGGAAATAGAAACACAGTTAAGACTCACTTTAGACTTATTAAATTCATTATTTGTTTTTTCTTTCAATGCTGAAACTTTGATTGACGTAATTTATGCTAAAACTTAATAGTATATTATATGAAAATTAGGAACACTAATTAAAAATTAAATTATTATTTCTGTGCATATGAAAAGATCTCAATAATAACGCTGAAGTTGTTTAAAAAAATTGAAGTTAAATTCAAGTTTAATATATGATTTGTTAAAAGGAATTGAAAATGATGCTTACACACATATTACACGTGTCTTAGAAAATGTAGAAATAAATGAGAGAAATTGGTGATATGATAAGTGATGTGAAATAAATGAGAGAAATGAGTAATATGATAAATGATGTGATAAAATTCCAATTATAACACGTGTCTTAGAAAATTTCAATTCCAATTTAAAGGAAATTGATGCTTAACACTCATTAATATTTTAACACGTGTCTTAGAAAATTCCAATTATAACACTTGTTAGTAATTCGTAAAACATACTAAAAGAATTATTTAAAGTGATATTTTGTTTTACGATATTCTTTTGACAATTACTGGTATTATCTAAAGTGAATCTTAATTGTGACAAAAAAATTGAATCTTAATTGTGTTTTCATTTCCTGCAGCAAAGGTACATGGTATCGGCATCTATGTTTACCTTTTGATGAATCGTGAGGTTGGAAATAGTGATGGAGGGGCTGGAGGGAAGAATTAGCTGGAGGGGATCCGAATCCCTGAAAATTGTGTAAATAAACCATATCATATCAATTGAAAAATTTGAACGATGCTCGATTGAACTACTTCAACAAAAAGTAGCACAAATTCAACAATGAGTGTTTCAAAATGTGTTATTTTTTTCATTTTTATACTTTTTAACCATGAATCAAACCAATTCTTAATAGTGAATACAATCACGAAAATGTTTTGTTCACATTAATTTGACCCTCACCCTTTAGAAAGAGATAAAAATAGACAACAGAGAAAATAAGGAAGAAGTAGGTGAGATCCCTAGAAAGCCACACAATACTAGGAATCCTTTGACAATCCTCCAAGAAATAGGTTGTTCAGCGCAAACACAAGCACCCCCATTCGTGATAATAAATTCATTAAGACTTGGAGTGGCTTTTGGTGACACAGGTCACCTATGTCTACATTTACATTGTACCACTACCAACAATATGTTCCCCATATTTCCTTATCAACGCAGTTAAAGGCACCAAGATTAGCAAGGATTACCATTCATACTTGGAGTTCAAAGGGGGGAAATTTAGTACACGGTTAAAGACCCACAAAAGAGGTCAAGGATAAGATATCACGCCTGAAACAAAATTATTTCTCAAGGCCTTCCTTCAATGAGAATTTGGAAAGCAAAACGAGGATGAAAAGTTTCCCAATGATTCAAAATCTGCGATATAAGAAGCCCTAGAAACCTTCTAGTAAGAACTCATAAAACAAAGTTGCTTATATAAGAACTAGTTCTATTTAAGAACTAAAAAATTTAGATCAACACTCTCCAATGCTTAAGAACTTGGTTATTAACCTAAGAAGTAAGAACTCACTTCTAAGAAGATGCTCTTACATATCACATCATTTATTTTTCTCTGTTTTTCTCATTTTATTAATGGGCTAAATAAGTTTTTCGTCCATGTACTTTAGCGAGTTTTTGGTTTTATCCCTCAATTAAAATTTTGTTGGTTTACCTCCCTTAACTTGAATAAGCGGTTATATTTCGAAGCTAGAGATGAAGTACCCACCCAACAGTCGTGCCAGAAGCTTGATTCATTCCCCTCACCCACCAAGCGAACAAGTGCATCATTGAGCCAATTAGCACTTGGGGAATCAAAACAGAGCCGCTGAATGTCAGACCACCAAGGAGAGGAGTGTCTATTCAATGGAGCCAGAGGTTTACCATACCTGAAATTGTATTTGGCGCAGACTATTCGAGCCCAAAGGCTGGTACTGTCAACACACAACCTCCATCTCCACTTGCTGAGTAATGCTATATTGAACTCTTCCCAATTTTTGATACCAAGACCACCTAGACCCCTTGGTTTGCAAACCTCCTTCCAACTAACCCAGGCTATTTTCCTGGTGTCGTCATCTACACCTCCCCATAGAAAATTTCTCATTATCTTCGTGCAAGTTTTTACTACACTTACTGGCATCCGAAAAAGTGAAACATAATACAGGGGGATCGAAGAAAGGGTACTGTTAATCAAACAAACCCTTGCACCAAACGAGAGACTTTTCTGCCTCCAACTAGAGAGACGCCTTCTCAGTTTTAACAGAATTGGGTCCCAAAAGATCTTCCTGCGAGGGTTACCACCAATCTGAACCCCTAAGTAAAGAAAATGGGGGGCTGATAATCTGCAATTCAGGATTGTGGCCAACACCTGTAGTTCTCTAGCCTCCACCGAAACCCCAATCAAGCTACTCTTATGGAAATTCACTTTCAGCCCTGAGGCTAACTCAAAACAATGGAGGATAGTTTTCAAAGTAAAAGCGTTCCGCTGTTGAAAGGATTTTTACTTAACCACTTCCGAATCCCTCAAGATTCAATTGTAGTATAGGAAAGGGTTTTTATCGTCCTCAGGGAATTGGAATACAATGTCGTTCTTTAGCTAAATTACTTAAGCAATGGATTAAAGGTTGATTGAGGGTTGTTTCGATATGGAAAAACACAACAAATAATAGTAAAAAGGATTGTAAAAAAGTTGAGACAATGGTTGGGATCGGGTTTCATCAATCGACTTCGCTGTATTCTATGATTTCACATACAAACCATGATTTATGATTGATTTCATCACACCATTTCTTAACTTCATCATAGTTCCCTAATGACAAAGATTATCAAATCACTTCCTAACCATCAATTCCTTGAATAAATTAGAAAGCAAGAAGCATTAAACTTAGGTGTTCTTTGACTCTTGAACTAACTCTATTCCTAGAACTTAGATTCAAGAGATGGGTTTATCTATTTCAGATTCAGGAACAAAGTTTCCACTAAGCAATCAAATCAAATAACAAGCTCTAGTTGATCAATCTAAAACTAGCATTAAGAGCAAGATAACCCATTGAAATCATCACATAAAACATGAATTCATATATGAAAATCAAGATGAATACATAGAATTCAAATGATTACATCCAATCCCAACACAAAAAGGGTTTAGCTATCCATTTCCATGGAAGCTTTCACGCTTACAAGAGTTAAAGAGAAGAAATGGATGATCCGTGCCGTCGTCGGCGTGTTCCCAGCTCGACGGAAGGTAACAAAGCTCCCAATCTCTCAATCCCTCTTCCTTTTCTCGAGTTTTATGTCCTCTTTCTCGTTCTCCCCTGTTTCTGTGCTGAATTTTGAGTTTTATAGCATTGCAGATCTGTTACAGGGTGCTTAGCACTCCACTTTTGGTGCTTAGCGCCCTGTTTCTTCATTATGAAGGATTCTCCACCGCCAGATGATGCTAAGCACTCCACTTTAAACGCTTAGCATCCTGTTACTTCATGCTGAAGAAGTCTCCATTGCCAGATGATGCTTAGCACCCTGGAACACATGCTAAGCATGATTGGAACGACAAGCTTGATTTTCTTGTGGTTTTTCAAAGTTCTGGAGTGGGATTCTTCAAGGCTAAGTGGATTTCTTCATTTACAAGCTTTCTTTCATCCAAATCATGTACTTTCTCAAATACTCTTCAACCTACAACTGAAATTGAGATTGGAATCATTTTCTACATAATCAACTTAAAAGAGAGTTACTTATAAGAAATTTCTCATTACTACCATAGATAAGTGTCTAAAACATAATGTAAAACATGGTGAATATGGCACTTACCATCCGCCTAGAGGCCTCCCCTATGAATAGGGTGTAGTCGGCAAATTGGAGTATAGAAACATCTACTACCTCCCTCCCACAAAGCTATAGCCTTGAAAATCATTGGAATGCAGCGCTTGTCTCAATAAACCATTTAGTCCCTCAGCCACGATTAAGAATAAGAAAGGGGCAATTGGGTCCCCTTGGCGAATGCATTTACCCATTGCAAACTCCTCTCCTGGACTCCCATTGATAAGCACTGAGATTTTTGCAGATTCGATGCAGCCTTTAACCCAAGCAATCCATTTACCGTTGAAATTCATTCTTCGCATCATATAGTATAGAAAATTCCACTGAACTGAGTCGTAGGCCTTCTCGAAATCCACTTTGAAAGCCATCGATTTCTTCTTTCTAGTCTTTGCATCATGAAGCCACTCATTAGCCACCACAATGCTATCCAATGCACCCCTACCCTCAAGGAAAGCACTCTGACAATCATCAATAACAGCAGGCAGAACACTCTTGATGCAATTGGTCAAAACCTTCGAGATTATTTTATATGCACAGCCAATCAAAGAGATTGGCCTGAAATCCTGCAGACCTTGGGGGTTCTCCTTCTTTGGCACAAGGGTGATGAATGAAGAATTACAGCCCCTTGGCCAGTAGCCTTGGCGGTGGAAATCATCAAGAAGTTTTTGAATGTCTGTAGACATAAGATGCCAAAACTGTTTTATGAAGCGGAAGTTTACCCCATCAGGACCGGGGCTTTTGTCATTTCCACATTGCCAAACAACCTCCCTGACTTCCCCTGGGTCAAACGCAGCAATCAGGCTCAAGTTATCAAAATCAGAGATTTTCCTAAAGGGCACACCGTCAAGATTTAAGCCCAATAGATCACCACCTTTGAATTTTTCCTGAAAAAATTCCTTTGCACCTTTTTTCACTAAATCTGGGGTTTCAACCCACGAACCATCAACCATCAGGCCTAGCATAGAGTTTGAGAGCCTCCTCCAATTTATGAAGGAATGGAAGAATTTGGTGTTTGAGTCACCATCCCTAATCCAATTGCATCGAGACTTTTGGTGCAGTAGGGAGTCATTAAGCTTTGCTAAGCGTCAATACTCTGCTTGCCAAACACACCTCTGATTCTGCTCTTCCATGCTTAAGCCAGACTCCTCAAGTTTCGCATCCAGAGTCTGCAAATTTTCCAAGACCTCCTTGCAGTTCCTCTGAATATCCCCAAAAATATCACTATTCCAGGTTTTCAAGCTAGCCTTGATCCGCTTAAGTTTCTCTTTAAATACAAAGGCAGTTGTACCAGAGAAATTTAGGCCTCCCCATTCCTGTGTCACAAAGCCAACAAATCTGGGATCCGAGAACCAACAATTTAAGACTTTTGAATGGCTTCGGACCCCAATTCAAATCGGAAATACGATAAAGAACAGGGCAGTGGTCGGAGAAGTCTCTTGGAAGGCACCGCTGAACTCCACTTGGCCAAAGAGAAGCCCAATCATTTGAAAGGAGAAACCTGTCAAGTCTGCTAGCTGCTTGGCCGTTCGGGCGAAACCAAGTAAATAATTTGCCTGCCACAGGAGGTTCCAGGAGCTGATTATTGGAAATGAATGAATTAAATTCATCTATCTCCCTCCGGCCTGCTGACTGTCCTGACATCGCACCTCTCCTCTCCTCCGCGCTTCTAATGGAATTGAAGTCCCCTGCAATACAAAAATAAGACAAACCAGCATTTGAAAGAAACTCCTCAATGGCCGCCCAAAGGATTCGTTTTCCTTGAACATAACAGGGAGCATAGACATTGATAATTCCACAAACAACATTTTGGGAGCCCCAGTAGCCCCTGACAGCAATGAAGCCCTCCCCCATGTGAGAGTCAAGAAGGGAGGATTTGTTTTTCTGCCAGACACTTATTAAACCACCTGACCTGTTAGCTGAGGGATTGAAGACCCATTCACAGTCATCATCACCCCAGAGGCTCCGACACAAGCTTGAATCAACCAACTCACACTTGGATTCCTGAACTAATAACATGTCAACTCTTTCCCCCTTTACAGTTTCCCTGATCGCACGAAGCTTAACGCTGCTCCCCAACCCCCTCGAGTTATAGCTGAGAAAATTCATTGATTAACTCCATTGATTCCACCTGCACCCACAGAGCTAGAAGGAAGAGCCAGCTCCATATCTCTTCTCTCCAACTCAGCCAGTTTTCTAACCATTTCGTCGTCCCCCCATGGAAATCCATCCCAATGGCCTTGCCTAGATCCCATGCTTGGCGAGCCTCCTCATCGATATTTCGAATCCAAGCAGGGTCACCCACCCTAGCGGCCTCTGATTTAGGAAGAGAGCAACTAAGATGAAAAATAACTTGCCTAATCTGCCTTCTTCTAATAACTGCTTGTGAGCCCTGGCGCACTAGGCTAGACTGCCCATCGAGAGTATCACGGGCAATCTCACCCTCAGATACTTCTAGAGCATTCATAGCAGCAGGGGTCGGATCACTACCATGGAGAACCATAGGGAGCTCAGGAATCGAAGTCAAAGGTGAAAGGGGTGAGGAAACATCATGATTTCCAGGCACTCCAGCAACTCTTTCCTGATCCGCGAGGCCCAGACCCGATTGGGCCAACAATAGATCAGGTGGGCCAAGGGCAAGTGTACTAGGAGACTCGGACCTACCAGGCCCAAAACAGAGGGGATCCGGAGGGGAGCCCAATGCGTTCAAAGAGGGTGCAGACAAACCTCTTACTGCCCCGTCAGCAAAGGAGAATTCCTCACGTGCCTCAGAATTTAGATTGGCCTCATAATTGCAGCCGTCATTTGATGCTTCAATTCCAGAGCCCGATGAGCTATCATTTGAATTATTCCAATTTTCCACGTGAGCAATAAATGGTTCCGCCGGAACATCTCCCGACACCTGCTCCGGTGGGGGACTGTTCGCACTTCTAATATCTTCTGCCGGAGTTTCTAGAACACCCCCCTCATCCTCCGCCAAAGCTTCTTCTTCGTAAAGCCTCTTCGATCCATCAAAGGACCAAATGGAAGACTCACTGCCCTCATTACCCGAAGCCAGACAGTTGCAAGCACAAGTATGACTCAGCTGAGGCATCTCCTCCACAATTCGTAGTTCGTACACAATATTGTTGATCGTCATATCCTAGGCATCACTGATAGTTTCTAGCTTTGTGGTACATATCTTCAAGCGAGCGAAGCCCAGTCTCGTCAGCTCTGACGTTGAAACGTCCAACTCAATCACTTTACCAATCGGGGAAAACAACTGCTCAAACGATTTTTTCTTCCACGGGTGCAGTGGGATGCCATAGCATTGGACCCAGACCAGGCGAGACTTCAGAGTTAATGAGGGGCTCCAGGGTGTTATAGATTCAAAGAGATTGCAGAGCCAGTCCTCTGTCCCCTTTGAAATTTCGTCCCAGGAGACTCCAGGATCACCCGAGAGAAGGACTAAATCATCCCCCAAGTATCTTGCACGAATCGAATGGAATCCCCCGACCAACAAAGTTTCTTGAATATTCTGGGCCATCTCTATATTCTTAAGCTTTCCTACCCAACTCTTCTTTAGCCAATCATCTACTTCATCCTCCACAGAGAGTTGGGCCACAACCTCCTTAATCTTCCCGTCTCCTTTCGGAGGTGCGTCTCCTCGATTCCTTCCAGTTGATACTGCTGCAACATAGGATTTTTGGCTACTGATACCGTTAGTGCTTGCCAGGTTTGTCTTAGAAGGACCCGAAGGGGCACTCCTCGTACCAGCGCCCAGCGTCTTAGGTTCATTACAGGCCCTCTTGTTTGACTCTTCTGCATGGTTGCGGAACCTTGGAAGGTTAACGTACAATTTCGTGCTACCAATAAAGATTTGGTCCAGTCTCCTACCAAACCTCGTTGGATTAATGACGTCGAAAAAACGTACGAAGCCAAATCGGTTACCCTTCCTATCCCTTTTCACAGGGATGACAACCTCTTGTACTCTCCCCCAATGCGAGAACACCTCCCACATATTCTTTGCGTTGAAATGGTTTGGGAAGTTCGTGAAGAAGTAGGAAGTAATCTCCTCATCCCGCAACTTTCTGTTAGTATTCTTCCTCCGACCACCCTTCACTCTTACCCAACCATCCTCACTCTCCTCCTGCCTAAACCTGCCACCCTCGCCTCCACTCTCTCTCTCTCTAAGTTTCCCTTTCTCTCTCATTGTTGACAAGGGCCCGAGGGACAATAAGTTTAAGACTATTTGATATTAATTGTAAAATTTAAAGATAATAACATACTAAAAGAGTTATAAGTTGGAACTATTTTTTAGAAGAAATAACTTGAAAGGATCCAATTCTTTCATAATCTATTGTACTTGAGATGTTTACATTTTGTTTGATCATTTCTTCACTTGTCTCACATATGCATAATACACACACATGATTTTCTCTTGTTAGAGCATGAAAGTGTCCATAGTTTGACCAACGTTTATTTAATTCATAAGGTAGATGTTAAACATTTTAATCTCATCTACATGGTAAGATACATTTGAGCACCATGTATCACATTTTAATCATTATAACAAATTAAAATTTTATAAAATATATGTGTGGGACGGGCCGGGTGACCCGAGTGTCAACCCGAACCCGACCCTACCCGAAGTTTGGTAACTCGAAGATCAACCCGAACCCGGTCTCTTTTAATGATCGGGTCGGGTTCAACCCGGCCCTAAAGGCTTGGGCCGGGACGGGTTGCGGGTAGGGCCGAGTCTTGTACACCCCTACATAGTAGCATTCACGCATGGTACTAATTCCTTTGCATCCTCACATTCTGAGCCCAGCAACAGCACACACACGTGCCATATGTTTGCCTTCCACTCAATGAATTGATTTTAGGCATAAGATTGGATTAGAGCACCATTCTGAGAACGAATGTTGGAAATCCCGTGACCTTGTGGACAGCCACTTCCATGATCTGACTTGGATTAGCTCAAAGACCCTTGCTGCATCAAATTGTTCTCCCCTAAAAATCAGATTGTTCCGCGCCACCCAAAGAGACCACACCGTGGCCATCCATATCGCCCTCAGACCAGCGTTTTGACATGAACTCAGAACAAGTAACTCATGCTGCATCAAATGTGTCTTGGCATCCCTTGGCAGTGCAGTACCAATACCCAGCCACAAATTACAATAACTCCAAACCTGTAAAGCCAAGCTGCAAGTAAAATACAAATGGTTAGTGGACTCTTCCTCAATATTACATATTGAGCACCTGGCCTCCTCATCAGTTATTATATGTGGAGTACTATATAAATTCTTTGAAGTAATTGATTGGAACAAGAAAAATAATGCAGGAATTGAAAAGCAAAAGTAAAACAGTAAATGGTTATTATCACGTTTGACTAAAAGAAATTATATTGTAGTTACAGAAAAGAATTGACTGAATTGCATTCCAAAATATACAAGAGAAACAAATTAGCTGGAGGACAGTGTGACAAGCATAAGCCGCCTAATACGGGTCCGTTTAACGTGCACCATCCAATTAGGTGGTGTACGCGTCCTTCACCAAAAACTGTCATTAGATATAATTATATAATATTAGACGGACGAGATGAAGATGGTAACTGTATAAATAGAACCTGTTGCTAAAAGTTTATTAAAAATTGCAATTTGGTACCTAAAAATTATTATATTAACTTATTGCCATGCATAAGACAGGTTATTGAATCCACTCACTGCCATCATCACGTGGTATGCTACCAAGGACTAGCAAAAGTAACAAGATCCATAAACAAGTTCTTATCTTTTTGTTTGGATCCATCTTGCTGAAGAGATAGACATCTTAAGATAACCATTGTCCCGGTCAACCAGATTGGCGACACAAAATCCTTCCATCATGTCAGTTACCAGGTCAGAAGACCAACAAGGAGATCTAGAAGGGCCATTGACTTTCTCCTACAAATTCAGAGGGAAAATCGCCGCTCCAAAGGTAGCCATGAATTTTAAGCTAAGTCTCTGCAGATCTATAGCACCATAGCCCAGATCTACAGCACCTCTGTGTGTGGGAAGCGGTGGACATGATCGGCAACGGCAGTGTTTTTTAGCAGTTAGTGGTGCGGTGGTCTTCGTGGCATGCCCCGAGTTCAAGGTTGGGGGTGGGTTCTGGGTTCAGGGTTGGAGGTGGGTTCTGGGTTCTGGGTTGGGGGTTGATTCTGGGTTCTATGTTGAAATCATCTGTCAACAACAGAGCATTCCCGTTCTGGGTTCTCCAATGTCGTTCCAGTCTTTAGCCAAGTCAAAGTTTTATCAGTTCTTTCTCAAAAAATCATTTTTGTGATGTTATTTTTCTTTTCAATTCGAACTTGGAGTTTCCTTTGGCCTTGTCGGTTGCTGTCTCTTGGATTTGAAGCGGCGGATTTTGGGGATAATATGAACTGGGTTGATCGGCTAGGATAATTTCATGTTTTTTTGTTTAAAATATTAATCTTAATTTCATCGCTAAATGAAGTAAGAACATATGATCTACAGAATCGTGTTTTAGATGCTAGTTTGAATTTTTTGAGCATTGTTGCTTGGACCAATTGTTCGTTTGAAGTAGAAGTAACCAAAATTGACAACTTATTGAATAAGTTCTAAGGCAAAGAATGAAAATTGTGATTTGTGCAAAAATAAGTTGGTGGATGGAAGTACCATTCAACACTGTATCTTGCTCCAACAATAGGATATTACCATAGATTTACTGCTTATCTAAAAAAAAAACATAGATTTACTGTATTGAGAGGAGGGCAAGATTTGAAAATTAAGTCTTGTTTGGAGGGTAAAAAAAGAATTTCCCGTATAGCTCAAACTTATTCAATTAATAATATGTATAGGGACCCCACATAAAATATATACAAGTCCTTCCCTTGCAAATACGAAAAACTCAAATACAACCGGCAAAACCCACTGCAGTAGGTTATTTTTATGGAGTACGCGTACACCATCCAAGTAGATGGTGCACATTAAACGGACCCGCCTAATACATCCAAATTCCTAAAACCAATAAAGGAACAAAAGATTCTAAGGCCAAAGTAAAACAAAAGATAAAGAAATAGTTAGTCTCTCTAGTCTTATATTTACTAGTTGTGGCTACAATACAAGAATTGTCCTCAACTCAAATGCCACACATTTTTGTACATAACTGTCACACACATTTTTGGAAATTAATTCTCACACACATTTTTGGTATGGCACATGATCTTTTCATATTTGGTCAACAACAGGTGTATGGTCTCAGATTGGCCCTAAATATTTAAATAGCATGTTTGAATCAGCAAAATCAATTCTGACACCACCAGAAGCTACTCACATAAGTTTCTCATCATAACTGATTTTGACTTCAAAATCAATTGTAGACCTCTAACTTGCAGCAGGAATTGGGGTTCTTGGGATAGGTAATCCCATGTATGCAAGCTTAGGAGAAACTCTAACTTTTGGGATTGGTCTTGGAGCCGGGATTGGACCATAACTACATGTTTGTGCAGCTGCAGGCTTTGGGAGCAAATTAACTTGCTCCAATGCTATTGATTGAAGATGTTCAGGATAGTCACGGAGACATCCAATACGGGCTCCAGCACCAGTGGCCCACTTGCGTGACAACCTCTTTGAGAAATCAAATGCAAGTGGTGCCTCAACCTTCTTGACCTTAACCTCTTCATGAACAATTGCATTATTGATATCACTAGCATTAATAATAGGACCCTTGATTTCTTGTGATTCAGTAGCGGCTGTGAATGAATCTGTCCCCACATATGACGGAGCATCATCATCTACATCACATCTCTGCAAGAAAACAAGAAAGAAAATGGTCATCTCAACTAATCTATACCACAAATATCAGCTAGGTAAAAAAAAATTACCTTGACATTAGAGAGGTCTACATTATGGACCTCAAGAAAGTTTATGAATTCTCGAAAGTTCTCTTCTGTTGGGTGATAGTGACCACTATAAGGCCAAATAGCCTGCAATGTTTACACAGTACTTTATGTAAGAGAAATTGACCTATGATACAATTATTGAAATTTGTAATAAAGTGTTGACCTCAAGCACACCCTCGTGAGCCACTAATCTTCCTGCGGCTGTTATTGCAGCACCGGCAAGAAAGCTTGAGTGCTGAAATGCACCCTTTTGCTTCCTCCCCACATACAAGGCCCTTGTGGTGCTGAGAACAAATATCCATTTGGATATTCCATCAGTTTCCACAAGCCTCCCACTCTGACTGTACACCAGCTTCCCACTTTCAACAATTACTTCATATTCTTCCCTTTCTTTCTGCAATGATAACAATAAAGATACACATTAGATCAGATATGAGACAAGATTATATGTATAGTAACAAATGTGTGATAATTAACTTACTGGTCCAAGATATTTAATGCACTCGCGTTGTAGGGTGGCTCTTGGGCATTCCTCTAGATTTATTTCTTTAACAGCTCCAACATCCAACCTGCAATTTATAAAGTACAAAGTTAACCATCTTAGCTTCTATAGTTTTTACCAGCTTCATGATAATTGTAATCAAGAAGAAGATATAAGTTATTAGATATTTACCAGTAGAAAAATGGTTGTGTGCTTTGGCTTTTAAACCAGACATCATAATACAGGTGCAAATTGTGTCCATAGCGGTGTCGCGGGTCAATCTGTGCAGAAACAAGAAGGAATGGAAATTGTTGACATTAGAATAAACCATAAACAAAAGGGTAATTAATATGATTTCAAGGCTCAATAGAGTTAATATTGAAATAATGGGTGATTAAACTTACAGCTTCAAGCCAATGTTGGAGGGCTAATTTCTGTGCCTTTTCATCCTGGAACAAACCTTTTCCAACCTGCATATGAGAAAATTAGCAATGACACAATACCCCAAATAAAAGAACATGAATGAGAAAATGAATGAAGGTCTTTGAAAATTCTTCTACAATTGATTCTGAAGGAAAAATCAATTCTGGGTAAACTGATCCAAATATACTAGTAGTTTCACTTAGAACAAAGTTCATTTTTTTGAATGGAATATACCTTAGCTGCTCTTGTCCTTGCCCTTGCCCACCGTGACCCCGAAGTTTCTTGTTTATCCACATCAAAGAATGAAACAGAGCTCCATTCAAGAGAAGCAAAATCCAATGCTTTCCACCTGCAATTTTTTGAAAACCATCAGTTGATAACATGGCAGAAGCTTAAGGCTGTATCAAATTCTAAAATATTGGTTTTAATTGAGACTAACTAACCAGAGCTCCTCCACCACAACAGCACAATCTGCAAGGTTTCTTCGAGTTCGGTAACTCTTGTAGACTTTCTGAAGTTTAGTTGCAGCAACATCAAGCTCAGGAAGAGACAGCAATGGCACTGCCTTATGCGGCAGTTTTTCCATCTTTTCAATGCCTGGAAGGCTTCTTGCAAGGGTCATACCTGGAAGGTTTCCAAAACCGCAACGCGACAGTGATTTTGTTTGCAACAGCCTTGTTTATTCACAATTTTCTGCAATAAGAAGAACCGCGAACACAATATAAAACCTTGTGTATTAGTATTTATAATCCCAATGGCTTCCCTTGGCTATCCCTGAACTCCAACTTGAACTTTCTGATTCTCTTTTCTTAAAGCTTCCTCCTGATCTCAAAATCAAAGCTCCACCTTTGGAACCAAAGTTGATGTTGCAAGACAAACCAAAAAATGAATGGCTCACAATTTCCTCCCAGGCTGATATTAGCAAGGAAAATGATAGTCACATGGAGCTGAAGACCCCAACTTCAATTTGTTTCAAGAAAACTCTCTTTTTCAGCCCTGCTCAAATAATATATTATAGGCTAGCCTATATTATATATCTCAGTGTTAGATAAACTGTTATAGCTAGATCATAAACAAAACAAGCCACTATGGAGAAAAGCAACAGAGAGGAAAATCCCACATGAATGATTTACCTTTTTTGTATAGAGGCTGAAGATATTATCTTTCAGATATGAGTTTGAAGTCTGATTCCAAGAACTCAATATAAATGGAGTAAATACTATGAATCTATCTCAGAGTCACAGGCATCCTTACTATTATATAAGCAGCCGTAGCTTGCAAAAAACGGGACGGGATGAGCTGACTCGCCAATGGAGGGGCTAGAAAACATGTCCAGCCCCGCCAATTAACAAACGGCCAACCCACTATAAAATGATGGGGGAAAATGCTGTCCTCTTCTCACTTCACTTTCTTTCCCTTTCATGGGGATTTCTTATCCTTTTTGGGGTTTTCCCACTTCCTTTAGGAGTTCTCTCCTTATGTGGAGGTTTTCTACTCACATTAGGTGGATCTTTTTCTCTTTTTTCCTCTACTTTTCTTACTCATGATTCCAAGAAATCTTCCTTTTCCTTATCCTTTCACACTCTCCCTGCCACATTCATCATTGGTGTCCTGCTGATTTCCTATATTATGGTGTTGTGGTGACCCTAGTTGACTTCTCTAGCTGAGAAATAGCTACAGCACCGTCGGTGGACTGAAAAAAAAGTTGAAGAAATGACATAAAGTTAGCCAATCAAATTTTCACTTATGGATTCTGCAAATCATTTACCCTGATACAGCTTGTCGGAGAATTGGTTATTTGTTTCTGTTGTTTATATATATATATATATATATAGCTTTTTTTTGCTACATTTGAAGAATGCAGAAAAAAACTACACAATCAAATCACAACAACGAAGCTGAATGGCACTTGAAGAGGAAACCTCTAAATGCATAAAGAAGCGTTGTCTCTCACAGCTTGCCTAGTCAACTCATAAGAAACCAATGCCACATGCATCTAACCCTTAGAATAGTGTCTCTAAGACAATGATCATGGAGACATGGACCTCAGAAGTGAAGTGACAGTAATGAGCTCAAACACATGATTACTGCGCCATTTCCATGACCACCATAAGATAGCAACAGGTATCACAAGATTACGCACCTGAACCAGTCAGCGAAGGGAACATGATCGGGGATAGAAGGCAGCAGAGGGTGGTCTGAGACTCTGAGTCCTCTTGCTGCGCATGACAGCAGCTGCAGGGAGCCAGGAAGTGGAGGTGCAGCGCCGTCGCCGTCGCCCCATGCTGGTGCAGGGCCGTCGCCGTCGAAGAAGAACGGTGCTGCGCAACTTGCTTGCTTCAGCTTTACTCTTCATTATTTTATTTTTATTTTTTTTGTTGCAAAACTCAACAGTTTTTTTTTGTCAAAAAAACAACAATATTACAATCTATAATAAACACTCACACACACACACACACACACACACAACCCAGCCCAGGTTAGGATTTTTTTAAAGAAAAAAATAATAGTAACACAACATGCCCTACCTAGCTTAGGATTAAAAAAAAAAAAAAACCTCGACGGACCACCCCACTCTCAACCCGCAAGCTGGCGGCCGGGATAAAACGACGTCCTTCGCGGTGAAACCACGGTTCCTGCTTAAAAACACCAAAAAAATCTATATAGTTGCGCGTTAACTTTAGCACGCTCATTTTTCTCACACATACGAAAATGAAGTTTTGGATGTTATAAATTACTACATATATATTAAAAGTACTAGATGTCACCCAAGTGACCCAACATTGAACGAATTCAGTGCGGTGAATGTTTAAAGTGGCTGGTAAAACATTTGTTTTTTTAGTTTTTTTTCTTCATGTTTCTACTTTTTCGACGTGTGACCTGCCTATGACACATTTGTTTGTTCTGAGAAAC
Source organism: Lotus japonicus (assembly GCF_012489685.1). Lineage (NCBI taxonomy): Eukaryota > Viridiplantae > Streptophyta > Magnoliopsida > Fabales > Fabaceae > Lotus > Lotus japonicus. The sequence continues at coordinate 53,904,435 of NC_080046.1, forward strand.
GTGAGTTATGTTAAAAAAAATGCAACAAGCACAATTTATACACATAATGCGTAGGATCAAGAAAACATTATAAAATATATGCTTATATTCAGCATGCTAGCAACGATAGCTTCCATATGATCATAGATTGAGATCAGAGCACTGAAAGTGAACAAAGTTTTCATAACAAACTTGATTGGCTTTAGATAATCCTTCATAGATTGAGAACTCTTGTGACACAACTCAAGTCGAAGCTCACTAGATTGAGTTTTAGTCAATTCATGAAAATCCTATATTATATACTATTTTGGCCATGATGGGTGAAAAAATTAAAGTACTAAATGTATGGCCTGTTTACACGCACCTATACCCACCCGCATGCATATTTTGGGTTTCAAGTTTTCCAGGTTAGGTCATACCAAATGAATATGCTCAACATATTATTTTTCCTCAAAGTTGTCACTTAATCATTCATTTTGTTTGTGCGTTGCTGGTCGTAGTGGTAAAAAGTGGTTGTTTAAAGTTAGAAACCCTAAGTCAAAAGCTCAATTTTTAAAAGTCACACACTTTAAGAGACCTTTAACATTTACTATATTCACATCACATCACATCATGATCGAAAGAGCAATTTAAAATTGTCACCCTTTACTCACAAATGTTATGTTGACAATTCGTATTAACTATTAACTTTTTCTCAACACATTACTAAGTCATATGCTGGTTAATTAAACTTCCCTTCAGTCTTGGAACATAATTAGTCCAAACTCAAATAAAGTTTAAGAAACCCAACTTGAGTATAACAAAAAACAAAAGCAAAGCAAAGCAATAGAACTACAGAAACAGAATGGAGTAAAAGTAGGAGAGGCCACCAGACAAGAGAAGCGTTAACAGCAGGAACAACTTCAGTAAACATCAAAAGATCAATGAACCCCATCTGAGTGCCACCACAAATTTGAAGATCTGTTGCAACCTACTTTTACAAGTGAATCGGCTGAGGTGTTGTTCTCTTTTTTGTTGTTTCTAGATTTGAGTTTTATCTATTAAAGATTCAATCTTTCTTCACCCAGATCTGAAAATTAGCTCCGTTCGCCGCCGACCTTCTCCTCCTCCACCTTCTCTCCCAAATCCTCCTTCACATGAAACTTCACCTCCTTGTACCCCTTCCGAAACCAAGGCTCGTTCACAATCCCATCCATAGTGACGAGAACTAAGATAATCACACCACACGTCCACCTTAGCACCGTTGTAACCTCTCTTCCCCAGAATCTTCGGTGCCACGTAAGCAGGCGTGCCGCAAAGCGTGTGTAACAACCATCGGCGGTGACTCCGCCGGCGGTTTTCAGGTGACAATGGTGGGTTGGGAAAGATGATGAACAGGGTGGGTTAGAGAAGATGAGGTGGGGGTTATAAATTTACATTTTTTATCCTTTTTATCATCATTCAATCTTAACCATCCAATAAAAGAATATTCTAAGATTCTCATATCAAACCGTATACAACACTAGTACATTGATGGACCAAGAAATACAAACAACCCAACCTGCATGGTACTCTGTTGAATGTTGATGGCATGCATAAAAATAATATATTGTCATCCAATAATATAGGGATTATAAATAAATTTTTCAAATAAAAAACAAGTGGATGGAGTGATTCAATTCATGATACACATAATCTTATTACTATATGACATCAAAATTGTACACAGATAATCCCTTAACATTGACCCAATCACGCATCCTTTTCTTGATTTAAACCGATCATAAAAAAACAATATACATTTTGTAAAATTATATATTGGAACAAGAAAATCAATGTAAAATGTGAAATGCAGAACAAGAATTGTTATTATCACGTGTAACTAAAAAATTGTACTGTAGTTACATAAAAGAATTAACTGAATCGCCGCCTTCCAAAAAATACAAGAGAGAGACAAATTAGGTGGAGGACACAATGTGCCTCACAGAAGCCTTGTACATCCAAATTCCTAAAAGAATAAAGGAACAGAAAATTCTAAGACCAAATAAAAACAAGAGATAAAGAATAGTTAGTCTATATGGTCTCATATGTACTAGTTGCCTTGTCTCTCCTCATATTTATAATTTACTAGTTGTGGCTAGAAGAACTGTCCTCAACTTATATGTCACCTTGGCTGATATATTTTTGGTAACTAGGGACAAGTATGTGCTCTTTTTATTTTTGGTCAATAAAATATCTATGGTCACAAATTTCTGAATCAGCTAGCTTATTGTTCGTCAAAATCAATTCACGCACCCAGAAGTCACTTAGAGAAGCTTGTTTGTCAGTAGAATTGATTCTGACTTTAGAATCGACTGTGGAGCTCAACTTGCAGCAGAAATTGGGGTTCTTGGGCTAGGCAGGCCCATGTATGCAAGCCTGGGAGAAATCCTGACTTTTGGGCTTGGTCTTGGAGAAGGGATTGGACCATAACTATATGGTCTTGCAGAAGCAGGCCTTGGGGACAAGTTAACTTGCTCCAATGCTCTTGATTGAAGATGTTCAGGATAGTCACGGACACACCCAATACGGGGTCCAGCACCAGTTGACCACTTGCAAGATAACCTCTTGGAGAAATCAAATGCAACTGGTACTGTTTCAACCTTCTTGGCCTTAACCTCTTCATGAACACTTGCATTATTGGTCTCCTTGCCCATGATGTTGACATTAATGGAAGTTGTAGGGCCTGATGGCAAAGATATAGAGGGACCCTTGTTTTGTTGTGATTGATTAGTGCCAATAAATGAACTTGTCCCCACATATGAAATAGCATCATCATCTATAGAACATCTCTGCAAGAAAACAAGCAAAAAAGGCCATCATTAACTAATTTAATCCACAACCAACTTTTTTGGTTCACTAACATCAATTGCATAAAATATTTACCTTGACATTAGAGAGGTCTACTTTATGCTCCTCAAGAAAGCTTATAAATTCTCTGAAGTTCTCTTCAGTTGGGTGATAGTGGCCACTGTAAGGCCAAATAGCCTGCAAAGTTCATACAATAATGTGTTAGAGAAATTGCTAGTGCAAAAGTGATTTCTATATGATACAATATTAAGTGCGTATTTGGAAATTCTTCTAAGTGATTATAAAAACAAAATCAATTACGGGGAGAATCTTTGACTAACTTATGGATGTGAGTATTGATTCTGAGAAAATAAAAGTTGATCGAAAATGCTACGAAAGTTGTCATAAAGGTTATACCTCAAGCTCGCCCTTATGGGCCACTAATCTGCCAGCAGCAGTTGTTGCAGCCCCAGATAGAAAGCTAGAGTGCTGAAATACACCCTTTTGCTTCCTCCCCACATACAAGGATCTTGTGGTGCTGAGAACAAATATCCATTTGGACTTTTCATCAGTGTCCACAAGCTCCCCATTCTGTTTGTACACCAGCTTCCCATTTTCAACAGTTACTTGATATTCTTCCCTTTCATTCTGCAATAATAACAATTAAGATACACATTAGATTAGCCATGAGACAAGTTCATATGTATATTGTGATTACAAATGTATGATTGTCCAGTGATAACTTACTGGTCCAAGATATTTAATGCACTGGCGTGTTAGGGTGGCCCTTGGGCATTTCTCTAGATTAATTTCTTTACCATCTCCAACATCCAACCTGCAATTAATAAGAACCATTCAGATCCTTAGCTTCTATAGCTTTTACCAGGTTCATGGTAAATAGAGTCAACAAAAAGATATAGGTTATTAGATATTCTAGAGAAAGAGTTTAATTACCAGTAGAAAAATGGTTGTGTGCTTTGGCTTGCAAACCAAATATCATAATAGAAGTGCAAATTGTGTCCATAGCGGTGACGTGGGTCAATCTGTGCAGAAAACAAGAAGGATTGAACATTGTTAACATGAGAATAAACCATAAACAAAAGGGTACTAATATGATTTGAAGGCTAAATAGAGTTAATATTGGAATTAATGGATGATTAGTATAACTTACAGCTTCTAGCCAATGTTGGAGGGCTAATTTTTGTGCCTTATCATCCTTGGATAAACCTTTTCCAACCTGCATATGAGAAAGTTAGCAATGTCAATACCCCAAATAATACAACATGAATGAGAAAATGAATGAGGGTATATCATGTTTGGAAATTCTTCTACGATTGATTCTAAAGCCAAAAATTTTGAATTGATTCCGAGCAAAAGTAAACTGATCTAAACATGCTATACGTTTCATTTATAAAAAACTGAAATATTAGAATGGAATATACCTTAGCTGCTCTTGTTCTTGCCCTTGCCCACCGCGACACCGCAGTTTCTTGTTTATGGACATCAAAGAATGAGACAGAGCTCCGTTTAAGAGCAGCAAAATCCAATGCCTTCCACCTAGAAGAAAATAAAACATCAATTAATAAAACATATAACATAACAGAAGGTTAATCATGTACAATTCTACATAGCAAATTCTGAATTATTGCTATTGATTAAGACTAACCAGAGCTCCTCCACCACAACAGCACAATCTGCAAGGTTTCTTCGAGTTCGGTAACTCTTGTAGACTTTCTGAAGCTTAGTTGCAGCAGCATCAAGCTCACTGACTGGTCTTGGAGAAGAGAAAACCACAGCATCAGGAAGAGATAGCAAAGGCACTGCCTTACGCTGCTGTTTTTCCATGATTGAAAAGCTTCTTTCAAGGGTCACATGTTCAGGTCTATGAAACTCCAACCTGCTTGAATTTTCTGATTCCCTTTTCTTAAAGCTCCCAGCTGCTGATCTCAAAATTGCAGCTCCATCTTTGGAACCAAAGCTGATTTTGGAAGACAAAGTAAAGAGTGAATGCCTCACAATTTCTTCCCAGGCTGATACCAATAAGGAAAGTGATAATCCCATAGAGCTGAAGATCCTCAACTTTAAATTGTTTGAAGAAAACAACCCTCTTCTATTTTTTTGTCAGGTATATGAATATGAATATGAATATGAATATGAATATGAATATGAATATGAATATGATTCCAAGAAGTGAATGTGAAAGAAGAAAAGAATATGAATCTACATCAGAGTCAGTGGCTTCTTTTATATTGGTAAAGATGAGAAAATTGGCTAGTCTTTGAATTCCACAGCGAAACTGCACAACACGTTCCAATGTAGAAATTAATGGTGGGTTGTTTATAATGTTCCAAGTTCACTTTTTTTCATTTTCCAAAGTCAAGTCTACGAGCTGGTTTGACATGAGGTGTTCAAGGCTTTGAAGTTAATTTGAAGGAATGCATAAATTACATTTTTAATTATGTTCCACGTTGGTCCTTTAATTTTTTTATGATAATCCTTTATTTTCAAAATTGAGAAAATTTTGTTTATGCTATCAAATTTTATTCACTTCACTTCGGCTTATCAAAAAAAATATATATTCACCACACTTCACTTCGTAACCAAAAAAAAATTATTCACTTCGGCATGTGGTTCACATCCTTCGGAAGAAGAATAATGTGGCAAATTTCGTGGCTCGCCTTGCTTCTATTGGGAAAGCACATCTCGTCATGTTTGAAGGCTTTCTACCATCGTTTAGCTTTCCTCCTATTAAAAAAAAATTATTTACCTAACATTCTTAAATTTCTATTTTTAAATACTTTAGTGTTTATTTTATTTTTGTCTTTGTCGAATGTTGTTGTCCGTTTAGGAAACAGTTACAAGTCTCCCAACAAATGTATTTCTTGAGATTCGAATTTGTTTTTTTTTTTTTACAATAGAAAATATATTTTATTGAAATTGATTTTTCATGAGAACAACACGCTCAAGAAGACAAATATACAAACCAATCAATACGCTCGAATTTGTGTTTGTATCCTTATGTAGTCTAATTTCCTTACCACTAGACCAATGTCTTGTTGGTATACTTTAGTGTTTATGATGAATTGGATAAATAAAATAAATTTTTTTAAGTTAGTGTCATTTAATAAATTTGAAATTCTTTTTAGCATATGTGTGTGAGAGATAGAGACTAGGGTTTAAAGAAATGTAAAATTCAAAATTTTCTAATTTTTGTTTGTTAAAGTTTAATATCTGATATGTGAGTTTTAAGGAGAATAATTGTACGATTGTTAAATTAATTCATTTTGTGGATTTTTACTTAGAAAAGAAATATTATTATGTAAATAGAAATTATTAAAGAAGTTAACTGTAATAATTAAGGATAGAAGTAGGTCAGATTGATGACAAGAGCCATGATCTAGCTTACATGAGGCTCATGTCATCAATATGACGTACTTCCATGGCTTATTGACTTGATAAGGCAGGGCTTTTTTCAAAAGCATGTTTAGTAAAAAGATTAGGCTTAAGTCATACAAAAAACCTTGTTTGATTCGATTTTAATGGTTTATTACTAGTTTATAAGTTTTTTTTCCTATTTGCACATAGGTTTGTTTCTTATTATTAATGGAACATACTCCTATACAGATCGAACCAGACTTTCAATAATTAATACAGGTCAGATCTAGGAAAAAAAAACGTGTTACAAGTAACAAGTCAGACTCATATGTTAAATTTTTTAGTAGACCATATATATTTATGCAAAGTTCAGCTCGGCCTAGCATATTTTCATCCTGACAACAATTAAAAAAATAGAAAATATTTGCTCATTAAGGATCAGAATCCCCCATTAGCCATATAAGAGAAAGTGATAGTGAAACTAAATCTAATTAATTTGATTAATTTGTTACATGACAAAGTCCTTTAATAAAGGATAGGTTTTTGTTTTATATTTGTTTTCTTCGTGCTATGGGGACCATAAACCGGTTGAACAACAGAGAAAATAAGAAGGATTTTTTTTTAATAAAAAGAACAAAGAAAACAGGACGAAGCTGCCGGTCAAAAAAGGTAAGCTCCTGTGAGGTTCCTTAATATATTAATAACCATTAATTAAATACTTTTATCTAATTTATAAATTTTGAGTTTTTATTTTGTTTCAAAAATATAATTATTTTCATTATAAAACTAAAAAATTATTTGTTTTTATATTTTTTAAACACTTCTATACAAAATTAAACCAATTGATTTTATTTTATTATAATTTTAAAAATATAGTATTTATATAATTAAAAATACAGATAAAAAAAATCTCGATCAAAATAAACGCTTATAGCTGGTGTTCAAACTTCTTTTTGGTACACGAGTGTTGAATTTTTTTTAAGACACGAGTGTTGAATCAAAATACATATCCATGGCAAATTCATTACTCCATTTCAAAATAGTTGTTGTTTACTAATATTATGCATACAATTTAAAAACTTCTTAAATTAATATATAATTTCATGTAACAAAAAAAAACTCATGTAACCAAATATATATATATATATATATATATATATATAATTTGACTGAAACAAGCTTAATTAAAATTGAGTTAGTAGTTAAATAACTAGTGAAAATTGTGATAGGTAGAAATAGAAGATGGTTGGTGATATATATAACATTGAATGTGGCAAAAGTTAATATTTTTTTCCATTGAGACTTTTGTCCTTGCATTTATTGTTTTTTCAGTTCGAAAATTTTGAAATTGAAACTCATTCTTATCATCTTTCCTCCTAGTACTACCCACTTAAATAAGAGTAAATATAGAAGATGTATCATTTTCTTAAAAATCAATGCATCAATTAAAGTTTTTTTAATAAACGTGATTTTAACAACTTTAGCTTATAGGGACGGATGGAGTATAATACATTCTGCTTTAAAAAAATTGTCAATTTAAGATTGTTGCACAAGTATTAAGGAATAACATTTAATGTTTTTGTTTTATTAAAAATATTATTTGACTTCCTATCATACTCTTTATCTCGTCTTATTAATTTTGACTTTTTTAAATTTTTCAATCACTAATAAATTAAGAGTATAATTATTAAAATATAATTAATATTTTTTGAAATTGTAAAAGTGATAAATAATATGAAAAAAATGACCAAAATAGTGAGAGTTGCTCCTATTACATAGGAGTATTTTTTTCTTATATAGTATAGTAGCAAAAAAAAAAAATTGTAGCATCGCTGAAACAAAAAATATCTATCTATCTCAATGAATTTTGTGGTTTTTAAATTTTTTTTTTTCAAGAGGAGACCAAAACGTTTGGGGTAAGAAGTATGAGACTACCCACAATGGTTTCAACATTCAACACCACTTTTTCTCTTTCCAACACTCCACATCACCTTCTCTCTCCAGTTCAACACTTCATTCAACTTTTACCCACTCCAATGGTTTTTCATTCAACACCCTACCCCCTACCCCACCACTTTTATTTCATATTTTGATTTAATTTTATATTTTTCGTTTTATGATTTCATAAAATTAAAATTTACGATAAAAATTAAATTAAATAAACTATTATCGATTTAATTTAACTTAATTTTTTTTATTTAAATTAAATTAAATTAACGTAATATTTTTTTAACGTAAATTAAATTAAAAACTTAACAATTTAATATTTTTTAAATAAAATATACACAATAATTTATTTTATTAACTTCAAATGGAAGAAAAGAAACTAAGCACACAATAATACATTTTATTTGCTTAACTTAAAATGCAAGACAACAAACTAAACACACAACACACAAATAACGTAATTAGTACGATACAAAGCATATTTAATCATCATACATTCCAAACTTTGCCCAGATGTGCTTCACTAGATCTGCTTGTAGTTGGTGATGGACATTTGGATCACGGAACTCAGATCTAGCACGCACGTGATCCGCAAAAGCGGGTAACACCTCGGTCGAGTATGGTTGCGGTGTACTAGATTCACTTCCCTCAGCTTGCTCAAAATCGGTCCAGCGTTGAGCATATGTATCTCGTTCATCCTCAACAATCATATTATGTAATATGATGCATGACCTCATGATGATACCAAAATCAGTTATGTCCCAGAAGCGAGCTGGTTCACGGATGATTTTAAAACGAGCTTGAAGCACTCCAAATGCACGTTCGATGTCCTTCCGACATCCCTCCTGATGTTTTGCAAAGCACTTATCGGGTTCAGTTTGAGGAAGTCTAATAGACTTGACAAAAGTTGGATAAGAAGGGTAGATACCATCAGCTAGATAGTATGCCATATTATAGAGACGTTGACAAAAGTTGGGAAACTGATTTGGATGTTGATAATTGTTGGAAATTTGGTTGTTGGGAAACTGATTTGGATGTTGATAATTGTTGGGAAACTGATTTGGATGTTGATAATTGTTGGGAATTTGGTTAGAAGAATTCTGGGTGTTGAAATGGTAGTTGTTGGGATCCATTTCAAAGTAAAAGGGATAGTTGAAAGATAATAAGATGAATAAGATGATGGAAAACTTGGTTTTTTTTCTGTGTCCAAATCAAACGAACCAAGTCTCTATTTATAGAGAAAAAAAAAATCATGAATTTTGGTAATTTTTTTATATTTTTTTAATTTTTTTTTTAATGAAATAATTGAGTTGGAAAGATTAGGATAAAAGAAAATCGCCCGGACGAATTAAAACGCGACACGCGTCCAACATCAGAACGTCCCTCTCTCCTCTGACGCGTGGCACGCACGCGCCTGTCGGTGCCCAACCGACGCGTGCCACGCGTCCCACCACGGTCCGCCTGGGTCCCACAGCCCTGCCATTTCTGCAACAAACGCGTCTTGTTGGCGCGTGTATGGCACGCGCCTGGCATTCACCAACCAGGCGCTGCCACGTGTCACCGCGTTCAGGTTTAAGCTGTGTTGAAAATTTTCAACACCTCTCTCCTCCTTTCAACTTTCAACACCACATTTCAACACCATTAATCACCCATTTCAACATTCAACTCCCCCCTTTACACACCATTGCTGATAGTCTGAGTAAAAGGTCTAGGCCGTGTTTCTTGGATTGCGTGGCTGACTTACTATATGCGGCAATCACTGACATACACTGCCTTGGTTTCCTCATCTTCATCCCTATTTTGGACTTGCATTGTATACTTGGAATGGAATGGATGGGTCGATGGGGTACATAGTACATACTATGCGGTTCATGAGTCAAATTCAAGTTAAATAGTCGGTTTTATTTGGTGAAAAATAAAATAAACATTAGATTACCACACCTTCCGATCAGTTATTACGGATTGTTTAGATTCAATTTGCATAGTTACGATTTTGTCGAGTTAGTTAATATATGTTGTTAATTTAGAAGGAAATTCACACAAAAAAAGATAAGAGGATGTGTACACGCTAAGATTTTTAAAAAAAATTTAAGAGAAGATTAATTTGTTTTATAAAAGATAATTTAAAGAAAAAGTAAAGAGAAAAGGCAGAAACCCTAATGCAACATTTAACCTCCTTTAATCTGAATCTTCAACTTTAAATCTTGTCGTAAAACATGGATGAAGCGGCCGGCCACAGGAAACAAACGCAATGAAAGATTGAGGACATAAAGAGAAGCTTGACAATGACCATGATATCATTGTAGAAGAGGAGCCCGTGGCAGTCACTGATGGCACTACGAGGAAATTGTCGAAGAAAAAGTTATATTCATAAAAACCCTAGAAATGGGTGGGTGTGGATGGGAAGGGAGGGGCTCAAAACCGGGTTAGAGTTAAGAGCATTGAAAAAGATTAAGCGATTGATGGAGTAAAAAGAGGAAGGAAACAACATTGTACCGAACTACTAATGATGTAGCTAGTTTCAACCCTCTCTTTTTGAGCAATTCTCCGACTTTGACCAAGGAAGGACGGGCTAGCTAGCGGTGGCGGCTACTGGTTAGGTGAGTAAGAGAGCTAGAGGGAGAGGTTAGAGTTTTTTTATTTCATCTTTCACCCTTGAGTTGACTACCTTTTATATCCTCACTCCTTCAAAGCGAAATTAAATGGGTCTGAGTTGCGTGTAATATTCTTTGTGTCTCACTCTCTCATAAGTGAATCGTGACATACATATATTTACTTATGTCGTTTCGGTTGGTTCGGAGCCAAATTCTAAATCCAACCGCCTCAACTCACTTGAGCCTAGATTTGCATACTACTCAGGCCGCATCTAGCTGACCCGACGGTAGCACGAAAAAACTTCACGGTTTGTTCAGTTTCAACTGGTCCCGGGGTTTGTTGGACACGAGACACCCCTACTACACATACTGATAGATATACATATCTCTTAGTACTAATTAACTCTGTCCGTGATATTCATTATTTTGTTATTAAGATGCTAACACATGGGTGAATTGTGATAACTAGTTATATTTATCTTACTTTTATTGGTCAAACCTAAAATCAAAAAAACTAGTTTACGCGCGGATACGTACCCTACCATACGGGTCAATATGGTCAAAAATAAAATCCATTCAATTCAATAAAGTGTCTCTTATATGTTGGAAACTTGGAATTGATTAATGCATCTTTAATTTGTATCCCCTATTCCCGGCCACGCTTTGAATGGTTTTATTAAAATTAACGTCACATCTACTTATGCATTCAGAAATGTTAGGAAATGCAGTTGTAGATTAATATGAACATGACTAAGATGGGAGTCCACGGTCTTCAAGCATGTGTTGTACTGTATATATATATTTTTTCAAGTTTGCGTTAACAGATATTTTAATTTATGGTCAATGTCATATGTTTTGAAAATCAAAATATTTCGTCAAAACCAATAAGGTTCAACACGGACAATAGATATTTGAGTTCTTTAAACATCTAGTTTAATATTCATGTTTTGAGTAATGTGTATAAAAAATGACATGTACTAAGAAATCAATTCATTAAATATAATCTGAGCCTCAAAATCTCTCCTAACTGCCGATATACCTTCAGAGAAAAGATGAGAACAACATCAAATATCATCATCCATGCGTAGACACTGCTCAAATTTAGGTAGGTATACATACTCGGGTATGATGTGGCTCCAAGTATACGAGAGCTTTTTTTTTGAAAGTTAGGATACGAGAGCTACTCTTCTAGATTTTGACTTGGACTTTTCATAATCCTGTTCTTTTTTTTTTTGAAAGGACATAATCCTGTTCTTATTCTCTAAACCTAATCAATATTTTTTGTTTATAGTAAATAACTACAATTATCATTCGCCGGTTTTTTATTAGAAATTTAATTTAATTAATCACTTTTGTTCAAAAGCCGCCACGCTTTCATACATCCTTGAATATCCATCCATGTAGTATTACTAGACTTGCTTAATTTAATACGAGTGAAGACCAAACAAAATCAGTAATGAATGGTTTGGTAGTCAGACAATTGATAATTTGTAAGTATAGAACAAAAAGGACGAACATTAATTTTTCAATGTTATCTTCTCCTCATTTTCAACGTTTCTTTACCATTTCAAATAGCAAGGTAACACTAAATTTTAGGTGTTCCCATTTACTAAAAAGAAACTCATTTCGCATTCATAAATGTTACCCCATACCTTCCTCTTCAAACGAACTATGATCAAGGGTTTAAATTACATTGAAAACTTCATAAAATTTTAAAGCAAATAATGCCGTGGAGGACGGGGCAAGCAAATAATGACGTGTTTGCCTGCGTTTTAAGGCATGTCGGTCTGTATTAGCTAGCATGAGACATGCATTACATTATCTTTTGACAATTCCTTCTTGTCGTGGAGTTCCTATTCTTATTCCATTTGAAAGAAGAAGAAAAAACTATTAACGAACCCAATAACACACCACTACGATGACAACATACTCACAGTTTGTTGGTATATCATTCACAATAAGCTAAAAAATAATATATACTATATATCTCATTCCCAAATAGTGAAAATATTTTCAATCCTTTCATAGCATTACTCACTAACTCTCTTGAACGTGGGATACGACGTCGTTTCTATCTCCCCATCTCCCATCAACCCTAGCTGGCTTAACGTGTTTCCTCTCCCCTTTCTACCCACTCCGTCGTACCATTCATCAGCGTGAAGTTGAGGCTTTCCTTTCTGTTGCCGGTTGTTGTTTGCCAGACATGGTGGAACCATTCACGTCTCTACATCTCAAACTCTCCACTGTTCATTCGTCATTCAGCAGTGTTTTAGGTTTGAATCCATCAGTGTTTTGGGTTTCCTCTCCTCCTCTGTAGGGTTCTCACGTTTTCTGATCCAATTGATGATGGAGGATTTCATCACGTTGATGATGGCTCCAATGGTAATATGAGTTTCCTTTATCCAATTCTTCACTCTTTCATTAAAACCCCATTACTAAATTGATTGTACAAATAGTTAATCTACCAATATTCAGTCGATTGCTACTTGAGCTTTTGCACTACGAAGTGGTTACAAAATATTACATGGCACAAACTGTAATATTACCAGGGAAGGATTGACTACCTTTTTACCTGTCTGGAGTGTTGTTATGTGTATTTCTCAATGAAGGAAAATAACAGCTATCCTTTTAAAGGGATGCAGGGGAAGATTACACACCAGTTGTGACACCTCTTATTGCTAAAGAATAAAGTTATTTATGTTGGTTTATGTTGAGTAATGGACACTACCAGTCGTACTGCATCTTCAACCTCACTTGAACTACTTTGATGCTTTGCAATTCATTATTTTCTATTTGATATCCTGTTCTGGAGCATTATGTTTTGGGGGAAGTTTCTACTTCAGTGGTATGCTATCTTGATGGTGCTTGTGATAATTGAGCTTTAGAATTATTATCAATCTTAACATCTATATTTTAATGAAATCTCACTTCTACCTTTTGTGCAGATAACTGGTTTTCCTTTCTCTCTATACTCAACCTTTGTGATTGAGGCTCGTCATGGATTTAATAAGGTTCATATCCTCCTTTCAACTTCAATCATCTATCTCTTATTTCATCAATCTTTTTAGTCTGCAGCTTTTGAGTTTGATCTGACATCTCATTTTGCTAATATTGATAGAAGTGTATCTGTTGTAAAATTCATATATACATTGTAACATTTGTTGTTATCTATCATACAACAAACACCATGTCTATTCTTTAAGGACATGATAAAAGGAATTTTCCTTTATGTAATAATTGGTTCACCTATTGTTGTTGCAATTATAATAGTACATATAAAATCTCAGACTATTGGAAATAATTGTCACTTATTTAAAAACTTAGCTTTAAGTAATTAAATTTGTATTACCTACCTGTTCTTGATTTAGAGTTACTTTTGGTTGTGATGCTTTGATGCATCAAATTTAGAGTTATATATAGTTTTGCTGGCAATGTTATGACAAAAATAATGGCCCTAAACACTACTGCCCAAGTAGTTTCCAACTCTCTTCTTTGGTTTTCTTGATTCCATTGGTTGTGAGAAAAAGGGTGATCACAAGGTTTTTATCCAAGTGTTGGAAGTTTAAGGATCTTTTAACAAGCCACAGTTTATGGAAAACCCAACATTGCTTGAGTTTTAACCTATGTTGCAAGCTTTATTAGTTTCGTTGAATAACATATGACTTATTGGCCTTTTCTAATTTAACTATGACTATGTCGTTTCAATTCAGATGCTTGCTTTAGACTTTAGACAAATTGAGCTCAGGTACTTGAGATCTTTTTGGCATGATATCAGAGTTTTTTGAATTCAGCTACTTGCTTTAGGCTTTAAAGAAATTAAACTTATGTACTTCAGAGCTTTCTGGCATGATCTCTATTCAAAGGAGATCATTTCTTTTTTATAATTTTTCAATATAAGGGCAGTCAGGGACTGCATGGCTGATAGCTGAAGTGAACTGAATTTGGTTAATGAACTTGATTCTTTCTTAATCTAAGATGCTATGTGAGTTTGGTCCGTGTGACATGTGCTTTTCTTTCTCAATATGATACACTCTTGAGGTGATAATGAACTATCCCTATCTTTATCAAATTCAAAAATGGTACTTATTTCAATCTCTTATCTTTATTGAGTGTAAGACGGGGATATTTCATGGTTGCAAGAAATGCTTCTCAAGTAAAGCAACAAAAGAGAAGCATTTCTTGCAGCCATCTTGCTCTCACATGGAAGTTTGATTTAGATTTTTTATTTGCTTTGCTCTCTACATCAGTTCCATTCTTTTTTTGTGAAGAAATAGTTACACCCTTAAAAATGAGGTAGACCAAAAGACTACACACCAGTACGCAAAGCCAAAAAAAAGGAGAACTTTGCACGTTAAAGACTTCTGGCCTCTTCTTCCTTGCTTTGTGAAATTTTTATCATTCTGAACAATTAGTTTAGCTTGCTGAACTGTATGGACTAGAGTTTCCCTGTATTTTTTATCGGTGGAATTTATTTTTGTATTATGCCATCTCATAAAGGGATTGTGGCCCTTTCACCTAATCCTCTGAGTGTTCGTTTTAATTTGTGGCCCTTGCAACATCTAATGCTCAGAATTATCATCTACCATCTATGCTCCATAAAAAGTTGACTTTGATGATATCAATCTATCATTCTTTGCCTTTAAGCCTACAACAAATGCAGGCTCCTCTTTTTATCATGATGCTAGAAGAAAAATAAGCAAACCATATGCATATAATTTACGTGCTTGGTGGTTATAAAATTATATTTTTATGTCACCTTGAATTTGAAAGAAAATATATTTTAAATTTTATTCCCAACAGGGTCCATCAGTTCTATCTAGAACTCCTCAAGTATTTCTGGATGAGTATTTACAAACCATTCATGAACATTGATGTAATCCTGCAAACAAGAACTTGAATTACAGATCCATTAAAACAAAATTTATGGAAGATACTTATGTGAGTGAGATCTTAAACACTAACCTTGCTCTCTTTCAATTTAACAATAAACGATTCTTCATTGTCCCAAAACTCTCTTATGCTATTGTTCTTCATTTTGCAATTTTCTGGAATTTTCTTTTTACCACCGGAAGAAACAGATCAAGTGGAATGGGTTTTTAACTTTCAATCGCTCCCTATTTATACATGCAATATGTATTCAATTTTTGTTTCAAATCACTTTTAAGCAAATCAAGAATCTGTTTAACAAAGAAATAAATGATTGTCGTATAATTCAATTCTGGTCAAAAATATAAATAGTATATTTGAAGTTTTTTTACCCACTGATTGTGAAATGGAGAAGGAATTATAAATATTGTAAATAAAATAATAATTTATTTGTGGAAAATAATAATGTATATAATATTTTAATATTAATCATTAAAGAAATACATAGAGAATCTTATCATTATGCTATAGACCTCAACCAGATTCCTTATGCACTCCATGTAAAGTTGTTTTCATTGTGCCAGTGAATATTTTGGGAACACAGTTTTGTTGGTCAATAATTCATTGTTCTCATGGTTATCACAATCTTTTTGAATATTGATATTTGTCTTAACTATCCCCCAATACCCATTCATGCAAGCCATCGTCCAAACGTGCAAGAAAAAAGGTACCGTCCAAGACTTTTTGCTGAACACCTCCTAGAGTTTCATTACTTTGGTGGCCTTTTTTGTTTTTGGGCCCAATGTAAACTCTGCAACAGTATTCAAAAACCATCTCCTATCAGCCATCCCTAACTAGCCCAATAGCCTTTATTTCATATGTTACATTATTTTGTTACTTTCCTTGCCATTTAAATCCAATATTGTGCATAACAGGAATCATATAGAGTGTGTAGCACATTTCAAACTGGAAAACTATCCAATTAATCTCCACACTGAAAATAATATGTAAAAACATCAATAGAAAATAATTATAATCAGTAAATACGTCATTATAGTATTCCTTATATATCAATATTGATCTATATTCTCTCAAAATAATTAGTATATTATTTGAATTAAAATCTCCCGTGCATAGCACGGGTAAACGGGCTAAAAACTAGTATATATAGAACGCTGTCTAAATTGTGTGCGTTGGAGCCTAATTGACTAATTCTAATGTACATTTTAAAAAATCACATATACCACTACGGCACTACCGATATTTGGGTCAATGATTCCTATCATCTTTTCTTTATTTTTGGGTCAAAAAGATTCCTATCATCTTAACTTATATATAGGGGGTTAAATTTAACACCCCAACCAATAAATTTCCCACCCTACTTAAAAAATTTAAACCCCAAAGTACCTTCTTCAAAAAACAGGTTTTTTGGGATTTAGTTTTTCCGGTTTTAGAACCCGGAAGCCATAAAATAGGTTCCGGGAATTAGTTCCCAAAAACTATTAATGTTCTGATTTTGAGATTTCCAGGTTTTAGAACTCGAAATTAATGTTTAAGGCGTTTCCGGGATTACAGTTCCTGGAGTCTTCCGGGATTTAAAATCCGGAAGTTTACTTGCATGGTTTCCGATTAGAGCTGTCAATATGGGCCAGCCCCGCCCATATGGGTCAGCCCGTATGGGTTGGGTTGAAAACGGATTGGGTTGTGTCAACCCGGGGTCTTAACGAGCCAGGAAAATATGTACCCAACCCGGCTCGCTACGAGCTCGCGGGTTGGCGGGCTGGCTCGCGGGTTGAGTGAAATAAATATAAAAATAGAGAAATTGGATTAGAAAATGTTTAAAATGTTATAAAAAAATAATTTCAAAAAAATACTCACGGAAATTGGTATGAACACATAAGAAAGAGGTTTATCAACGCAATTATTTTTATCTCACATTTGAAATATAGAAAAAGAATTTAGTTTACAGGATTTAAGAACACAATTATTTTACTGTCACATTTAAAATGAGATAACTAATATAATAACAATAAATAAAACACAAAAATTCGACTCAAATTTAAAGAAATGAAAATTTCTATTTTTCTATCTAAAAATAATCCATAAAACTAACCTAGAATTAAAGATAAATAAAATAATTTTTTAAATAAAAAATAACTCTAACCCGACGGGTTGGCTCGCTTGACCCGCGGGTTGGCCCGTTTAACCCGTGGGTTAAACGAGCCGGGTTGCACTAACCCAAGTTCTTTCCTAGCTGAAATTTAACCAACCCAACCCGGCTCATTTAGCCAACCCGTCGAGCTGGCCCGCGGGTTGAAACCCATATTGACAGCTCTATTTCCGATATTTAAATTCCCCGAATGAAACACGACATGAATTTCGGGATTTATAAACCTGAAAGGTACTACTTTTAGGGATATTTTGGACAATCCTCACTTTAAAGTGAAGTGTTAAATTGGTTGATAGGGGTGCCGAATTTAACACCCTAACTTATATCTATCAAGTAAACTGAAAAATCACTGACTTTTTTTTTTGTTTTTCTAAAGGAATCCATATTGGGCCAGCCCAATAACCTGTACTTCTATGGGCCAAAGCCCAAAGAACATGCCCATTGTGACAATCAGCCCACTTAGCCAATGGATGAGACAGGTAAGCATCTTAATCTATCCACGTCGTTTCTAAGCAGATGATAATCATAACTGCTGCTTAAAACTGCAGCAACAACGTTGACACCAGCCACATCAACACATTTTCGACAATCCCACATTGTTTTCCTCGCTAATTATCCACCATGTCGGAATCTAAGTCCACCACCATGTCAGGTAAATGGGGAACCCAGTTTAATTTTCCAGAATCATTGATTTGCAATTGCTTGCATATACCAGATGTTTATTTTGCAATATTGTTACAGATTGGTTCCATTAAAAATAGGATCTGATTTTAATTGGAATGGAGTGTTTTTTACTGTGTGTGGAAGTAATGGAAACTGAGATGATTTTGTTGTGATGTTTTTCTGTTATTGGTTTTAGAAGGAAGAGCACATAGTTTGCCTGAAAGAGCAAAGGAAAAAATTGAGGCTATATTGCATCATCACAAGTCTTCATGCCATCATAAAAGGGAAACTCATGGATTGGATGATAGCATTAATGAGAACACCTCATTGGATGATGTTAGGGCTCCCAATGTGTTTGAGCGAGCAAAGGAGGAGTTTGAAGCCCTTGCTCAAGTGTTCCATCACAAGAAAGAGGAACCAACTTCTGATATAAGGTTGAAATCAATCATAATCTCAATTTTAGAAAAGAGAATCAAAATCAAAATTAACTGGTGAAAGTAGGTTGTTCTGTTGGCAGACTCTGATTTTTACTTGTTTTACTTTTTGGTGATTAATAGGGATGGAAATCAAGTGGCTGAGTCAAGACATAAACAAGAAATTCCAAGCTCTCCATCATCAGGTAGGTACATGTTAGTTACTTTAAAGGAATGTTACATTTTCTTGCTGATTTGGAGATTGTACACATGTGAGATATGTGTTAATGCATTCTTTATAGTGCTTGGCAGTTGGCATTAGAAATGTGGCCTCATCAATTTTATGTATTGGCTCTTACTGGACTCATAGTCATGGGTTACTTTATTATGTGGAATGCATTTATTTGTTTTGGCAATGTTTTGAGGATCTTTTAGTTAGTGCATGTTTGAAAACTCGTTCGAAAATCACGGAGGCCAAAATCTTGGTGGACAGAAGCAACTTACTTTAGCTTTTTCTTCTATCTACCATGATTTTTACTTCACCGGGGTTTTGAACGAGTTACCAAACATGCATTTAGTGGTTTCCTTATCACTTATCAGCTGACTACATACATGTTAGTTTATGTAGAATGCATTTTTTGTTTGTTTTGACTATGTTCTGAGAATCTTGTAGCACATTCCTGCCAGTCTCTCTCGCTGCACTTGTTCCAATCTTCAATCATGGGTTGCTGGGTTTTGTGATGCTAGTTCAGAACCAATAATTTGTTGATTTAATATACGGAATTTTGTATTGGCAGAAACGAAAACAAAGGCAGAGAACATATTTGTGAAAGCTAAGGAAGAGATCAAAGCCATGATACACCATGATAAGTCAAAACACCATCATGATAAAGAAACTCATGGAAGGAGTGATGATATTGATGAGAATACCCCTACCAATGAAGTAAAGGGTCCGGATGTCTTTGAAAGAGTGAAAGAAGAATTTGAAGCTGTTTTCCAAGCAATACATCCTAAGAAAGAAAGCTGAAAATTTTCCTTCCTTACCATATACAAAGATGTTGAATTCAGTAGAGTTATGTACATTATATAAGCAGTATTCATGTGTTTATATACTTTTGCAGTGTAGTGGGTGTTTGGTTTTAGGATTTGCATAGGATTTGCAGTGTAGTGGGTGTTTGGTTGCAGGTGAAGTGATTTTCCATCATTTCACCTGCAACCAAACATCCTGTAATCATAGACATGAAAATCTCTCACTCCACCCTGTGGTTTTCCTTGTGAGAGAGGTATAAATAACTGATGTTCTCTGTTACTTGTCTTCTTGAAGAGTATTAAATTTCCTTTATCATTTCACAATTCACACATTACTGCTTGCTTAAATCAGACTAAATATTATTGCTAAAATCAACATGATTATCTTGTCAGATTGGAGCCTACAACTACAAATGCTTGCTATCTCTCATCAGCAAACTCCGTTTTACAACTTTGTCTAATCTAATCAAGTTAAGGCTAAAAAACAAGTGAGCCAACACCGATTGCTATGTTCAAATTACTGTCCATGTAAAACAAGAGCCAGAAAAGGTCCCTCAAGTTGGGATATGCATAAAAACATTAATACATGAGGACACAGAATGTAACATTTTGGAAAATAATACATGAACATCTCAAGTCAACCTCACACAAAAAAAGAGAAAGAAATAGAAGAAAGAGAATTTAGACATATTCTAATTAATGTTATAGGAAAAAAAAAGCAAGTGAAAATGAAATGGGAATAGAAAAAGGAGAAAGGTGAAAATGAGATAATCAAGAAAGTTGGTGTGGAACATACAACTTTTTCAGTGTCTCAAAAGATAAAGATTCATTAGAATTCAGATTCTGCAGCCTTTATCTGATAGGGAAAAAATTAATGCAAAGATAACTGCTGAACTAATACTGCATAGGAAACAAAGCGGTGGTCGTGATGATGAACTAATGTTGACGTTTATCCCTTGATTTTTTACGTGCATCTTTATCTCAAGCCTTTGTTTCCTAATGCATACAGGTAATTGCTGAACACATACTTAAGAGCACGACCACACATATAAAGGGCCGCAAAGGGAATATTTATCAGCTCCACTCCCAAAAACGACTTTGCTTCATAAATCCATGTTATGCCAGACAGCTGCTTTTTAGTTCGTTCAACATTCAATCATCTACAGATTCTAGTTCTAGTTCTACATACATGATACAACTCTTCTCTCTTCTGACCTCATGTTCTTCTCTCTCTGCAACCCAATTAGTAGAATTAAGCTTAAACTTGATAATTGGTTGTATCTAAACTCTATCAAGCGGTTTAGAATTCGATTTTGACGATTTTAATTCTTTTAACAAAGAATTGAATTTCACATGATAAGTGAGTTTGTGTATTGTACACGCTTCAAGTCAAACAAACAGACTCTTTTGCTAGGAAACATATTAGAAATGAAAATGTAAAATATTCATGTAGCTGTTACAAAATAACTTAAGCTTTTGAGGATTCTTGGTTTCTGACATCAATCCCATGCGGATTCTCCTCTTGAATTTCATGCACTTTGGATATGCATGCCTATATACAACATTCCTAAAGGACGCACCCTCATCCTCTTTATTTTCTTTAGGCCTTGAACTTGCTCCTACCCTGTTTCAAATTTCTGTCTCTGCCCCCCCCCCCCACACACACACACACACACAGTTTCTTCTCTGTTTTTCACTCCCTGTCATCAAATGGACTTGAGAAGTGGTTTCTCGGATTCAAACGAATTCAGCAACGGCAGTACCATGTACAACAACAGCAGCAGCAATGGTGAAGCCCGTTCCAATAATTCTTCAGATATCACCCCACTGAAGCGCCTCTCCGAGAACCTGGGCTCAATCTTGGAGGCCTCCACAGCGTCTAACTTCTTTGCCGATGCAAAGATCGTGGCCGCGGATGGCCGTGAATTGACCGTGCACCGATGCATTCTGGCGGCCAGGAGTGGTTTCTTCAAGGATGTGTTTTGTGCGAAAGAGAGGAGCACTGTGATGCTCCAAATGAAGGAAGTGGCTAAGGATTATGATGTTGGGTTGGATGCACTTGGAGCTGTTCTGGGTTATTTGTATAGTGGAAGGGTCAAAATCCTTTGCTTAAAGGTGTTGGTGTTTGTGCTTGTGTTGATGATGATTGCTCCCATCTTGGTTGCTGGCCTGCTCTAGATTTTATGCTTCAGCTGCTCTATGCTTCCTCTCTATTTTGCATCATTGAGTTAGTTTCTCTTTATCAGGTAACAAACCACTTCAAGAAATTACCGTTTTCGAGTAAAAAATTAGCGTCGGCGCAGAATCCAATGCTATTTTTTGCTCTTTAGCGTCAGCTAAACCAACGTGATTGGTCAATTAAAGTGCTTCAATAGTACATTTGTTAACAAATCAAGCTACAATCTGCCTTTGGCAGAGTAAACCATATGCAAGTTCATTTTTCATATGCTTCAACAGTAGATTTGATTACTTGTTGCAGGGACATCTACTAAACATTCTTGACAAGGTGGCAACAGATGACATTTCAGTGGTTCTCTCTGTTGCAAATAAATGTGGTAAAACATGTGACAGGTTGCAAGCAAGGTGTACTGAGATGATAGTTAAATCTGATGCTGACATTATCACTCTGGAAAAATCACTGCCTCAAACCATAGTGAAACAAATCATGGATAAACGTAAAGAACTGGGTTTAGACAGGCCTGAAAACCTCAATTCTCCGGATTACAAGCATGTCAGCAGAATACACAGGGCTCTGGATTCAGATGATGTGGAATTAGTAAGGTTGCTTCTGAAAGAGGGACATACTACTCTAGATGAGGCCTATGCTCTTCACTATGCTGTTGCATACTGCGACGTGAAGACCGCCGCTGAGCTTCTTGATCTTGGACTCGCGGATGTCAACCACAAAAACCGTAAGGGCTATAGTGTGCTGCATGTTGCTGCCATGAGGAAGGAGCCTAAGATTATAGCGTCTCTCTTGACAAAAGGAGCTCAGCCTTCTGAGCTCACTTTGGATGGTAGAAAAGCGCTTCAGATTTCAAAGAGTCACACCAAAGTTGTGGATTATCATAATAAATCAACAGAAGAAGGAAATGCATCATCATCGAAAGATAGATTGTGCATAGAGATATTGGAGCAAGCTGAGAGAAGAGAGCCTTTACTAGGGGAGGCATCTCATTCTCTTGCTATGACAGGGGATGATTTCCGTATGAAATTGTTGTACCTAGAAAACAGAGGTATTTCCTCACGTGTTCATAATCTTCACTCTTTTCCCTCCTTTTATCAAAAATGTTTTATAAATCAGTAACCTGAGGATATAACTGATGATTCTTTTTTCTCAGTTGGACTTGCAAGGCTTCTGTTTCCCACGGAAGCAAAGGTTGTGATGGACATTACTCAATATGATGGCACACCTGAATTTCCAACACCAGACATCTACCCTCCAAACATAAGTGGTTGCCAGAGGAAAACTATGGACTTAAATGAGGCACCTTTTAAAATAAAGGAGGAGTATTTAGCTAGGATGAGAGCACTGTCTAAAGCTGGTAATTGATGTTTCCCATTTTCCCCTTCTTTCAACTATGGATAGTTGCTATTGGATTCTGACTTCTTTTTTGCTTTTATTGATCAGTGGAGGTGGGGAAACGTTTCTTTCCTCGTTGCTCTGAAGTTTCAAATAAGATCATGGATGCTGATGACCTATCTCAGCTTGCATGTATGGGTAATGACAGTCCTGAAGAACGAGTAGCAAAGCGAAGACGGTATATGGAACTCCAAGAAGTTCTTAACAAGGTCTTCCATGAGGATAAAGAGGAGTTTGATAGATCTGGCATCTCATCATCATCCTCTTCCACGTCAAGGATAATTTAGATTGTGAGTTTGTGACTAGAGGGTCTTGGCCGCAAACTGCTTCGAACTAGCTCATGCTAACAGCTTTTTGTTAAGCTTGTACTTGCCTATTTGAATAACTAAACCTTATCAAAAACTTCCTTTCGGTGGTTATCTCAACACAGGGCAATAAGATCCCACCAAATATTTCAGTCCAAATTCCATGCTCGGCTCAGGAGAAGACGGATGCTGAGTCGAGCATTGGTTATTCTGCATCTATTCCCACAGATCTCGCCTATTTTGTATGAAGTTATATTGAGCAAAGAAGTTAATACAACTCTACCTGTTTATACTACAAAGTTTACATTTTTTCTATACTCAACTGGTTATTCTGCATCGTATTGTTTTGTTTTCTTCACCACATTTGAGTATAGAGTGGCCTGCAGTACACTTCATTTTGTCTCATAACAAACTTCTATATTCAAATATGAACTAACCTGAAGAGGCAAGTCGAACCCTATAAATGAGACAACTAGAGGCCATTTTCCAGATTCAAAACTCATCCTCCATAATTTACAACTGAACCTGCATGTGCATTGTGGTCTATGGCTCTCTGCTAGTGCATAAACCAAATCGATTTCACCTCATACCAAGTTCTAGCAAGTAGCAACAACCTGCTTGAATGCAATTTCTAACAAATCTAAATCTCTAGATTAATTTACTTCAAACCAATATTGCATCAAATAAAATTTGCAATAATGATGAATTCATACCAGGTTACATGAGAAATTCCCAATAGAAAGCTCTTCCCACCGAATCATTTGAACAGGGGAAAAAAACCAACATCATATTAACAGGAGAATCAAAACCATCCTACATATATGCTGATTCTTAGGGTTGATTTGGAGTCATTCTTAACAGATCAAATAGATGAAAAATGTACTACTTTTACTAATGGTAATCATTCATCAGCAAAAGTTGTGCTCTTGTCACATGACATAAGGGAAAATATACATTAAAAAAGGGAGGAATGAAAGAATAAAAGGCAATTAGGTTTACCATCATCTAAGATAATTTAAACACGACCATGATCTGCTGTACTGCTAGAAACACAAAATAATCAAATAAAGCACTGTATGGCAACGGGTAGGATCGGGCACGGGTTTTACAATTACCAAACCCAAACCCAAATCCCAGAACCCAAACCCAAACCCTTATGGGCGATAAAATGAAATCCATGCCCAAATCCATTGGGTTTCGGATTTACCCGAAACCCAAACCCAAACCCATTAGTTACGTAGCAACTCAATCCAGAACTTACTTTCATATAAAAAAAAAAGTGAAATTCATATAAAGAAAAAAAAAACAAATACTATTCATCATCCTCATCCATCACTAAAGTGAGACAACAATAGTTTAAAGTTTACTTTCTCAAACATACAAAAGTACAATTAATCATCAAACACTAGAACAAAGTTTATAAATATATATATGTATGAGGGTTTTTTTGTAATTTTATGTTTCGGGTATCTTTGGGTTCGAGTTTGGGCGGGTATGGGCACGGATTTAACTAATACCAAATCCAAACCCATAAATGGCTACAGTAACGGGCAAAACCCAAACCCAAACCCAAATCCAGTTAACTCGGATTTTGCCCGTCAAATCGGATCGGGTTCGGGCGGGTACCCATGGGCTTGGGCAAAATTGCCATCCCTATGTAAGATATTAAGACATGAACTGGAAGTCAATTGTCCATTTTAAACTTCCAGTCTTGAACAAACTAGAAAAACATGTTAAATGAATTTCTAAACAGCCAAACCACAAAATTCTCAGATTATATAAATATCATCACCGACATGATTAGAGTCATATTCGTCGGCAGTCAGCATCAGCAACGTATAGGATAACCAAGTTAAAAAATTCAATCTATGAGCTAAGCAAAACAAAAACCCTGAAAGTATAGTCATTCAATGCAGAACCATGACAATCAACACTAAATCATAATATGCATAAACCACAAAAAAAAAATCACTCCATAATTAGGATTTTTGGTGAATAAACCAACACCAACGTTACCCAGATACCCAAAATGAGATAGCAATCCAATGACTGACCACTATGCAAGAATTAAGTGATCCAATTCGTTATGAATCAAACAAGTTACAACTGACATATCATTCATTCAAGATCCAAAATTTAGACAATTTCCATTCGAGTCGAGTCAGCTGACATATCCACTTATTCTGGATAACATTTCAAAATTCATCAGCAAAAACAAACAAGCAAGCCAACCAGAGACTCCAACTACATATATTATGCCATTAAGGAACAGAGCCAAAACTAAATAAACTACATTTGCTAGTTGCTACAAGTCCCAGAAAACCAAAACTAGCATTCCATTAATTTAACAACAAGATAGCCTAATCAGTTCATATAAAATTCAAACAGATGCAATTACACCTAACATATATTCAACAGCTCAGAAAAATTGGTCAAAGCCTTGCCTAGCATAACCCAAAGTTCTTATTGTCTTCAATGATTTTCACGTGCAAGCAAGCAATGCCATTCATTCTTGTACAAGTTCCTTGTCCTTGTTGCTGTTGGAACTAGTAGCAGTCTTCTCCTGATCGATAACACGCCCAGTTAACCCATCAACAGGACGCATATCACGCGGTCCACCTTTCCGCCCCATGGCGACAGTCGGCGGCGGAGGAAGCAACCCAGCCCGGAATAGAAGACGCTCTACCGGCTCCGATGGTTGAGCTCCAACAGAAAGCCAATACCTAAAAAAATTGAAATGGGGGGTGAATCAATGGTATCAGGGAGATGAAAGGAGAGAGAGTTTGAAGAAATTGGCACTGACTTACTTGACTCGATCGAAGTTGAGACCCATTCGTTTGCCACCGTCTTGGACTGGTAAAGGGTTGTAGTAGCCGAGGACTTCGAGGTGCTTGCCGTCTCTTGGGGATCTGCTATCGGCGGCCATGACGCGGTAGAAGGGCTTGTTCTTGCAGCCGAATCGAGATAGGCGAAGTCGAACCACCATTGTTGGATTCAAAGCTTCTTCTTCTTCTTCCTTTTTCCCAATCCAAACGCAGTTTTGCACTGGGTTCTGGTTCTGTGTGAGGCATTATAGTGTTGGTGGGTCGGGTTTTAGGATATTATTATTTCAATTTTTTTAATACATCGGAAAACAATATTATTATTTCATTCGATTCATATTTCTATATTTTTTTACTTTTAAATCGGAAAATTCGTTCGACAAGTTTTAAATCACATATTTCATTGTCGTAAAATCAGTCTGATTCATCACATTGCATATAAAGGGAATCGAAACCCCTTTTATGCGAGTTCTCATCAAGGATTATTATAAACTCAACGAAGTTTCTATGGTCTTTTACCTTTTATGTAGTATTGGTCCACTGTGGAAGGCTATGTGTTGACGCATCGCTACTACTTAATTAATGGTTGGCTAAAAAGCACTTTTGGCCTATGATGTTTTAAGTTTGTGCAAATTCTGCCCCTACTCTATTTTTGTCGATAATTCTACCCTCAATGTTTCACAAATGTGCACAGTCTGTCCCTCCGTCAGTTTGACGTTAAAAAATTAACGGAAGGGGCTTAGTTGACACTAGCAATGCCACATCAGCATCTATGTGGCATGGCACATCACTAATTATAATCAGAACTTGAAAAAAGAGGTGAGGGGGAATCAAACTCAATTTGGAAAAACAAACCCTTTACCAGTTGAACTACATACATAATTGTTATATTTTGCAACACAATTTTATTTATATTATAACTTTTGTTCTTCCTTCATGCCACGTAGATCCCGAGGTGGCATTACTAGTGCCAATAAAGCTCATTTCGTTAATTTTTATCGTCAAAGTGAAGGAGGGGCAGACAGTGCACATTTGTGAAATATTGAGGGTAGAAACGTTGACAAAAATAAAGTAGGGGTAAAACTTGCATAAACTTAAAACATTAGGGGCCAAAAGTGTTTTTTAGCCTTAATGGTTAAAAAGAGGAATACACATCGTTAAGCAAAATAACATCAAGTCTAAGAGGACGATAATCTAACTAAACATGGAGAGAGATAGAATGAGTTAACTTAGATAAAAAAATTGACGCATAATTACACGTTCACTTCACATGCACCAAATGACATGCCTCAACAAGTGTAAATAAGAGTTTGCAATCCTCTAAAAATCATGTTTAAGTATGAACCATTTGAAACATTGGAAAGCTTAGCATTTACAAGGAAGCTAAGCTTAAAGCAAAGCTCAAGGGATGAGCAAAGGGAACCTTTTTCCATGACATGCGTTAAAAGACTTCCTTGAAAGTTGTATGTCGCAACCAACAAGTTGTTTGTAGCGTCCCTCACAACACAGTCAATGCCTACTTGGTAATTTGGGTGGAAGTTGAGTGCACTTATCTGTGTTGGGAATAACGTTGTGCAAGGGAGCATCACATATCATAGAGGAGGAACCAAAGCAAATTGATGCCATGTGTAGTTAGCTTCAGGACTCCACCCCCTCGAGAGCAAGATGTCGGCCCATATCGAGTTAGGTTACAACCTAGACTTTCTTGGGGCACAACTCCATCTCAATCGCATCCTCCTCTCGAGGGGGAAGAGAAAAGCAGGATGCTAGGTCTGGATTTTTCATGCATTAGTGGGAAGGGAGGCCTTTCCACTTCCCGGTCTAATCAACAATTTTAGCTTCCCTGGAGGAAATGCAAAAGAGAAGAGCAACGATTCCCGACCTAGAGCATGTTATTGACTCAACCACAAATCTATTGAATGAAGTATTTTAGGTGCCTACTCTCATCCATTAGTTAGAAAGAAGGGCACTCCTAACTGGAAGCAATAGTAAATGCATCTCGAATGAACAATTGATTCATTTTTTTTTTAAAAGAATCAATTGTGCCTAATCTTTGAATTTTTTTGGCTCCTTCTTGCCCATATTTCCCACATCGTGCCTAATAACAACTCAGAGCTCTAATCACCACAACCCCTTAGATGACCAACAAACTTGTTAAAGAAAGAAAGAAAAGGGGCAACGAGAGTACCGCCTAGAAAGGGAACCAAAGCAGAATTCCTAAACAAAGGGAAAATTACCCCAACATGCATAATTGTCTCCTCTTCCCCGCCTCCTCTTCCCCGCCACAAAGATGACACACCTCATTTTTTAATCTTTCAGACCTTCTTCCTGATTAAATCTCACTCAATCGGCCTCAAACTCGTATTGTAGCACTTTTTGGCCACTTCTTAATTTCATCTATTAGTTATGACCACCCCACTATTGTTCACAAATTTCGTTAACAAATGTCGAGTAGAGATTACTTCTCTAATGTCATTTAGAGATGGTCAACCAAGCAAGACTTTGTAGGCGGAGGGCCACACAACTACCAAGAAGCATTAACCCAACATGTCACAATGGTAAAAGGTAGATATTTGAACCATAGGTTGAAAGTTCAATTCAAGTATAATAATCCCTGCAACCGACATGAATCAGATATAATAGTAATATACTTGATCACATTTTATGATTGTTTATTTCTAAAAAAATTAATTTAATTACATGCACCAAGCTTGTTAATAGCGCGTCATAGCAGCGCAATAACGCTATAGTGCACCGCTATTCGCGACAATAATGCTCGAAATAGCATTTTTTGAACTTGACGCTAAATTACGCTACCCACCATTAACAGCCCTGATATGCAAACCCATTAACAAGATCTCATCAAATTTTAGAATTATTACATGGCAAAAAAAGATACCCTAGTACCATAGAATCACATAATAACCAAATTAAACAAGGAAAGAGAGGGGGGAGGGCTTTTGTTTAAAAGGAGGGAGAGAGAGCCACTTCAGCCGTACTACAACATCATCATCAAAACAAAACCCTCTTCCCCACTTTCACTGTCCATATCCCCAATCTCTCTATCCCTCTGGGTGTACTTTTCCTCTTCTTGCCCCTCTCTCTGAATGAGCAACAACAACACCAACAACTTCAACATGGCAGATCTCACTTCAGGTTTGCATCATGCCCTTCATCAATCACACACTCTCTCTCTCTCACTCTCATGATTTTCACACAATTTTTTTGATTTTTTTTTTGCAGCTCTCAACGAAGAGAATCAAGCTGACCTAGTCAATGCACTCAAGGTTTGCACTTTGCATGAATTCGCAAACCCCCTTTGTTGCATCAAAAACGAATTTTGCTATCCCCTTAACAGACCCTGTTTTTTAATTTTGATTTTTTTTTTGGGTAAAGTTTTGAACTTTATCGTTATCTACTATGGTTTTGTCCAACTTTGAGTTTTCTTTGAATGATGGGGTTGTGTTCATTGCTGGAAATCAAGTTTTATGTTTTGGGTAATTGGGTTTGTGTCTGGTGATTGGTTGAGTTATTAAGCAATTTTTGTTTGTTTGTTGAATTTGTTTGCAGAGCAAGATACAGAGTCTGGCTGGGATTTACTCTGATGTTCTGGAGAGTCTTGAACCTAATGTCAGGAAGAGAGTTGAAGTTCTCAGGGAGATTCAGGTATACCCTATTCTTACTGGGCTGTTTATATTTTGTCTTTTATGTTTATTGTATAATTTATCCAATCCAGTGTTGTCAAACCGCGATCGCGGACCATCGCGGTATTTTGTCAAATCCGCTATTTCGGCCGATATTTAGCGGCGAATAGCGCGCTATTGTGGGCAATAGCGGAGTCGCGATTAGCCAAAAATCCGCTACGCGCCGCTATAGCTGCTATTTGATAACACTCATATGTGCATTTTATTTAAGTGACTCTGTTAAATGGAGGGAGAGTATCATCATCATTATTTGAATGAAATATATCACTTTAATTTACAAGTTGGTGAGTCTAAAGTTGACATTTGATATGGAGAATGGGTTTCTAGTATATATAATTTCTGATGAACTTTAGTGTATTCAGAAATCTATGTTGTACTTTGGTATGATATTGTTGTAGTATAATTATATTTCATCATGCCATTTCTTTTATTATTTAATTTTTTTTTTCCCTGGCTATATCTCTCATCAGGCTAAAATAGCTGTGTTCTGAATTTCAAATTTGAGTTTGTTTTTTGTGGTTATACTTATACCTTTTCCACCCATTTACAATGTTAAATGAATATGTCAATTGCTTTTGTAGTTTGTACTTGAGCTTTCCTGTTATTGATCCTGTAAAGATGAGTTGGTGTGTTATTCCATTATGTCACCTTGTGAGCTTGTTTTCTAAATGTACAGGGGCAACATGATGAATTTGAGGCGAAGTTTTTAGAGGAGAGAGCAGCTCTTGAAGCCAAATACCAAAGCTTGTATCAACCGTTGTACACAAAGGTATCCTGAGGATTCTGTTATCGCAGTGACTTGCATATGATGTTTAAGCTATCTTTGTGCATGTTGCATAATAGGCTTCTCTTCAATATCAGACATGGTGCTGTTTAAGGCTGCATTACTGGTCCAGATTTCAAATTTAAGCATGCTTATAATTTCTGTTGATCAAAATTTAAATTGTTGAGTCTGATAATGTATTGGAATATTTGACATTTGACGTAATATCTTTGACACTGAACTTATTATAAATGGATGCAGCGCTTTGAAATAGTGAATGGTGTTACTGAAGTGGAGGGGGGAGCAGATGAACCGGCAGCTAAAGGTACTAGAAATGGACACCTTATTCTTTTATTGTTTCAATTCTCTGACCTGGTAATTTGTTTGTGACTTTTGTAGAGAAAGGAGTGCCTTCTTTTTGGCTCAATGCAATGAATAATAATGATGTTTTAACTGAAGAGGTTAGTCAATACTCAATAGTGTTCAACTCAACTGTTAACTTCTCTCCCCCAAATGCTTGTGAGTTTTGCCACAAAATTACTTTTTAATCATCATCTTACTGCTGCTTTTGTGAAGTAGATTTCTGAGCATGATGAAGGTGCTCTCAAGTTTCTTAAAGATATCAAGTGGAGCAGGATAGATGACCCTAAAGGATTCAAACTTGAGTTTTTCTTTGATTCCAATCCGTACTTTTCAAACTCTGTCTTGACTAAAACATATCATATGATTGATGAGGATGAACCTATATTGGAGAAAGCAATTGGGTAAGTCAATCTTTAATTCTTTACACAGGATGCTATTATGCTTTATGTGTTCCATAGTTTACAATCTTGTCAAGTGGCTGGATTGATCTTGAATAAGGCTTGCTTGCATTCTTTTATGTAGGACGGAAATTGAATGGTACCCTGGAAAAAATTTGACCGAGAAGGTTCTGAAGAAAAAGCCTAAGAAGGGTGCTAAGAATGCTAAACCAATTACCAAAACTGAAAAATGTGAAAGTTTCTTCAATTTTTTCAGTCCACCTGAAGTCCCTGATGATGATGATGACATTGATGCAGATATGGTATGGCAGTCTGTATTGATAAACTTATGGTTAAAATTAGTATGCAACATCTAACTACTGCTTGAACAATTTCATTTTCTGACAGGCTGAGGAGCTTCAGAATCAGATGGAACAAGATTATGACATTGGGTGAGCTGAATTTGCCTGCTCATATGCTGTTTAATCATAAATGTTGACTCATGTTGCTATGTGGCATTTGTAATCTTTAATCTGTTCTTCTGACCTGTGATGCTTCTTTAGGTCCACAATAAGAGACAAGATTGTCCCCCATGCTGTATCATGGTTTACTGGGGAGGCCCTTCAGGGAGATGAGTTTGAAGATCTCGAGGATGAAGAAGATGACGATGAAGATGACGAAGAGGATGATGATGAAGATGATGATGACGATGATGAAGATGAGGAAGAGCTTAAGACTAAAAAGAAGGTATAATATTAATTGGTTTGAAGTGTGCTGAAACCTTGTTTATTTTTCATTTGAGGTTTGAACCTGACTTTGTTTTTCATGTTTCCTCTGGTGCCAATTTCCTTTTGAATGTTGCTGCAGCCATCCCCAAACAAGGTACGTTTATTTTGATTTTTCTTATTTTAATTAATAATTAAGTCATATGGACACATCGGGTCTCACCCTAGATATTATGCTGTACTATACATGTCTTGTTTTCTTCTTAAATTTGTTTGCATGATGCTGTATCAGTTAACATTGTCTTTATTTTCCATGGCTCTCTTAACATTCCATTCCTGATTTTGATTTTGGCTTTACATGTTCAGAAGGGTGGAAAAGCACAGCTTGGCGATGGTGGTGAGCGGCCTCCAGAGTGCAAGCAGCAGTAGATGTTTGTCACTTCAGTTCGCTATGGAGTTGACAGTTGCTTTGGGGTGCCAAGATGCATGATGAAAAAGTTGGGTTTCAATTTGATGCTGTTTTTCATGGTCCTTGATTAATTTTCCTCCCTAGATCAGTAGATCCTATAGTCTAAATTATTCAGTCCCTTTTCTATCCATTTGGAGAATATGGTTATATAGTTTTAGGGGTGCTGTTTTTTTATTACTGCTGGAATTTATATGTCCGATCCAGTTACTTCAAAATACATAGTTTGTGCTTCATCAAAATCAATTTTGCCCGTTAAATGGGATCAGTATTGCAGCGAAGGTACTTGATTTTGCATTTTACTATCCTCCATTTTTTCATTGACAAGTTATTAAATTCAAATACTTGAATTGAAGGAAGTTGTGAAAGCATAAAGGGCCTTTTCATAGAGGGATATCATGTTATATGATATGTCTTAAGGGGTCTGGTTGCAATGTGAACGAGAAGGAGTGATAAGTTTGTTCTTTGTAGAATTTGAGAATTGAGAGAGTATTGATTTAAGAAATACTGTTTTCCCTTTGGCAATTGAATTATAATTGAACTTTTTTTTTAAGGGTTTTAGGTGATAAAGAGAAATTATGACCTTGTTTTTAAAGTAAAAATAAAAATAAAAATGTTACTAAAAATCTCATTATCATGTTTTGAAATTAGCTTTATTCAACAAAAAAGTTAAATATTTCATTTTTCTCAAAATTGATTAATGATTATGAACAGATTCAGAAAGACAACACAAATGTTTATAGCTGCTCACAATTTATTTTCCTATTTTTTTGGCAAAATTTATGGCTTTTGCAAATGTGATTTTAAAGTTGAGTTTGTAAAGTTGATCAGATTAGTTTGATTTTGTAAAATAAGTATTAAAAAAAAAAACCATGTAACTTTTTTTTTGAGAATGTAAGCTTATTTTAATTGTTTTGATATAATTATTCATAGCGTTCTTTTTCATATTTTTTTTTTACTTTTCTTTGCTTTTCCTATTAAATCTAAATCACACATCTGATCTTTTAGTCTTCTCTTTTTTTTTTTTTCCAATACTCTCACAAGGTGGAGATAAATTTGAGATGTCAATTGAACTTCACCTAGTGACATAGTACGCTCTTTTAAGTCACATAAATGAAAACTTCATCGTCCCTCGGCTCTGTTTCAAGGTCGCTGCATCCCAATTCTTCATGACTTCATCTATGCATAGACATTGGGAGTCTCCTGCTCAAGAGTCCTTATAAGTTAAATGTGGATGTAACTTTTATGAAAGATAAGGATGGGGTATTGGAGTTATCATTTGAGACGCATAAGGAATAATTTTGCTCAAGAGCTTCTTTTTGGGACGTTAATTGGGATTAGCTATTTTTTAGGATGTTAATAGGAATTAGGGTAACACTCGTAGATATGGAAGAGAGAAACACAAAAAAGGTACTAAATGAGAAGAGAACATATTATTGGAATATGGGAAAAAATTGTAGCTCGAAATGCACGAGACAATTTATTATTACACTCGATGTTCCTTTTTTTTTAATTAATGTCCGGGTCGAAGCTCAAAGAAAAAAAAAACTTGACCCTTACATAAAGGGTGTTATGAGAATCAAACAAAAAATGACATAACTATAAAAGAGGGAAAAACATCATATATATGCAACGACATGAGCAAAGACAAGTCATTCTTTGCAAATGAGTATGTAACTGAACTCGCCTTACGCTTGCAATGATATCGAAAGCATTGACCAAACAACTTCTTGATTTCCCTAACCAAATGGGCGCATGGGTGAGAAGCTTGGCAACCCTTGTTGAGGAAACCAATTGCCAACTTAAAATTCGACTCAATAATGATCCTTAAAAAGTCCCTTAAAATTAGGGATGGTAATTTTGCCCAAACCCATGGGTACCCGCCCAAACCCGATCCGATTTGACGGGCAAAATTCGAGTTGACTGGATTTGGGTTTGGGTTTGGGTTTTGCCCGTTACTGTAGCCATTTATGAGTTTGGGTTTGGTATTAGTTAAATCCGTGCTCATACCCGCCCAAACCCGAACCCAAAGATACCCGAAACATAAAATTACAAAAAAACCCTCATATATATATATATTTATAAACTTTGTTCTTAGTGTTTGATGATTAATTGTACTTTTGTATGTTTGAGAAAGTAAATTCTAAACTATTGTTGTCTCACTTTAGTGATGGATGAGGATGATGAATAGTATTTGTTTTTTTCTTTCTTTCTATGAATTTCACTTTTTTTTTATATGAAAGTAATTAAGTTCTGGATTGAGTTGCTACGTAACTAATGAGTTTGGGTTTGAGTTTCGGGTAAATCCGAAACCCAATGGATTTGGGCATGGATTTCATTTTATCGCCCATAAGGTTTGTGTTTGGGTTTGGGTTCTGGGATTTAAGTTTGGGTTTGGTAATTGTAAAACCCGTGTCCGATCCTACCCGTTGTTATCCCTGCTTAAAATAGCAATTTGGAAATGAGAATGATAAACTTAATTGAATACCAACAAGTTGTTGATCTAGTGGTAAACGAACTAGATCCCCGTAAGAATGATAACACATGTTTGAATTTGAATTTCAGAAAAAACATGCAACCGTATTCGAATGAGTGTCCATCGAGGAAAAAAAACTTAGTTGAATAATTTAATTTAACTAGATAAAATTAATTGTTGGGTGAGAAACAGGTTTGTTTCTTTTCCTCTCTGAAATTGAAAATGGAGGGAAACCAAACCCTAAAAATGAGGCAAAAGGGTCCTTGGCTCCATGCAATTGCAATGCAATATAAAATTAGAAAAAAAAAAAAAACAAATTCAGTTTCCTGCAGTTCTCACTCCACACTTCATCTTCCACATTTGGTGCTTCCATGGCGAGGCTGCTTCGCAACGCCAACACGTTCCTTCTCAAGCGCTCTTTCCTTCACCATAACCTTCCCACTGTAATGCATTACACACATCCTTTTTTTTTTCTTTTCTCGTTTTACGTGCTTAGACATTGGCTTGGTTTCGGTGCATGTACGATGATCGATTCGCTTACCCTTTTGCTCGCAGCGTTCTTGCTATGAACAAGGAGTAGTGGGCACGTCTCAAGTTTTGAGCTTTTCAACGCATAAAGGTTTTTGATACTTTTTCCCTTCTCGCACCTTTCATAGAGAATGTGTTCCAATTTGTGATTGATTTTCATTTTGTTGAGTTGATTCTAGAATTTAGATGCTGTTTTAGTGTTGTATGAACCAAGCAGGACAAAAAAATGAAATTTTTGTTGTGAGTTTCATGCATTTTAGTCCCGGTAAGCACAATACTGGGTTTGATGTTTTTCCCTCTTTTGGGGTAGGGGTTTTTGGAGGGGAAGGTAGGGGAGTTCTATGTTATTAAACTTTTTTTTGGGTGCATCGGAAAGACAAATTACACCTTGTACAATTCGCTCCTCAACCCATGTCCCCACAGCTCTTACCACTTGAGCTATCATTCGGGGACAAAGGATAAATTAAGAGAATTATATACTGTGTATGATAATATACAAAGGATAAAAATATTAAGTTCATGTTAGTCTATATCAGGGTTGTTAATGGCGGATAGCGTAGTGTAGCAGCAAGCCCAAAAAACGCTATTTCGAGCGCTATAGCGGCAAATAGCGCAAATAGCGGTAAATAGTGGAGTAGCGGTGAACCCCCAGGGCGCTACGCTATAGGCTATTGCGCAGCTATAGCGCGCTATTAACAAGCCTGGTCTATATCTTTCATTCTAAGAAGGTATCAAATTAGAAAATATTATTTGTCTAAATGAAAATTTTGCCACTGCATCCCTTCCCCTCCAAAACCCCCTCCCAAGCCACAAGAGTTTGTGCTGATTTTGTGTTAATGATGTTTTTTATATACATGAAGGTAAAAGGCGCTCTAAGTCAGATGGAGATGAGTCTAGTGAAGAGAACATGTCTAAAAAAGATTTGGCCCTACAACAAGCCCTAGATCAGATCACTTCTGCATTTGGAAAGGGATCTATCATGTGGCTTGGTCGTTCTGTCTCACCCAAAAATGTACCTGTGGTGTCAACTGGTTCTTTTGCTCTTGATATAGCTCTTGGAATCGGTGGTCTTCCAAAGGTATCCTTAGATCTTTTTCTTTTGATGCGCCTGATTCAATATTGAGATTTTATTTAAATACATTGAATGAGTTGTTATTGGATAAGTTACTCATGCTGATGACAGAGGATATATGTATTTTTTGCTCTGGCTCAATTTGTTAAGTTCCTCTCCACATTTCTTTTGCATGTTTCCTTTCATTTACACTTTTTATAATTTATTCTGATCTATCGAAAAATCATCATCTATTACTGTTTTGTATGCCCATCACTTGTTAATCTTCTTTACTGATTGTTGTTTTGATAGTGACTGTGTGAAATATGTTCCTGGTTATGAGATGACACTTGCATTTTGGTTTCCATATATGTCATTGGAGATATATATGTTGAGAAAGAGCAATGAGAGAATCAATCTTATGTTTCATTGTGCAACAATTATGTTTTGATTATTGTATATAACTGTGATGTCTTTAGGGGCGTGTTGTGGAAATATTTGGTCCCGAGGCTTCTGGGAAAACAACTCTTGCTTTGCACGTGATTTCAGAGGCACAAAAGCTAGGAGGTTATCTTTATGTGCTATTTTGAAGTGATAACTGTGATCTCTATAAGTCCATTGCTTATGTGTTCTGCTTGTATTAGATTAAGCATTTCAACTGTTGTTTGTTATATGTATGACCATAATCGTCATGTTCTGATATTTTTCCCTTTCTCTTACATGTGACTAATCATAATCATAATGTCATACTTTGAATGGATGTTTTTTTATTTTGATTTTTATGACATTTTAATGTATGTCTAAATTAGCTTCTCTTACGCTTTTGACTAATACTGTTTAAAAAATGAAAATTTGGTGTTCCCATTCATCCAAGTCCAAGGCTTGTCATTTTATTAATTTGTGCTTCAAAACTTCACCACAATTTGTAGGTGCTTCCAGATTTTTTAGTTGCATGAACAGGGTTATGTTCTACCCTCTCCACCCCTCCCCCTCCTTTTTGATATAGAATGAAGAGGTTGTACTGTTTGTTTAATTTAAATTTTACACTAATTATCTTTGGGGGCTATGCTAATCTTTTTGCACTTAATGCTACCATGAGTTAAATGAAGATTACTACTAGGGCTGTATACTTTTGGTAGTTGGTTCCGTGGTTAACTGGTTAACTTATTAACAGTATCTCTATTAATTAATTTGTTTGTATCATGTAGGCTATTGTGCCTTTGTTGATGCTGAGCATGCACTTGATAAGACACTTGCAGAGTCTATTGGGGTAAATACTAAGAACTTGCTTCTCTCACAACCAGATTGTGGTGAACAAGCACTTAGCCTTGTGGATACCTTAATCCGGAGTGGTTCAGTTGATGTAGTTGTTGTTGACAGTGTAAGTATGGAAGTCTTCATCTTTTTTTTTTATTAGTACTTTCTTGAGTGTGTGGGTGTGTGATGAATTAATTCTACTTCAACTTTTGTACAGCTAGTAGTATGTTTGGTAAGTTCTTGGGATCCTGAAATCTGTGATGTGGGTCCTGTTGTGGAATTGATGTGTCTTTTAGCATAGACACTAGACCTATCGAAGTTCTTAATCCTTTTTTCGTATTTTTTCTTTGTAATTTTAATAGGTTTTAGATTATGGTATTTGCATCTTTTTTCTCTAAGTTAAGTAAACGTCTTCAACTTTTGCATAAACATGTGTCTTTGAGCATAGACACTAGGCCTAATTTTCAAAGTTCTCAATCCTTTTTATGTATTTTGTATTTTTATTTTTAATAGGTTTTAGATTACATTACTAGTATCTTTAGTAAACGTCCTTGACTTTTTGCCATGTTTCCATTTATAGGTGGCTGCTCTTGTTCCTAAAGGTGAGCTTGATGGTGAGATGGGTGATGCTCATATGGCAATGCAAGCTAGGTTGATGAGCCAGGCACTGCGGAAATTGTGCCACTCCTTGTCACTTTCACAATGTATATTGATTTTTATAAACCAGGTATCGGCTACCGTTGATTATTTCACTGTCATTGATTTTCTTTTGGCTTAATTGTGAAAATAATTTTATTTTTTCTTGAGCAATGTAGGTTGCATAGCAAAATTATGTTCTTGTTGGATTAGTCTGATGTATACTGATATCACATTGGTCTATGACTAAGTTTTGTGGTCTTGAGTCAGTGTGGTTCCATTTGCATTTAATGGTTGAGCTTGGGCTTGTCTAGTGTGCGATAGCCAATGTGCTTTTAGGTTCATTACTACAAGGTATTGTTGTTTGTTAGGAATTTAGAGCATAAATATGAAGATAAATGTTTTCAGTAGAAATACCAAGAAAACCATGGATAACCAGACACTGCTCCTCGGGGAAGATTCTTGCCCATCTCAAAAGCTGAATACACTAACCCATACAAAATATCACTATGGCATGGTCTCAACTCTCATTTTTCTCATCACTAACTTCCCGCATCCTCACCCTGCCCTTTCTGACCTTGTTTCATTGCTCTTCTATAATACCTCTTCCAAACCATAGGCCCATGAGCTACTATCCGGCCTTTTAACTTTCTCTCTATCCAATTCAAGCCTCACAGTTCCATTGTTGTAATTTGTATGTTTTATAATTTTCACTATGTTGTTGTGTTGATATTTAACTTTTGTTCCGCCTGGCCTTTTTTTGGTTCGTGTTCTAGTTAATGTTATTTCCTAGCTACAGTTTCATCCATTTTCTTTTTTATCCAGGTAAAGCTGCATGAGTGCAAAATTTAGTGCATGCTTTGATGTGTAAATTGTAAATATTAGAGATCAAAGTACTAAGGTTATAATAGTACTCTTAATAGAAAGCAACATGGATTCCATTGACCAAAAACTAAGAAAGATGGAATGTGTTGTTGTATTTTGACATAAATGATTATCTAAACTGATTTAATGTGATGCTGATATATCGGTACTGATGTTTCGGTGTGCTAATTTCCGTTTGCTAGTTTACCAATTTTGTGAAGTTGTGGAGGCTGAGCTTACATTTCAGGCTTCATGATTTTGCTTGGTTGAGATAGCTGTTTGGTCCTAGGAATGTTCTTGTTAAATGAGATGCATGTTACTGTCTTTTACTGTTTATATATCGTGTAAGAGTATATGAATCTTCTTTTTTTGGTATAGGTAATTTTGTTCAAATTACCTGAGGGAAAGATTTATCTTTTAATTATGGGAACTTTTGTGTATGCTTCTCCAGGTGAGGTCAAAGATTTCTACTTTTGGGGGATTTGGTGGGCCTACTGAAGTTACTTGTGGTGGTAATGCATTGAAATTTTATTCTTCTGTGCGGCTAAATATCAAAAGAATAGGGCTTGTCAAGAAGGGTGAAGAGGTACTAATCATCTATTAATTCTTCTTTTCTCTTGCAATTATTATTGTCTCAAATAGAGTTATTAATTGCTCACAGTGCTGACCCTTAAATTGGTACACTACAGTAGCTAATCTTGTATAAAGCCTGTTTCACTCGTGCTTGATCTTTTGAATGTGATCTATGTCTGTGCCATATTGTTTTAATATTGCTTTGAATGCATTTAAGTCTAATTTATGGTATACTCTACCTTTATGGCATTTTACTTTACAGACTTTAGGAAGCCATGTTCTTGTCAAGGTTGTGAAGAACAAGCATGCCCCTCCATTTAAAACTGCACAGTTTGAGCTTGAGTTTGGCAAGGGTATATGTAGAGACGCAGAGATTATAGAGTTGAGCATAAAATACAAACTCATTAGAAAGAGTGGTTCATTTTATGAATATAATGGCCGGAATTACCACGGTAAGGATGCTCTAAAGAGGTTCCTGGCTGACAGTGGCAGTACAGAAGAATTAGCAACAAAGCTAAGGGAGAAACTTCTTAATGGCGAGACAGATACGGCTCCAGAGGCGCAAGTGACGATTGGAGATGTTTCGGAAGAAACGGTATTTCCTGATTCTACTGATGAAGAAGCAGCTGCTGTTGTCGAAGCATGAATTTGGACGTGAGGCATCATGCATTATTTTCCCTGGATTAAAAATGTCATTTTCCTGGCCAAATGAGGTTTCTTCACCCTCTTTTCGTGTGAGACTAATCCTCACTTGAAGTAACTATTGTGATTTGTGTGTGCCATAGATTGAGGAAGTGACCACAAAAGGCCCCCACTCAAATGAAGAAGGCTCTAACAAGCAACTATTCCTCATGCTTCTATTTTGGAACGATACATTCACATTTCCTTGTAAATTGGAAATTTTGGCCATTTTATGTGCAGGTCATGAGTCATGTGGCAAGTCCAAGTTTTGTGGCTGAGAGGAAATGATTTTCTACCTGGTTAGGAATCAAGGGCCAAGGGTAGTCAAGTGTTTGTGATAGTTTAGGATTGATGGCTATGTATCTCATTACTAGCTAGTGGTAATGTGGTATGAACTATGAACGAAAATTGAATAGGTTATTTGTGATACATGTTTAATTTGCAGATAAAAAATTCAGTTTTCTCCAGTAAAAAATAGCAGAGCGATAGATGAGAAGTTATCTCCACCAATTGTTTGGTGGAGATAGCTTTTCTTAGATTTTTTACACGTATCATCTCCAAATACATTCTTGTGTTACAGTTTTTAAATCATCACCACATAAATTTTAAATTTTGGTGTTTTCAACAGTAATTTGAGTAATTCTTTACCTAGAAAAATTTGCACATGTTAATATTGACACATGGAGGAAAAAAAATGTGAAAGCATGGTAGCATCTGCTTGTTGTTTTTCCTTTCCTGGTTGATTATAATCCATCCAACCTATTTCCACCCCTATTCTTCATATTTGAAGAGTATTTCTTTTCACTACACTATTCAAACTTTATTTCGTTCGTAAATTTACATAAGCATTATCCTCACTGGATAAGTTCTTAAAAACAAGATAATGAAATCAAAAAATGTGTAACTTTGTGCTAATTATTTCTATAAACATTTTATAATATCACAATATAAAAAATATTCCTTAATTTGACTAGTATTAGACATTTATGGTGTGTTTGAAAGAGTTGATTTAAACTTGTTTTAGGGTAGAACTTTCATGCCCTTTCAAATTTAGGGGTTATGCTGTTCTATGTCCTATGTCATCTTAATAACTAAAATGTTAATTTTAAAACTCATTATTTTTCATAACATGACATGACCTTTATTACATTAAACAACCACTTATTGGTCAATTATGAGAGATGACAACAACTAGGACATGAAAAAGTTATCCCATATCCTGGGGTTGTCTAAATGACCCACGATAAAATTTGGGTTAAATAACACATCATCAAATCACATTTGAGATAAATGAGTTGGAAATAAATTAATAAATAAAATATAGAAATTTCAACTCACTTATCTTCAATGTGATTGGATGATGGATTATTTAACCCAAACTTTATCATGAGTCATTTAGACAACCTTCATATCTTATAGCATAATCAGTTAAGCAAATATTTAGTTAAGTTTATAAAAAGCTATTCCATATCTTATAATCCACTTAGAATTAGCTCGTTTGAACTTGATAAGCTTTTTATATTATCAAGAATAAATGGTCACACACTTACACCTAACATAAGATTATAAATAAGTTTTTGTTCAGATGAATATTTAATTAAATTATTTATTTAAACGTATCCTTAGACGTGTATGAATCATATAGTATACTTCTACTCCAGAGATTATTCTTTCCTATCTTCTATTGATTTGGTTTGCATAGAATGTCAAGGTTTCATGACGTATGGTGTTACGAGGGATTTTGGGAAATCATTGTAGCTATCACGTAGTTGTTCAGAGATAAGTCAATCTTGAAACTTCTACTTTGATTCATTGAATGCTCTGTAGTCTGTACTGAAGTTATCAATAAGCCCCAGCAATGAATAACTTATAACACCAAGTAGACTTTGACAAAAGATCATGTGTTTTATGTCAGGAGACCTCAAAGTTCATCTGTCCTGAAGTCTTCATCAACAAGTATTTGTCTCCATCCCAAAAAGGACTCACTTGTCTTGATTACCAGAAGAAGACAAACCCTTCAATAATTAAATTAATAAACCTATGTGTAATGTTCTGAGCTGGCTTAATATAAATCCTGCTATATAGCCAAATCCCAAATTCATCTCACTGTCCTTTGTCTAGCTGTTAAAACTTAAAATGATGCTAAGAGACTTGCACACCAATTTTGTGTGATTTGTTTGGTGATCAAAATGATGCTAAGATGAGACGATGCTTATGGAAAAACATTTGTTGAGAGAAACCTACTCATTTAATGTGATATCAGGGCATCGAGAGAGATTAGTCTCATGATTACCAACGGTGAGATACATTGTGAAATAAAAAAAATGATGCTATTGCGCACCAATTTTGTGCATTTTTTTATGAATAACATGTATTATGTAATTAACAAGCATATAATATAATCATTATTTACATTAAATTTCATATGTGAGTAACTAAAAATATTTATTATTTAAAAAAAAACTAAATATTTTTTTCTAGGGAGTCTGTGTGGGCCTAAACTATGAAAATAAAGCCCAGCTGAAGACTTCAAAAAAGCCCAAAAAAACACCAGGGTCTCCCTTCTCGTGCAAGCTGCGGCGTAACCCTTTTCGGCACCATCTCTGCCTCCGTCGCAGAGTTTGCTCCGCCCTCTTCGTCCGGTTTTCGTTCTCGCCCACAGGTTCGCAGTCTCCATTTGAATACCATTCGTTTCTGTGTACTTGTATTTCTTGGTTCATACTGCAACCTGTTTCTGTTACTGTGTTTATTTGAGCACACTCAGTGTTCAGCTCACACAAAACTTCTGTTCATCTATGCATTGTTGAAGTGAATATATGGTTTCATATACTAGGAAGATAGTGTAGAGTACTGAGGTTTTCTGTTTCCATGTTGTAGCAATTTCCTATCTGTTGCTAGATAGACTAGAATTTGTCATTCATGTTCATGTTCAGATTATTTTGTTGTTTTGTTAGGATTTGGATAGTGTGATGGCCAAGAAGGCGAACAAAGCGATGAACAAGAGTTTGAAAAGGGTCACTGCTATTAATAAACCATCTGAGGGTCCTGATTTTTTGGTATGTCAATGTTTATTATCACTTGATTTTTTTTGTTTTGTCAATGGTGTTTTGATTTGAC
The DNA here is from genome assembly GCF_012489685.1 of Lotus japonicus. NCBI lineage: Eukaryota > Viridiplantae > Streptophyta > Magnoliopsida > Fabales > Fabaceae > Lotus > Lotus japonicus. The sequence continues at coordinate 53,948,570 of NC_080046.1, forward strand.
ATTTAATTTTTGATTTTCCATTGTTGAAGCCTTTGGAAGGTGGTCCTGCTCGTAAACTTCCTGAACAGAAACCGTTGGAGAATAAGGGCAGGGTCTTGTATGTTGGTCGGATTCCGCATGGGTTCTATGAGAAGGAGATTGAAGGTTGAGTTCACTTCACCTATGTTTTGTTGTTTGTTCCTCAATTTTTTAATATTGTTTAGCTGGAATATGTGTTTATAATTTGGTAATTGTAGGTTATTTTGGACAATTTGGAACCATCAAGAGATTGAGAATTGCCAGAAACAAAACGGTTTGGTTCCTAAACTTGTTTCCTGTATATCTGTTTTTTTGCTTACTCTTGTGCCAACTTAATTATTATTTTTGGCTTGGTTCACTTTTATCCCGAAAATCGTAATTATAATTTCACTGGCTATTCGTCTGGAATGTTTCATTATTTTGTGTGTCTGTTCTCCAAATTTGAAAAAATTTCAGTTTCAAAATGAAAAATGTTCAGACATTATATGTTAATAGGTATCAGTTCCTCTTGCCTTTAGCCCTTTAGCATTCATTGCCTGGAAGACAATGCCGGTGTGGATCAATGTTTTGATCCTTTTTTGTTGTGACTGGTTCTTTTGGATGGATGTTTGGCCTTTGAGCCATTATGTTACTTGGTTCAGAAAAATACATGCATTCAACAACATCTATTTACCGTTTAATTATCCTTTTCGCTGATAATTGATATTAGTTTTAGCTGATTGATATTGATCATACCTATTTCTTGATGTTTAACAGACTGGAAAATCAAGACATTTTGGGTTCATAGAATTCGAATCTCCTGAGGTAGTTGTTGTTTCCTCTGACCGGTTGCTGTATTGTGACTTGTGGCTTTTATCTGTAATATAAACTTCTATTTCCCTGTGCTGATGACTTTTTTTCGTTTTGTAGGTAGCAAAAATTGTAGCTGATACTATGCACAATTATCTACTATTTGAACACCTTCTCCAGGTTCATGTGATACCTCCAGAGCATGTTCATTCAATGTTGTAAGTTATTAAATCTTAATCTTGCATTGGTTTTTAACCAAATACCCTACATGCCTAAAAGAAGAGCATAATTCCCAATCATATTTCCAACCTTTCTATTATAGCCTATAAAATACTAGCATATCTAGTCAGTCACATTTGACTGGACTAATTGCATACTAAATGTCTTGAGTCCAGTAAAAGAGTTAGTTTTGTGTCCTGAATATCTTCCAAGAGAATTACATGATGTGGGATTTTTTCTCCGTAGATGGAGAGGATTCAATTACCGTTACAAGCCATTGGACTCGGTCCAAATGCAGCGGGAGCGACATGACAAGGTAACTAGTTCATTAAAGAAGATAGTATATCAGTCTGATTCTCAGTATAAAAGAAAACTTGTTATGTTCATTTTCAGGAAAAAACATTGGAAGAGCACAGGAAGTTGGTCGAAAAGATTTTGAGCCGTGATAAAAAACGACGTAAAAGTATAGTGGCTGCTGGCATTGATTATGAATGCCCTGAGATTGTGAGCTTTTTAACTTTGCCAATATGTGGTTGCTTTGGTGTTCTAAAGTCCAAATCTTGAATTTCATTCTCATGTTGTGTGATTGTTGTTGCAGGTGGGTAACATCCAGCCTGCTCCAAAGAAATTGAAGTTTGAAGACTGAGAGACTACTGTTTTAGAAGTATTAGCAATGACTTGCAAGGTTTAGTGATGTTTTATTCTTGTGCCAAGTGTCTACCTAACTAGCAAATCATGTTATGGCCTCAGTATTTTCTCTACCACAGATTCCTAATAGATCTTATTGAAGAAAACTAAGAAACCAGATATTTTAATTAGTCTTCATTTTTTCCTGAACTTGATTTGGATCAATTGGTCTGAGGTGGACAGTCAAAACCGCCGTCTCTATAAAGCTCCGAACCGATTTTCCACAAAGAATTTTTGAGTAACATTGGATTTCTAATGTATAGGTAATGTGTAGAAAATCAATTGTAGGTTATTATATAGTGACTTGTCATTTTGACCATATTTCAAGACTATATCCATCAAACTTTTCATTGCAGCCTTGGCTCTTGTGTAAACTTGAAGTCAATAGAGGCAACACAAAACTAGTTGGTTAATTATCAAATTACTCCTTAAAAGTTTACACTTGGTTTAAATTTCAACACTAATTGAAGAATTTGCATTAATATATCCTTGTTTTTAGGAAAATTATGGCTTTGACATGCGAACATTGATGTCATGTCATTTTAATTTAAATTTCTACTTAATTAATAATTAAAAATAATCAAAATTAGAAAGAAAAGAAACCCAAAAAAATCATCATCTTCATCCCCATCTTCCATTAACTTTATCATCAATTAAAAAATAAAAACTCAGAAAATCCATTATTTTCATCCCCTTCTTCCATCAACTTCCTTAAACTAGGCGTTCCTCTGTCACATGATCGTCCGAGCTCCTCTGTCTGGCGTGGATCATAACCACAATTCCCCTAAACGCAAGAGTATATTGAAACAATTTTTTTGACTAGGGGCGAAATTTGAGCTGAGTGTAAAAATCAGGAAGTAGTTTGTTGATTAGCCCCTAAATAGTTTCATTATCAAGAAAGCTAGAGTTAGCTTTTATGTTTGGAAAACCGCATTAAAATTGGGTACTTCTATAATCACGTAAAAAATAAGCAACAAAAAATATACACAATTCTTAATGTAACAAACACAAAACCAAACTTTTGGTTAGTCGATAAGATTTAGTTTAGTGTTTTTGTCTTCATACGCTTTGTTCCTTTTAATTTCCTTTATTTTGCACTTATTCATTTTAATTATATCAAATGTTATCTGTAGGGTGGCCTTACATAAAAATTATTGATAAATGGAGATCGACATGCAATTCCATGTGTGCATTTTCATTTGCTTAAAATTAATATACATCAATATTCGTTTCACGTGAAACGAACACAAAAATTTGGTAGTAGTAATGGACTAACTTAATAAGACCAATTAATTATGAAACCAACATATCATAAAAACTGCTACAGTATAAATTAAAGATAAGTGGTGATCGATGTAGGTCCCTCATAACTATTGGTCCACTTGGCACTGTGCCAAGTCAGCAACCACTCTTCTCACTGCTTCCTGGAAGGCAAGCTCGTCCCATTCACTTCCCTGCATGAACATAGAGACCAGATTATTCTTCATATAAACTTTCCACCCTCACTAATGATGACTATCTTGACTTTTGTTTTTGGTAGTATTAATTAATTTGATTTTTTAAATAAAATGTGACGTTAATGATCAAGAAAGAAGAGGCGCAAGTAATGCATTCTACATATATGATATAATAATATTTTTGAAATGTAGATGAATTGATTAGTTGAACAAGCTCAACCACACGTTTACGTTTCTTCTTTAACTAAGGCAAAATTGTAACTATGTACAGTAAATTATAAGAATATTTCGTGCTGACTTAAGTTTGATGGCTGCCGAAATAGAATCCACTTTTTGAAAATTGAATATGTAGTTTCTGTATCATTCAAGGAAGGTGACAAATCTCGATCAGCACACCAAACCACCCTCTCAAATCTCACAAACTGCACGCACCTGCTAAGCTCCTTCCTTTTATTTAACTATAGAACATTGTACTCTATATAAAATATTAGTTTTCCTTACCATATGCTAGTCAAAGGGGTATTCCAGGATCGCATTAAAGTAGCCGTTTATTTTCTCCAAATCTAATTCTATGTAGTACCGTTTGAATATGAATTATATTGTCATATCATGCAGCCACCCCCTTCCAAAAGATTAATAATATATATTATCATGTACAAATAATACATTAATTTTTATTTTTTAATATCTGTCCTCATGCCCTTACACATATTCTAACTAGATAGTTATCATTTTCTCTAACATTTTATAGTTTGTAAACATATATACATGGACATGTTTAAAATCAATCTATTTTACTATAATTAATTAAAAAGATGCTCCATACCTGAATAATCCTTAGCCTGAAGGTTAGTTGATGAATGGCATTCCCTTCTGCATTTGTGCTCATGGAAATCAAGCTCACATGGTGAACCTGTTTTAAGAATTCCAATAATCGAATCAACACATCAGCTTGAGAAATTTGTCCTCTCAAATTCACTTGCAAGTCCACCGTTCTCTCTTCAGATGAGCTTGATTCTAGTACATTTGAAACTTGGACACTGAATCTTTCATTTGATGATGATGATAGGGTGGCTTTGGTTCCTTCAGTTGTAGATTCTTTGGCTGGAAATAGTGACGTCAGCTCCTGATTTCTTTTGGCTTGCTTGTCAATTTCAGCTAACAAAGAGCTCAATGTCTCCTTTGCTGTTATCAGAATGGAAGCTTTGTCTTTCTGACAAAACCATGATCTTATTCAGGCAATTATTTGAAATAACTAAAACAAGTTAAAAAAGCAATATTTACTATATTGGTTCATAACAATATTTAGAAAGCCGGTTGGACACCGAATCAGTCGAGACATTGGTTCAAAGTTTGATAATTAAATTGTGATTGAACCTATTGTAATTAAATAAAATTTTCAATATTATGATATGTAATATATTTACATAAAATATTCAGTAATATTGATTAGTTAAATTCAAATTGTTATAAGTTCTTCACCTGATATACTTTTATATGGTGAAGAATAGATAATAAATGGTTAAAAATATTTTTCAAATTAAAAGAAATGTTTTTCTTTTTAATATGACCGGTTCAATCCGATTTTTATCACCGGTTCAATCCTATTCTTGTTCTATTAGTTATAAACAACAACATTATGGAACGACTACTGGTCCGATTCCCTGTCGATCCAAACGGCCCAGCCCGGTTTTTATAAACATTGGTTCATAACATGTTATGACTCGAATGAAAAAACAACTAGTTCATGTATGCTATAACTAAAATGTCTAATTTAAAATTTTTGTGAGTAGTCAAATAAAATGTCTAATTTAAGTATAAGGTCTCGTGAGGGGTACCTTAGAAATATAATTATATAATAATAATAATTATTATTATTCATGTCTGTTGTTGGAGTTACATGCATAATAATGCATTGTTTGTAAAACTACAAGGAATTGATGAGTTTTGTACCTTAGTTCCTGGAGGAAGCAGTGCTCTGAGTGCTTGAAAATTCTCATTCAGCTTCTCACGCCTTCTTCTCTCTGAGATCATATGATGCAGCTGGGTGCTAGAGGGACGCGTTGCTTGATTCCTTTCTCTCATTCTCACAAAGTTCAAGCTTCTAAAGAATGCAAATGATCTCTTCATCAAGCTTTGCCTTCTGAGATTGGACCCCATTTGGGAGGATGTGATATGATCAGGTCTATTACTATACCTCATGAAAGCAGTAGCTTCTGGATGCACCATGTAAGGCAAGTTCTGCTGCTGAGAGGGTACAGGAGATATAACATTGAGGATTGCTCTCATTATTGCATCATGTTCAATATTTGGAGTAGTAGGGAATTGAATTGGAGTGGTTTGAGCCAGTGCTTGGAGTTGAATGGCTTGTTGTTGGTGGTGGTGGTGGTGGGGGCTTGTGGATGGGTTTATTGGAGGCAGAGCTCCTCTAAGGGTCTCAGGAAAATGGGGTTGAGAAGAAGTGCCTGGAATATTGTTGAATAACAGAGATGAGTATTCAGGGCTGCCTGTGGATGGTGATCTTAAAGAAGATGAAGATGATGTTGGTGGATTATTATGATCAATTTGCTGGGTTTGTCTAGAAAAGTCTTCTGGAAACAAACTCCTAAGTGCTGTTTGAAGGTCTGCCTGCAAAGAATTTTTTTGTGGGAAATCAAAATTCAGCAATTTTGGTTCAGAAAATGACATTATATTTTCTTAATATGATAGTATAAATAGACAGTATCCGTGGTTACTTTAAGTGGTACATGCTTAATTATATTACTCTTAAACAAGATCTCGAGTTCGAGTTTATGAATGAAAAAAATAATCTCACTGGGGAAACTAGACTACCAGAATGTGGTAGTTCCCGGTTTGATCAGGATTGTATTTTGTGGAGGATTACTATGATCACAGAAAAAAACATTATATAGTATAGATATAGTTTCTTACTTGAGACATGTTTAAGAAACCAAGCTCAATTTCCCCTTTGTTGCACCCCATGAAAACAGCAGTCTGAGAAGAATAAGGTGAAAGCAATGACTTAGTAAGATTCCTGTTTCATGAGGAAACATATATAAAGGATTTTAAGTTTCTTCAAAAGCAAACAAACCTTGATCCTTGCTTCCTGTGTAAAAATATAAAACAAATTAGTTACCTTAGCAACATAAAAATATGGCATTTCAAGTAATAAGTTCTTTTGCATTAGAACAGTAATTACTTGATAGAATTGTGCTTGTAACTCTGTGGATGCCAGTCTCAGAAGTTCTAATTGTTGCAGCTCTAGGTAGGGCCACTGATTCCTAAAAGCTAGTCCAGGGACACGGCTGAATAAAACAAACAAACAAATGTATTTAATTTACAGAATAAGAAGAAGAATTTATTGTATCACACTCAATTTACATTAAACTAAGTGAAATATGAGAGCTGGCCTTACTCATCATTGACATCAAATGTTAAACTCTGGAACTGGTTGAAAAGCTGTGGTGCCAGAGTACCAAGGGAAGAGCTTGGTTGGCTAATGTTGCTTACATTGTAGAAACCATCCAAGAAGGACAAACGACTATGCCACAAAAACAAAACCAGCTCAAGTTATTGCAAGCACAATACCTTATAAGAAAGCATGTTACATTAGAAAATACTATTAATAATGTAGGTGTATGCATAAATATATATACTTTGGTGACATGGCATCATGTGACCATAGGCAAATGTATGAGCCGCCAAAAGACTGCACCAGAGAGTGGATGAAATCAATTCTGGCGGCTGCAGGGAGGGAGAAGACACCTTCCATGGGGTGCTTAATTGGAACTTGATGCTAATGTTTTTGCTTTTGCATCATTATGAGATCAAAGTGTGTATGTATGATAGTATCATGTCTCTAGTAATACTTTTTCCTCTGCTAAGTCTATATGCCATTGGAATTTATTCCTATGAAACACAATCTACTACTATCTGAGAGGGAATGGCTTGGTTTCATTGACAATATAAAGCAAGAAAGACTGTATATGATGGAAGATTCAGCTTCTAGTTTCTGGCTACTGGCAAGGTAGACAATTGATTTAGCTAATAAAATAGTTAGCTATTGAAAGTTCAAGATGTTAAAGGGAAGAGTTTTGAAAAGTACTGAAGTGGGTGATCCCCACTATGAAGAAAATTATAACAAGGTGTGAAAACTCAAGGAAATAGGAGAAAAATAACTAAAAGATGACTCAAATTAAAAAAAAAAAAGTAGCCCCACCTTCATAAGGGAAATGAGGGAACAGAAAAAATTGTCTTGTTGCTCCTGGCAAGTTATAAGCTTGAAAAGTAGTAGTAACAAGTACTGAATGTGTACATGAACATGTGGAGAAAGAGAGAGAGAGAGAGATGTAGAAAGAGAGGAATGGTTTTATGAGTAGAAATTATGGAAAGTGGAAGAAAAGTAGCGAAGGAATAAGCAGCCAAAAGCAGAAAGGAGAAGGTTTGGAAAAGTAGTAAGTCAAAGTCAATGCTTGAAAGGTTTGAAAATTAGTCAAGGGTGGAAGGCACGGTGTTCTTTCTTTCCATTTGACACCTGTTTATTACTTTTTAAATTTCCACTTCTCCCCCCTGCAATTTTATAATTTGCTTTCTTTCGCAAGCACCAATCCATACAAATAGAATTGGATAAATTTGACCCTATTGTATTCTATAATAGAATAGGGGTGTTCATAACCGAACCAATCCAATACAATCCGAAAAACCGAAATCCAATCAAACCGAAAATCGAACGGATCCAAAATTGAGAAAACCGTATTGGATTGGATCAGATTTCAGATTTGATTTTTAAAACCGAACCAATCCAATCCAAACCGAATATTTACAAATACATATAATTTTATTTGTACATATATCATATCATACGTACTTACATATTTATGTCTGTATATGTTTATCGAATTATTATATAACACATGCTTATTTAAAAAAGCCGATTGGATGATGTAGTGACAAAACCGAAGTGATTGGATCGGATGAGTATTTCCCTAAACACCGAACCAATCCAAACCGTGAACACCCCTATAATACAGAAACACTGCATAAACTACTAAACAAAATCAACCATACCTCCTTGTCTTCATTAATTATTATTAGGAACCTCATAAGAAAATGCTCTATATCCAATCCATCAACAATGATCATGTTTTTTTTTCTTTTTTTTTGGTAAACTACTCAATCCTTTTGAATTGCTAACTATTCTAGATTCAGAATTTGGTCACAATTAAGAGTCTTCATCTCTCCTTCCAGGAGTATTGTATGAGGATTAAACTCGAAAGCTCTCCCCGCACATCAACTTTTGTTGTTAACTACTCCATTCGTTCCTTAATTCTATCACTATTTTGATTTTGAGAGTGTTTTTGTTCTTTTTTATCTGTAACTTTCGTAGTTTTAAGGGATTATTAATTATGACTTACCAATTATACCTTTAACATATATCATTTTTAATGGTGAAAGAAAATTTGAAGAGTCAAAATTAATAAGAGAGATAAATGAGATATTAATAAAGTTAGTAATAATTTTAGCAAAAAACAAGAAGATTAATATTACTTCTTAATACATGTGAAAAACCTTAAAGTGACAAATATATAAAAACGAAGGGAGTAAGTGGTAGAAGACTAATCAATGAGTTTCTTTTTTATTTATAAGAGTTAGAGAATCAAATCATCAACCACTTATTTAAGGAATAAAGCGTTGAACCACTATGCGATCTTAGTTTGTTGAATACGACATGTACCACACATAAAGATCAATTAATGATCATGTAGTGCAACGTATTTCTTTATTTTGATTTTTTTTTAAAATTTTGACGTTGATTTTTGTAGTTTTATGATTTGGACTACTAACCAAGTGCAGCTTCTATTCAATGAAACAATACACAAGTCTCATTATCTAAGACTTTTGGTAATAATTAACTCTCTTTATACTGGCGTTCCATTAATTACCAGAAAAGAAAACCAAACTCGCGCTTTTATTTCAGTTTATTCGTTCACATGAATCAGGTGGTAATGTTATTATTAATTTACACACCTGCCATCTAGTTACTTAGTCTTGAGCTATTTTGAATCTTCACATATATAATACAACCATCTTAGAATACAGCAGTCACATTTGATTAAGAAAGACATGCATGTAAATTCTTTTTTATTTATGCATCTTTAGTCAATTATTTTTACTCTTGGGTGATTTTAGTCCCCTTATTTTTTATTGCTTAATTTTGGTCCCTTTATTTTTTCTAATGTTACAATCAAATCTCTCCATTCAAAACGCGATGCCATTTTAAAGTCAATTTTGATTATATCATCAGAGTTAATTCACATGCATGACACTTGATGTGTTAAATAATTGGAAAAGAATGGAGGGATTTGATTGCAACATTGAAAAAATATAGGGATTAACATTAAGCAATTAAAAGTAAGAGAGCTAAAATGACTCATAAGTAAAAGTAAAGGGACTAAAAATGCACAAGACTTTCCTTTTTTATGGTCATGAAGGCATGTGTGATCAGATATATCCGGGCAAAACACTAGGACAATATTGATTGAAGAGGGAAACAACGAACATCCGGTGAGTGATAGTGGCAGGAGGTGGGGCAAGGGACTTCGTTGTGAGCAGCTCCCGATGGGGGCATGCGGTGGCACTCCACCAACGCCCAAGTCAAGAAGATAGGTAAGCCAAGAGAAGAAGTGTAAGAGTGGATGAATATGTCGTGTTGAGTACTTTAACTTCGAACTTTTAATGAATATTTTCCCCTTTTGATAAACTTTTTGTGAGTTTTGTTATGTAAACGAAAAACTCATTAATACTTATATTTCCGGTCAGTAATAAGATAGATAAGGGACAATGTAGCATACGTAAAATTAAGCATATTCTAAATATCACATCGTAGATGTTAGTACCTGGATCAATTTCTATCATTGTTCACCATATAATTGTCCTTTCTTATTTTACTAAGTTACTTTAAGTATTAAGTATCTTTACTAAAAAATAAAGAAGTAAAAATTCTATCTACCTTTCAGAATAATAATTTTTATTATTTATTTTTTAAATGAATAAAAAGTGTTTTCTACTTTATATAAAAAATTTAAACATAAATTATATTTTTTACACAACTTTAAAATGATTTTGTTTTTGTTTTCTTTAAAGTATATGAACAAATGAAATGTATACAATTTTTTCATTAATTGACATACACTAATAGGTGTGATAAAGTTTGGATTGGCTTTTGCTGAGGTGCTAAAGTTTATCTTTTGGATGGTGCTGTAATGTTTTTGGAACTGGTCTACATGTGCTACTAGCTATCTTTTATTTTGCTATTGCTTGAGGCCCTACTTGTATATGTCTCTGCCCTATTTTTTTTTCTGTGCGTTTTTTTTGGGTATGTGAGTTCTTGGCATATACCTTTATACATTCTTTATTTCTCTTGGATTGAAGTACCTCTAGTACTTTCTTTATAATATTCATTGGCTTATCGAAAAAGAAAAAAAAAACTATTGGCTATAAGTTTTGGTTAAAGGTTCGAACCCTCCTGCTTTCTCCATTGAATACAGATTCGACGCACTGCAGTCATAGTTTGGTAGCTGATCAGGATCGGATGGCTAATGATGTGTGATGTTGTCATAATCCCACTTTACCCTTCAAAAGATAGAAGTCTGCCAATAGCCATAACTAACTTGCGGCCCAAATTTGCTTGGGCTGAAATTTGCTCGGGTTGTACAGCCGCAAACTATGAATGTTCTTATGCAATTTGCTTTTGTGTTCACTACTCAATTCCATTGCCACCATCTTCATCACCTCATACAAGTAATTAGAAGGTTCCCATCAATGTCCAACAATTCTAAGACAATTCCCCGGTTCCTAGTGTTAGTGCCATCTCACATCTCATGGCCAGTCTTCATTCAGAGACCTTTGTCTTGTATTGCCCAAAGAGTTGACCTGACTTTTCAATTTTTCAGCATGACTATTATTTCATCCTTTTGTGTTAAGGCCAAAAAAAGTTTTCGTGTTTGGTGATAAATAATAGCACAGCCTCCAATTTAGAAGATCTTCATAATAAAGTACAAGTAAATTTATACGAATCATCATTATATTATAATATGGCTTGTGATGATCTCTACAACTAGGAGACAATTTAATTTAAAAACAGTAGCTATTGTTGCATTGCACGTGCAATTGTCTTTTTTTCTTCTTTTAATAGTATGAGATGAATATTCATAATGAAAAGGCTTAATACATTAGAAGGCCCCTGAAATTGTAAAGGGAATCAGTTCCAGGGTCTGAAAAATTTTCGCATCAAATTGGGTCCCTAAATTTTTTTTTTTAATTCAATTAAAGCCAAATGTTGCCACCTCTCAATTTTGTCCTAGTCACCAATTCCACGCGGCATTTTTAATTTTTTTAAATTGAAAAATTATAAAACTTTATTTTTTAATTCCAACTCATATTAGTTAAATTTTTCTAATAACCTTTATTCTATTTTTAAATCCTAATCTTTCATCTTCATCCTCTTAATTGTCATCAAGAAAAACCCAGAATACAAAAATTAAACCAAAAAATTAACATTATCATATTCACCCAAAAATTATAACAATAAGCCAGAATAACTCATTCACAACCATTCATATTCATCTTCATCTTTTGAACTCACATGAAAATAACCCAGCAAGAAACTGAAAATCCAGGAACATCAACCCAAATCCCAACCCCAACCCTCCCTCACGCTCCCCAACCCCAAACCCAACCCCTGAAAACCTGAAAGGCAAACCCTCTTCCCCCATCATCAATCTCCCTCAACCTTCATCTTCTTCTTGCACAGTTCAGCCTCCATATCATAAAACCCTCATATCAGAAACAAGGAAGAAGAAAAATGAAAGAGATGGTGCAGATCGAGGTCAGAAACTTGGAAGAACAGAAACAGATTGGCTGGGTCACCTCGGCGGCGTGGCGTGAACGGGGAGAGGAACCGGGTCAGGGTCGAGAGGGTCCGGGTCAGATTTCGGGTTGGAACTGCAATTCCAGTACAAGGGGTTTGTGATGTCGGCGAAGGTGGACGGGGAGAGGGAGAGTAGCAGGCCGGAGGTGGAGGATGGGGTGAAGCACGTGACTTGCACGGAGGATGCTGCGACATTCGTGGCATCTGCGACAGCCATGGATTTGAGCATGGATGCTTGCAAGCTCTTGTCTCAGACTTCTCTCAGAAGCTCCAAAAGGGGTGAGATTTCTGGCTTTGATTATGGTTTAGAGGCTTTGAAGGGATAAAGAAGAACAATGCTTGATGTGGAGGTTTGAGAGCTTGAAGACCAGATCTGAAAAATTTGAGTGTTGCTGGGTTGATGCTGCGTTGTTGAATTTCTAATTAGAATTAGAAATTGAGGTAGGCTTCAATTTAGGGATTTGTTATTAGATTAGGTTAGGGATTAATTAGATTTAGGTTTTTGTTTAGGTTATTATTAGATTAGGATTTTATTAAGTTTTGTTTTCTGCTTATATAATTGAGTTGGATTTTAAAAATAATTTTTAATTAATTTTTCTAATTAAAAAAAATAAAAAAGCCACGTGGTATTGCTGACTAGGACAAAATTGAGAGGTGGCAACATTTGGCCTTAATTGAATTAAAAAAAAATTTCTAGAGACCCAATTTGATGCAAAAATTTTCTAGGCCCTGGATTTGATTCCCTTTACAATTACAGGGGCCTTCTGATGTATTAAGCCTAATGAAAAATTCTATTTGAGTTAAGAACATCTCATACCTGTAAAGTAATGTAATACTTTTACCTTCTTCACCAAAATGTACGAGTTTGAGCAAAACTATTTATCTATTATGTTTGAAGAGTGTCTCAGCATGTTTAGCTTATACACATATGTCTATTAAAAATAAACTCCTCCTTTATAGAAGGTAACAAAGTTCATTCCACAAATGCTTTATAGAAGCTAGAAGCTATGCTAATCTGTCTTAAGTCCTCCATGTCAAAGATCAAAGGATTAAACAATATGAGTCGTTTTGTGACAAGATATGATAATGCAATTATATTCTATTATAATATGTTTGTTTGTTTTTATATATTGCCAGTGGAGGCGTTGTCTTCATTTTCGTTGAAGCCCGTTTTTTTTTTTTTTTGGTTCCCAATTGGCATTCATGTCTACTCGTGGGGCGGTGGGGCTCTTAGTGTATTGATGCTTTCTGGTAACAGTGGCGGGGTGATGGCGCTTGAGAGTGGACTTTTTACTCTTATTTCTTGCTTTGTATTATTGGCTTGCATGGTGGGTATCTCTTGACATTAGAAATTTATACTTTTTTTCCTTCATTTCCAAGAGAGTTTTTCTCAATAAGATTTTAATGAGACATTTTACTTTTGTATTTCCATCATCGAACTGAGGGCTATCGGTTAGTAGTAGAGGGATCTTAAGTTGTTGTAAATTTGATGTTGTCTATTGTTTGTTTTCTTCTTTTTCTATACTTGTATTGAGTTGAAGTATCTCTAGTACTTTATTTCAATATATTCTATTACTTATAAAAAAAATATATGTTGTTTGTTGCGCCGTTAGACTATAATAATGTAATTATGACCTTTATCCTATATAATGTCCAATATGCAGAAATTTAATCTAACGGGGAGTTGGATTTTGAGTTAGAAACTAAAAAGATATATATTACAACAATTTTCTATTCAGTACTCTCACCTAAATTAAAATTATTTCAATATTTAAATTTTTTTATAATTTGTAATATATATATATATATTTTAAATGTAAAAATATTCATTTAATGATATATTAATTTTATTATTAATTGTAGGTTTCTACTACTAAATTACAATTATTTAGTTACTCATATAAATTTAATTTAAAATGAACTAATGTATACGGTAAAAATATTGGTTTTAGTCATATAAGAATAATATTTGTTTTCCTTATCACTTGCTACTACTCAATTAACATTATTTCATTACTTAGGAAAAATAATTCTAATTTTTTTATAGAAAAATATTAGTACAAATTATTTCTCCACAAGGTTCGGACCCTGAATTTCACCTATAATTACTATTAGCTCAACCATGTGAGCTACTCATCCGCCAATTCTAAAAAATATTAATTATTTTTATGAGATGAAAGTATCACTAATTTCTCATTTTTCAAGTCTCAACTAGTGGTGGAAATAAGCCAAACGGCTTGTCAGAGGCCTACGATCTAGGGGTGTAATCGGACCGGATTGGTTCGGATTTAGGGTGTTCAAATGTCCGAACCAATCAAACATGTTCGGTTTGGGTTGGTTCAGATTTCATGATTTTTACTTCTAAATCCGAACCAAACCAACCCGATCTCAATCGGATTGGTTCGGTTCGGATGATCGGATTTAAAATAAAAAAATATTATTTTGAAATATGCACGAAAGTTATTCTAAAAACATGAAAAATTATAAAATAATATAGAAAAATCTAACATTTTTAAAGAACAGAACATTCGATAATGACATAATCCATATAATCTAAATAAAACTAACAACTCTAATACAAATATAAATATGTAATGTAAATGGCTGAAAGTGTTTGAGCTTAATGTAAAAAATTCTCAATTCATTGGGTTGGTTCGGATTGATCGGTTTTTCAATCTCCAAATTCGATACCCGAACCAATGGTGATCGGATTCAGTAAAAAAATTCTGAACCGAACCAATGATCCAATCCAACCCACTATAATGTGTTCGAATCGGATCGGTTTGATCGAATTCACGGATCGGACCATACTCGCTTATACCCGTACTACGACCTGACTTGTCAAAGGCTGGTCTGACTTGACTTGTTTATTAAAAAGGCCGGACCTAAACTTTTTAAAATGCTTGATAAACTAAAAAGGTTAGGCCCAAGCTACTAAAAAAACTTATTTAGCTTCATAAGCCGGCTTGTTATTTATGCAGTTTCGTAGCTAATTTTCGTAGTTAATTTTGAAGTAACAATTTAGCCGCTCGAAGCGAAAGAGGGCTGGAAAATAATGTGAAAGCAACAGTATTCTTATTCCTACTAATTATGAAGCGAATCTAACAGCTAAGTTAAAGCTAACTTCAAAGTTTTTTTTTGTTGTAAAGCTAATCGACAGCTACTCAGTGAATTGACAGCTAATTCGCAGCCAATTAACATTAACGGGTAATTGGTGAGAGGGGTGAAGCCCAGAGAAAACAATCAATTGGGCTGAAGCCCATTCAAGGAAGAGTGAACTGTGACACAAGAAACAAACCAAGACAATTAATAATAATGCAAAACGATCGAACAAGAGTGAACTGAAGACAAAGACAAATATGGCGTTGGTTACTCAAAGAGTGATAATACCCAACAAACGCGGTGAAAAACTTGTCGGCACATTGCATGAATCTGGAACTACACACATTGTTATCTTGTGTCATGGTTTTCGATGCTCCAAAGTTAGTTAGTTTCATTCACATCTCATTCCTTCCACTTTATTATTAATAAATTATTTTACCCTATGATTCTCAATTTAAGTTTTTTAGGATACCAATCTCATATTGAACCTTGCTGTTGCACTGGAAAATGCCAAAATCAGCTCATTCCGCTTTGATTTTTCTGGAAATGGGTAAGTTTATGGGGAATGCATTTAAAATGGGTTATATTATATGTGCTAGATTTTCTGTCACCTTGTCTTTATCATCAGCATTGCTCTTATGTTTGTTTTGTTTTAACTTCATCTGTTGGGTTTTTTTTTTTTTTTTTTCCAGGGAAAGTGAAGGTTCGTTTCAGTTTGGTAACTATTGGGATGAGGTTGATGATTTACATGCTGTAGCTCAACATTTCCGTGAATCAAACCGTGTAATCAGCGCAATTGTTGGGCATAGTAAAGGTACTTTGGCTTGTTCTCCTTATGTGTAAGTGTTTCTACCAATTACAAAAAGAAGGCAGGTCTACATTTCATTGTGGATATATGATAATATTTTCTGATTTATGCAGCCATTTTAAAAAAAAAAATTGGGAATGTTAAGAATTAATTGAGGCCAAAGCCATTACATCATTTAGAAGAGGAGTAGTTCCTGCATGATCCTCTTCAATCCAATAACAATAATCTGTTGTGATTGCTAACTGCATTATGTTCTGCTACTTGATTCCGAGATATGGGTACATGACGGACATCACAACTTGAATTCACTGCGGAGTCCTCGGTGAGGACAAACAATCCTGGATAATTCTCTCGTAGTATGATTCTCCTTTAGTCCTCCTCTGTCAAGCTTGCTGAAGTATAAGGCTGTCTTTTAAAAAAAAATGAAATGCTGGAGAGTGAAAGTCTTTAGTGATAGTCATAGCCCACCCACGACATGAGGCTTCATCAATTTGCGATTCAGGAAACCATTGCAATCTTTTTGTGGAAGCATCTAACTCCTTACCCTCCTAATCCCTGACAATCAAACCACAACAATTCCCTCGTTTGAGATGGTACTGATCAGGAGACCTTCAACCAGCAACATTTTTAGTTGTGATTTGAAAATTTTCCTCAGGGGATCTGAGAAAATTAGATGCAGCTTGCTCCAAAATATTATCAACAGCATCCATCATGCCCCTTTGGAGGACCACAAGTTCCTTCTCTGCCATATTGACCATAACAAATCGAAAAGAAGAGGTAGTACCCTTTTTATTGTGTTGTCTATGCAATACTTCCAGCCATTCACCTCCCTGCAAGATAGAAAGGCATTGATAGTTTCTTGTGCTTCTCTACAGAGAGAACATAAAGGATTGACCTCAATCCCTCTCTTTGCTAAGACATGTCTAACTGATAAAATTCCTCTGAAAGCCTGCCAATTCAGTTTGTTGCACATAGGGATGACATGACATTTTCTGATCATATATTGGTCCAAAGATGAATGGTGATCAGATGAACTGGGGTCATGGTTTTCACCCTGTTGCTGTTTACGGTTAAGTTATTACCCAAGCTTTACATAATAGACTCCATGCTTTGTATGTTGCCATATGAGCATTTCACTAGCTGTCTCCTGTTCAAAAGAATTTGGATTATTTTACTTGCCTCATAGAATGAAAACAAGTGAATTACTATATTAGTGCGGTTCCAGTCCTCAGTGCTGTCAATCCTTCACATAAATGAATTGGGGATCAGCATTTTTGCATTAGGAAACCATTTTCCATCCAATATACTGATGTTTCTTCATCACAAATTTTCCACATGGTGCCATCATAAATTACCCATCTAGCTGAAAAAATACTGGTATGAGTAAACTTGCATTTTACCCTCTAGACGCTTGTCTAAGTTTAGCTAGCCAGGACTCTGAATACCTTACTTTCAAGACTCTTGACATCAGAGTTTTAAACCATAGGTATTCTTCACCACTGGCGTACAAGAAAAGCGTCATTGAAAGCTTTAAAATTTCTAATGCCAAGCCCCCCAAGCCCTTTCAGGGCAGCCAATTTCTCCCAACTGAGCCAATGTACTTACTTGCCTTTCACCTTTCTCCTCAATAAAACTTCTCATCTCATATCAACCTTTCCTACCAAGTATTTGATAGGAATAGGTATGGACTAAGGTTGATGTAAAATCTTATTTTATTTGGGTGGTCATTGCATTTCATTTATGGCTGATAAAACCCAACTTATTAGTATAGTTTCTGACCAATACATCATCTCAAATTTCTTCTATCTTTTCTCCCCATAGTTTCCAAGCACAATTTAACTATGGATAATTATTTCTGTATCTTGATGCAGGAGGTGACATTGTGCTTCTATATGCTTCAAAATATCATGACGTTAATGCAGTTATCAACCTCTCGGGACGTTATGATCTAAAGGCAGGCATTGAAGAACGCCTTGGAAAAGATTATTTGGAAAGAATTAGGAATGTTGGCTTCATTGATGTGAAAAAGAAGAGGTCAGGTAACATGCCATTTACTCCAAGCTTATTTCTCAATGCCCTCATTGTGGTACGTGATTTGCTGTGCTCATTTAAAGCATGGACCTGGCAATTTTACCTTGTGCTCGATTTTAATGTAATTATAAAGAACAATGGTGACGATCAAACTCTTGATCTCATGGTCATAGATGCTGAGACACAATGTCAAGATCTTGAGCATGCTCGTTTGCGTAAGAGAGATGTCGTGAAAGGCTCTGATACCGATTAATAAGAACCTTTGTTTGTGAGAACACCACAAAAGTTAGCTAATTTAGTTAGAGAGCTCAATGCCTAATAATAAACCCCACACCAGAGTCCAATACTTCCTATGTGGGCAAGTCTCATTCCTTGCAATTAGATCCTAATATTATCCTAAAATTTAGATTTTAGAATTGTTGGTTCTATAGTACAAGTACAAAATTCAAGCTGATGGCCTTTTTTGCCATGATTCGTTCTTTTAAATGTATTATCTGTAATTACAAAACAAACCCCTAAATATGAAAAAAAGGAAGACAAAGATAAATCTAGGCAGTAATAATTAACAATCTTGTTCAATAGTTGCTTACTGACTTGAGTTTAGAAGTTAGAACTTTAAATAGATTTCAACAGGAATTAGGGCCATCATGGATAATGAAATGGTACATGAAACAGCATTTTTTATTTCTGTCTCTGTCACGCATCAGATATTGTGCTATTTATTATATCTAATGTTGCAGGAAGTTTTGATTTCCGTGTAACTGAGGAAAGTTTGATGGATCGCTTGGGAACAAATATGCATGAAGCATGCCTTCATATTGACAAAGAATGCAGGTAGGCAGAACAGTTGTCTGGCTGGCCTCTTCTTCTAAGCCTTTCATCTCTTGCTGCATTTCTTCGTTGATCAAGCATGTGTGTTGATGTTACATAACAATGCTTGATGAAGCTTATGAAATTACTCTAACTCATACATATGCTAATGTCGAATCACATCATACATGGCAGGGTCTTAACAACTCATGGTTCTTCCGACAAAATTATCCCTGTTCAAGATGCACATGAGTTTGCCAAGATCATACCAAACCACAGGTTGCATATCATTGAAGGAGCTGATCATGCATTCAGTAACCATCAAGATGAGTTATCCTCAGTTGTTGTGAGCTTCATAGAAGAAATCATGCACCAGAACACTAACAGGGTCTTTAACTGAGCCTGCCAATGATGTTCCACATGTTTGAGCTCTTCTACTTTGTGCTTATTAAATTTGAGAATCTTGCTTCATGTAAAGTATTATACTATTAATACAATTGCCAGTGCCAAATAAGCAATGTTATTTTTTATTTTGACAAACAGAATGGATATTTCATTTAACCGCTTAAGGCACTCCTCAAGAAGGGAATTACAAAATTGGATAAATTAACTGTTCCAACTAATGCCCATAGACCCACCTTCCTTTTACACTACCATCCATATTATTTAACCAACTAAACTTGAGAACAAAATTCTCAAGAAGTTGAGAAATAGTATACTACCCCAGTAATTAGACAAAAGAAAGATCAAGTCATTATACTGAAACCGTTATCACAGACCCTGCATCAATGTCGATCAAAGATTTGGATGCTCTCTAATTGGCCCTCTCTCCGGCATCTCTTCTGCAAAATATTGGCCATAGATCTTGTAATCAAGGGATAAGATTGCTCATGATGAAAAAGTAATTGGTGACTTAAAAAGTGATGACATGGTTAATTGTGAGGAGCTGCACTGCTGGAGGGCTGGAGAGGATCTCAACTTTGTCAACCAATGCTTGTGTGCTACCCTCACACGCCTTGTATCAATGTTAGCCAATGTTCATGTGCTATCATTATGCAACTTACATCAATGTAAGCCAATACTCTTGCACTATCACCACAAACCTCATCCATGTCAACTAATGTATATTTGATTTCGCCACACACCATGCATTAATGTCGTCAATCTTCATGTGTGACCTGGACAATTAAAGGCCCATCTTGTGTTAACCTGATTACATATACTCTTCCATCCAATTTCTCTATCACAAGACCACTGTATACTACACACTTATTTTTTGATGTGGAAGATCAGACAATGTTACACTTACATAGCATACTAAGAATGTGCTCCTCTCAACAAAAGCTTCATAAGCTGTCACCATGGTCAAACAATCATCTATGATACCATTGTTGGAAAAAAAACATTACGTCATACAAAAATAAAGTAGCAACACAATAAACACTCAAAAGTATATTGTAGAAAACTCTAAAATTAAAGAAAAATCATGACCATTTTCAAAACAAACAATCAAATAATTAATATTATGTGAAAATTGTTACAACGCATACAACTCTCTCTCAACTACCCTCATGGCCCCTTACACTTTCACTCTTCAAAACAAAATATTCAAACTACATCTCACTATACTCTAAATAAAACTATAAAAGAAAAAAGAAAACACAAATTCAAGCTTAAAATATTTACAACTAATATAAACTAATATAATGCATATTCAAATGGAGAACTTGGAAAAATTTAACATACATTGCACATCCCCTTTTGACCTGTTACTTCAGGTTTTTTAGATTTTTTATATTTTTGAATTTTAAAAATGTAAATAATTAAGTAAATATATTAAGTAAATACTTATAATATAATTATGGTTTACCTAACACTAACCCATGTGGTAACTAATGTGGTAAATAAGTAAGGTAAATAAGTTAAAAAAAATTAAATAATGTAAAAAATATTTTAACCACATTAATGTTAATCAGATCTACCCAACTTACCCTATCTACCCATTCAATTCAATTAAACCAATTCCTATTATCCTCTCCAACTCCACACACACACAAACCAATCCAGATCCAGAATGTTCATCTAGGGTTCCTAGCCACCCCCACACCCACCATCGAACACTCCAATCTTCTCCGTCTCCAGAACCCTCCATCCTTCTCCGTCTCCCACTCCAATCTTCTCCGTCCCCAACCTCCCCCTTCGAAACCCACCTCCCCCTTCGAAACCGACATTACCCATCGTTTGAAACCCACACCTAGATATCGATGGAAACCTTCCATCCTTGTCGTGGGTTTTTCCGATCTGGGTGTGGCTTTGTTATCGTCGTCGCATGTCTCCAAATACATGGTTTTTCCGATCTGGGTGTGGCTTTTGTTATCCTCGATCGAGGCTGGGTGTGGCTTTGGATCTTCCTGTTCATGTCCTCAGATCTTCGATTCTGGACATATTCTTCTTTCTCCCACGCGTAATTGTTCGATTCCCCTCTACTCTTGCTTTGTGGGTTGATATATGGGGATTTCTGGGTTGAAATTTTGGGATTTTGAAAAAATTTGGGGAAAATGGTTAAATTGATTTGGGGGTTTTGGATGATTTTAGAAATTAGGGTTTGCGGGCTGGACAATTTGGGAATTTGGAAATTGTTTTCTGAGAATGGTGATTTGGGTTAAATTAATTTGCTGTTTGTGCATGCAGTTTCCAAATTAGGTTTTTTGTGGTATAAATTTGGGATTTTCATTACGTTGATTTGGGGTTTAGGATACATCAGCTGGTTTCTTGTTGTCTCTGGAATTGAATCACTGTTAATTGAATAATTTTCAGGGTATTGATTTGGGGATTGAGTGACTCATGTATGCATTTTATAATTGATTTGATCTGATTGATTGAATGCATACTAACAATTGTTATTTGTTGAACTTGAACTTAGGGTGTTTATGGGCTAATCATCATTCCCTAATCATCATCCGAAAATCAAAATCAATGATTAAGGAGGTGAATCTAAATCTGGGAATGCTGGGTGTGCTGGGAGTGCTTGACGGAGTGTTGTTTTTTTGTCCGGTAAGGTTAGTGGGCCGTTGGCATGATTTTTTTTCTCTCACTTGCTCGTTTTTTGTTTGTCCTGTTGTTTTTTGTTTGGCCCACTTAGTTTTTTCCCCGAATCATCCTGGGCCATAAAACTACATTGTTTTTTACGGTCTGGGCCTTAAAACTACTTATAAACTAAACAAACTAATTTATTTTTAATTGACCAGAGAAAAAGTATTATTTATTTAAAATAAAGTATTAATTAAATTAAATTTAAATAAAGAATGAATATTAAATATTTTAATAAATAAAAAATAAATGATAATTTGAAAAAAATAATAAATATTTATTTTTAATTGACCAGAAAAAAATATTAAATTAAAAGAAAAAAATATTTATAAATTATAATTGTATATTTAAAATTTTTTTCTTTACAGAAGATATTTAAATTGCATTATTATTTTCTTTAATAATTAAAAATTCAATAATTTTGAAAAATAATTAAATAAATATTAACTACTATTATTAACTTTTAAAATATTATTACCTACATAATAATATGTTGTACTGTCGGTTTGTCCTCTTCCTTCCCTGCTTCCTAACCCTCTTTCTCTTTCTCTCTCAGCTTCTTTTCTGCTGCCACGCATGTTGCGTGTTCAGCTAACATAGCACGTGAAGTGCCCTTCCTCTTTCTTTTGAACTTTGAACGACCACAGATGACAAAAGTAGGTTTAAAGCCTACTCTGTCTCTGTACCCTGTTGCAGCTTTGGCAGCTTGCATAGTTATCCAGTCGTTTGAGTAATAAGAATAATACACAATATTATTTATTTATATAGCCAAGGTAGGGATACATCCAAACCACCAGTTTCAAAAAATGCAAAGACGAAATAGGGTACGACCACCACCACTTGAGGCAACAATGGGTAAATATGTTGTTTTTGTTGGTAGAGAGCCTGGGATATACTCAAATTGGCATGATTGCAACCGGCAGGTTTATGGATTCCCTAATTCAGATTTTAAAAAATACCCCACTTGCGAGGATGCTGCTAGCACGTGGATGCGTTTTTTGGCTGAGGGAGGTATGAGGAATTTTCCTCGTAGAGGACCAAGGCCAATTGAACATGTTCACTGGGAGGGTGATTTACACTTTGCCCCCACCCTTGCTGCCTGTGGAGGCTTGGATGAGCCTCTGAGAGAGTCATCCTCTGAAAATCAAGGTCTTGGGATTTCAAATGCTCAACCAAGAAGTTTTTTGTGGGATTCCATGTGTTGTATTTTGTTTGGTATTTTCCTTGGCATGATGCTGACATCATATGTGCTTTCCTAGTTTTGTTGTTTTGTAATTTTGACATTAAATGTATTTTTTTAATTATGTATGTATGTGTATTGTGTTGGATCCAAGTGTTATTGTTATTGTAATGTAATGTGTGATGTGTAATATAATTTAAGTTGTTTATGTTTGGAATGCATGTCTGTTTAATTTAAATTAATGTTAAATTTAAAGTAAATGATAATCTTCAATGATTCTGGATTGGATTGTGGGTCCTGAGTTGAGTTCTGATCATTGATAGAAATGGAAATGGAAGTGGTTTTGTGTTTCTGATCGTGGGGTCCCACAGTCTTACTTGGAAAATTCTTGTTCTTTTCTAACTATGTTTAAAATACCTAGTTGAAGTGAAATTGACTGACTAATGGGCCTGATTGGTGACTACTTGTAAACCCAACAAAGTGACAAAGTGTACTATATTACTATTAAATTGGGTTTTTCAACACCCACCCTATCACAATCACAATCCTCTGAAGTAAGATACTCTTACCCTTACCACCCTACTTTCCTCTTCCCTTCTCTTACTTTTGAGTCTTGTTGAACCTGTTTTGAATTTGGTTAACCGTAACTCTTTTTTCGTGTAAGTCATCATGGGTGGATCTGGATCTGAACCTGGGAAGTTTGCTGAGGATGAACCAAGCCTGAACACTCCATTGGATGGAGGGGAAGGAAGGTTAGTTGAGTTATTCTTCTTGCCTAACATCATTTTGATTTGAACTTGTTGCACATCATTTTGTTTGATTTTAACTATCTTTGTAACTTGAGTTTTTCTCTTTTTCTCTTCCATTATATTATTTAACATCAGATATTTTAAAAAAAATAACATTGTTTTAAAATTTGTTACATTTAGTTATTTAGCATTATTTTTCTTACCTTCAAGAACTAAGTTTGTAAATCATCAGATCAGTTTGAGCATTATTTCTTGTCTTCAACCATTAATCAGTTTGAACATTATTTCTTGTCTTCAACCATTATGTAATGTAATATGAGTTTCAAAATATTCTTATTTATAATGAGATATTCCAGAAATGATCCAAGAACTAAGTTTCTAACTTCCTCTCTTGTATTTAATCTTCAGCTTAGATACTATGACAGACATTGTACATGAGGAGGCTAGGTCGAGCATTTTGATCCAACAGCACTTTGCAGTGATGTTAAACGGATTAACACTGCTGTAATTAGTCTTGTTGGCTCGGTCAAAGCTGCGTTGCTGAAGTTTGAAAGTGTAGATGCTCGGCTAGAGGAATTTCAAACTATTCAGGCTGGGATGCAAGCTAATATGGGGAGGGTAGAGAAGTATTTGAGCATGGTTGAGAAACCAAATGTAACTAAAGCACATTCCAAAGTTGTTAGTCAATCTAAAGGGTCTGCATCTTCTGCTGTTATGAAAGCTAAAGTCACTGCGTCAGAGCCTAAAGGTGGTAGTCAATCAAAGGGGAAAAGTGCATCTGGTGCTGATATTAGGTCTAAACGCATTTCAAGTTCTGCTGGTAACAACAAAAGGATGAAGACAAGAGCTGTAGCTGAGATCATGGAAAATGACATATTGAATGTTGATTTTGATGGAGTTGATTTGGAGATTGATGAAGGTGCATCTGCTGCTATCCAAACCCAAGTGAGTGATGTTGCTGTTGCTGCTAGGGCTGAAAATCTGTGCACTCCAGAAACACCAAAGAACCCACCCTTTCTTACATCGTGGTTGCAAAAAAGCTTTAGGAGTGCTACATCTGTGGAGGTTTATATTTTTATTTCTAATGACCTCACCCATACTTATTTTTATTTCTAATGACCTCAAGCTTTAGTGTTTGTGTTTGACATTGAATCTGCAATTTTGTAGGGAGTTATTGGAGCCTTTGTGAGGAAAGATGTTGAAGAAACAAAGCATAAGCTATTTCGTTCCCCGTCTTCTGCCAAAAAGCCTCCAAGCAGTTTTCTAACTACTCTCCCTGCCTCTAAAGTCATTAACCCGGTTACGCAAGCTAGACTATACATTCGGCCCTCACCTGCTCCCATTTTTCCCAAGGTAATTGTAACAGTATAAAGTGCTGAATAACAGTGTTATTTGGTGTGAAATGTTAAACTTTTATGTCATATTTAACTTATTATTTATGATGGCAGTCTGCCAATTTAAAGTTTAACATCCCATCGGAGTTTGACTGGGGTCATTTTGAAGCTCAAGCTGCTGTGTATTTATTCCATAAGGACCAAGACTCGGAGTAAGTCGATCCTTATTATTTATTTGCAAACTGTTACAATCCTGATCCTGTTTACATACGTAATGTTTTGCGCTGCTGTGTAACAGGGAGGTTGTACTAAGCATGGATTCACATGAAGCAAGGAGAAAGGATTTTGATTGCTTGGTGCATGGTCAACAAATTACAGATAAGGTGGTTTATTGTTTAGAATGTTCATGCTTGCATTTAAGATTGTTCTTATATTTGTCTTTTTGTTTGTTTGCATTTAGGTTTTCAATTTGATTGTTGTAAAGATAGCGCGAGAACAGAGTTATCTTCTGAATGATACTATATGGTGCATTCCTCCATCTTTTGTGGTAAGTGTTAATTTAATTTCATATCCTCTTTTTAAATTATTCTGAAAATTTTTAATGGAGCATTTTTATTTAAGTTGTTGCATTTTTTTGCTTTTATTAGGATGATGTTTACAAGGGTATTTCTATTGAAAAGCTTATTAGGGCTTACTTCATCCATTTCATGTCTCCATGGAACACACTAAGCTTTGTAAGTATTGATATAATTGGAGGGGGGATGAAAACTCATTGTGGTTACCATTTAACATATTCCAATCATGTGTAGATTTATGTTCCTATGAAGAGTGAGTCTGGTCATTGGTATTTGTTGGTAATTTCTATTGTGGATTATGCTATCTATTACTTTGATTCCCATCTCAATGTGGATGATGTACCCATAAGATGTGCAAGCATGCGAACAATGGTAATTACTTGTCTAACTTCAATATCTTACTTGCATTATTTATTCACCTTCAAATTTAATGTTTTTCTGGTTATGTTGGCAGTGTGATACACTTATGCAAATGATGAGTACATCATGCGGATATGTTGAAATGGATTTCTTCTGAAAAATGTCAGAATTCCATTCATGGCAGCTGAAGGAAGCAAGGGGAATCCCAACTACGGGTCTAGCAAACGAAAAATTTGGATAGGATCCAATCCAATAGGATCTCCCCCTTTCAAAATCGGACGTGAGGGTTTCCTCTCATCCGGCGGGGGTTGCTTTTTCCAATAAACGTTGGTTACATTTCTTTATGTTATTTGTACCGGTAACTGGTTTGTGGATGAGTGCTCTTGGAGTAGTCGGTGTGGCCCTGAACCTACGTGCCTATGATTTCGTTTCTCAAGAAATACGCGGGATCTTCGTGCTCCTTGGTTGGAACCTCTAAGGGGTCCAAATGGTTTGGACTTGAGTAGACTCAAAAAAGACATACAGCCTTGGCAAGAACGTCGTTCCTCTTATTTTCCCAGAATGTATCCTAATTTTTGGTCTAATTCAAGTCCCCCGCGAAGACATTCATAAACTGCTCTACCGTAATTCTTAGCGGATAACCCCAATTTAGGTTTAATAGTACATCCCAATAGAGGACGACCATACTTGTTCAATTTATCTCATTATGGATTTTTGTTATGAGTCCTAATTATTAGCTATTCTCCATTCTGTTATGGAGTAGCGATAAATGTGTAGAAGAAAGAGTATATTGAGAAAGATATTTTTTTTTTCCAAAATCAAAAGAGCGATTGGGCTGGAAAAAAAAGGATTTCTAACTAGCTTGTTATCCTAGAACATTTAGATGGAAAAAGCGAGTTGAGAGAGTCCATTGATAGCTTTTATTTGTTTTCTGGGAGCAGGTATGTGTAACAGTAATTAATGGATTATATAGAAATCCAACAACTGTTTGTGTACTTTGTCTAATTAATTCCTCCTGTTTTGACTGCAGTCATGATTCAGCGGTTTGGGTGCTGAATTGGCTTGAGATGGGAGCTGGGTTTAACCCCAATCACAGTGGATATGTAAGTAATTCTTAACACATGTACATGTGGCTGTTTGTTTGTGCTATTTTTCCAATTAATAACATTTGTTTTAGCCCCAATAACATGATGTTGTTTATGTTTATGTTTATGTTGTAGCCGAATGATTGTGCTGTGCGTATGAAAACAGGCACTAGTCTTTTATCTGGAGATCATAACGACATGAGGAGAATTTTTGAAGAGAAGGCTTCCTTGCTCTGGACCAGCCTTCATGTTGCTGATATAGATTGAGGCCAGCACTGCCAGCACCTTTGAAGTTTTTTGTTGTTTGCTGATGTTCAGCTTGATGTGGCTGTGGATGTGGCTAGTGCAAGTTGTGGAGAATATGGTTTTTTGTTGTTGATTTACATGTTTTTCCACCACATGAGTATTTTGTCGCAAATATGTTTTGTTGCCTCTTGAACCTCTTGTAATTATGCCACATTTGGATGATTGGATGATTTTGTGGTAATACCAGGGGCGGATTCACCGCCTGGCGAGCTTGGGCCTATGCCCAGGCTCTGGCCAAAAAAATTAAATTTTTTCTTTAGACCAGATCATCTTTGGGGCAAAAAAAAAGTAAAGAAAAAGGGCAAAATTTGAAGGTGAGGCGTGGGTGTGGCTGACAGGCTGAGTGAGTGAGGCGGTGGCGGTGGGTGAGTGAGGACGGTGTGGGTGAGGCGCTGCTTGAGGATCTAAACCAACTGTGACTCCCACCTTCATCGTGTTGTCCAGGAACGCAGCAAGGCAAATACAGAAGAAACATGGTTGTGCGGCACATGAGCATGAGAATAGGAAGAAGACAACTTAAAAACTAGGGTTCTTTGGTCAATTGGGTCAAGGCCCATCTATATCCACATAAGTAAATGAATATCACCCACCTTTCGTGAAAAAAAAAAAAAAACACTGTTGCTGATGTACGCAAGTTAGCTGGACTTTTTTGTAAAAATTAAAAACCACATTTTTCGTTCAACTGTTGGACTTTATGGTTGACAAAAACATTCATGAAATGATGTATTTTAACATTATTAAACAATGGAGTTCAAAAAAAAAACATTATTAACAATGAATAAAAAGTTACAACGAAAAAATTACAATAAGTGAATGATAAGCTCAACCTAAAAAATTACAA
The DNA here is from genome assembly GCF_012489685.1 of Lotus japonicus. Lineage (NCBI taxonomy): Eukaryota > Viridiplantae > Streptophyta > Magnoliopsida > Fabales > Fabaceae > Lotus > Lotus japonicus. The sequence continues at coordinate 53,976,940 of NC_080046.1, forward strand.
TAAGTGAAATTATTCATATAAGTTAATAAGAAAATAAAATAGTATATGTATAGTTTTTTTTTGAACTAATAGTATATGTATAGTTGTTAAAACTAATTTAGTTATAATTTTTAATTTATTTTAAACTAAGTATTAATATTCATAAAAAAACTAGGTATTTATCTAAATTTTCTTATCTTGTGTTGTCTTATTGGACGTGTCTTTTTCTTATCTTGTATTATCTAACGAAATGAAACTCAAATTAGCTATACTTTTGTTGGTAAAATGACGAGTCTTTTTTATTTCGATTTATAACTATTTATATATTGTGGCGTGTGAATTTGTGGTTTTAAAATTTGCCCAGGCTTCCCAAAATTTCTGGTTCCGCCACTGGGTAATACAATGCATTGAATTTCCTCTGGTGGGCAATGCATAGTATTACCACCATTTGTGGGAACATATGATATGATATTATTGCACTTGCTGAGTACTTATAGTTCTGAGTAGTAGTGGCCCATCCATATACTGTATGAGTGCTTGTATTTCTGAGTATGCATTAGAAAAAGTGACCATTGGGCTATTTCTATTAGTTTTATTAAATGTTGTCTTCGTGGCCCATTAAACAGTAACAAAAAAATGTGAGTAGTGGGCCGCCTTGGCCCATTAATTTTTTACAAAAAAATTTAAGTAAAAGTGAGTAGTGGGCCGACTTGGCCCAATAATTTGTTGACACTAAACCATTAATAATAAGGATTAAATGCAAGGACCTAAGTGCAAAGTCAGAAATTATGTGGCTTTGAATGCTGGTCAGCATGTTAGAATTTCAAAATGTTAAAAACTTGAATGCATGGTCAGGTCAGGCCTAATTTTTTCACCGTTTCCCAACTTTATGGTCAAAGTTGCTGACCGTAACTATCATACCAAAACTCATTCAATTTTCCATTAACAACCCATTAATTCTTATAACCACTCCCCCACCAACAAACCCCTTCTATATAAACCCACCCTCATTCACGTCCCTTTTAACCCACCCACACCCTCACTCACGTTCCTTTCAACCGACCCACCCTCACTCACAAACTCAATTTCATTAGAAAAAATGGCCAGCTCTACATATGGCAAGATCAAGGAGGAGCCAATTGAGGTTCATTCAGATGATGAATCACAACATGAGGAAGAGATGATCCTGCTGGAGGTCCAACAACCTGTTGGACGTGAAGAGAGAGAGAGGGGCATGGTCCTTTTGTTCCTTCTTTCACCAAGGATATTACATATTCTCAAGCTTCAGCGGACCAAACCTTGGTAGTGAAACTGATTTTGTCATCATCTCATTAATTTGTGCATCATTTTATTTTTCAACATCTAATTCATTTGTGCTCAACTTTGATTTTTAGTGCATCCCCGCAAGTTTTGTCAGAACATAGATGTCACGAAGGTATTCACATGTCCATTTGGAAACCACAGGAGGGAGACGCTACAATGTGAGACTCATTTGGCACTACGACAGTGCATTCACGTGTTATTTTGGGGGGATAGGGTGGTATGATTTTGTGTCAGAACACAATTTGGATGAGGGTGACAGTATAACGGTTAGGCCTACTAAGTTTTGTGACACTTATGAAGTCGCTATTCACTACCACTACCGCCGTCACTACCGTCGCCGTTACTGAACTTTATTGTAAACCGACATCCTCACCGCTTTAATTTAAATTTGTCGGATGTAGTTTAAGGTTTCGTAGTTTAATGTTTGGTTCAAATAAAATTATCTTTTCATGCATTAATGTTTCGTCATTTTTATAACACGATTTTAAAAAGTATGGTTGGATTGCTGGGCTACTCAATTTTAAGGCCCAAACAATATACTCATCCAAAAATGTCAGCCAAAACAGAAAAAAAATCTGGAATCACCCTACTTTCTTTGGATTGTTTGGGCCGATTTGGCCCACTAAATTTAAAGGCCCAATCAATATCTTCCTCCAAAAAATGCTAAAACAGAAAAAAAAATTACAACCTGTTAAAAAATAAAAGCCTAATCCGTGAAGAGAAATAGGGAATTGTTAGTTACTAAACAGAATTATAATTATAATTAAGGCATGTCCACTGGTCCAGCACATTTTGAAACAGCATTTTCAAAAGTCACATAAACAGAAACGATACCACAAATGAAACCAACAAGGGTCCACATCCTAGAATTATTACAATTCAAACAAACCAAACACACCACAGCTCATCAATGTATTAGCTTATGATCCATCATCAAACATAAATGAAATCACAAATACATGAGTAAGGTACAAACAGACCATCTCCAACCACATCTCCAAGTATGCACTTCAACTGCATCAATGCTCCAGCAGCACACCTGTTACAATACAAAGATCAAAATTAATTATTACTACTACAATTAATTAATTGGATTGTGTTTTGGAAATTGATATGTCAAAAGGAAAAAAGAAAGGATAGAGCCTCAACACATTTAAACCCAACTAGCATCACAATTATGGACCAAAACACAAATATTCTCACCTCATTGTGTTTGTCTTAGGCAAGTTTTTCGATTATGCCCCGCATCACCACAAAGACCGCAGTGGGTAATACGTCTCCCCTCTCTACTCACTCCAGGTGCACTATCCATGCGTTTTTTAACGTGTTTGAGGGGGTCACGCAAGTACCTGTCAGGATCATTATCCACCCTTGGTACATGTTCTTTTACTACATCATCACTTTTTTCCATCTTTCTTGCCTGTTTCAAAACAATCTCATTTGTTTCCCGAAACTTATCTGGTGCTCTACAAGCTGCTTTAGCCATCCTCCAGCAGTTTTCCCTCAAAACGTGAAATCTACAAACATCCATTGGGTCCCATGAAGCCAATTGTTCCCCACGCAAGTCAAGACCCTCTTTTGCTGATTTGGTCCATCTCCCCATAATTAAGGTTGAGGGAATTTCAGGCAGGTCTAAAAATCTGCATACAGCAAGAATGTGATCGCACGGAATACCATGCGATTCCATCCTCATACAAGAGCATTTAAAGACAGCACTTGTTTGGCACAATGAGACAACCCATTTCCTACTAGACAAGGAGAAATGCGAGACAAAGTAAATGATGGAACTTGAAGTCTCCTTGTAAAGATCCACCTTTAGCATCATTGACCGATGAAGACCCTTAGAGACAAGCTTGAAAATGCTATTTGTATAATGGTTGGAAGCGGACCTTTCAAGTCTCTTTAGTTGGGTTTGAGGAACATGGTCTCCGTGCATAGATGCAAAATCAGCCTCAAGTTCCCTTTGTCGCTGATAACTCAAATATCGGTTGAAATTGTGCATAAAATCTGTCAAGTTATTCCATGAGTCCACAAACTTGCCAACCTGGGCATGTAATCCCTCAACCCGAGAGGTCGTACGGATGCCCGCAAAAAATTCACCCCGCATATGTGCAGTAGCCCACATCTTCTTCCGCGCAAACAAGTCTTGAACCCATTTATTCTCTTCACATCCACATTCAATCACCATTTCAGCCCATTTTTTCTCAAACTCAGCTACTTCAAGATCCCAAAGCATGCATCTAGTAAGTATTTTAATGAATTTTGGTTCAGCAACATTGCTCACTGCATTCCGGAGAAGATTCCAAGCACATAACCTGTGATGAGCATTTGGTTAAACCTTTCTAATCGCTTTTTTCATTGCCAGATCTCCATCTGTGATCACCGACACTGGAAACTTCTCGTGCATTGCATCCAACAAATTCTGAAGCAACCAAACATATGTATCCTCTTGCTCATTGGAAACTAGAGTAGCAGCAAATATAATTGTCTGGTTGTGATGATTAACCCCAGAGAATATAACAAGTGGCCGCTTGTACTTGTTCTTCTTGTACGTTGCATCAAATGCCAACACATCACCAAACAATGAATAGTTGTCACGACTGCAACCATCACTCCAAAACAACTTGTCTAGCCTTCGATCCTCATTATAAGTGTGTTTCCAAAACAGATCAAGATCTTTCTCCTTCAACTTACGTAAGAAACCAACGACACCTCTCGCATCACATACTTTGTCCTTATTCTTTTTAAATCGTTCATTGTACATTTGTCTCGGACCAAAAGGAACATTGTGATATCCACCCATCTGGTTGGCAAACACACCATAAGCTTTTGGAGTGCTGATTCCTGACATCCTATAGCAATTCAATTGAGTAATGTCAGCCTCATTCATTTTCCTATGGGCAGGTGCCAGTCCAATCAAATTGTCTCCAACAAGCACATGATTATGGTCATCACAAACAGATTTAACATGCCAACGGTTGTCAACCTTGAGAACATGGAGCATGCAATGAGCCTTACACTCACATCTTGTGTCTTTCTTCGGAAAACGCTTTCTCTTTTGACCAGCATTTCCATCATAGTCTTTCCTTTTACCCTCTCTAAAGCACACTAATGTTTGTTGAATAACATCTCCATCTTTGTTCTTTACTGTCCTGCACTTTCTAGCAGCAAATCCGTGCATCCGAGCATACCAACTATAGAACAAGTAACCAACTTCGCGATCCGGAAAGTGATATCTAAGAATGTCATTCACAGATAGTTCTTTGAAAATTACACCCCCCAAGTCTTCTAAACCATTGATAGCAATTTCAGTTTCAGCCGTATCATGAACTTGTTCCTCAACAGCTTGTTCATCACTCCCATCTTCTTCATCACTCCCATCTTCTCCATCACTCCCATCTTCTTCATTACTACAATCTTCTTCATCACTCCCATCTTCTTCATGTTCTCCAAATGACCCTTCTTCCTCTTCACCAAGAGAGCAAACTGCCCCAGTGAGATGATGTTTTTGCACTAGAACATCTTGTGCATCATGGCAGGCAGTGCAATCAACCAATAAAAATTAATTGTCACACGCAGCAATGTATGTAATTTTCAGAACTTATTTTTCCACACAAAGCATAACACAGCTATGGAATTTTCAGAATCCTTGCTTACAAATTAACAACCACAACTTAAAATGATAGGTCAAATGCAGGTATCAAATGCAGGTAAAACACAACTTCCTAACCCAGCTATGTAATTTTCAGAACTTAGCTGCTAGAAGACAGGGACCAGGGGCATTAGTAGTTACCTGAACTGGGGACTGCAGTGGGGGCTCATCATTATGACAGTTGGACCGAGACTCCTAGGTATTAGAAGACATGATCAACTCCAGCAACCGACCCAAAAACCCAGAAAGCAAAATTAGGTCTCCTGTCTCCCGCTACAGTTCAAACCAGAACACACGATGTCAGCAGCAATGGAGGAAAACCCTAGAATCAGAACACACGAGGGCCAAATCGAAGCAACCATGAAGGAAATGGATGAGTTTTACCTAATCGGAACTCCAACAGAGAAGAATCGGGTTTGGGGATGAGGCTACATCATCGTTGCTGTGTATGAGGCTACTACACTATGGAGGTCACGATGGAGCTCACGACGGATGGAGGTCACGATGAAGAATCGGGGATGATGTTTGAGTGAAAGAGGAGAATCGGGTTTGGGGGTTTGGGAGTAGGCGTAACCTAACTAGAGATGATGAACATGAATGAGGGGATGGATCCAGCTTCAATAAGGTTCAGCTTCAATCAGGTTTGGACAATATTGAAAAAATGAAAGGTGAATGGGATGAATTTTGTTACTGAAGGTGAAAGGTGAAAGGGATGGATGAAATTATTTTGTTAATGATTAATGTTTAACTTAAATTTTTTTTTTTACTGAATAAGTAACTGAAAAAGTTACCACACCCACTTAACTATAATTATTAACTAACTATTTTCCTAATTATATTGTAATTTATTAATTATTTTATTTTTCAAAAAATATCAATTACCTGCTAAACCTGTTATTGCAGGTCAAAAGTAGCTTGTGTAACCTTACACAAGCAATCAATTGTGCACCATAAATTCCTCCGGAGAACTTGTGTGAATGTATAGTTTGTCTCTCTTTCTTTACCATGTAGACAATATGAGACTTTGTAAATCCTTAATTTTCATCTTTATTTACCGCGTACTGTGCGATATGAGACTGTTTTACAATTACAATCAAATTCAAAAGTTTCATTCAATTGAAAGAAGATTACAACTAAAAAAATCCAAACCGAGCCTAAGTTAATCATGGAGCACAAGATTCAATGGAGCAGGTAAGTGGTAACTAGTATTAAGATGATAGTTAGGGTGTGAAGGAGCCAAACACCATGATAACGAAGAGATCATATTTTAGGATTTGCGGAAAATGGACAAAGAAGTTACGATTTGGTTATGATTAGATGCTCTGGTAAGTGTTATTCTTGTACCATCTCTTCTCAACCAGTGATATTATTCACTCTGTGATGTTGGGATTCTGTCCTGGATTTTCCAATTCACATCAAGTAATCCTTAAAGCATTTCTACTCTATTGTAACTAGGCAGCAAGTAAAGTCAACAACAAAATGATGAGGTTGGGAACTTTTTCTGTCTCCTGGTTACCTGTAAGCTGGAATTAAGTGTTACATATATAGCACCACTTTAATTAAATAAAATAACTTAGGTTCCCATAGAGGCCGCAAAGCATATGCTAATTACATAAAAGTGAAAAATAAAAGTTTCACTTTATGGGGCGAAGAATAAGATTACAATGACTTTATTACGGAATCTCGCCTAATTAATTAACCATATAATATATAAATGCTGCCCTGGCCTCTTATTGATTTACAAAACGACAGCTAAATGAGATTCACTTTGATTTAATGAGCATTTTGATTAGTAGAGGAACTTGTTACTTTATACTTTAATTTGTGACAACAAAAGCACTCGTGGGTCTATATTCCAAACCCTAAAAGCGGAAAAGTACTCCTATTTATTTTAATTTAAGTTTTTCAATTATTTGCTAGAAATTCCATCACATTTAAGGTACTTTACACTATCAACAAGGTGTTGGTTTAGTAGTAAGTAAGCTAGACCTCTGAAAATGAAAATAAATTTGAACACCGAAAAAAAACTTTCACTGAAAAGACATACAATCATTTTTCTAATAAGTGATGATATCCGTAAAAAATAAACTTCCATACTTGGAATTGAAAATGTTGATTATTTTAGGTACTACATATTTGTCCATTGTACTAATTGTACCAAACATAATGAAAGCACTTTTTTTCTGGAATATGTAGTACAAAGTAAAGAAGAATAAATCTATCATGAGAATGCACCATGAAGGGGAATAAATCCTGCATTTTAAAGTTACATTTGGTTTAGAATTAAGGGCATTTCCTTTTCACATATGCCTCCCCAAAAGAATAGGCAAGACACGGAACCATATATATGATCATCATGGCCTATTAATGTTAGGGTATCTTAAAAAGAGGCAAAGGTTAGGCGAATCAGCAATAAGGCATAATAAGCCTTGTTGGTCACATGTGCATTCGTTTTCTCTGAGTTGGTTGTCTACCATATATAGTGTATGGTGTTGCTATATATGGACTTATATATTTTTCTTTCTTGTTCTTCACTTTTTGATGCTTTTTAGGCGCTGCTATCTCTCTCATGACTGTTACAGTATCTTTCCCTTCCCTTTTGTTTGATTCAGATCTCATCACTCTGTAGTGCACTTGATTTTATTTTTATTTAGATTGGATTGCTTTGAACCTCACAAATAAAATAGACATGTGTCAGCTTAAAAATTCACCAAGTTCTTGGATGGCAAACAGAGAAGTTGAAATATAAGGCTCCATTTCTTTCTTAAGTTATCTCTTCTACCTTGGGGAGATTTAGGCCCATATTTTATCAGAATATCTTAGTTAATGGATGAAGTTTTCGAATTAAATGTAATAAGTGGGTTGTGATAGTACTCTTTCTGTTGAAAGACATAGTCAAATTGACTGTATTTATGTAGAAAGGAATGGAAAAAAGCTTTGAGCTTTCACTTTCAGCTTGGAGGCCTTATTTGAGCTTTGAAGCCTTACTTTAGGCTTTAAACCTCAATTAGAAGTTTGTGTTAGTGATTGACACCATTAAGTGGATTCTTCGACCAATATTGTTATTGTGGTCGAAATGTGCAAAATAACTTAGTCAAAAATCAAATGACCTTATCAGAAACGATGACAATTACTCATGGATGATGGGTCAAAGAATCATAATCCAAATCGAGACAAAATTGCATTTACGTGGTAAGGAGAAGTTAAACCCTAGGATGCGTTGAAAATTTAAGTGAGTTGTTTAGTGTCGAAAGGACACATGTAATTATCTAGTTTGTTTACCATTAAGTTGGCAGTTATGACTTAATTGGTCTATAAATAGGGTATGTTTGTACATATTTCAGGTTCACAATTTCTGCTCGAAAATGTTCTCTAAAGCTATACCTCCAACACATATTTACAAACAATTATTCTGGAGAAATTAGAGTATGAATTCTTGTGAACTCTTTTTATATTTCAATGTAATAACTTGCAATTTGTTAAACCCTCACCCCACCTCTCCATCACCCCCCTACCTCTCTTGTTGCTGCCTCCTGCCCTCATCTATCACCTCATTGTCGCCCCCACTTCACGACCTCCCCCAACTCATGCTTTGCGAAGGTATACTCAAATACTTTCACCTCCATACTCAAACTCAAAACATGCTTTGCGAAAAACTATCGAATTAGCCTCTCTTGTATTGTAAAAAAATCATCTCTTATACTATACTTGTATTTCACTATTTCGCTGCACTCTAATTCCTCCAAAAAAATTATTAATGTCTCATGAACCACGCTACAATACCACATCAACTTGACACCACATGTTTACAAAACACATTTTTTTCAAACTTTCAATTTTGTGGCAGTCTCACCATAAAATGAGTGTCTGAACACTTCAGCAAAGTCTCCGAATCAGCTGTGCTGAACAAAAATTAAGAAAAGCAGGTGACATTCCTTTGTTATCCTAATTATTGCTCATGTATCTAGACTCTTTGCACTTAAATATGAAACACCCTCTAAGAACTACTGTAGCACTATTAGTTTAATGCTTTGATTCTTTTTATTAAGGAGCTAGCTAGAGTTATCACTTATCAGCTTTCTTGTATTCTCTTGTAAAGTAGCATTATCTCCAACATATTATGAAGAAAGATCTTGCAATGAGGATGGTTTTGCCTAGCCTGGGTCAGTTTGAAACTGACCCACGGTGGATCAGTTCAACTTTTCACCATTGGATTTAATATTTTTTATTTGAACGGTCCAGATCAGCTAATAATAATAATAATTTATTAATTAAATATATATAACTTTACTAAAATACCCTTGTCTTTTCCAATGCTTCTTCAACCCCACTACCGTCCCTGAACCACTATGCTGCCACCGCCAATCTCCCTCAGCCTACCAGCACTGCCACCAGCCACCACCATCCTCAACAGCTCACCTCCGCCCCTCTCCGCCACCTTCGTTCAGCCACCACCATCGCAGGGCCAGAGCTACTCCTTCACAAATCCTTAACCACAAAAGTTTCCAGATCTGAGTCCCCAAGCATTCATGTGAAGACGCAGCAGCCTCCACCCACCTCACTGATTTCTTTCTCCCTTCTCTGATGTGTGCCTCTGAATCTTCCTTCTCACCCTCTCTTTGGTGCTTCCACAAGTTAGGTTAATGGCATGATCAAGTTTGGATCAGGGGTCCACTTCCGCTTCCGGCGAACCCACCACCACCCGGAGCCTCCACCGAGACTTCCTCGTCGGATCTGTCACCTTCCATTATTGAAGCTTTGTTTTGAAAAAGAGAAGGCTTGAATCTTGGTCATTGTTGTGGAAGGCTGGGAAAAAAGTTCAGTCATTTTCATTATTTAAGCTGTTATGAACAAAAAATATTGAATTGTGTTCATTGTTGATGGAAGGTTTGGAAAAATGTTCAATTTTTTTAATGATTGATGCTTTATTTTGAATAAAAAAGCTTGAATCTTGTTCATTGTTGGTGGAATTTGGTTGCTGCATGTTAAAAGAGGTGACGAAAAAGGGAACATTTGGGAACAAGCTTTTACCTTTACCTGATTGGTTCGTGTTTTTGCATCTGGTTTATGGTATTCTATTCAATTTGCTTTCTGGGTATGCTGGAAAAATTGAGACATTCAGCTGATTGATGATTTAGTTAGATTATGTTGTTGAAGATGGTGTTGGTGGTGGCCACTCACCACTGCCACCGTGGGAAAAGCTCAAATCTAAGGTGAAGGAAAGCTCAAACTCGTTGAAGGAGAAAGAACTGGGTGGAGCGGCGAGGCTACGGTGGTGCTGCAGCGGCGAGGCTTGGTGTTGTCGGTGGTAAAAGATGAAGAAGAAAGAATTTGAGCGGAGGATAAACATGGAAAAAATTGAAGAATGAAGGTTATTTTTGTCTTTTCATAGGAATAGTAAAATTGAACCACCGTGGGTCAGTTTACGCTAGGCGCAGCCAATGAGGATTATAGTATTTGAAGGCATTTGACGTTATCATATCTATCTAGCAACCTAAGAGCATCTCCAATGGAGTCCTTATTTTGGGATCTTAAAATAAGATCCGGATCTTATTAGAGCTATCCTACGTGGCATGGGATCTTAGTTTTTGCTAAGATCCGTGCCTTAGCTCAGGTACTCTCAAATGTGGGATCTGAAATAAAATAATTTTTTTTTCTCTCCTTCAATACAAGAACCAAAGTGAAAAATAGGGAGGGAAATAAATAATATAAATATATTGAGTATTGTGGGTCCAGTCAAAAGTAAAATAAGATCTCAACCACTAGAGTGAAATGTGCATAGAGACTTTATGAGTGTCTTAAATCCTATGTGGCAATCTGGGCCCACAAAAAGTGAGTTAAGTCCCCAAATAAGATCTCACCATTTGAGATGCTCTAAGATGATTGGTTATATAGCATACAGCTAGGACTTACACAATAATAATGTCCCTTGTAATTAACCTAGGATCTCAATTATTGCTAGCTAAGGGTACAAAATTAGGAAGGAAACAAACATTAAAAAACTAAGAGAAAGAATCATTAAGTCACCAAACACACTCATTGCCCATTAAGATAAAAATCCTTAACATAAACGTTTTCTCTACACTAGCTACACTAGCTAGTTTTGAAGCTACTATTCCTTTTAATTAGTGTTACTAGACAAAGTGAGGGACACACAGAAAAAGAAAGATACAGCTAGCTGTGTGCACCTCTCACATAAGATTTTGTGAACCAAACGTATCTAAGGTATGTATAACCTGATTTATATAAATGCCAAAGCAATGCACCTCTTAACCCCACCTCTAACAAAAAAAGTACAAAAGCTATGGATCTGAACTCTGAACCAGCTATCATATATACACATATGTCTCTTTTTCATTTTTTCTCATTAAAAACTAATCAAAAAGCTGGGTTAATTGTTGTTGAAGATTCTTTGTCCTGGTGAAAGAATCATTCTTGGATCAAACTGGTGTTTTCTTTCCGAAAAAGTCCCCCATTTAGGACCAAAATGGTTTGTCCAACCTTCCTGTGTGCGGTAGTGGGGAAGGTATTGCTTATACTTAATCCCTGCATCATTACAAAATTGCAAGATCTCTCTGTTCTGAGCATCATAAGCCTTCCAATTATCAAACCCACTTGAGTGCAAAAATCCAACTGCATAGAACACATCCTCATCTGGTATAGATGCTGACATCTTATTGTCCCACCTGAAAATTAATTAAATCAATTAGTTCTTTTTACCTTTTATTTTTTACATCTTCAATGGATAACAAAGTGATTTATGAGTAGTCTGATGTTAATTAGTGCATGTTTGAAAATTCTTCTAGAATGGATTCGAAAGTCTGAATTAATTTTGTGGAAAACTTGTTTGAGTAGCATCTGGTTGTCAGAATTAATAATGAACAAATAGAAGTTGATCCGAACATCCTATTAATAATAATAACAAAAAAAGTATATATGGTTATTAATTCAGGGCTTACTTGTTTCTGTTCATGGGGTAAACCAAGGCAGGTCCTGTAGTGATGTTTCTTTTATGAATGATATTCTTGAATACACCTGAATCAAAATCCAAGATTTGAGATTTTGGTATAAACAAATTAAGCCATGGATGAGGAACATCCCATAGTCCTTGTGACTGAAGCTTCAGTTCTCCACTTCTGACTCTATTCAAGAACTCAACAAATGAGACATTTTTTTCATAGTAAAATCCAGGGATATAGCTCAGTCCCTGAAACAAAACTTGCAGTTCCTGCACAAAAATGAAAAAAAGAATATTACTTAATATATAGATCACAATTTTGTAACAAACGTCAAAATTAAAATTAAAATATTTGGAAATCTTTTATTGTGAGGTGTAGCTTCTGTGAGTATCTTATCCGTGTTAGAATGGTTTTGATTACAAATAAGTTGATTTTAAAAAACACATCATGTTCTAGGAAATAGCTTTTCAAGTTATATAGTACCTTGTCCACATTGACTTCGGATTGGTCATCATAATATTTGGCCACTTCAAGGCAATAGAGGACTCTATGTTGAGTTACTAGGGAAATTATTCTTGGATGGTCGGCTAAAGGGAAGAAAGAAGATCTCCAATTATTTATGGGTCCTTGGTGCATTAGCAGCATCCCTTCCAAATAATCCAATCTATTTTTTTGTTTGCTTCCATTGATTGAGATTAATCGTTCCTGGTCTTTGGTGAAAGCAGAAAAGTCATCATAAAGAAATCTGACCCATTTAACCTGCCAACAAAAAAATTCACCATTATTTGATGTAATATATCATCTCATTATTCCACCAATGAAAGGAAACATTAATATGGTTTTTTCAACGTGTCACATCCAAGTTAGAAGGATAAAGTCAAACATGGTACTGGAACTAGAATTCTTGGTTCTGAAATCCTTGTCATCTAAACGTCAAATGATATTACACCACAAACTTCACTCATTAGAAGCATTTGAAAAATGGTTCACCCAAATGAAAATAATAAAAAAAAAGTAATGAATATGATAAGAAGATAAAGCGATACAATAGAAACAGATAGATGAAGAAAAAATGAGAGAAAATACTAGTGAGATTTCTAAAACTAAAAAATATGAATAGTTAAATATGTGTTGGTAATAGTTTCATTTTCATCCATTAGTGTATGTGTCTTTCATGGATGACTATCATGCACTCATAAAATGTGAAACCTATTAATATATGGGTGGCAACTACCAAGAAAAGTTAGAGTTATGTAGTGCTTTTGGACAAGGACATTTAGTGCTCAAACATTGGTGTGTTACTCTGAAATTGTTGGAAGAAGAAGCTACAAGACAAATTCGCAGTCAATTCATAAGAACGTATACCCTCTTGGGTGCTGGCTCCAGAGCAATTCTGGCCCTTGTTATAATTCCAAATTGTCCTAAACCTCCAAGAACCGCGTAGAATAACTCTGAATTTGTCTGCTTGGAGCAGGTTACAGATTCTCCTTTTCCTGAATTAACACAGAACCAAATCTTGATTAAATATTAAAAAATTATGTCCTTGCATGCATGCATGCATACATTCTTTAACAAACAATTAACGGAAAATCAACATTATCCTATTTTTACATAAGAATTGACCATACTAGACTTATATTAGTATAATTTATCATTTCCGATGTACTAAAATAAGCTTAACATGGTCTTAGATTAATGATAATATAAATTAATGAAGAAAAAAGGAGGCAATGCCAGTGTGAACAGGTTTTAGACTTTAAGAAATTTTCAAACAGGAGACCCAGTGGAAAACGCTTGCTTATCACCAAAATCGTAGACCAAGACTCTCTGTCAGGTTTTAACAGCCACAAATTTGGTATTACATACAAAAAATAAAAATCAAATTCACAATGTGAAATTTCTAACCAAAAAATAGATATCAATTAAATCCATGATATGTCAGGAACCAAATCATTCATAAACGAATTAAACAGTGAAATTTAGATTTAGATAAATATATGATTATAAAATAGTTTTTTTTCGCATAAAGTATGTGTAATATACAGATTCATTTTATCTATATTTAAATTCAGCTTTTTATCAAAAAAGCATAGATAAAAACTCTGAATTCGAATCAGAGCGTTGTCACACAATTTAAAACATGTGTTTGTATATACAACACGTTAGAAAAAGAATTGATTCTGAAAAAAGCTACTTTTATATTAACTTGATTCTGTAAGATTAAACGTGAATCCAAAAATGTGCTATATTTCAATTAAATTTCGTACCGGTGATGACATCCATTTCAAGAACACTTGTGATTTGAGGACCATATTTGAATGTCTGGCCACTTATGCCAGCATTGGAAAGAGTCCCTCCCACAGTCAAATACAAGTAATCAGTCCAAGAAACAGGTGTAAGTCCATGCTCCATGGCGGCACGCAGCACATCAATCCAAAGTTGCTCTCCACCAACATCAGCATAGTACTGCTTTCCCCCTCCTCCTCCAACAGTGATTCCAACACCATTCCCTCCTTCTCTGAACCTTGCCATGTCCACCACCACCCCGTCGCGCGCCATCGCCTGTCCCTTCGTTGAGTGCCCCTGACCCCTCGCCGCGATGCTGAAAGGGACAGAATCACCAACTTTGTTGTTGTTGTATGAAAGCTTTATCAGAGTAGCTATGTCCTGCACCGAGGATGGAACAAACACCCCTGCTGGGACATCGTGGATGAGGTTGCCGTAGTCCCTTGAAGCTCCTTGAATGGCTTCAGGGTCCTCACGGAGCTTGTTGGATATCTCTGGTAGTAGCAGGGATTTCCATTGCTCGGTTTTCCCCACTGTGGATATCAACCGTGTGATGGTTATTAGCAGGAGAATCAAGTATGTTGGAGAAAGGAAATTTTCCCCCATTTTTTGCTATGAAGAAAGAGAGTGATTGAAGAAAGTGTTTAGGGGAATTTTGCTTGGTGATTAATGTGTTGTGAAGTGTGTGGAAGGAGGTGGAGGAGGTAGGGGCTATAAATAGCACAGAAGAGGACTTTGCATGATAAAAAGATGGATACACACACTGTAGGGAGAGAGAGAGGGGAGGAAGAATCTTTTGTCTTTTGAGTTAAAGAATTGAAAAGGGGGAGACTTCATTATTATAACAAGGGATAAAAGATTTTGTGACAGTTGTTGTTCTATTCAATTTCTCAAAAGTTGAACTCAAGTGATTAAACATTTTGGGTCATTAATTAATTTTATATAAATGGGATAAAGTTGAGCTTTATAACTTGCTAAATAATGTCACCAAACTGTTTTACAGATCAATGCAAGCACCACTAAGTGTTTAGTGCAAATTCTTCCCATACATTATCCGAAAGATGGTGAACTATGTCTGAGTGGGGTGAAGTCAAAGAAAACTCTAGTTGAGGCCTGTAGTGACATTGACATGCAAATCGTTCGACTGACTTGGGTATAGGGGTAAAAGACTAATCAAGCGGTCTAGTAGTTGATGAATCAACTAGCACCGAAAATGGATGGAGCTAAAGCGCACAACCTATACCCACCCCTCGGGGCAAGATCCAAACCTCGATGAGTAGAAGGGCGCAGCAATCACTGCAAAACATGCATAGCGTTCTTTGGTGCATTTCTGGGTGGTAGTATAAATATTCAAATGATGAGACTTTGAAGGCCAAGGATGGGAAAAGTTCCATGTGCACGACACTTGCACGTGGATCAATCGATCCTAAGGAACGAGGATAAATTGTGTGGTAACTCTCTAACTAAACGCGTAATTGGAAGAAAATTGAGTTAATACAATGTGATAAAAGAAAAGAGGAATCAAAATTACCTGTATATGTTGATGGCAGTTGGAATTTGCAAACGATGCCAATGGGTTGTGGTGTGATTGTGAAGGATGGCAGCGGGTGCTGGGTGTCAGGAACGTCGTTGAGCCATGGCGCAAGCTCAACGTTTTTGGCAGAGGTACTTGCCTTGGAGCTTGGTCTCACTCACTGTGGGAGCTGGGGATTCAAAGCATAGTTTGCTACACGGATTGTGCAAATGCGGTGAGTGTTTTCCATTATGATATGGACGTTGGTTCCTTTTGGGCAAGGGAGGAAATAACCCGAGTGAGGGGCTTGCTTCAGTTGGACTGGCAGGTTGTGATCGCGTCAATCTCTCGGGATAAGAATGTAGCAGCGGATTTGTTAGCTCGTCAAGCGGCTAAGGATGGTACTCCACGACGTGTATAGAGCCAACTACCCTCAACCTTGATCCCGTGCCTGTTGCAGGATGTTCTAGTCTAGTTTGCTTGTTCTGTTTTTAATTCCTCATGTAACCAAAAAAAAAAAGGAGAGGAAAAAAAATATTTACTCTAAACCTTTTATGCCAAAAGTACATCACATACAGGAATAATAAAATATTTTGTGTGCCATTCAAGTCCTTTCCAAGAAATTTTGATGTAGGTTTCACAAGTGAGAAAAACAAAACCGAACTGTACTTTGTGCTGAGGGAAGAACGGCTAAATGTTAAATTCTAAGATACGATGGAACCAGATCATAGATTATATTGGCCGTCTTTCTGCAACGTCATGGAGTACTTGTGTGAAGCAATTAAATACAACAGATCGAAAGAAAATAAATACATTAAATAAAGTTGAAAAGTATTTAATCTAGACTTCCAATTGGTGATTGTTTTCTGTGACTGTGGGCAATCTTGATGGTGAACATTCCCAGCAATCGAACCCACAAGTTCCTTCCAATGTTTGTGTTGGCCAAAAAAAAAGATAATGATATTTAAATCAGTACAATCACAACACACCAGCGACATACAGATCTTGTGGCGGTTAAACTAAGTTACATCGCGCAACTCACGTGTGTAAAACAGCCATGAACAAAAACCGACATAAAATTCACATGTGATTTCATTTTATAGCAACTCACTTTATGGATTTAATGTAGATAATCTTAACTTACAATTTTGTAAAAGGCTGATTCCACGGCTCAAACGTTCGACGACAAAACCATATATCATTAGCCTTATTGTTGAGCCGAGACTTATCTTCCAGAGGTTCACATATAAATTGTTAGAAGAAAGAAAAAAATGCAACTAAACTGGGGCCGTTGGATTGTAATTATCTTAGGGTCAAGATTGGTCAAGTTTGGTCAATTCATATGTACATTACACTGTTTATAATATATTTTATATTACCAAGTGGAAATTCCTTAAATTTGGGTACTTATCAATAGGATCTTCCAAGATTTTCTTTATGGGACCAGAGGAGTTCTCATGAATCAAACTATGTTACATTCAACTTTTCGACTTCATGGAAGGTTAATGTCAGTGGAAACTGAGAGAGACATCACACCAGATTTTCTTCAGGGCAAGATTTTGTTTGAGAGCCTCTATCTGCTACATGTAATACAACCAAGAATGTGGCTGTCTGTGTTCAGATAAAGTCATTTGAGTGCCTCCATGACATGATTTTCTTCCATATTCAAACATGCTCTTAGCTGAAGGGAAAAAAAAGATGATAGATTCCATGCCATTATTAAATTGATATGGCAGGGGAATCGTATCATTAGTTAGTTGGCTACTCATTAAACTATTCTTAATTTCCCAATTGTTCTTGCCAAGATTTATATGGTTAGTGAATATTTATATATAAAATTGAAAAGCACCTGGCATGCATTGATATCTAAAAGAATATATGAGCTGAAAACTATGGTATGGCACGCAACAGAATGCAGTTAACTTGTTAATAATAATTTAATTTAGTCTGGCTAGCTAGCTTCTAGCTTCTAGGAGTTCTTCAAGTTGGTGATATAATAATATATATAGATTATTTGATTAATTATAATTATAAAACAACAATCCCAAATAGTATATATAAACACTCTAAACACACCCTATTATTTTATATCTCTCTTTTCATCACATCACATCACATCATACTAGCAAGGTGTTAGCTAGTCTGATAGTAGACAAGTTAGACCGTTATAAAAGTGATGTCAAAAGTATGAAATTCAATAAAATCATTTATTGCAATAGGCTTTCACATTTTCCCAAACAGATTACTCACCAAAAGATCCAGCACAACCTATATCATATGATAAGTATTGGTAGATATACATTCTCGACTCGGACATTCTTCACACATATCACTTTGTGGCGGTTTGACAAAAGATGTATGCTTATGTATTATCATTATCTTGTATGATATTAATTAGTTATTTTTTTTCTCTTCTTTTCTCATTCTACTGTCTGCCATGTGTATCTTGATATACATAAATCATTACTCTTATAAAAATACCTCTACCAAATTGCTCTTATATATGTGGGGTTATGGGTAAGGTAATTAAACAAATTAGACAAAGACAAATGTATGATATCAGGCCCTGAACAAAGAGTTTGATTGGAAGGGAAAATAAGTTAGAGTAAAATGGCGTTCAAGGAACAATCTTTGACCAATAGATTTCGCAGGTATGAGGAGCTATCAGACAACAAGACCATCCACCATGCATATGATGGGGCTCCTTAATTGGAACCATATTCTATTAAGGCTTTAATTTGAAGATTGTTGTAATCTTTGACAATAATAGTACATGTGTTCCATGCAGGACTAATAAATGAAGAAAAGGGACTTGTAATATTGGCTTCATTATTCTCACCGAAATGGATAGAGCCAATATTGAAAGGAGCTTCGTGTAATTCAAGTTGAAGATACTCAAAATCTAGGACGTGACGGGTGCAACTATGCTTACCTTCCCACATGCTCAAACAGTGAGGGTTAGGTGCCCTACCTAACGGAACGAATATTTCCTTTCTCTTCCAAAAAAGGAGGGCAAATTGAGCTAACAATACCATGAACCATCAGGAAAAGCAGGGAAAAGGAAATAACAAACTTGACAGATAATGTAATTCAAACAAATTAAGAGAAAATATGTAGAAATAGATAGAAGATGAAGTTTGGTTGGAATATATCAAAACTCGAAGAAAGTTTATAGTGGTAAAGTAAACTATGTTGTTCTCTATATATACCTCAGCAATTTCACATGTGTAGGTCCACAATCCTTATCTTGAAAATGTTTATTCACAAGCCTGGAATAGATCAAGAGAGATGTAATATGTTTCTAATGTAATTGTTTAATGACTTAATTAATCATATTTGAGATTTTTCTACACCCCTCACTCCTAAGACAACATTTGATGCTTGTAGAAATGAGCACTTGTAATATGTTGGATATGTAATATAAGTAATGTCACTAATGTGTGTTTTGCTTTGCATAATTCCAAGAGAGAGAATGAAGTTGAAAAGAGAAGGCAAGGCAGAGAAAGGACTACCCTGTACTACAGTGGAAAATAGGAAAGGGAGAGAAGCTTGTGGGGGGATTGTGTATAAGATACTGAAGATCTTTATGGGGATCTAAGCCAGCCAGAACACAATGACAAAGGCAATCAATCACGTGGTCCTAAGAAGTAAGAACCAACAAAAACAACAGGTTTCCAATTCCACAGTGCTCAAACACCATCCATTCCATCGTATATCCATGTCACTAGCTTTGATTGTTGCTTTGCATCAGTAAACAGCCGTACGTGCATGGAATTTGAGGAAGTACTATGTGACAGAAAACAGAGATGTCTCATATCTCTGTTTTCAATTTTAATTTCATCCCTCCATGTTGTTTCAACTCAACAATAAGATTCTGTTTTGCTGTCATTTTTATTTCACTCTTCTACATTATAAGTTAGTGGTGCTTGCATGTACAGTTGCTGTTGTGTTGTGTTCAGAACATTGTAACAACAAAATGATCCAAATCCTTTGAACCAGACACTCCAACCGTGGTTATTGTGAGTTTGATTTTGCAAGTCATCTGAGTGTATTTTGTCATCATGCACCATAATGTCTCCTTTGTTGCTATTATCTTTTATTCTTGTTGAATTGATTGATGTACCTTGTCTCAATTGATAGATGTATATTTTGTAATTGTCAAGCAAGTGGAAATATGAAGAGATATGTTTTGTCACCATGTACACAATGTCTCATTTGCTACTTTTATGTGCCATTAAATTGATTGGTGTGTGTTGCTCATGGTGAGTGTTGTCTTTGAAATTGACCTGCTATTTTTATGAATAACCAAATGCACCAGATTCTCTTAAGCAAGCTCAAAATTCTCTTAACGAGTCCAAGATTTTTCCAATGGTGCAACAATGTCTCAGCTTCGCTCAGTGAGCTAACTCTTGCTTAACTGTTCTAATTTTTTCCATCGTGTAGGTACCTACAAATTAAAAGCACTCTAAAACTCAAGTGAACTCAAGATGAGAGAAATAAAGTATAGAAGAGCAACAAGTGAGCAATTGAGTTGTGTGAGAAGCTAACAGTGTGCAATCAAACATATTTAATAATGGTTGTATGATCAACTGTTTAGTCATTTACTGTTTGTCTAGCTGTCTTAGACTCTTAGGTGACATCGATGCTTTAACCTTCTTAAGTTAACTTAACCATATTTCTAACGACCTAGATTCAAGTATAGCTAGCTAGTTAGAAGAATGAAAATTTTGTGCTTCGTCATCTTGGTTGGCAAACTCGCCAAATTGATCAAATAATCAATTGGGCTGACTAGATAATAATGGTGCAAGTGGTTGTTTAAGCTGACCAAAACATCTACCTAAATTAATTAAGTTATTTATTTTAAAGCACATCCAAAGCTACTTAAAGTACTAATTTTTAATCTGCAATGCACTGTTTATTTTAATTTGGGTATCATATAATTGCCTTAATGTTTGGGGCATACAATGATACCTAATGAGAATTGAATTCAGCCAATACGAGGTGAACTGGTGAAGTTCTTCAGTTCTTCGATTCTCAGCAATCAAACCAACCATTCTCTTTTTGGATACGATATATGATAGATATTAGATACAGTCAAACCAACCATTTCTTTTTTTATTTATCTTGGGCCGTTGGGCTAAATGGGCGTTTAGTCCAAAATCTTTTAAGTAATTAGACTTTCAATATTCCCACTTACAAACTATTGTTTTCTTTTTCATCCCGGTTATGTGAGACTTCTTTTTAATTTTAACACTGTCTTGGAAAACAATAGATTTAAAAACTTAAACCACATCTTTTGGATAAAATCACAATTCACTTGCAGTAAAATTCACATATACACCCATTATTGTGGAACTTTTTATAGTTTAACTATAGATAACAGCCAAGCTTTGACGCCTGTGGCATTTGATTTAACAGCCACTAAATGTTGATGAATTTGGAGAGGATGGTTCCCACCTGCCTAACGGGGAGGAACATACAGCAGCAAGTGTTTTTGTTGACAAAATGAGCCAATCAATTACTACTATTAACATTACTATTAACATGATGGTACTTTAAGCATTGGATTTTTTAAAATTGAACTTTGTACAAGGTATATATATTTTAATAGAACCCTGTAAAAGATGGGAAGCGAAAAGGGGACAGAGAGTGCTTACTAGACAACAGAAGATTGATGTGTAGTACCGTGGCATAGTATTATTTTGTACATATTTTATATAGCCGTTAAAGCGAAAAGGGAGTATTATGATCGAATCATAAATTAGATGCATCAAGAATTTGGTTATGTAACAATTGTACTATACCTTATTAACTAGATATTATACCCGTGCGTTGCACGGGTTTATTTACATTATTTTTTAACATTACATAAAATAATTATAAATTAACTAAATAAAAATTAAAACAATTTTTAATTATAAATATAAAAAATATTGTGTTAAGACATTTCATTAAATATTACTATAGTTATTTTTGTATAAATAATTAATATTACTCAAATTTAATTATTTGTATAGAAATAATTTTGTCAGTTAAATTTTTTATTTATTTAATAATATGAAAATTTATTAAGTCAATTTAAAATATTTAAATTACGTAAAAAATGTTAAGTAATAAGTGTTTAATGCCATAAAATAAGTTTTAATATCATTTTTTATACTTTTTACCTAGAAAGTCTTTTGTTGTGACATGTCAATACCAAGAAGAATAAATTAAGTTTAACTTTTTGAATTATAATAAGGGATAACATATATAGCCTTTTGACAAAAGGAAATAGCCAAAAATATTATCTTGTGAATTTAATTTTTTTCAACTTATTTGGTTTGCAAATGTTTTCTCACACTCGATAGTAATGAGACTAATCTCTTGTGACTCTACGATCACGTTAAGTGGATAGGTCAGGCCTCTCACAACAAATATTTATTCAACTTTGACCGTTATTATTTTTCTCTATTATGCTTCCTCGAGTAATTTTTACTATATCATAGGTCAAAAAATATATTTAACTATTTTTTTCAATAATGCACTCAAGTGTTTTTTTTTTATAGGCAAATGTTAGTTGTTAGAAGTGTTAGTAAATTAATCTCTCCTCCGGATTCGAACTCGGGACCCTTCATCCTTTATCCCACTCCACCCTTATGTCCTTAACTCTTATACCACTTAAGCTATCATTCAGGGACATAATGCACATAAGTTATAGTTAATATTGAATACCTTGATTTAAGGGCATTATTCAATTTTAAAATATTTTATCCATATTATTTATTATTAAATAATTTTAATTTTTAATATTTGTCAAATTCAAAACTTAAGATAATTTCAGTGTTTTTTTTTAGAAGTCAATTTTAGGTTGATGAATGTTGTTATTTAATGTAAGTAGTTGAATTTTTTTTACAATACAATTTTTTTTTTCAGTTTTTAATTATTTTTAATAATATTATTACAAAGAAAATTTATTATTTCTTAATGTATTTTCATACAAAAGTATGAGAGTTTTATGGTTTAATGTAAAAATCAAGTCTCCTTTACGCATAAATAGTTTTTAATTTCATAAATATTTTATCTAAATTATTTATTAATAAATATTATTTTCTTCTTGAATTTAATTTTTAATTTTGTGAAATAGAAAACTCAAGTAAATTTTAAGTTTATGAATATTGTTATTTAATGTAAGTAGTTGAATAGTTTTTGAAAATATAATTTCTTTCAATTTTAGTTTTATTACTGTTTAATATATTTATTATAATTTTTTTGGGATGCTTTTAATACAATACAACAACACTTGAGTTTTGTTTGGGTATTTAATGCTAAAACTCAAGTGTGCTTTACATATATACTAGAAATAATACTCGTGCGTTGCACGGGTTGATTTATAATATTTTTAAAATTATATATAATTATTATAGTTTTGATAAATATAAATATAAAATATGTTTAATTATAAAATATAATAAATTAAATAATAATGGAAGTGAGACATTCATTGAATAGAATTAGAGTTCTCTAGATCTAAATAATTAATATTACTCAAATTAATAATTGATATTTAAAAAAAATATTGAAACGCAATAAAAATGAGAACAATCTTCTCATTTAGATAATTACATTGGATCACAACAAACCTTATCTGTTGTTCTCTACCACACCCTTGATTTACCAAAAAGTTCGTCACAGTGTTTCCCTCACGCAATACATGCACCACACCAACACACTGAATTACAAAAATCAGATGATCTATATGATTAAATACATTTTTCAATTTCCATGACCTCCTATCTCCCCTAGACATTCACCCAACCACTAAGGAGGAATCACTCTCAACCACCACATTTGAAAATTTAAATTGCTGAAAAAATAACAAAGCATGTAACACTACTTGAACCTTCGTCAAAAGCTCACAACAATCCAGTTCCTTTTGCAAAGTAACCACAAAACCCCGCCAATACCACTTACCATTGGGTTCCCTTTCGCGCCTCATCCACATTAAACTTCAAAATAGTGGCTGGCGGTTGCTCCCAATACACTGTTCGTGGCATCTTTTGTTTTCGTGGCCATTCGATACGCTCAAAGCCTCTAGCAAACTATTCCAAATTATATGGACAATCATTCCACTTCCCCTTGACCCACCAAACACACAAACCAAGCAATAGTCTCATATATGTTCAACACAAACAACTTTATTATTAAATACGCATGCATTTCTTTGTAGTAATTGATATTAAATAATTAGCACTGAAGTAGACTTAAATTTTTATTCATTTAAAAAATATAGAAAATCATTATGTGAATTTGAAAGATATGAAATCAAGTAATAAATTTTAATATCTTAAATAAGTTATAAAGACATATTTTTACACATTATATCCACAATAAATTAATTTTAACTTTTAAAATTATAATAAGAAATGATTTTATTAGTGTAAAGAATTATTTATTAAATTTAAACTTATTAAACTTTGGTCATAGTTATTTTACTCCGTTATTCTTTTTCAAGTAATTTCTACTAATATATAATAGACCAAATATTATATTTAAAGAATTTTTTCAACGAATACACACATATTATAATTAATGGTAAATACCTATAGAGCACCACTTTTTTATTTAAAGACAACATTTTCTTAATTATTTTTTAATAAATATTATTTTATTATATTTAATTTTAACTCTCAATATTTTTTTGTGTATCAAGATATTACATAGTTTTATTTTAACTTTCTCCCCTTCAATTTATGATTGATAATTAATATTCTAACATTTTTTAATTAATACTTATAAATATTTTTTTATAAGTAACTGAAATGTATAATTAATAGTTAATACAATTAAAAAATGGGAGTTTTTTATTATTTAATATATTTTCTATTTTTACTATTTAATATATAGTACAACCATATGATTTAATGTAGTTTTTTTTATAGTTGATGATTGTTTTCTTGAAATAAAGAAATAATAAATGGGTAATGTAAAAAAAAACTCAAAATTTAGTTTATAATTTTATTATTTAGTATAGGTAGCTAAATTAATCTTTATATTTAATTTATTTAATAAAAAATTATTACATAATTTAATTCAAAGGTTACATTATATTGGCATGTGTAAAGTCAAAAAATAAAAAGATTGACATGTTTCAAAAGTTACATTATATTGAATGTTAAATAGAAATTTAATTTGGTTAACTTCATTGTTTAATGTATTTAATACTTATAGCTCAAGTGAGCTTTACATATATATATATAGATTTTGAAAACAAATAAGTTTATTTAACCATAATTTTTGTAAGTGAGGTGTTCCAACATGCTAAAAGAAGAATTATGATGTGAATACATGTACCAAAACCTAAAAAAGAATAGTGTATAGGTTAGGATGTTTGCTAATTAAGACCAAATCTATTGTAATCATGATCATCAGTGCTTATTCACTGTCTACTCTTTTTGAACATTATGATTGTAGAGAACAAATTGGGCACCCCTTTAAGCAAACACCGACATGACTGACGATATGCAATTATGCATGCTCCCAACTTAACCTTTGCAAAACGATAAGCTGTCACACTTGGGAAAATGAATGGAGGAGCCATCAAAAAAAAATTTCAGGCACTATCCTCACAGTAATCGGTAGACATGAGATTAAAGTTATGAAATTACATTAAGTAAGTATATTACTACCAATAAATGTTTCACCATGTGCATTGTTTACGGATTAAATTATAGATTAAATGTTTAAGAGTTCAACTATCTACTAATTGTGCTATACTGCTTGTCGGGAGCCATCAATATTCATATTATAGAATATAAAAATTGTTCCCTAGAACATATTTTGTTTGTTTTATGTTATCAACATCAAATCCTTAATGTAATTTGCTATTAAATTGGCTATTTGATGCTATGTCAAATTTGTTACTAGTTGTTTTATACTAACTCTGTTTCGTAATAGAGAAACTTTTTTATATTTATCTGCTTAGAATTTTAAGAGAAATTAATTGATGGTTTTCTAAATAATTCACTTATTAGAAGAATAAATGATGAGAGATAAAATACTACTTCCATGCAGTGTTTTAAAACTCGTCTCGGACCGGCCGGTCGAACCGGTCCGGCCTAGACTCAGTTACATGACCGGTTCGAGTTTGTTATCGGATCGGACTTGCAATCAAACCGGTGAAAACCGTTTGACTCGGCCGGGTTGTTGTGAAAATCGGTGACTCGGTTCAATGGTTTAACCGGATTGTATTTTTTGGAGCGGATCTCCCTCTTCAACAAAGAGAAAGTCGTCGTTGAGAAGATGAAATGATAAGATTCTATTATGAAACTTCTTCACTAGTCCCTGTGTCTTCTCCACCGCAACCACACACCTTGCTCTAACCCTGTCTCAGATCAGATATGTTGTTGCAAGTTAAAAGAAAAATAGATATGTTAGTAGAGGAGGTGTGCGGCTGCTGCGTTAGATGTGCGGCTGCTGCGTTAGATGATGGAAGATGAGTGCAAAATGAGGGTAAAGGAAAATATATATATTAGGGTTAGTATAAGTGGGTCCAATTTCTATCATGGCCCATTTGTGGGATTTCATTAAAATATATATATATATATATATATATATATATATATATATATATATATATCCTGCATTGTATGGGCTTACGTCGCTTCTTTTCACATGGCTTTTTTGATTTGGCTTCAAATGTCTTTTTGTTCATAATAAATCAAAATTTAAAACACAAGGTTATGCTTTTATTTCTACACAAGGTTGTTTTTAGATAGTAGTTGTTAAAAAAAACTGATATTTTGGAATGTATTTTTGATATAATATGAATATATGTTTTTTGGAGTATAAATTAATTAATTAATGTTAATTAGTATTTTAAATTTTAAAAAATTTAATATGCACCGAGTCAAGCAATCCGACCAGTGACTCACTGGTTCGACCAATGACTCGTTAACTCAGTACATCGACCGAGCCGAGTTTTAAAACACTGCTTCCACGTACCATTACCACCATCTCCACCATCATCGCCACCACCGCCTTCCATCACCACCACGACCATAGCGTTGTCACCACCACCCTCCACCATTGCGCAACCCGCCACCACGGCCATTGTCACCACCACCCTCACCGATGTCATTTTCTCTACCGCCACCTCCACCCTCCACCAGTACCACTGCCGCTGCCACCACCACATCTACCATCACCACTACCACTACCACCACCACCCTCTCCCACACTGTTGCTACCACTAGCTCGACCATTGTCACCATCAGGTAACACACCTATGCCAACACCACTAGCTCCATCGCCACCATTACTGTTGTCGCTGCCACCCACCTCCACTTCCACTTTCACTACCTCCAACACGGCCGCTACAAGGACCACCACCACTGCTTCCAACCTCCACCATCACCACCCCGCCACCAGTAACAACCACCTCCACCGCTGCCAGCATCACTAGGTACCACCGACCTCCACCATCACTATTACTTGACCTGTCCACCATCGTGTCATGGCAACCACCCAAAGTCATGGATTTAAATAGCGACAAAGCTCTATTAAATTAAAAGTAGTCGTCAAGCTATAAAAAATAAAAATTGACAAACAACATTTACTATTTTCTTAAAACTTTTATATTAAACTTTAAAGTAACTTTTAAGACATAAAAAAGTTGGTTCAAACGGTAACTCCTAATCCAATTTATTCCTAGCAAGATGCTAGCTATTTATTAGAAAATCCCTCCTAATCCAATTCGTTCCTATCTAGATGCTAGCTATTTATTAGAAAATCCCTTGTCCAGGTGACAAGATTCTTTTGGGATCAAATTCAGCTTTTCTATCTTCCCAAAGTTTCCATTTGGGGCCAAAGTGTTCCACCCATTCTTCATGTGTTTTGTTACCAGTGAGATATTCCTTGATCTTAATGCCTGCACCTTTACAAAACTGCAGTATCTCTTGGTTTTGAGCCTGATATTTCTGCACCTCATCACCCCCATTTGCAGCAGTTTGCAAAAGACCTACAGTGTAGAAGACATCTTCATCAGGTGTAACTACTGACATCCTATCATCCCACCTGTGAATCATATCAAATTAAGCATAATGTTGATCAAAAATATATTTTATTTTTGTGTATTAATTGATACTTTTCAAATACATAACATAAAGTAAACTTACTTATTTCGGTTCATCGGGTAGACTAGTACGATTCCGGCGGTAAGATTTTGCTTTAGAATAATGCCCTTGAACACACCTTCATTGAAATCTGAAATTCTGGACCTTGGAATGAACATGTTCAACCAAGGATGAGGAAGATCCCAAAGTCCTTTTGACCTAAGAGCTAGCTCATCTTCATGAACTCTGTTGAGAAACTCCTCGTACGACACATCTTTTTTGAACATAAAATTAGGAACAAACTTCAAACCTTTGACCAGATTTGCAACTTCCTATTTAAGAAATTATACAAGCATATGATTAACTAATTAAGATTAACATTGTTTCATAGATAAGTTAAACAATATATGTTTGAAGTTAATTACCTCATTAATGTGTGCTTCAGAATTGTTGTCATAATATTTGACTAGTTCAAGGACGTAGGTGATGCCGTATTGAGATACCAAGGAAGTTATCCTAGGCTGATCTGGTGTTGGAAAAAAGGAAAGGTCAAGTGGCTGCTGATTCAGGAGAAGCATGCCTTCTACATAATCAAATGCATTAGTGTCACTACTTCCACTGAATGAGATCAAATGTTCTTGATCTCCAGAAAAAGCGGAAAAATCGGTGTAAATCAAACGGAGCCATTTTGCCTGCAAGCAATTAAACAAAGATCAATTGATATCAAACTTGTGTTTACAAGTTATTTAGCCTTCACGTCGTAGTGTCTTGCTTGAACTCATTTTGACTCACGTACAGCTTAAGTGAGCTAGCTAATTTAGCTAAAATATGAGATTGTTTTAATTGAAACTCCTATTACTATTGTGTTAAATTTATGACAATTTTGTTGACCTCTTAAATGTTGGTGATGAATTTGCAGGGGTTCACTTTACAAGAATGTGTACACAAAAAAATAAAATTCAATGAAATTTAACTTAACCCTGGTGTGTGCAGGTCCTAGAAGTATTCTTGCTCTTGTTATCACCCCAAATTGACCTAATCCCCCAAGAACGGCATAATATGTCTCTGAGTTCATGTTGGCAGAACAAGTAACAAGGTCTCCTTTCCCTGTAAAAAGCCACATTTAAATTGTATTTACTCATTTAGATGAAAAAAAATAGAGAGATTGACACTAATGTGAATCAAATAAATTATAAACATTCTTGTTGGTAGAATATTGTTTGTGATGTGTGAAACTTCAGAGTTTTTTAAAACCTCAGAAATGTATTTGAGGAGAGACAGACCAGAAAGCAAAGTTGATGATCCCCTTGTTGCCACACCCTTGAAAAAGCACAAGGAAAGTGGATAGAGAAACGAGAGGATGTTGCCGCGTGCAAGGAGGCGACACTGCAGCTACCCAGTCAAACCCTAAATCTTGGTTGAGAGAGTTAGGGGAATTTTTTTAGAAATATATCAGTTTTTTTTTTAAAGAAGGAATATATCTTCATATGCACTAATAGTGTAAAAAAATACACAAATATCTGATTACGTATATATTATTGTCGTGTTTCTTTTCTTTTTGTATTTTCTATTTACATTTATCTATGATGTGGTACAATAGTAAATTTTATTTAATTCGTTGTTCATGTAAAAAATGACATTATCAGTTCATATTATTAAGAGATTAATTCCAATGCTCTGATGATGTAAAAAGTTTTACCGTCATTAATTCAATCACATCCTTCCATTTTCTATTTTAAGTATTATTAAATTTAAAATTAATTATGAGCTAACTCTACAATATATCATTAAAAAATATTGAAACCTATAATGCATCATTAAATGTTACTTATAATTGTTCTTGAATAGAAAATATTTTTGTGTATTTTATACCCATTTAACCTTTAGTGTCATAATTGACTTCAAAAATATTACATTCGAATATATTAAAATTGAAAAAAGATTTTAATTTATTTCCCTCCACCAAATCTAAAATGATTTAATATTTACAAAAATTAAGGTTATGTTTGATTCTGTAAATTTGGCAATATTTCCATTGCAAACACAAAATTCTCAGTATATATAACTTTTGTCGGACTTCTTTCTCACAAAATTTTTGTTCATATATAACAGAAAAGGAATAAAAACTATCTTCAATCAAAAATACAATTGCAAAACCAAAAAAAAAATACAATTGCGCTGGGGAAAATTAAAATACTAAACAATTGATATGTGCGTGGCTTGCGTCAGGGCGAAGAAAAAAGGAATGAATTGAAGTTACGTACCGGTAACAACGTCCATTTCAAGGACATTAGAGATCTGAGGTCCAAATCGAAAGGCTTGGCCACTGATCCCAGCGTTAGACAGCGTACCACCAACTGTCAAATACAAGTAATCAGTCCAAGCGAGCGGCGAGAGACCACGTTGAAGGCATGCATGCAACACATCAATCCATAACTGCTCACCCCCAACATCCGCATAACAATTACCTCCACTACCGCCACCACCACCACCACCACATGTTATAACAATCCCTGACCCGTTTCTGAACCGGTTGAGCTCGGTCATGTTTACCACGACCCCACCCTCAGCCATGGCTTGCCCGAGATACGAGTGGGCATGCCCCCTCGCGGCGATGGTGAAGGGGGTGGCACGAGAGTTTGATTGCTTTATGAGGTCAGAGATGTCGCTGACCGAAGACGGCTCCAAAACTAGTGTAGGGGTTTTGTGAACTATGTGACCGAAATCAGTTGAGGCTTCTGAAAGGGTTTTAGGGTCTGATTGGAATGATGTTAAGGGGCGTATTTGTTGGCCCTGTGTGAGCACTGCGCATGATAGAAATAGCAGGGCCAAGAGCATGGCATTCCTCCTTGCCATTGTTTGTGGGAACGATAGAGAGGCGTAAAGTTGGTAATGTGTTTTTGCTTAGAATTGGTGTCTATTATATATAGCTTCTCTCAGTGTTCCTGTTTCTTAGCGTTCTTTCGCTTTTTGGGGTCTTGCCCCTCATGTAACAAAAAAAAAATGAAAATTACTTTTCACTTAAAAATACACTAGAAATAATTAATTATTGTAAAATTTACTTAAAGAAATAATTGGAAGTTTTCCGAAGCAAAAAAAAAATTGGAATATTTTTTCAATCCATATGTCCCCCAGCTCCTACCACTTGAGTTATCATACGGGGACACACAAAACACATTTTATTTTGTTACAGGAGGAAAATTAATGACAAAGAAAAACTAACTAATAGCATCTAAGAACTGTGATGCATAAACAAACGAGGCACCTTTAAAAATACATAAGTTGAAATGTTTGAAATGTTCGAAAAAACTAAATGAATATATCATAAAATAACTGGTGCCAAACTGTCTCATAGTTGAAATGTTTGAAAAGGTAGCTATAATTAAGCGTGAAAATTATATTTTTTTGTAATTTAAAAATCAATAATATAAAATATAATTAGTACTAGTACCACAATGAACAATCCGAGCAAAGGGCGTTTCATCGGTTATTTTTTTTTTAGTAAAATTAGAGAAGACGTCCCCCTTTCGTTTTCTTTGGATGCAACATGACGTGAAGCAGATTTTGGGAAGACTTTTGATATTCCTGTTATTAGACATATGAGATCTTAATTTGAAATCATCAATGCATTGCATAAACCACAATAACTTTGGTTGAGCAGAACATGACCAAGTCTCGAGCCCAATCATCTACTGCAGTATCTGAGGCTGCGTCTAGCGTGGGTCAGTTTCAAACTGACCCATGGTGGTTCAGTTACTATTTCCTACCTAAATTACAAAAATGCCCATTTTTTCTTTTCTATTTCCATTCTTCTCCTTTTCTCACTCAATCTTTCCACTCCACCCACCCCAGCAATTCACTCATGTCATTGAGGAAAACAACCCAATAATTCAAAGTTTCTCCATGACCATCTTCATCTTCCCTTTGTCTTTTCTTTGCTGCCATTTCTGCTTGCTTTTTCTGGGTGAAGAAAAAAAAAACGATGATGATGGGTATTTTGGGGTAGTAATTTCTGGGTTTGAAAAAGTTTGAAGGTTGAAGACAAAGAACGAGAGAGTAAGAAACTGAAATAATGTTGTGTTTTGCTCCGAGATCTGACTTCACCTCTTTAACTCAGTTGGAGCTCTTTCCTCCTCCTCCAACCCCAAGATCTAAAATTGGAATGTTGAAAGAGGTGAAATCGGAAGGAGAAACCCCATTGAAGTTTGATTTTTGGTTTGCTTGCTTTGTAGCTAATTTCAGTTTTGGCCACATTTCTCTTCATGTTTCAGTTTTGAAGTATTGAGATGCCTTGAAACATTCTAAATTTAATGCAAGATCTGTGATTGAATTTCTCATGCATCAATTAAAATCATCACAGCAAGATCTGGCATTTTGCCTCTTCTACTTCAATTTCTTCTTTCCCTTCCTCAAGATTGCATCGTTTTGGCAGCAAGGGACATGGAGGTGGATGTGGGAAGGACCGAAGGAGAAGGGGTGGGATGCGGAGGAGGGTGGTGGGGAGGGAAGGAAAAGGGGGTGGGGAGGGAGAAGGGTTGGGTGGTGAGGGTGGGTCTGCACTTTGCAGATTATAGAACGTGAAACTCATGGGAGGAGGTGGGGGTGGGTTGAGAAAGGAGGGTGTTTTAGTAAATTGAAATATATTTTAGAAATGAATTCTTTTAAATCTTATTATCTGGACCGTTAAAATTTGTAAATATCAAATCCAAGGGTATAAATTCAACTAACTCACGGTGGATCACTTAGAAAGTGACCCACGATAGACAAAACCGAATCTGAGCCCAACAACCTTTTTTACTTTGGATTGAAATATCATTACTTCACTTTAAATTTGATTTAGTTTGTTTTCCCGTACTGACTCTAAGAATTAAGCTAACTTGAACACAAAAAAGACTGAATATTATAGTATTATGTATAAAAATGAGTGTTATATGAAAGAGGTTCCTTCTTTATATAGATGTGGGATCTCAACCCTGAGTTCCCTCCTTCATGTCTGGTGACTAATCTAGCAGACTAAGTTCATGAATTATGGTGAGAATCAAAGGATTCAGCTAATTATTGGGTGCACGATGCATCGGAATGACTGACTTCTTGATTGGTTAAATGTCTTTACCCGGCCTCAATCTAGTGTGGACTTTGGGTTGCAATACAAACCAACCCTCACCAGATGCGACTCCACTGGAATTGAACGTGTGTCTTATAAGTCATTCGGTTCATTTCCGGTGTACGTATACTAGATCAACCACATGGGCAATCTTCTTTGGGAGTCGTTGTGTTTTGATCTTTAGATCCTACGAAAAGACTAAGGCTTTTGTTCTATGTCACACGCTCGATCCTTCACAATTGTTGATTAGACAAGTTGTACAATCATTAGATTTTTTTATAATGGAAATACCAATATATTAATCAGCAAATGATAGGTCTACAAAAGATTGCATGAGCAATAACAGTAAATGGAGGATCATCTCACCACATATTAGATGGAAAATTAACAACTAAAAAAGTTCGAGTGTGTGCAACATAATTGTTCTCTCTCTTCAAGTGGAGGAAATCCACCACATGGGACCTTAACGCTAACCACTCGCAGTGGATAATTGTTGCAATTTCAGCGAAGCTAGTTGCGATTTCAGAAAAGTCATCAGTTAACATGACTACAAAGGGAACCTAACCATAACATATATAACCCCAATCCTCATCTCATCACGGGGGTACGTGTTAAGCCTATACGATTTAACATGCAACATATCAGACTCATGTCTATAAACTTTTAAGCATGTCAAACTTATTTATGCAAATCCCAACCTATTTCCACCCCATCGGTAAGCCTGAAGGGGCATCTCCGAACCCTATCACTTATTACCAAAAAAGAAAAGAATTTTTTTTTGAACACTATTAAAGATAGATATATTTTTCAATTTCCTTATTAATTTGAGTGAAGAGGTTTAGAAAACCGACGTCGTATCAAGCAAAACAATTAGCAAAGTGCTTTACAATCCCATCACCCCTCCTCCACCGCGCTTCACAAAACACACAATCTTTCTCTTAACTCAACACCTGCGTCGTCAAAACGCACCGTTTCACTGTTACCGCCGCCGCGAAAGGGTTTGAACCAGGCGAAGCCGCCGGCGATAGAAGAAGGTTGAACCTCGTTCCGTCGTGTTGCTCCACAAACACCAATGGCAGAGAAACCGCAACCGGTTCGTGTACAGTACTGCCAGGTTTGCAGTTTGCCCCCTGAATACTGCGAATTCGGATCCGATTTCGAGAAATGCAAACCCTGGTTGATCCAAAACGCTCCTCACGTTTACCCTGATCTCGTTAATGGTTGGTATCTATAAACCTCTTCTCACTTTCTCACTTTTTTTCAATTTTTTTTTTGCTTAATGTTGATTCTGAATGCGATTCATCATCATTGTTGTTAATATTGTGCAGAGGCAAATGCTAAGGATGCTGATAAAGTTGCTGACAAGCTACAAAGTACTGGTTTATCTTCTGGGGCTGGTGATGGAGCTGCTTCCTCAGGTTTTTATTTTTTTATTTTTTTCATAATTATTTTTCTTATGAGATTTTTGTTGAAGAATGTGAAGATTCTGTTAATTTCAGACCTGAGTTTTTTTCAGCATTTTATTATATGAAGTTTAAGTGATTTAGAATTGAACTTTGTTTTTCTTTTTCCCTAATTGTTGCAAATTGGTTAGTATTCAATTCCTTGTTTTGATGTTTTAGCGCCGAAGCAAGAAGAGGTGAAACGTCTACCTGGTGGGAAGATTAAGAAAAAGGCATGTCGTGGAATTCTTTCCCGCGCTTTTGAATTAAGCACACTTATTATTTGATGCTAGATGTCATAAGTTCCGGTTTCGTGGTATGATTGGAAGTGGTGTTGTTTTTGTTTCAGGATAAGCAAGAGGTTGTGATTGAGAAGGTCGTTCGTAATAAACGCAAGTCTATCACCACCGTGAAAGGCCTGGAACTTTTTGGTGAGATATATTTTTCATTCTCTTTTGCATTGTTCGGATATCTAATGATAGGGTTAATGAAATGAAATGATAGGATGGAAAGAAATATAGGAATATAATTATTACGTCATTGTTTAGATATTTTATGATGAAATTGAGGATAGTTTCAATTCCATTGTCTGGGTGGAACTAAATGGAACGATAAGCTATGAAGCGTGGATATAGACAAAGATACTAGATACGGCACCAACACGAGTAGAACAACAGAGTCAAGTTCTTAAATTACATATATACGGAACTAATAGTTGGCATGAAAGGAGTTAATCTCAATATATGTTGTTGAATGATCAAGATTACCTTCCCTTGGGTGCATGTGCTTACGTGGTATGCCTCTTAAATACATACATGTGTGGGGGTATAGGATGAACGGGAAACAAAACAACATTCCCAATGACGTGCGTTTTAGATTTTTCCTAATATTTTTAAGTTTTAACTACCATTGTACTAATTTTTTATTTTAAGTTGACTTTTTTGAAAGTTAATTTTGTAACATTTTTTATATAAAAAAGCTCTGTATACTTCAAGTGTCAGGCCATAGGCGAGTCATGAGTGTCGACTAAGTGGCCAAAAGGTATCTGGTGGGTGTCCAAGCCAATAAACAATATTGTTTTAATTCAGCACTTGGTGAGGAGTGTTTGACATGTCTGGCACAAGTGTCGTATGGGTCTTAGACTCTTTGTGTCAGAAACACATTTGACACTCCAACACCTTAAGAAGAAGTGTCTGTAATTCATAGATGATAAGAAGATTAATAAACATAAGTTAAATCCATCTCACTTTTCCCGAATTGATTGGAGAGATAAAAGTTTGGGTGAAATGTGAGGGAATAGTTTCTATTAGGTTCTTTTCATTCAATCCTAAATAATCCATTTCATCCCTTTTTTAGTAATCCAAGGTTAGCCTTAAGTTGTCATTGTTCGTTATGACATTGCCTAGGTATTTTTGGTATTTAACTCAGTTTTCTTAATTGTATTTCAGGTGTCAAGCTCAGTGATGCTTCAAAGAAACTTGGGAAAAAGTTTGCTACAGGAGCATCTGTTGTCAAGGTTTATTAGCTTTTCTATTGTGGACTTGTATAATTGTTTGGATATAATGTCTTATAATACTCTGAATTTATTGGTGTCAGGGCCCAACTGAGAAAGAGCAAATTGATGTTCAAGGGGATATATCTTTTGACATTGTGGAGTTTATTACAGATACATGGCCTGACGTAAGTTTTTGTGATTTTTATTGTTATTATGAGTTTATAATCTGATTTAATAAGTATTTCTGGAAACCATTGGAAGAAGCAATTAAAAAAGTTATGTTGACATGTTTCAGTAATATAATTTCTGTTCTAATTTGCTTATTCATCTGTGAAAGAGAGAGAGAGAGAGTAGTGGATGTTTTAGTATGGTTAAACCATTGAAGAAACTCGTCTCATGGAAAATGTGTCGTTTAAAGTGGGAACTTGTCTTCGCAACCAGCCTATGTGATTTATGGAACATTTCATCTACCATACAATTGCTGGTTGGAGCAAACATGTTTTACTTGTAACATTTATCCTTTTTCCTTTAGCTAACAAAGTCTATTGTAACTTTTATTGTGTTAATCTATTAGTATTAGATCTCATAAAAGACATGAGGGAGTGAGTAGGTACTCCATCGGCTAGGGTTCTTTGTCTAATTGATATAAGTGAGGATCTGTGTTAGCGAATTGAGCCAAATGTATCTGCTTTGTCTATGCTGTGCTGTCATGCCAATTGTTCTTTATAAATGCAAATAGGTACTTCCTCACAATTGGCCAAGAATATAGAATTTCGATATAATTGACAATCTTTCCTCCTCCTGCAGGTTCCAGAGTCAGCAATTTTCTTCATAGAAGATGGGAGAAAGGTTCCAGCTGCTTGATTTTGAAATCCTACAATAAGAAGACTGTGGACTGATGGCTAGAGTCAGCTATTTTTCTGTACTTTGTGAAGGCTGATAGACTTAGTAGATGTTTTAACACTATTTAGCCATTGAAGTCCCCCCACCCCCAAATCTTCTCTCGAAAAATAGTGTGCATGATCCCGGATAGACATCATCATATGTATTTTCGGTTACAAAATTGTTTACTTAATGGTGTGCGTGTAGAGGCAAAGGGAGAAAGGGTTTGTTTGCTTCATTTTTGCGCTTGCATGATCTAACCTGC
The DNA here is from genome assembly GCF_012489685.1 of Lotus japonicus. NCBI lineage: Eukaryota > Viridiplantae > Streptophyta > Magnoliopsida > Fabales > Fabaceae > Lotus > Lotus japonicus. The sequence continues at coordinate 54,013,932 of NC_080046.1, forward strand.
CTTGCAGAATATAATGTGTTTTTGTCTGTCTGCTTCACCGAATGCTCATTTATCATCATTTTTTTACTGGATCTGATTTCCAAGAATTTTTTTAACCATAGAACTGTAAGACCTATGATATTGTATGGGACTGAATGTAGGACAATATAGTGAATTCAGTGTCATGAATTTAAGTGTTACAGCAATGGTCTAAACATGTAGTTATTAAAAGAAAGTAAGGTATCTCTTATGTAAACAAACATTGAACCATCTCATCCTTAGAGGTTTGGGTTAGGGTTATATTTAGTAAGAGTGTGTTTCAATGAGATCTTTTAGTACTCTTTTGCACTTTTCTTATGTCACAAAGATTTTAAGGCTTAAATATTTTCCAGTCCCTATAAAATATAAGTCATTTGATTTCAGTCCCCACATTTCAAAACATGTCAATTAAATCCCAACTTTTGAAAATAGTGTGACTTTAGTCCATGACGTTAGTGTAAAAAAATGAGTTAGCCGAGCAATTCCCAAAAAAAAATTCTACAACTAACACAACCTCTAATTGATGAATCTCAAATTTTTCACATTTTTTTATAACTCAAAAGTTGAGGAGTTAATAACTACTTTTGAAATGTAGGGTGTAAACCCTATTTGTACAATGGGGCCACCATGAATAAATTAGAGAACTATATTAGGAACATGGTATAGTATATAAACCTTAGTTACTACTAAACTAATGAACCACTAACCATTCAATTTTTTTTGGGTAAAAACTGCATTGGTTTGATTGATGGAAGAAAATGAAATGAAAGAGAATATAATCTTCTAGCCAAACATGACGCTTATTGACAAAAGCTTTCCTAACTAGATAGTTAGCGATGACATACATTATTGCTAACATGAACAAGGATAATTATATCTTCACACAGAGAGAAAGTAAAGATGTGATATGTGATTTGATTGATAAAGAAGAGAGAAATAAATAGAATGGAGGTGGAAAAGAAGTGGAGAGATGTGTATATATCATAACTCCATGAACAAACACACACAAAGAAAAAGGCTTAATTGCAACTTTGGTCCCCGACGTTTACCAATACTACGATTTTGGTCCCCCACCTAATTTAATTACATAGATGGTCCCCGACGTTGTAGGCCGTGTGCAACGTTAGTCCTGTTTATTTCTTAATGGAGGAGGCTTACGTGGACGTCCAGTTGGAGAGAGAAATGAGGTATGAGGAGAGAGGGAAGCACGTGAGTATCACGTGACCCTTATCTGAATCCATTATACCTAAACCCCTGACCTCCCTGGAACGAAGAAGGTAACGCGATTTAGATCCCTAGGGTTTCAGATTTGGGTATAATGGGTTCATATAAGGTTCACGTGATACTCACGTGCTCCCCTCTCTCCTCAGATCTCCTTTTTCTCTCCAACTAGACGTCCACGTAAGCCTTCTCCATTAAGAAATAAATTGTAGGACTAACGTTGCACGCAGCCTACAACGTCGGGGACCATCCATGTAATTAAATTAGGTGGGGGACCAAAATCGTGGTATTGGTAAACGTCGGGGACCAAAGTTGTAATTAAGCCCAAAGAAAAATAAAGCAAACAAAGCACATACAATCTTGGATAAGAGAAGACAAGTGTGATGCATTATTCAACTTTGCAACCCAATTCTTGTTATGCATCAAATAATCATTCCAAATCCAAGGTCATTTGCCAACCTAAACCCTCTTCATTCATCTGCTGTTACTCACCAATGGCGCCAGATCGCGCGGGCGATGACAAAAACGGTGTCGTCTCGTCTCTGCTACGGACACTGCAGCGCTCCACAACTTCCACCGAAACCCTAACACCACCTTCACTTCCTCCCGCCGGCGACTCACTTCACGCGCCGCCGCTTCCATCCCTTCCGTTCGACCTCGTGGTGGAAATCCTCTGCAGACTCCCGGTAAAGCCCCTCTTGCAATTCCGCTGCGTATGCAAATCCTGGAAATCTTTAATCTCCGATCCCAAATTTGCCAAAAAACACCTCCATTCTTCACCGTCAGACTTCATCCGCCACCGCCTCATCGTAAACCACCATTCCGACGACAGCGGGTTCCGTGCTTACCCTCTCCTCTCCGTTTTCAACACCGTGCCTGCCGCCGCCACCGCCACTCAGCTTGAGTACCCTCTGATCATTCAGAAATTTAACTATGTAATCGTTGGCTCTTGCAATGGCGTCCTCTGTTTTTTCATCGATCGGAGCTTTGCTCTTTTATGGAACCCTTCCACTCGAAGATTCAAGAAATCGCCGTCTCTGGAAAATCCACGCCTAAAAGATAGTTTCACAAAATACGGTTTCGGTTATGATCATTTTGCTGACAGTTACAAAGTAGTTGCAGTTTTCTGCTATGAAGATGGTGATAGTGGTCTTTACAAAACACAAGCCAATATTCATACTTTAGGTACACATTGTTGGAGGAGGATTCAAGAGCTCCCTTGTGTCCCTGTTCAATCAGCAATATTTGTGAGTGGCACTGGCACGCTTAATTGGTTGGCGTCTGATGATAATCGGTCCGAATCTGTTAATAATTGGATGGAATCTAGGGCTATTATTATTTCTCAGGATTTGAGGAAGGAGTGTTATCAAAAACTTTTGCTGCCTGATGATTATGGACATGATGATGGTGGAAAAGGGCCTTTGAATTTGCAGGTGTTGAGGGATTGCTTGTGCTTGTGCGTCCATTCTTTCGATTCCGGGAGTTGTGATATTTGGTTTATGAAGGAGTATGGAAGTAAAGAGTCTTGGACTAAATTATTCATCGTTCCTAACCCGGATGGATGTTTCTCGTTCACCAAACCTTTTCATATTTCTAAGGAAGATGAAGTGCTGGTGATTAAACTTGAAATCATATATCTTTACAATTCTAGAGACAACACTTTCAAAATTTACCCAATTCAAAACATCGAAGATTGGATGATCCCAGTGGTCTATGTAGAAAGTTTGATATCGCCTTGTTTTTGATATTAGGATGTAGATGCTATGGTTGAAGAATCCTTCAATCAATTAACTAGACCTTACATGTTTTCATTTTATGCTTGTTCTAATTACTTTTTTATCATGGTTAATTGAAATTTGACAGAGTCTGCAACTTGAGAAATTAATATGCTAATTTCAGTTAGAGTTTGTTGTTTCTTTTGTCTTGTATTCTACTTTTTGTAATTCACAATCATGCATTGCTTTAGGTGGTTAATGGTTTAGTTTTCTAATATTTATCTTGAATATTGTAGAACTTGTATCTAAGTTCAGTCTACCTGTTGCAATTCCATGGTCACCATGTTGGAGTAGTTTGTGCAGTTATAGAACTCACTGTTTAAAAGTTTGTTTCCTTAATTTTTTCCAAATTATGATTTCTATTTCTCTGTTATGAGTTCTGTAATCTTGTTGACAATATGGAGTTCTGATTCCGGCAGCTATAATTGTTGGTTCATTTTTGCTTCCATTAAGCAATGTCTTCATGAAGTGAACATAATCATGTTGACAATGGGGGATCAATGATCTATGATGGCATTTGGCTATAGCTTTTACAGGTCAGGTGAGTGCCTTTGCATTTGATTCCTGTATTTCCTTTCTCCTTCTAGATCACTAAGTTCACTCCTTTCTCCTTACTGTTATCATCCTTAATGGAGTGGAAGGCTTGGTAGAAAGAGTTACCACTGACCATTCCCACTAAAATCAAAGTCATAATTGACAATGAGAGTTGAATAATCATGATAGGGCATTATAAACCTTTTAGGTGGTGTTACATAACTCTCAGATTGTGCTTTGATTATCTTATGTTTTTTTTTAAATGAAGGAACTTATTATGAAAATTAGCAGCGTAATATGGTGAATTTATTTGCAGATAACTAGATAAGTAATGAAAGAAGTAGACTTTTGGGCTTTTTTTCTTTCTTTCTCCATTGTTTTCTATGATTGTTGCTTCCATTAATTATTTGTGAGGTAATGGGTCCAAGAAGGTTGGTTAAATGGTGCAAATATTAAAACTGTTGGTCTTTGTAGTAATAATAAAGAAAATTCTATTATTTTATTAAATTTAATTTGAGGTGAGTTTGGGAGGTGGTGGTTTGATTCGGGACAAGAATGGAACATGCTTGGTGTGCTTCATGAGTTATGCGGGGGGGTCACCCATTCGTAGCAGGGCGCTACGTTAGGGTCTTTGCATTGCGTGAAGTTGTTGTTTTAGGCAAGTGATATATGAGGTGGACTGTGCCGAGCTAATTTCAGCTCTTGAGGATGGTGAGGGTCTGAGATTCCGTGTGGAGGGCCAGATACTTCGTGACACTAGAGACATGCTAGACAGTAGGGGTGGAAATGGGCCAGGCCAGGCCAGGCTTTACGTGGCCCAAGCCTGGCCTGCATTCACATCTCACGGCCTAAGTCTGGTCTGTGGCCTTTCATAGGCCGAATTTTCAGGCCTGGCCTGGCCTTTTAGAGGGTCTGGCCTGGCCTATGAGCCTGCTTAAAAGCCTAGTTAATAAAAAAAAATTACAAATGATAATTAACGACACTGTGTCTGCTTCAAAAGATAAATCCAGAAAATACTCCAACATAAATCCAAAAAATAACCAAGCAAAAACCCTTAAACTCAATATAATCAACGTCTTACAATTCCAGTAAAAGAAATCAATCTCAATAACAAGAAAAAAAAAAGAAAAAGAGAATGAATATGGACATCAATGGCAGCTCGTTGCCATCAAAATACTAGTCGCGATGAACCAAGTCTAGCCACCAACCCAGATCGTCCAAGCCACCATCTTCAACCCAAGCCTCCACTTCGTCAATGCAAACCAGTAACACAGGAACCATAACCATCGTCAAAGCGGCCACACCCCTCATCGCGGGTTCCAACCTCGAATCCTGTCAGGAACGCCGTCGCTGCAGAAGAAATCACCGACGTAGATCTCTTAGGCTCGTCGGAGCCGCTCTCTCTTTCCCGTTCTTGCCCCTTCGCTTCCCCTTCCTCAGTTCGCTACTTTCTCTCGCGCCTTCAAGGCCCCTATTTTCCCCTCTCAATCAATCTCTTCCTCTCTTCGTTTAAGCCTCACGCGTTTTTCTTCTTCTTTCTCTCCCTCTCTCGTTTTCATCTTCTTCTCGTCCCCTCTCTCTCAATTTCTGATGTGCGGCTGTGAATAAAAGAATAGGGAAGGAGAGGCTAGGGTTTGTAAAATGAGGGACTGAGGGTGAGGTTTTTTACAGTTGCTTTTTTTTTCCTTAAGTCTTAGCTATTTGGATTGGGCCTGCGTCTTTTTTTTCCTTCAAACAGGCCGGCCTGTTAGGCTGAATAGATTTTTTAACAAGCCTATGCCTGGCCTATTTACTTAATCAAGCTTTTTAAAAAGCCTAGGCTTGGCCTTTTTACTAAACGGGCCAGGCCAGGCCTTTAACGGGCCGGGCCGTAGGCCCCTGTCGGCAGCCTGGCCTATTCCCGCCCCTTCTAGTATTATGATTTTTTATACGCCTTATGTTGAGCTTGAGACCTTCCTGTTAAGGGATTCTCTTGTTATTCCTTAGTTTTGTTGTTAGTTTTCCAAAGCATAAATAAAAATATTGAAGGGTACTAAGCCCTCAGTTTCTATAAAGGTACTTGAGCAATGCCTAAAAAAAATTCCAAACTAACACGTCACCTCTAATTGATGAATGTCAAATGTTGAGGTGGAGCTTTGTCTGCCAACTCACAAATACCCAGGTCTAAAGTCACACTATTTTCAAAAGTTAAGGAGTTAATTGCTACATTTTGAAATGTAGGGAGTATTTGTACAATGGGCCAATGGGGTCACCATAAATTAGAGAACTATACTAGGGACATGGTGTTTATGGATAAAAGCTTTCCTAGCTAGATAGTTAGCGGTGACGGTACATTGTTGCTTACATGAACAAACACACAAGAAGAAAAATAAAGCAAACAAGCATATACAATCCTAGATAAGATAAGACAAGTATGATGGATTATTCAACTTTGCAACTCAAGTCTTATGAAGCATCAAACAATAATTCCAAACAGAAACATTCTAGATCCAAGGTCATTTGCCAACCTTAGAGCCCATTTGTAAGAGCACATCTTTGATAAAAGAGAAGAACTAGTCTCCAGCCCTGTTTCATTGTGCGCAACAAAGCCAAACCCTGAACCCTGCGATTGCTTTATTAAGTGTTGATTAGATGTAATTCCATTACTTAACACCAAATTTCGTACCCTCAATTTAAATGGAAGATGATTTTTTTTTGACAAGCCAAAGTATATTGAAATGAAGTACATGAGGTACTTCCACCCAATACAAAGAGTAGGAAACAAAGCAAAATAAGTTATCGAAATACAACAAAAAGCAACTCTACCTTTTCACAAAAAGAATCTCTTGGTAGCAAAACTAAAAAAAAAATGTATCGTTAAAACCTTACAAGGAAAAACCTTATTGGTAAAATTTGTAAGATGGAACAATATGCACATGGTGAAATGAAAACACTTAGGGATAATGGTCATATTAGTATCTCTGTTTGTAAGGCAGTTTGATTTTGGTCCCTCCCCATAAAATATTTCGGCCCTCATCCCTTCGACTGCACCTAGTTTGAAATTTGTCCTCATCGGAGGGCGGAACTCCGGCGAGGAGGTTGAGTGGCAGTCACGCGAACACATGGCTTGCTAACTGGATTAGTGAATCCAACCTGGATTTTCTTTTAAATAAATCATTTTCTTTAAGACACCCTAACACCTAATTAACCCTCAAACTAACCTTTGAGACTTGATTAAACCCCAACCCTAACAATTACCCAAAACTTAATCAGATCAGAATACCCATATCCCTAAATTAGAAACAGCAAGCCATCGTTTCTTCTCCTTCTTTCAAGGGTGTTTGAGTAGGAGGGGCAGAACCGCATTGAGCTTCCTCGCTATGGCGCCGGATAGTGACAACGAGGGCGATGACAGAAACGGCGCCGTCTCATTTCCGCCACGGGCACGGCAGCGCTTCACAACTTCCACCGAAACCCTAACACCACCTTCCTCTTCCAACCCTCCCGCCGGCGATTCACTTCACGCGCCACCGCTTCCGTTCGACCTCGTGGTGGAAATCCTCTGCAGACTCCCGGTGAATTCCCTCTTGCGACTGCGCTGCGTATGCAAATCATGGAATTCTCTAATCTCCGATCCCAAATTTGCCAAAAAACATTCACCCGCCACCACCTCATGACAAGCGACATGGACGACTCACGCAAGTACCGTCTCAAGGCTTACCCGCTCCTCTCCGTTTCCGACGCCGTGCCCGCCACCGCAACTCAGCTTGAGTACCCTCTGATATATGAAAGAGATCAAATCCTTGGCTCTTGCAACGGCATCGTCTGTGTTGCCAACCGTCAAGGAGGTTTTGCTGTTTTCTGGAACCCTTCCACTCGGAGATTCAAAAAGTCCCCACCATTGGAAAATCCACGGATACCTGGTAGTTACGCAGCATATGGTTTCGGTTATGATCATTTTGCTGACAGTTACAATGTAGTTGCAGTTTTCTGGTATGAATACAAAATGCGAGTGAAGGTTCATACTTTGGGTACAAATTGTTGGAGGATGATTCAAGACTTCCCTTCTTTTTGTGTCCCTCAATCAGCAGTATTTGTGAGTGGCAAGCTTAATTGGTTGGCACTGGCATCCGAATCTGTTGCGAATTTGCAGCGGGTACGTTGGGTTATTATTTCTCAGGATTTGGGGAAGGAGTGTTATCAAGAACTTTTGCTGCCTGGTGATTATGAAGATGATGGTGGGAAACAGGCTACGAATTTGCAGGTGTTGAAGGATTGCTTGTGCGTGTACATCCTTTCTCCCCGTCGCAGGATTTGTGATATTTGGCTTATGATGGAGTATGGAAGGAAAGAGTCTTGGACTAAATTATTCACTGTTCCTGACCCGAATATATGTTTCTCAGGCACCAAAATACTTCATATTTCCAAGGAAGATGAAGGGCTGGTGGTTAAAGAACATGGAATCTTATATCTTTACAATTTTAGAGACAACACTTTTAAAATTCTCCCAATTCGAAACATCGAAGATTGGACGGTCCCGGTGGTCTATGTAGAAAGTTTGATATCACCTTGTTTTTGATATTAGGATGTAGATGCTATGTTTGAAGAATCCTTCACTCAATTAACTAACTAGACCTTACATGTTTTCATCTTATGTTCGTTCTAATTACTTTTTGATCATTGTTAATTGAAAGTTGACAGAATCTGCAACATGAGAAACTGATATGTTAATTTCAGTTAGAGTTTGTTGTTTATTTCGTCATGTATTCTGTTTTAGTTTATTCGCAATCATGCATTGCTTTAGGTGGTTAATGGTTTAGTTTGCTAATATTTAACTTGAATATTGTAGAACTTGTATTTAAGTTCAGTCCACCCGTTTCAATTCCATGGTTATCATGTTGGAAAAGTCACCAAAATTGGAGTAGTCTGTGCAGTTATAGAAATCACTGTTTATTTAAAAGTTGGTTTCCTTATTGTTTTCCAAATTATGATATTTCTATTTCTCTGTTATGAGTTCTGTATTCTTGATGACAATATGGAGTTCTGATTCCAGCAGCTATAATTGTTGGTTTGGTTGTTTTTTTGCTTCCATTAAGCAATGCCTTCTTGATGTGAACATAATCATGTTAACAATGGGGCATCAATGAGCTATTATGGCAATTTGTTTATAGCTTTTAGAGGTCAGGTGAGTGCCTCCGCATTTAAGGATACTCGGGTATGCCTATCCAATATTTTGCATGAGAAGCATTCATGATTTTAAATGTTGCTAATTTGGTTCCTCCCTTAAGGTATAATAGTCAGTGCTATTGATTGTTTTTTGGTGGCTACTTGGCAATGGCATCCAATATTTTTATTTGTATGCTTGCACTTTTAAAGGAAGTACTGGTTTGTCGCTTTTTGTTATTGAGATATGGGTGGCAGGCAGTTGATATTGTAATGTTAGTTGCTAACTATGCTGTGTTTGTGACATGATTTAAATATGTATGAGATGAAAGTAAGGGAAGTTCTTATTAGCAGTTAATGCAGTGTTTAAAGTGGACAACAAGCTTGCAAAAATGATTCTTTCAGCGTCTGTTTTCCTTCAACTCTTTGATGCCACTGTGATTCTCAGAGAGTCTCTTTTACGTTGGCATCACAGGGCACTGCCAGCTTTAGGTGAACTAGTTCCTCTCAATTTTTTGTGCTCCTTAATGTTTACAAGGGAAGCCTTGACTTTAAGCCAATAAACTGGTTTTGACATGATAATTGTAATGTATTGTCAGCCTGAGTGTTGATAAAATGCCATAGATGAATGCAGAGGTTCTTAATCTATCTCAATGAAAAATCCAAGTATTTAGCAGTATTAGCAATCATTTTCATTTTCTTTCTGCTGTTACAAATTCTAATTTGGGTTTAAATACATGGACCATGGTGCTGGTGGGTTTTGAATCCATTGTTGCACCTTCAAGTCCTGTTCTTCTGCGCTATGAGTGTGCCACTATTACCGAAGTACATTGACTGGTTACCACATTTCAGCTGATAATTACTGATTTGTATATTTGTAATCATTTTGAGGAATTCTCCTCTAAGAGCATACAATTGTTTTATGCATATAAGGTTTTACTGGCTTGAGAAGGTTGTAATTCCAACTGCAAGACCAAAGGGGCTTCTTCTAGTTCTAGTGAGGGTACTTTTTGCCCGAGGATTGATTTCTTATCCTTGTTTAGATACCCATTATGGGAAGCTAGTGTTGTCCCTTAAGAATCCAGTGGTCTGCAATATTCAAACTTTGTATATGTACAAAAATGAAATTTAAATTCTATTCAGTATTTCCCTCTCAATTGGACAGAGATCCTTTACTTGTATTCTAGATTTAATTATCCAGATACAGGACAAAGTACAAATCCAATCAAAACCTCAATTGAACGTTGGTTACATTTTCCTTTTTAACATTTAACATTGTTTACATCGTTACCTTCTGATTACTGAGTGAACATGTAACTTTATGTAACCTACCTTGTTCATGCAGCTTATGGAGAAAGAAGTGGACTAATTTAACTCTCTTGTCTTGCTCTCGATCAGTTTCTTCGGAGCATGTTCCTGTAACGTTGAATGGAGTCAAGCCTCTGCATCCTCTATTGCTGCTTAAAGCTTTTGATAAAATCATCGGCCCTCGCGAGTCGCGTCCACACCTTTCTCCTCTTCCATTAACCCCGTAGCATTGGGTCCAGATCCTTTCTCAGTTTTCAGCGAATTTGATCTCCGGAAGTTCAGAGACACAATCTGCTCCAGGAATGATGGAGCGCGGGGAAGTTGATTCCGGCCCGGCTGGAGCTGCAGGGTTCTGAATTTCATAGGAAGGAGATTGGGGGTTAATTAAAATTTAATTATTCTAGTTTTTTTATTTAGAAAAATACACGTAATTTCATTAAATGATGTGACATGACCACATAGGATCCATAGTAACACCTGAGCATGGCGACCGGAGATTGATCGGAGGCAGAGATTGTCTCCAACCATTTAAGGTAGTATGAGAGCGTATTTGGGAAGATTTTCTAGTGAGGGATGAAAATCAAATTTTTCTCAAAAGTTCAGGGACCTTTTTCACAATTAACCCAAAAATTTAATGGCCTACAATTATGGCAAATTGGCAATTGATAGCGTGGGTTATTGAACAAGTTTAAAACAATCTTAATGGCATTGGAATAAGGTTAAATCAATTTCATCTGCTGTTTCTCACCAATGGCGCAAGATAGCGATTGCGAGGGCGATGATAGAAACGACGTCGTCTCATTTCCGCCACGGGCACGGCAGCGCTTCACAACTTCCACCGAAACCCTAACACCACCGTCACTTCCTCCCGCCGGTGACTCACTTCACGCGCCGCCGCTTCCGTTCGACCTCGTGGTGGAAATCCTCTGCAGACTCCCGGTGAATTCCCTCTTGCAATTCCGCTGCGTATGCAAATCCTGGAATTCTCTCATCTCCGATCCCAAATTTGCCAAAAACCACCTCCATTGTTCACCGCCGGACTTCACCCGCCACCACCTCATGGGAAGCGACATCGAGGACGAGGACTCATACAACTACCGTCTCAAGGCTTACCCTCTCATCTCTGTTTTCAACGCCGTGCCTTCCGCCGCCACTCACCTTGAGTACCCGCTGATATATACAAGAATTATTGATGAAATCGTTGGCTCTTGCAACGGCATCGTCTGTGTTGCCAACCGTCAAGGAGGTTTTGCTGTTTTCTGGAACCCTTCCACTCGGAGATTCAAAAAGTCCCCACCATTGCAAAATCCACGGATACCTGGTAGTTACACAGTATATGGTTTCGGTTATGATCATTTTGCTGACAGTTACAAAGTAGTTGCAGTTTTATGCTATAAAAGTGGTGATGATGGTCTTTGCAAAACACAAGTGAAAGTTCATACTTTGGGTACAAATTGTTGGAGGATGATTCAAGACTTCCCTTCATGTGCCCCTGTTCAATCAGCAATATTTGTGAGTGGCAAGCTTAATTGGTTGGCAAATCAGTCTGAATCTAGGCTTATTATTTCTCAGGATATGGGGAAGGAGTGTTATCAACAACTTTTGCTGCCTAATGATTATGGTCAATATGATGGTGGGAAAAAGGCTTTGGATTTGCGGGAGTTGAGGGATTGCTTGTCCGTGTCCGTCTATTCTTTCGATTCCGGGAGTTGTGATATTTGGCTTATGAAGGAGTATGGAAGTAAAGAGTCTTGGACTAAATTATTCACCGTTCCTAATCCGGACGGAAGTTTCTCGTTCACCAAACCATTTCATATCTCTAAGGAAGATGAAGTGCTGGTGGTTAATGATGGAATCGTATATCTTTACAATTCTAGAGACAACACTTTCAAAATTTTCCCAATTCAAAATATCAATGATTGGATTGTCCCAGTGGTCTATGTAGAAAGTTTGATATCACCTTGTTTTTAATATTAGAATTATCTCAATTCAAAACAGCAATGATTGGATTGTCCTAGTGGTCTATGTAGAAAGTTTGATATCACCTTGTTTTTGATATTAGGATTTTGATGCTATGTTTGAAGAATCCTTCAATCAATTAACTAGACCTTACATATTTTCATTTCATGTTCTTCTAATTACTTTTGATCCTTGTTAAATGTCAGTTGACAGAATCTGCCACATGAGAAACTGATATGTTACTTTCAATTTGAGTTTGTTATTTCTTTCGTCATGTATTCTGCTTTTTATAATTTCCAATCATGCATTGTATTAGGTGGTTTTTCGGTTTAGTTTTCTAATATTTAACTTGAATATTGTAGAACTTGTATTTAAGTTCAGTCCACCTGTTGCAATTCCATGTTCACCATGTTGGAGTAGTTTGTGCAGTTATAGAACTCACTGTTTAAAAGTCAGTTTCCTCAATATTTTCCAAATTATGATTTCTATTTCTCTGTTGAGTTCTGTAATCTTGATGATAATATGGAGTTCTGATTCCAGCAGCTATAATTGTTGGTTCATTTTTGCTTCCATTAAGCAATGCCTTCTTGATGTGAATCATGTTAATAATGGGGGATCAATGAGCTATGATGGCAATTTGGCTATAGCTTTTAGAGGTCAGGTAAGTACCTTCGTCTTTGATTCCTGTATTTCCTTTCTCCTTCTAGGTCACTGATTTCATTTGGACTTGACCTCCATTTTTTCTGTCACCATCCTTAATAGAGTCACCACTGACCATTCCCACTAAAATCAAAGTCATAATTAACAATGAGAGTTGAATAATAATGACAGCCAAAGGATACTAGCTATCTAATATTTTGCATAAGAAGCTTTCATGATTTTAAATGTTTCTAGTTCAGTTCCTCCCTTAAAGTATAAGAGTCAGTGCTACTGATTGTTTTTTGGTGGCTACTTTGCAATTTGCATCCAATATTTTATTTGTATGCTTGCACTTTTAAAGGAAGTACTTGAAAGTAGGAGAAATTGTATTATTACTTCTTAATCAGAATACAAAGGGTAATTACATTATATAGAAGAAGACTAATCCTAAATAAGGAAATAACTAATTATGTACACAATCTCCTAATAAGAGAATAAATCTCCTAATACTGAATATAATCTTCTAATAATAATTCTTATATTAATTCCTTATTTACAACACCCCCCTCAAGCTGGTGAATGAATATCTATCATTCCCAGCTTGCAAGTAAGCTCTCGAAACCGCTCCAAGGGAAGTCCTTTGGTGAGCACATCAGCCAACTGAAGTCCTGAGGGGACATACTGTGTAGATATTAGACCACTATCCAATTTCTCTTTGATGAAGTGCCGGTCTATCTCTATGTGCTTTGTTCTGTCGTGTTGGACTGGATTATGAGCAATACTAATGGCAGATTTATTATCACAGAAGAGTCTCATGGGAGCTTCATACTTTATTTTCAAATCATCCAGTATGATCTTCATCCACAACAGTTCACAAACTCCTTGAGCCATGGCTCTAAACTCTGCCTCTGCGCTTGATCTAGCAACTACATTCTGCTTCTTGCTCCTCCATGTAACTAAATTTCCACCAAAGAACATACAATATCCTGTAGTGGATCTCCTGTCAACAATTGACCCTGCATAATCTGCATCAGTATAAACCTCCATAGACAACTGCTCACTCTTCTTGAACAGCAGACCTCTCCCTGGACTTGCCTTCAGATACTGCAAGATTCTATCCACAGCCTGTAAGTGTCTCTCCTGTGGGTCATGCATGAATTGACTGACAACACTAACAGGATAAGCTATGTCAGGCCTAGTGTGAGATAGATAAATGAGCTTCCCCACAAGTCTCTGATATTGAGCCTTATCAACCCTAAGGTCCTCCTCACTACTTCCAATCTTGTGGTTTTGCTCTATAGGCACTCCAATGGGCTTACAACCCAATTTACCAGTCTCTTTGAGAAGATCAAGGACATACTTTCTTTGAGATATGAAAATCCCTTGCTTCGAGTATGCCACCTCCATACCTAGGAAATATTTCAGTTTTCCAAGATCCTTCATTTCAAATTGGGCTGCCAACTGTTTCCTCAGATTCTGCTTCTCAAGTTCATCATTACCTGCAATGATCATATCGTCTACATAGACTAACAGAAGAGTGAGTTTACCATTTTGAGTATGTTTGATAAAGAGGGTATGATCACCTTGGCTTTGTTTATAACCCAGAGACACCATAGCATTAGTGAATCTCCCAAACCAAGCTCGGGGTGACTGTTTGAGCCCATATAGGGCCTTCTTCAGTTTGCACACCTTATTTCTTCCTGAAGTAGGGTCATACCCCGGTGGAATCTCCATATACACCTCTTCCTCCAAATCTCCATGCAAGAAAGCATTTTTAACATCAAACTGTTGCAACTCCCAATCAAAATGAGCTGCTAAGGAAAGAATGATCCTTACAGTGTTCATTTTTGCTACCGGAGCAAATGTCTCTTCATAATCAATTCCATAGGTCTGGGTGTATCCCTTTGCAACTAGCCTCGCCTTATACCTGTCAAGTGTGCCATCAGATCGGTACTTCACGGTATAAATCCACCTGCAACCTACTGTCCTCTTGTCATTTGGCTTCTCAACAATCTCCCAAGTTCCATTTTTGTCCAGTGCATGCATCTCTTCATTCATGGCTTGAATCCAGTTCTTATCTTTTAATGCTTCTTGTACTGATGTAGGGACTCTAATAGAGTCAATAGCTGAAATAAAACTCTGATGCTGCACAGAAAGATTTTGAGTAGACACAAACTGGGATATAGGGTACTTGGCACAAGAACGTTTTCCTTTTCGTAAGGCAATAGGTAAGTCATCAAGGTTATGCTCATAGGAATTACTAGGCTCAGGGTTCGCAACACTTACCTCAGGATCAGACGATTGGACTTGTTGTTGGATCAGGACGGGTTTTACTTTCCGCTGGTACTTTATCCTGAACCTGTCAACATTATTCTGATCTGGTACTACTTCAGAACCATTGTCATCATTCTCATCTGGTACTAGTTCAGGACCATTGTCATCATTCTGATTTGGTACTAGTTCAGGACCATTGTCATCATCATCACTGTCCTCAGTGATAGGAATAGAGGAAAGCATCAAGGGATCCTGTAGAAGAGGAATAACAGACAATTCTGGAGACTCAACTTCCTGAGTATTCCCCCCCTGAAGCTGAGGATTGGGATAAAAAGACTCTGATTCTTGAAAAGTAACATCCATGGATATATAGACACGACGACTAGGAGGATGATAACACTTGTAGCCCTTTTTATCTGAGGCATATCCTATAAAGATGCACTTAATAGCCCGAGGATCTAACTTACCCCGATGATGACCGTGAACATGGACAAAGGCGGAACAACCAAATACACGACTTTGAAGACCTGACTTAATGGGCACAGACGGAAAGAAGCTAGTCATAACCTGCACAGGACTAACACTAGATAAAACCCTAGAAGGTAACCTATTAATTAAATAAGCAGCAGTCAAGACAGCTTCCCCCCAATAAAACTTAGGAACATTCATTTGAAAGAATAAAGCTCGAGTGATTTCAAGAAGATGACGATTTTTCCTTTCAGCAACCCCATTTTGTTGTGGGGTGTCAACACAAGTCAACTCATGAACCACACCATTTTTTGTAAGAAATTCAGAAAAATTCTTGTTAACATACTCTTTCCCATTGTCTGACCTTAACCTCTTAATAGGTTTCCCAAACTGTGTTCTAATCATGTGGAAAAAGTTAACAAATAATTGAAACACCTCAGACTTATCTTTCATAAGAAAAACCCATGTAATCCGAGTACAATCATCAATAAAAGTAACAAACCATTTTGCACCAAAAACATTAGAAATGGACGAAGGTCCCCACACATCAGAGTGAACAAGATCAAAAGGTTGAGCACATTTATTATTACTAGGAAGAAAAGTTGAACGATGATGCTTAGAAAACTGACAAACATCTCAATGAAAAGATTCGACTGACACTTTTGAAAATAAATGGGGAAACATGGTCCTAAGAATACTAAAAGGAGGATGCCCAAGACGCTTGTGCCGCAACCATATTTGAGAAGTATTCCAGGACTCTGAACTCGTCTGATGACACTTGCTTTCCTCGTGCCGCAGACAGTATAACCCGTCCTGTTCCTTAGCAATCCCAATTATCTGTCCCGTGGCAAGATCCTGAAAAACACCATGTGAGTGGAAAAAGGTTACAGCACAGTTCAAGTCTCGAGTGAGTTTATGGATGGACAAAAGATTGTTAGAAAGCTTTGGGACATGAAGCACATGCTTTAAGGGAAGAGATGGACTAAGGTGAATATTACCACATCCCGTAATCTGGTTTTGGGATCCATTAGCAACAGTGATATAGTGTTTTTCAGGGTAAGTGGAATAAGAAGATAAATGTGAGGGGTGAGGTGTCATATGATCTGTAGCACCAGAGTCAATAATCCAGTCATTTTCAGTACTCAAAGCATTAAGAGATAAGAAGGTAGAACTCTTACTAGTCATTGTGAGAGAACAAGAACCAGAGGGCTTACTCAATGAGTCCATAAAAGCTCTCAGACGCTCCAATTCTGCTTTGCTAAGGCTAGGGACATCTTCTGCTGGTGGTACAGGTGGGACTTCACCATCATTTTCCATGTCAGAAGTTGTGTGATTTGCGCGCCTCTGCGGAGCACCTTTGGACCCCCTCATACGTCTAAGGACGTTTTCCCTTCCATAAAGTTTGAAACAGTACTCTTTGGTGTGACCAGACCTCTTACAGTAAGTGCAACGATCATCACGGTTGAAGAGATCATCACGGTTGAAGCGATCATCACGGTTGGGGCGATCATCACGGTTAGGGTGTCCGGAAGAGGTGGATCCTTTTATGGGACCCTTTCCAGAGGCTAAGGCTGAACCATCAACTGATTTGTCTTCCACCATCACTGTCCTCCTAGTTTCTTCACCACGAACTATAAAGAACACCTCTGAGAGAGAAGGGAGTTGCTCTTTACCCAAAACTTGGACCCGAATCGGATCAAATTCAGAGTTAAGCCCAGAGAGAAACTTAAAGATTCGCGCTTTTTCAATAAATTTATTCAATGTTGTGGAGTCAGCATCACACTTCATCTTTAGATTTTGATACTGATCTAATTCAATCCATAGACCATTCAAGGTCCCATAGTAATCTGTCACGGAGAGAGTTCCTTGCTTAGAATTGAAAACTTTATTTTCCAATTCATAACAAGCTGAGAGATCTTGTTTCTTAGAATATGCCTGTGCCAGATTATTCCAAATCTCCTTAGCAGTAGGGAAAAACATATAATTCCGGCTAATTTCCGGAATCATGGAGTACCAAAACCAGGTCATAATAAGAGAATTCTCTTCACGCCATGTGTCATATTGTGGATCAGTTTCAGCAGGGGCTTTTTCTTCAATATAACTGATTTTCTTGCGACTTATGAGAGTGTGACGGATGAGCTCAGACCATTGGAGGTAGTTGCGCCCATCCAAGCGAAAGGAACCTTGTAATACCGGGAGATCTTTGTGGGTCAAAGGTGGAAGAGAGACTTTCACTCCAGAAGTGAGTTTCTCCTTAGGTATGGGAATCTCGTCTCCAGACATACTGAGAGATGTTACTGTAGAAGGGAAACAAGAGGAAAAATAACAGAAACAGAGAAGATTGCACTCTCCTTGAATGGAAGAACCAAAGGCTTCTCAAGAAAAAACACCAACAAAGTGAGGAAACGACCCTCAGAACAAGACCAAAAGGCACGGGGAACCCTCTCTGTGCAATCGGAGTAACGAACAGAGGATGGCAGGCCGGTGATGAAGAGCACAGGCCTCCAAACGGTATAAGCCAACAGTGGCAAAACAGGAAACGTTACCAGATAAAAGGGCCGTAATAAGACGGCAAGGGTTTTTTTCGCAGAAGCAGAACTCCCAAGATCGGGAGCTCTGATACCAACTTGAAAGTAGGAGAAATTGTATTATTACTTCTTAATCAGAATACAAAGGGTAATTACATTATATAGAAGAAGACTAATCCTAAATAAGGAAATAACTAATTATGTACACAATCTCCTAATAAGAGAATAAATCTCCTAATACTGAATATAATCTTCTAATAATAATTCTTATATTAATTCCTTATTTACAACAGAAGTACTGGTTTGTTGCTTTTTATTTTTGAGATATGGGTGGCAGGCAGTTGATATTGTAAAGTTAGTAGCTGTCTCTGCTGTGTTTGTGACATAATTTAGATATGTATATTATGTTCCACTTGATATATAGATTATGGACTATTGTAATGGATTTGATCTGATTTCCCATGATGTTTATTGATGATGATTCAGGTTAATATATTTGTCTGCATTGATTCAATTGTGTTTTTATTCTTTATTACTACTGATACAGTTATGTCATGTGAGTGGACAATGAGATGAAAGTAAGGAAAGATCTTATTAGTAGTTAATGCTGTGTTTAAGCAATAAGGTGGACAACAAGCTTGCAAAAGTGATTCTTACAGAATCTCTTTTCCTTTAACTCTTTGATGCCACTGTGATTCTCGGAGAGTCTATTTTAAGTGGGCATCACAGGGCACTGCCAGCTTTAAGTGAACTAGTTCCCTGTTCCCCTCAATTTTTTGTGCTCCTAAAGGTTTACAAGGGAAGCCTTGACTTTGAGCTAATAAACTGGTTTTGGCATGATAATTGTAATGTATTGTCAGCCTGAGTGTTGATAAAATGACATATATGATTTAAGAGGATCCCAATCTATTTCAATGAAAAATCGAGTATTTAGCAGTATTAGCAATCATTTTCATGCCATAGGTGAACTGAGACAATCAATTCACCAACTTCTTTCTGCTGTCATCTTACACTGCTTACAAAATCTAATTTGGGTTTAAAACTTCAAATACATTGACCATATTGAAAGCTGCTAGTGGGTTTTGAATTCATTGTTGCACCTTCCACTCCTGTTCTTCTGAGCTATGCTCGCGCCACTATTACTGAAGTTCATTGACTGGTTACCACATTTCAGCTCATAATTACTGATTTGTATATATGTAATCATTGCTCAAGGAATCCTCCTCTGAGAGCATACCAATTTTTGTATGCATATAGGTTTTATTGGTTTGAGGTGGTTGTAATTCCAACTGCAAGACCAAAGAGGCTTCTCCTAGTTGCAGTGAGGGTAGTTTTTGCCTGAGGATTGATTTCTTATCCTTCTTTAGATACCCAATAGGAAGCTAGTGTTGTCCCTTAAGAATCCAATGGTCTGCAATGTTCAAATTTGTATATGTAGAAAGATGAAATCTGAATTCTATCAGAATTTCCCTCTCAATTGTACAGAGATCCTTGTATTCTATATTTAATTATCTAGATACAGGACAAAGTACAAATCCAATCAAAACCACAATTGAATGGTGGTTACATTTTCCTTCTTAACATGTAACATTACATCGTTACTTTTTTACTATTGTGTGAACACGTAACTTCATGCAACCTAACCTTGTTCTCTACTGCAATGGAATAATAATCTATCAATTGATTCTTCACTGTAATCAGTTCAAACTTCATGCAGCTTGTGAAGAAAAAAATGGACCAATTTAATTCTCTTGTCTTGCTCTCAATTTCTTCGGAGCATGTTCCTGTAACGTAGAATGGAGTCAAGCCTCTGCATCCTCAATTGCTGCTTAAAGCTTTTGATAAAATCATCAGCCCTCGCGTCCACGCCTTTCTCCTCTTCCATTAACCCCGTAACATCGGGTCCGGATCCTTTCTCGGATTTCACCGAATCTGATCTTCGGAAATTCAGAGACACAATCCGCTCTAGGAACGATGGAGCGCGAGGAAGTTGATTCCAGTCCGGAGCTGCAGGGCTCTCAGTTTCACAGGAGGGGACCTGGTCGAGCCCATCGCAGGGAAGTTGATTCTGGCCTAGCTCATTCGGGTCCCGGTCCGGAGCTGCAGGGTTCGCAATTTCACAGGACGAGGGGACCCGGTTGAGCCGGGGCGAGTCGCTGTTCTGGACCGGGTCAACAACGCTCCTCTGGGATTCTGACACGGTTGCTGCTGGTTTGATTTTACAGCAACCGAGTCCGAAGGAGGTGACTCGGTCTAGCAGGGAGGGGGAAGGGGCGCCGCACGAGTCGAGTTGCCTTCTTTTTTGACAAGCGGAACGAGAGGTGATAGCGATGGTGCCGATGACAAGGTTGAGCAAGATGAATAGACACGACGGTGTGAGCCAACTAGCTATCATAGTAGCATATACTGAAGTAATTGAAGCACCTCCTTCTTCAGCTTCAGCACCCATGAGATTAATTCTACTAATTCCGTGTTTGTTTCCAGATGAATGATGTTGATATCTGTGATAACTGTTTCTCTTTCTTCAGGTGCTTGTGTTTTTCTCTCTTGTTGCAGAGAATGAATGAATGGTGGTGCAATGCAGTGTTTACAACTCTTTGTTTATATAAAAATATGAAGACGTTAACTTCCATTCATTTCATCAGCTGTTTCTTTTTTATCCGTTTGCTCAAACGTCAGGTGATACGTAAATAATTAATTAATTGTTCCTAATTCTCTATTATAGTATTATATTATTATCAAGTAGCATGATTATTTATTTAAATGTAACGTGTTAATTGACTCTGGTTTGGGATGATTAGGAGAATGTAACGCAAAGGCCGGTGCTGGATGGAGAGGATCTTAATTTGATGACTCCTCACAATTTGTCACATTACTAGATATTTTTCATTAACCACTACATATGCTGTTTATTTTACTTACTTATGTTTTTAATCAATCTATATATCTCACCTTCACATAATACACATGTTTATTAAATTAATTCTTGGAGGAATTCGCTGCATTAGTCATTTTTTAAAAGAAAATGGTGATTTTGAACATTGTTAATTTCGTCTTTTCTAGCGGACAAACATGACTGCACAGGGTCATGCATGAATATATATTTTACCACTATATAATTATGAGTGATTTAGACTTAATTTGGGTGTGTAATGATGCCTTTAGGAACTTGGTTCGAGCTTGTTCAGCCTTACCATCATCGTTCGTAGTTATCCTTAGACGGTTGGTTAATTTATAGACACTTGTTCTGTTAGCTAGCTAATGGATGTCAGCATCTACATGTCTTTTGGAATTATTTTGGTATCGTAAGCTTTTCAAACACCACCTAATAGGGTCTTCACTGCTCGTAATTTGAATAGATTGTTGGGTAATGTCTAGGGTGCTTCCTGGGGCTTTATCAAAATTAAGTAAAATAATGATTATTAATTGAAAAAGGCGGCACAAAAATCTTATGAGGGGCAAAAATATATTTGGCTTAATCCTCAAATTAGTCCCTGTCTTTGTTTCGCCGTCTGAACCAGGTCCCTGACCGAAAAAAATTTGTGGCATCAATCCCTCTTATTAAAAAATGTTTGGAGCCCGTCCTCGCCGGAGCTCGGAGCTCCGGCGAGGGATGAAGTGGCATGCTGACTATTTAAATAAAGGTGACGTGACACTTAAAAAATAAAAAAAATAAAAAAATAATATAACTTAATATAATAAACACATAATTAACCTAATTAAACTTAATTTGATCCTAATTCCCCCAAACTTATCCTAATTCTCTCTCCCAAATTAACCCAATTCCCAATTGCCTCAATTGAAATTAGGGTTCATCTGTTCTTCCTCTTCTTCTCCTCTCCTCTCACTTCTCCCACCACATCCCAATCTTCATCTTCTTCTTCTTCTCCTCTCCTCTCACTTCTCCCACCACGTCCCAATCTTCTGCCCATAACATTATTGCCCACTTCTTCCTTCTCTATAAAAAGAAACACTCGGAAGTTCTTCACCATCCCATTCCGCCATGGATTCAAGCTCTGGTAATGAAGTATCCGTCGATTTCTCCCCCCGCGCCAAAATCCACAAAGACGGTCGCGTAGAGAGACTCATAGGTTTGCTTGGTTTGTTTCTTCCGCTCTTCCTAGTCCGATCATCAACATCCTCCCTTTCCTCTTCGATATTCTTATGGTTTCAGGGGTGGAGGGAGGAGGAAGCAAGCAAGCCAGATCGAAAAGAAGAAGAGGAAGCTTTGTTTCATACCCATAGCAAATCTGTCTTCTGCTTCTTATCTTCTCCTTCGTTCTAGATGGGATTTGTGGGCTCCATTTCTGGGTGAGGGTGGGTTTCTGTGGTTTGCTGCGGGTGAGGCTGGGGATGGGGGTGGGGGTGGGTTTCTGTGGTGGGTTGCAGGTGAGGGTGGGGATGGGGGTGGGTTTCTATTGCGGGTTGCAGGTGAGGGTGGGGTGGGTTGCGATGGGTTCTGGGTGGGGGTGGGTTTCAGGGGTGGTTTGTAGGTGATGGAGGGATGGTTCAGAAGCTTTGTTTTGGAAGAGGTGAGGGAGGGTTGCAGGTGAAACTGGAACTGGAACAAGGAACCTGAGGAAGAAGATGAGACTGGAACATGAAGATCTCCCTGGTTGGTTCTGATTTGGGGATTTTGATTTGGGGTTAATTAGATTTGGGTAATTAAGTTAGGGTTAGGATTAGAAATAGTTAATTTATGTTAATTAAACCTTATTTTTTATTTTTTATTTTTTTTAGTGCCATGTCATCTTTATTTACACAGTCAGCGCGCTACATCATCACTCGCCGGAGCTCGGAGCTCCGGCGAGGACTGGCTCCAAACATTTTTGAACAAGAGGGATTGATGCCACAAATTTTTCCTGTCAGGGACCTGGTTCAGACGGCGAAGCAAAGACAGGGACTAATTTGAGGATTAAGCCTAAATTTAAATACTATTCTATTTGAAAGTTTTTTTCTTCGGAGGGCGACTCCCCCATTTTCCACTACCTAGTTTTGCTTGTGGGTGGTTCAGTAAAAAAGTGAACTACCATGATTCAGTTAAAATATGGTTCATTTTGGGAGGATGGTCTTAGCTATGGTGGTTGTGACACAGTTTGTGGAGTTGAAGGGGAGGAATCGCCGCCAAGGAAGCGATGTGTCAAAATTGGAAGAGGGTTGGACCTTAATGTTTGGCTTAAGTTTAAAAATTATTCATTGGTTAAAATATTACTCCCTCCGGTCCTATTTATAAGCATGAAAGAGAAGAACAATTTTTGTCCTTTTTATAAGAATCAAATGAAAGTTTGAACTATATTAATTATTATTTTTCAATGATGCCCTTATTAATTCTAACTTGTAAAATGTGTCTCATTAATTATTCTCTCTCTTTCTCACTTTTCAACACTAATAACAAAGGGTAATTTTGGAAGTTTATTTTGATTCAATACATATTTAATGCATTTTATCTAATTTAACTACATTTCTTAAACTATGTGAATTTTTTTTTGTTGCTTATAAATAGGACCGGAGGGAGTAGTAAAAACTTAAAAAAATAAGGTTGTTTAGTTTTTACACTTAAATATCCCTATTACTAGGCAATTTCTTTGGTATCCCTTTAAACAAACCTTTTAGTCGTGTTTCTTAACAATAAACAATAAACTTTTTAAAATTTAAAAATTAATCATTTGTATGGTAAAAAATGAACTAAAGTGTATTATACCCTCTTACTAGATATCATACTCCGTGCGATGCACGGACTTACTTAAAATATTGTTTAACATTATATAAAAATTATAATAGTTAAATAATTAAAATTAAATTTTTTTCACTATAAATATAAAAAAATTATGTCAATACATTTCAATAAATATTAGGCTTAAAAGCACTTTTGGTCCCCTACAAATGAGCTTTGTGCAAAAAGAGTCCCTAACCTTTAAAAATAGCATTCTTGATCCCAAACGTTACACTTCGTTAACAGTATTGGTCCATTTTCCTTATTCCGTTAGAAAACTAACGACTTGTGCTTACGTGGATTTTTTTAAAAAAATTTAAATTGATTTTTTAAACAACAAACCCAACAATCTTCTTCTTATCCTATGTAACAAAAAAATCCAAAAAAATCTTTGACGTTTTTCATGAAGCTTTTCCCAACAATTACTATCAAAACCACATCTCCCAACCTCAACCAACCCCATTAATACCCCAACCCCATCACTGAAACACTTTTCCCCCAAATCTTGTGAGAAACTCAAAAATTTCACAACAAAACCTAGAAACAATTTCTGGAAACGTTGTAAACGTTGGAGAAGTTGCAAGGATCGGCGATAAAACCCGATAAGGAGAAGAAATCAGAGAGAAAATAGACTGCAAAGCTAGAAATTAGAACGCTGGAGACATGTTTTCGAGCCGCACAGATCCAAAGATCACCTAAACCCAGAAACCACCGCTTCAATCAATCCCAAAAATCAACCAAACACAGAGATCCCAGAAATCCCCAATTTCCAAACCCTATCGCACAATGCTTGCTAACTTGGGTGGTGTTCAAGTTTCAACCTTGCTCCAGCTTCGAAACCCAGAAGCAATGAAAACCCAGGTTGAAACCTTCCTCACAATCTCGTACCACCACCATGAATAGCCAACGAAACCTTCGCACCACCTCAGCAAATTAAAATAGTTCTCTAGAATGGTAGATCTAGGGATCTCTGGAATTTCATCTTAGAAATCTTTCTCTTGATGGGTTTGCTGGAAGAAGGAGGAGAAGGAGCAGGGTGGTGGCCGACAACGTATCTAGGAGTGACGGGTTTGTTGAAATGGTAATGGAGAGAGAAGGAGACACAAGGAAATTACATAGTGTGAGTGTGCCCACATAGTTAATATTCAAGATCTGCTGAATACAGAAAATGGCCCTGGAACTTTTATGGATATTCCTTTTTGGAAGACAGTTTGTTGAATAAATAGAAAAGATATAGATATAAATTATTAATTTAAGATGAGTAAAAAAAATAGAAGGTTGTGGATTTTTTGGTTTTGAAGAAATTGAATTTTCTGGAATTTTTTTGATGAATGTAATGAAGATGATGTAAGGATGTAGGAAGAAGATGGAGAAGTTCATGAATTTTCTGAAAATTCCAGAAAACGTTAATTTTTGGATGGAAAAGTGAGGAGGGACCAAAACTGTTAACGAAGTATAACGTATGGGATCAAGAATGCTATTTTTAAAGGTTAGGGACTCATTTTACACAAAGCTCATTCGTGGGGGGACCAAAAGTGCTTTAAAGCCTAAATATTATTATAGTTCATTTTTTATAAATAATTAATATTACTCAAATTTAATTATTAGCATAAATAATTTTAACAATTAAATTTTTATTTATTTAACAATATGAAAAATTATTAAGTTAATTTGAAATATTTAAATTACTAAAAAAATGTTAAGTAGTAAGTGTTTAATGTCTTGAAATAAGTTTTAATATCATTTTTTTTTATATTTTTTACCTGGAAAAGCCATTTGGTGTGACATGTCAAGACCAAGAAGAATAAATTAATTTTAACTTTTTGAATTATAATAAGTGATAACTTAAATAACATTTTTTTTAAAAAAAAACCCAAAATATTATCTTATGAATTTAATATTTTTTAACTTATTTGGTTTGGGAGTATTTTCTCAGAGCCGATAGCCATGAGACTAATTCCTTGAGGTTCTACAATCACGTTAAATGGATAGACCAGGCCTCTCACAACAAACATTTATTCAACTTTGATCATTATTATTTTCTCTATTATGCTTCCTTGAGTAATTTTATTAATATATCATCGATAAAAAAACTTTTTTTTTCCGATAATGCACATATATGTTATAGTTAATATTAAATACCTTGTAGCAGCATTTTTCAATTTTAAAATAATTTTAATTTTTAATATTTGTAAAATGCAAAACTTGAATAATTTTAAATAAATATTTAATATTTGTCAAATGCAAATAAATATTTATTGTTTTATAGTTTAATGTATTTAATGTAAAACTCAAGTCTCCTTCACATTTTTTTTGGTACATCGGAAAGATAAGTTGCACTCGCCAGGAATCGATTCTTGGACCTCCCACTATCCAACTCATATGTTTCCAGCTCTTACCACTTGAACTATCCTACGGGGATCAAGTCTCCTTTTTACATATAAACTCAAATGCACATATTTGTTTTTAATTGTGTTGTTTGATTGTAAGATCTTTATAAATTATATTTTTTTATAAATATAAGAAATATATTAAATAGAAGAAGAGTCACTATTTCCTTCACTATTGTCTTATAATTTTATTTTTTAATAAGTTAATGTCTTAAAACATTGCAATTTTATTAAGTTTTTAGAGTTGTGCTATGTCACACGATTTCATATTATAATCTCATTATTTTCTAATAACTGATACTTAAATTTTTTTTAGTCGGTTACATCTCCATGGATATGCATGTAGTATAATTTTTTGCGAGTTCATTTCATTGACCTTTCATTAAAAGAAAAAGAAAAATACATCAGAAAACACAAATACATTCTAGGAGTACATTATTCATTGTATGTTAATTATACATATTCTTCTATTTATTTATTTAACCATTATTGGGGACTTTTCATTTCTGTCAGTTTCTTAATCCTTACTCCCTCATATGCCAACTTACAATGTGGATTATCATGCTTATAAAAAAAACTAATGTAGATTATTATTTTAATTCAATCTTTGTATTCAATACAATGATGAAGTCTCTTGTACATATACACATTTAATGCTTAAAAAAACACAAGTGTGTTTTACATATATATATACTAGTACTTTTTACCCGTGCGTTGCACGGGGGTATACATTTTTATTTTGTATTGTGTTTTTTTATGGCTCTCTTAAATTATTTATTCGTATGAAAAAGAGAAAAAAATTGTGATAATTAAGTGTATTTTGTCGAAGTGCTAATTTATGTTTTTGATTGTGTTTTTTTTTTTTTCGTACGTTTTTTTATGAGTGTATTTTTTTATTTGTGTTGTTTGTCCTTGTTTATCTAATTGATGCTTTAGATTTATTCTTTTGATATAACAATTTTATTGTACTTTACAGGTAGAAGTAGTATTTTTTGTAAGATCTTATTTAATATTAAGTTTGTCTTTTTGAGGTTCATAATTCATATGAAATAAATAATAATAAATTTTTGTAAAACAATTTGAAGTTAATAGTATAAGTCCACAGAATGACATTGATGAAGGAAGATCAAGAGGAAGAGTTAGGGGAGTTTTATTTTATTGAATGGCCTTTAAATTTTAAGGTTTTTTATTAATATAATTATTAGTTGATTAATATTTTAACAAACATAAACTAATAATATGTGTCTTATGAAACTCCCTATATATGTGTTTTTAGTGATATCATATTTAATATTAATTTTATCTCGTGACATTCTATAACTCAAATAAATTAAATAATAAATCCATTTAAATTATTTTGAGGTTAATAGTAGAAAGTTATAAGACTAACATTGACGATGAAAGTAAAGGGATAACGATAATTTTTTTTTTGGCTTAACGCAGCGGTCAGGCACCCCAACGTTTCAAAAACGTGCGTTCCAAGCCCTTCTGTAAAGTGTCGTTTGTTTGACCAAACGGAGCCAGTGACGTCACTTAACAGAAGGGCTTGGAACGCACATTTTTGAAACGTTGGGGTGCCTGACCGCTACGTTTAAAGATCAGGGGCCCAAAGTGGCTCCGTTTGGTCATCGCTCATTTTGGTCAAGTCACCGGGGGGGCGATCGCTCATTTTTTAAAGATCAGGGGCCCAAAGTGGAATTAAGAATGAAAAAGAAACGCCACGTCACTGGCTCTGTTTGGTCAAACAAACGGTACTTAACAGAAGGGCTTGGAAAGCACGTTTTTTAAACATTGGGGTGCCTGGCCGCTACGTTTAAACACGGGGCCCCCGATCGCTTATTTTTGAAAGATCAGGGGCTCAAAATGGAATTAAGCCTTTTTTTTTACATCACATGTTTGTAATATTTATTTTGGTAGTTATGAATTTTTTGTGATATCATATTTAATATAAATTTTACCCTATGGTATTCCATAAATCATATAAACTAAATAATAATAATAAATAAGTTGAAAGTTGTAAACTATCATTGATGGAGGGCGTTCACGGTGAAAGAGACAGAAATGATTTTTTCTTTTGCATCACACGTTTGTGATATTATTTTGGTATTTATGTATAATTGTTTTGAGTGATACATATTTAATATTAAGTGTACTCTTTCACGATTCATAAATCATATGAAATAAATAATATTAAATTTATTTAAAATAATTTTGAGGTTCGTAGTTGAAAGCTAGTATAGAATAACATTAATGGAGGAAGTTCAATGGGAGATTTTTTTTTTTTGCATCACATGTTTGTGGTATTTATTATGTATGTTTTTTCTAGTGATATCATATTTAATATTAAGTTTACCATATGACATTCCATAACTCATATGAATTAAATAATAATAAATTATTCTAAAATAATTATGAGATTAATAGTAGAAAAGTACTAATTAATATTAATTGATGAATTTCAAAGGAAAATGGAGAGGGGGGGTTGTTTTATTGAATGACTTTCAACTTTTAAAAGTTATTGTTAATATAAATTATTACTTGATTGATGATTAGACAAATTTAAACTAATAATGTGAGTCTTATGGAATTCTCTAAGTTTTAATGTAATTTTATTCCTATGAAATTTCATAACTCATTTGAGTTCAATAATAGATGTGCTTAAATATAAAATTTTGTACTTTGTTAATATTAGATTTTGCTATCGTTATCATAAAGTTAAAATTAAGTATTGATAAAAATTATAATTATATTAATGTTGGTAAATAAACTTGAAAGTAATAAATATGTAAAAAAAAATTCATATTTTTTTTATTTGGTTACAAATAATTCATAGTTTGTTCATATTAAACCCAATATAACGTAGGATGAAATCAAGTTAAACCTGTCTAAACAAAATTTTCGCAATCTTAGAAAACCTGGACCTTCTCATTTTTTTAGGAAAGAAAATAAGAGAAGTAGTAATTAGTTACAATTACTTATTTGTGAACATGGACATCTGAAAGTTATATCAGAAAAAAAAGTTTTGTATATATGCAATATGCATCTTGGGGATTGTGAGTTTCGGTGGATATTGAGGAGAACGATGCAATGCAGAGTAAAGTAATGAAGAATGGAAAAAAAAGTTAGAAACAACATAATATTATGGTCATCCATTTAAGAAAGCAATGTTAGAGGTTAATCCATATGAATTATTGTTGTTTAGAAGATGAAATTAGTTGTCATGCAGTATTGTATGTCCTATCTTTTATAAAATAAATTAGCACTATAAACCTTGATTTCTTCAGAGATGATCAATTACATGAAAATGATGTCAACTATATTAAATGATACCTGCTGTAGTAGTAGTGTCACTTGTAGCCTCTTCAGTTTTTGAAATGATCATTCAAGTAATCATGCATCTATGCTTTGTAACTCTATATTTTCTAGCAGATGCTTGAACCATAAAACTCTGAATCGCATAAACTTGTCATACACACAGTGTGTCACTAAACTGTGGCATTTGAAAAACTACAATTTTAAAATTTCACTTTGTTATGGTAAAAATAAATAGTTTGAATTAGGTACCATGAAAGTGAGGAAAACATAGAAATTGAATACCTTTTCAACGATTAAGAGCAGCTCAATACTATTAACAATTTGAGGTTTTTTAAAATCCCTTGTTTCCCACTTATGGAGCACACAAATTGTTTGCGGCATCCTACATGACAATTTTTACATGTTGAAATCAAGTTGAAGATCATCATGAAATCAAGTTTAAAATCCCTTGTTTCCCACTTAACAATTTTACATGTTGAAATCAAGTTGAAGATCATCATGAAAAAAATGCATGTTAGAACATATGTAAACGTTCTAGGCTAGTACATCAATAGTTAGTCGTTGGATATATGTACCTGGAAAAATGTCTTGAAGCTTGAGTCATTGAAAAAATAAAAGCAAATACCTCAACAAAGCTTATGTGAAGTGCAAATGTTGAATGATTATTGACACTTATTAGTTTATATAGTTGTTGAGAAAAGGGTTAGTGATTGTCCTTTTTTCTTTTGGTAAGATCTTATTTAGTATTAAACATTCCTTTTTGAATTTCATAACGCATATAAAATAAATAATAATAAATTTATTTAAAGTAATTTTCAATTATTAGTAGAAATCTATATAATTACATTGATGAAGGAAGTTCAAGAGGAAGGGATAGGAAAGTTGTTTTCTTTTTCGATACATCGGAAGACGAAAGTTTTTTTTTTATTGAGTGACATTTAACTTTTAACGTTTATTATTGATATTAATTATTAGTTGATTAATACTTCAATAAATCTAAACTAATAATATGTGTTTTATGGAATTCATAACTAATATCATATTTAATGTTAATTTTGACCTATGACATTCCATCACTCATATAAATTAAATAATAATAAATTCATTTAAAATAATCTTGAGCTTAATAGTAGAAAGTTATATACTAATATTGAATGAGGAAAATCAAGGGGAATATCGAACGACTGAGATTAAAAGTCTGCTAAATATCGAACGGTTTTGAAAAATCACATATGAAATAATATGTATAATTACTTAAAAACTCATAGGTAAAAAAAATATAAGAAACATTGTTTATTGATAGACTATTTTACCCTCGAGATTTCTAAACTTCTCATTTGTATTATATATAATATTATATATAAATAAATATAAATACCTTTTCGAATTTCATCTCATATGAAATAATTAATAATAAATTTATTTAAAATAATTTTCAATTAATAGTAGAAGTCTATAGAATGAGGGTAAATAGCCAAGTTGGTCCCTGAAAGTGTCCGCCGCCTTCAACTTCGTCCCTAAACTTTCAAAATGATGCCCGTGGTCCCTGGATGTGCAAAATCTCTTTCATCAGCGGTCCCTGGATTAAAAAAAGCTCACGCCGTTAACGGAAAGTTGAGGTGGATTTTTTTTTTGTAAAGCCAGCAGCTGATGTGGCATTTCAACCCAGGAAACAAAATAGTTAAATAAAAAAAACAACTTCAGGAAATAAAAAGCTCACCCTAAATTAGTCTTCATCATCACATGAACACCACACCAGTACCTCCTTCCATTCTGCTTCCAAATCCATCTGAGATCCTCACTCCCTAAATCAAATCCAACCCATGAAGAACCCCACCCCCACCACCGCTAGAAGAGGAGTCAGTGAAGAAGGTCCTCTCTGAAACACCCATTTTCAAACCCCACCAAGTTCTGATTTTGATAGCAGAATCGAAGACCCAAATGCGTCTACTTCAACACCCAGATCCGGTTTTGATAGAAGAAACAAAGACCCAAATGCCTCTACTTCAAAACCCATAAGAGAATTTCGAAACAAAGGATGTCATAGAGGAAATATTTCTCAGCTTATAGAAGCATGCAGCATTAGCGAAAGCTTCTCAGCCGCCACCACTGCTACCGTTACAGAGAAGAGAGAAGACGAAGCAACCAGCAAACAACAAAGCGTAAGAGAGGGAACAGGGACGCAAAAGTGGAGTCGATCTCCATCCAGGAAGCAAAGGGTCAAATTGGTTAACGGTCGAGTCTTTGAGGGTTTATTATCTGATGGGTTAGCGGCGGTGGAATCCTTTTCCTTGCGGTGGTCGAAACCGAGCTTCCACCCTTGCTGCGGCGGTGGTGGGATTCGTGCGGTTGGTCGCCGCCGATGTCGCCTAATCGGACGCTGAGCCTCCTTTGCCGCTTGGTTCTGATGGGTTCCAAAGAGTTCAGAGTTAGGTTTTCGCCGCCCTTGAGCTGACCCTCCGCCACATGAATCTCTGTCATTCCACTGCAATACGATACTTCGAATCCGTTGAGTTTGGGAGTGTGATCGAGTGGGTAGAAGCAAGTAACTGAGAAAGTGGGTATGGTGTTCTTGGATTGGAGTGGAAGGGTTTGTTTTGTTTTGTTTTGTTTTATTTGTTCGTTCTCTGAATAAATTGAAATGATTTATTAGCTTACATGAATAATGAATTCTATTTCTCTGTTTTTCCTCGTTCAATTTTATTGGAATTTTGTCTGGGTTTTAAGATTGAAGAAGGTGCAATATGATGGTTATGGAAATCGATCGTTTATTTCTTGATTTTATGATTTGTTGGGTTGATGAATTTTGTTTTTTGGAAGGGAAAAAGGGTTGGGGGTGAGGGACAGTGTGAGAGGGAGGGGATGAGGGTGGGATGAAGAAGAAGAAGATAAAAAGGATGGAGATGGAGGAGGGTGATGGTGGTGGACTGGTGGGGAGAGGTAGAGGAAGAAGGGGGAGAGGAAGAAATTATTTTCAACCATTGGGACTAAGTTGAAGTCTTTAAAATTTTCCCAATAATCATATGCCACGTCAGCTCTGCCTTTACAAAAAAAAAACCATGTCACACTTCTGTTAACGGTCGTTAACTTTTTTTAACCCAGGACTGCTGATGAGGGAGATTTGGCACATTCAGGGACCACGAGCGTCATTTTGAAAGTTTAGGGACGAAATTGAAGGCGACGGACACTTTCAGGGACCAACTTGGCTATTTACCCATAGAATGACATTGATGAAGGAAGTTCAAGAGGAAGGGACATGAGAGATTTTTTTGTTGAGTGACCTTTAACTTCTAAGGCTTATTATTAATATTAATTATTAGTTGATTAATATTTCAACAAATCTAAACTAATAATATTTTTCTTATGAAATTCACAACTAATATCATATTTAATATTAATTTTGACATGAGACATTCCATTACTCATATAAACTAAATACTATTAAATTCATTTAAAATAATTTTGAGTTTAATAGTAGAAAGTTATATACTAACATTGATGGAGAAATTTAAGAGAAATATCAAACGGTTGAGATTAAAAGTCTGCTAAATATCGAACGGGTTCTGAGAAATCACATACGAAATCATATGTATAATTACTTAAAAGCCAATGGTTAAAAAAATACATGAATTTTTTTTATTGATAGACTATTTCACCCTCAAGGTTGCTAAATTTCTCATTTATATATATATATATATATATATATAATGGTTAACAAATTAAATAAAAAAATTAAGTTTAAAATAATTATACTTAAATGTCATTCATCCTTTAATATTTTTTTAAATAAAATAATTTGTACTTTAATTGTTTCAATAAATTTTAAATAATTAAATCAAATCGAGACTTATACAAATAGTTCAAATAATAATGTGTTGAAAAACATCTTTACACTTATCTTTCCCTTATAAAAAAGTCATCAACGTACACTTATTGTGTTATAGCAACTACATAGTTATTTCAATAATAACGAATAATTAAATTCATGTTTAAATTTATTAAAAATGAAACAGTAGAATAAACATTTAAATTTAAAATGAAAGTTAAAATTAAACAATGATAATTACCATAAAAAAATAAAGTTGATTTTTAAAACTATTAAAACTGTAAGTCTGTAACGGTGGGGAAATGAATTTTAATTGAAACTAAAAGTAAGTATTTAAATAAAATTTAATCTATTTATCTTATGATGGAGTTTTTGAACAAAAAAATTAAGATTGAAATAATTTAACTTGAATGTTATTAATCCTCAAATTTTTTAATTCTTTTTAAAATTTAAAAGAAAAAATGAAATAAAACTCAACAAATAGAGTTGATAGATAAAAGGAATAAGAATGTAGAATTAAACCGAGAATCGAAAACAATAATGTAAAATTAGTGACCACATTCATAATGTAAACGAAACCTACAAATGACATAAATTGGATTAAACTTAATGTAGAAGATGAGGATGACAAATTGAAACTAAATCAATGAAATGTAAAAGGAGGAAAAAGGCTTCATTATGCCAAATTATAAGAAAAGATTATCATTTTGTCAACTAATTGATAAAAAATTAATCAAAATTAAAAAAAAGCAAGAAACTCACATTGGTTTAAGATTAAACTGTCAAAGAAATGGAAGCAAACATCATAAAATTGTGCAAGAAAAATAATGAAACACAATTAGAGAAATAACCAATTGAGATGACTTTAAAGTTTATGAAGAAAAAGATTTTTTGATAATAAAAGTAAATCAATAGCAAAGAACAAAACATGCATAAATTATAAAAGTAAAATAAAGTGAGTAACTTTCATCTATTGAATAAGTGATAACAACATGCATATTGCAAATAAAGATTGAAACTTACAGGAGTGAGAGATGAAGAATGAATCGGAAAAAATAAAACCGTTTGAGAAGAACGTAGCATGAGAACAAAATCTGAAGAATAAATGATGGAAAAATCAAAAAAGATAAATTAAAAGATATAAATAAGGCGAAAAAAGCAAGACTCTTAACGGATTGAAGATGATGATGGAGAAAAAACGTCAATGCCTGAAAATGAAAAATGATGAAAAAGAAGTGACCAATAGAGAAGAAAAGACGCAAAAGAAAATTCTCTAACCTGATGGAAGATCTTCTTGTGATAGAATGATGTTGTTGGAGGATCCAAATCAGAGAGATTACTTGCACATGAATGGATATGCTAAAGATCAAAATGAGAGAGATGAAAATAATTTGAAAGGGGAATGGAAAGATGCTTTTTATATGGGAGAAAAAGGAAGAGACTCTTGATGATTTTGTAACCATAATCCATAATCAGGAGTTACAAAAGCAACAAATAAAACTGCAAAGAATATGAAAAGGTTGTACAAAGGATTTCATAATAAAAGGACCAACGGTTAGGATTAGAAGCAATGAATGACCAAGATTGATTTCATATTGAGTTACTAACAAATTTACGTACATGGCCATGGAAAATTTTCCACCCATGTAAATTAAAATATTAAATTACAATTTTTCCCTCAAGGTTGTAGAAACTTTCCCTTTATATATAGTATAGATAGATATTAATTATTAACTAATTAATAATTCTCTAGATAAAAAAAATTGTGTCCTGTGTAACTCCATAACTCATATTAATTAAATACGGATGAGCTGAATAATAATAAACGGATAGTGAGAATGTTATTTTTTATATTTCTTATTCAGTAAAATCTTTTGCTCTCAAAAAAAAAATATTTGGCATTTTAAAGAAAGACATGTATAATTAATTGTCACAATAATATTTAATATTTATATAGTTGCGGGGAAAAGGGATAGTGGGAAGGTTATTTTTTATATTTAATATTATTTTCACCACCGTCTTTAACTTTTATGGATTGATATTAATATTATATAATTTAATTAATAATTCTATAAATTCAAAGTTATTATGTGTCTCCTATGTATTATGTAACCGACGTTTTTTTAGAACGTCGGTTTGTAATATTAAATATGATCTTAAAAAAAATTGGTGAAGGTGAAAGGGCTAGTCCAAAATTATTTTACATTCTCATATCAAATTTAATACATTATTGAAATCTAATTTAATGATAAAACTCTTAACTTTAATTGTTACAGATTAATATTAATATCAATTGAAAAATTCTATAAATAAAAAATAATACACATGTCCTATTGAGTTCTATAATTAATATTAACTAAATATACAATAAATCAAATATGTTATCTGGTCTATGAAATCTTGTCACAAATATTCACTTTTTAAAGATTAATATTAATATTAATTGTATGTTCTCTAGTCTATAACATCCTATGGAATACCATAACTAATATTTTTATTTTGGTGAGTAACTTTTGTATCCATATAAAATTTAATGTCAAAACCTCTACCTTCATTTTCTTTTATTTCCAACATGAAAGGCAAACAGTTATAGGGAAAAGTGTTAGTGGAATATTTTTTTCCGCATTCATATGAAATTTAATGTGAAAACATCAAATAACAAAATTTTATTATATATTGTATCCTTTCAAAAAAAAATCAGCATCTTAGAGAAGACAAAGATTTGTATATTAGAGATTTTAACAAATGCAACATATTGTGGACTGCAAAGACTTCATTAGAACTTACTATATTAATTTATCATTAAGGCATACAAAAAGTGCAAGAAACTTATATGTTCTCAAAATAATACATTGGAAGAAGAGAAACAATAGCAGCAAAGTCTGAAAGAAGAAAACATTGAAATGAAATCAGTTAAATGTAAAAGGAGAACGAAGACTTCGTTGTATTAGATTAGAAGAAAAGACAATCATTTGGTTGATTTAGTTAAGAATAAAACAATGAAAATGAAAAAAAAATAAACATACATTAACTGGACATTAAACTATCAATGAAATTGAGCGTGAAAAACGATGAAACACGATTAGAGAATGATAAAGGAGATGACTTTAACAATTTCATGTTACAATTGACTTGCAGAAAACAAATTTCTAAAACGTAATAGACGTTAATAAAATATGATAATAATGTTAATACTCCATAAGAACAAAACATGCATCAATGACGAAAGTAAAATAAAATGGATAACTTTCACTGATTGAATTAGCAATAACAACATGTAAATTACGAAGAAACATTGAATTTTACCGCAGTGAAATATTAGGAATGAGAAGAATGAATGAGAAAAAAAAGTTCGACTGAAAAGAACATAGCCTGAGAACGAAATGTAAGAACAAATGATGGTGAAATCAGAATAAATAAATCAAAAAGGACAAAAAAAAGGGGCTCTTATCTGATGGACGAAGTTAGTTGAGACGAATATCAAAGCCTAAGAATGAAAAGTGATGAAGAAGAAGTGGTTGATGAAGTAGAAAAGACGAAGAAGAAATTTTTCTAACCTGATGGAAGATCTTCTTGTGAAGGGATCATGCTATTGGAGAATCCAGACGGGAGAGATTTCTTGCATAGGAATAGAGGTTATGGAGATCAAGATAGGAAAGATGAAAAGAATTTAAAAGGAGAATGGAAAGACGTTTCATATATGAGAGAAAAGGAAGAGACTCTTGCACTTATTGTTATAACCACAATAAAGAGTTACAAAAGCAACAAAGAAAACAACTAAGAATGGGAACAGACGCAAAGATGAGAGGTTGCAATGGAATGGACGGTTGTGATTGCATCTTTAGAAAATAATCAATGGTTAAGATTGATTTATTCTCAAATTTACATATATGTCCATGGAAAAATATTCACTTATGTGCATTACTATATTGAATGACTAATTTACCCTCAAGGCTGCAGAAACTCTTCCTTTATATATAATATAGATAGATATAGATAGATAAATAGATATAGATATATATATAGATTTTCAATGGGTACCAGATCACGCTTATATTACTATTGAAACGGCCCAAAAGCTGGGCTAAGAAATTCAAACATATTACCCAACAAGGGTAGAGTCCATGGGCTGGGATTGGAAATTCAAAAATAGACAATGAACGCAGATTTCCTTAGGGAACGTCTAACAACTTTTGGGCTTCTTCATTTCCAAAAGAAAGCCTCATTAAAAACCTCTTTACTCACATAAATTACTTCTAAATCACCTAAAATTATTGATGAGTATGATAATTCAATCCTCAATCACTTTTATAGAGGTTTTCTTGGCTGTTCAGCTTTGTGGGAAGGATCCAACTCAACTACAATAGGGAATGTTCTCAAAGCTCACGTGTATTTCAGGCTTTCAGCCTTACCAAAAGAGAAGATCCTAATTATTAAAGTGTACGTAAAGCCATATACGTAATGCAAAAGTCTTAGATGTATATCAAAGAACGAGTAGCTATAACAACTCATTTCGTTATTGCACATGGTTTGAATCATTGGATGAAACTCTTTTATATGCTGGTCCCCTGCTTCCTTTGACATGATTAATGTTAATATCTAGTATAGGAAAAAAGTTTGAGGTGATCCATGAAGGTTCTCATTGAAGTGACTGCTGAAACAGTAATGATGGGTGGTACCAAAGGAAAAAAAAAGATAGGGAATGGATCAAAAGGAGTAATGGATGGAGTAAGTAGCAAGAAAATGAAAGGATGCCTAGGAAACCTTAGAGTGATAGATTGTGCATGTCACATTCATCTTAGAAATTTGTTCCTTATAAACTTCGAAACTGAAAGTTTTCATATTTTATGTGGGTTTGGGGAATTGAAAGTTAAGGAAAAAAAGAAGAGTGTTTTCAATGGTTAAGTGGAACATATTGTGTGCATGCATGGTTTGTGGTACTTGGGGTGGTTTGAAATTAGGGGTTGTCTAAAGATCGTTGAGAAAGTTTGGGTTAAATAACTCACCATCCAATCACATTGGGGATAAGTGAGTTGGAAATAAATTAATAAATAAAATACAGAAATTTCAATTCGCATATCTTCAATGTGATTGGATGGTGGGTTATTTAACCCAAACTTTCTCATGAGTCATTTAGACAACCCCTTGAAATTAACATCCAAGTGTTTTTTTTAAACAGTTCTTGGAGTAATACTAAATGAGAATTGTTATTCAGACCCCCCCCAACAACTATTTGACCCTCAAAAAGTGCAAAAATACTAAACTACCCTTAGGTAAGGAGAGAGGAGAGAGAATGTAAGGAGTGAGGTGAGGAATTTTTTTTGTTCATTAAGGATAATTTAGTATTTTTGCAATTTTTGAGGGGTCTAAATAGCAGTGGGGGGTCTGAATAACAATTCACATACTAAATGATTGCACAACAACACTTATGTTAGTGTCGCGAAAATTTCAATTATTGATACAACAATGTAATTGAATAAAATATTAAGGACAAAACATGCTCATTCATATTGATACAAATTAGTAGCTAACATACTAAAAACTAAACAAAATCCTTAAATTCCTCCATGCTAACTTATTGATCAAGAGTTTTTTTCTTTGCAACTCCAACTTTTGTAAGTTATTTGGCTCTCCCGGAGTTGTGATATGAAAAACCTTTAACAAAACTTACATCGTGGCTTCATCAGCATCGAGAGGAGTCAAGCCACCAACATTGACACCATGGAAAATACGTCAGCTTTAGAACAAAACCTTAACTAACAACAACTGAGGGAGAAGAGGAGAATGGTGGTGGCAATATGGTAGAGATAGTCACGTCAAAGGTGATGGCAGGTAGCAAAGACGATGACGACACGTCAGCAAAGGAAGTTGGGAATGTAGATAGGATGGTCACCGAAAAGGGAGAACAATCTATTTTTTCATAAGTAGGAAATATATCTAGTGTGAAAGATAACTCACATATGATGGAAGAAACATCTACCTAGAAGGAGAAAAAAACTCTCCATAGAAGAGGAGAAATCATTCAAAGGGGTGACGACTGATACTCTCTTCAAACCCTAGTAGAGAAAAACCTGAGGTGGCCACTCGTAAAATAAGCAACATTATATCTCTAAAAATTAATGTTAACAACTTTTTTAGCGATTTAATTGTAATTTTTTTACTTTTGCTAAAGAGAGACGTCATACATAAAAAGTATAACTTTAGAAGTTTAAGAAAGTTAGTCATACTTATAAAATATGAATTATCCATCTTTGAAATTACATTTTTCATTTGCACCATTTTAGTGATATTTAAATGAAACTACCTCAATTGTATAAAAACACCCTTTTAATTACTCTATGATTTTTAGAGACTAATTTTTCTTTTATTTAAATTATATAAATTTATCTGTATTTTTATTTGGTTGTACATGAAAATAAAAATGATTTTTAGTTATTATATTAAATTTTAAAAATAAAGAATTAAGTAAATAAAATAACATATTTTTATAATAGAAATAATAAATATTTTGTTTTCTTCTCATGAACTTCTTTCCTTGATTAAGAAAGTCCTAATATCATAATGATCATTGAGTTGGCCATTGGCCAAAAAAGATCTTTGGGTACCATTGCAGTGCTGCCTGAAATCCACGGACTAATAGTTAGGCAATAATCAAACCTGGAAAAGTCTTTGGATTATGCAAGCTAGTTGAGCTTCCATTAAACACTTAATGGGGGCCCATTGCTTTTTTCTGACTTCTCATCATCTTCGGAATTGATTTTTACTTTGTGCACTGATAAAAATGATTCTAAAGTTCTGCACTATGGTCCATTACAAAGGAATGCCACATGGGTGCCATATTTTTCACCTATCTTCTACTAGTTGAATTAAATGCTATCAGATTTTAAGTTAATTCATAAGAGAAATTTTACTCATATTTTAATTTCAAAATATGTGTAAACATATCTTTCGACTTTATATCGCAGAAAGCACGCAGATCAATTGACACAAAGTTGTTCTAAAATAAATAGATGTCTCAAGTTTGTATCTACATGAATATAATTATCGAGCTCAAACATAATTATCTCAGTGGGTGAATGATATTTGTAATTCAAACCATCACGAATGGGAATGAATTTGTCAATTCTTTCTTGCTAAAACATCTTGGTGTTTCAAACCACAAATGTGGTTGGATTGGATCCTTTCTTTTTTCCCTAAACAACCTCTCATTTAAAACTTGTTATAGCTACTAATAACTTATTTTGGGGATCATTTATTGTGTGTTGCACAAGTTAATCAACCATTAATAATATGAGGGATCATGTGGAGGTAATTAATGGAAGTATCAAAAAATAGGATTCAGACACGTGGCACACCCTGTAATCAATAAATCACTTTCAACAAGAGAAGATGAAAAGCAACTAGACAACCTCCATTGGACTGAAATTAAACAAAGTTTGGTAATTTTCACATTAAACCATAAATAAATCTAACTTTCCCCCTAAAAAATTAATAAAAAATAAATAAAATATTCTTAAAAATTAAGAATGCTCTGTTTTTCTGAGTTTCTCTGTCCCACTCCAACTGCTTCTCTCTCAATGAAGGAGAAGAGGCTCTGTTGATTCACCTTTTTCCATTTCTTGAGTTTTCTTCAAGTGACAGTGGATTGTGATTCACACAAAGTTCATATTTTGAAACTTACCAACTCCAGTGTAAATATTTCAACTTAACTCTCTTCTTCCTCTGCCATGGAAGCTTCTCACCTCTGTCTTTACCAATCCCTGAGCTCTTCTTGTTCTCAAGATATACCTGTTTTTGCTCTTACCCTTTTCACCATAGACTGTTCTGGCTTGATCCTTAACCTTCCTTCTCATTGTCTTGGTGTCACTACATCTATTTAACCTCTATTTGTTCTTGCTTCAAGTAATCAACTTGCAAATCTGTAATTTATTACCTATTTATTGTTTTGAATCATTTCTGAGGAGGTTGAGTTTGAGGATTGATATGAAGATGGGGATGGTGGTTTTGGCACTGATTCTGCAGCTGGTGAAGCTCTCTATCATTGGTTTTGCTGTGGCAGCTCAAGGACCTGAAGGTGGGTACATAATCTTCAATACTTTGTGTTCAGATTAATATTCTATTCTCACTGACATGATCAAACTGATGCTTGGACAAGAAGAACTTGATCTGGATCATCATGCATGGGTTTTAAATGATCATTGCTTTGTTTGCAATCAAATTATTGGTTTAGATCTTCATAGTTAGAGCTAGGACTAGGATCACCAAATGGGGCATCTGATTTCTTCTTTCTGCTGTCATCTTACACTGCTTGCAAAATCTAATTGTGGTTTGAATACATTGACAATATGGCAAGCTGCCGGTTGGTTTTGATTTGAATCCATTGTTGCACCTTCCACTCCTGTTCTTCTGAGCTATTGCCAATATTACTGAAGCACATTGACTGCTTACCACATATTCAGCTGATAAATACTGATTTGTCTATCTGTAATTATTCTTAGATCATACAAATTTGTTATGCATATAGGTTTTACTGGTTTGAGAAGGTTGTAATTCCAACAATCATTGCCAGACCAAAGAGGAACTTTTAGTTATAGTGAGGATTGATTTCTTATTTCTTTAGACACCCATTATAGGAAGCTAGTGTTGTTCCTTAAGAATCCAATGGTCTGCAATATTTGATTTTTTATGTGTGGAAAGATGAAATCTAAATTCTATAGAATTTCCTCTCAATTGGACCGAGATCTTTTACTTCAATTCAAGATTTAATTATCCAGATACACCAAAAAGTACAAATCCAATAATAATAATAAAAGAATGAAATGGCAAGATTGCAAGTTGTTATATTTTACAGAAGATGTTGCTGGTGTTAGCTCATATTGTCTGATAATTTGATTTGATAATTTTGAGCTTGCTGAATATTATTTTATTTTTGTAATATTCCTTTTCTCCTATGGATTTTTTGGCTTACCAAATGATTATTTTTTCTTTAAGGGTCTCTTATATCCCCATCTCCAGCATTCTTTCCTGTCATTCATCCCAGAGGACCAGGTCCTATCCATCATGGACAGTCATGGGGAAAAAGTGCTTCAAGCCCTTCAGAATCAGATGGTATATCTAATTCTAATATGGATAGCATATAAAATAGGTTTGAATTTTGAGCTTTCTGAGGTTGATTATTCACTTGTGTTCCTTCTTTCAGGGTTTGTTACATTCCCATCTCCAGCAACCTTACCTGTGGATCCTGCCCCCAGTGAAGCACCTGGTCTTTCACAACCAAGAAATCCAGGGAGAACCATGGCCCCAAGCTCTCCAGATGTACCAAATGGTAATCCCACTCCCTTAGTCCATTAGGTCATTTGGGAAATTTGCATAGCCTGACCAAAAAATTGGGTTTTCTCTATCTAGGGTCATTCTTGCACCCTCCAGTTACATCACCACCTCCTACATCAGCTCCATCTCCTCGGAAGATTAAAGGAATTGAACCTTCCATATCTCATAGTCCTAGTCCAAGCACCATAGCATTAGCACCATCACATAAGGTATTTCCTTCACCGCCTACCGCTGAAAGGAATGTGCCACCATCCATACAACTAAGTCCACCTCAAAGGATAGCACCTGCTGTGAGGCCTCCTGAATCCACACCAATTGCTCCAGGTACATGGCTGAAGAGTTTTTTTATTGGGGGGGGGGGGTTTACCTTCCCATTCATATTGACCCTTATTCTGGCTTTCTATTGCTTCTTGAACAGGTCCTTTTCCAATACCTTCTGGCAATTTCCCAAAAGTTTCACCGGCCAGCCAACCGATTGAACATGGAAGTTTGCCTCCTAAAGTTGATACAAGGAATGAAAATAAGTCTCACAACATAGAGCCAATTTCACCAGGTTTGTGATAAAAAGTCTTTTCATGTAATTAGAAGTTAGAACCAATTGCTCCAGGTTCACGACTGAGAGGTTTCTTTGATGGGCATACCTTCCCATTGCTATTGACTCTTATTCTGGTTTTCTATTGCTTCTTGAACAGCTCCTTTTACAATACCCTCTCGCAATTTTCCGAAATTTTCACCGGCCAGCCAACCAATTGAACATGGAAGTTTGCCTCCTAAGGTTGATACGAGGAATGAAAATAAGTCTCACAATGTAGAGC
Source organism: Lotus japonicus (assembly GCF_012489685.1). Classification (NCBI taxonomy): domain Eukaryota; kingdom Viridiplantae; phylum Streptophyta; class Magnoliopsida; order Fabales; family Fabaceae; genus Lotus; species Lotus japonicus. Next base: position 54,057,187 of record NC_080046.1, read on the forward strand.
CAATTTCACCAGGTATGTGATAAAAAGTCGTTTCATGTAGTTAGAATTCTTACTGGATGGTTTTCCATTTCATTATCTCCAGTTTCCAGTTGTTATTGACACAAAAATATGCTTTTGCATTGAATATTAGAACAGCTCCAGTTGCAACACCTTCTGCCAATTTGCCCAAAATTTCACCAGTAAACCATCCAACTGAAAATGGAAGTTTGCCTCCTAATGCTCATAGAGAGGGTCCAAATAAAGGGCAAACGCCGGAGTCCATTTCACCAGGCATGTGATGAAAGTTAAAAATCTTTCTTCTGAAATTTCCTGGAATTATCTTTAGCTTCCAGTTGCAATTGACATGAAATTAAGCTCATTTATTGCATTTTGAACAGCCCCTGTATTCAATATTCCCAAACATTCCCCGGTGAGTCAACCAACTAACCATGGAAGTTTTCCTCCAACTGTTCATAGAATGAATTCCAGTACAGGTCACACATTGGAGCCAGTTTCACAAGGTAATTCTAGTTGGTAGTTATAACTTTCTTTTCCCTTCGTTGCTAATTTCCAGCTGGTACTAACCCTAACCATGCTTTTCTATGTCGTTTTGAACAGCTCCACTTGCAATACCTTCTGCAAATTTTCCAAAAAATTCACCAGTCAGTCAGCCAACTATTAATGGAAGTTTTCCCCCTGATGTTCATGATAGAACTGCAAATAAGGGACATACCCATACCCCAGAGCCAGTTATGCCATGTATGTATGGTCTTATCAAATCTTCTCTAGAATTCAACAAACTTGTTCTAAAATTCTTATTCCATTAAGGCACATAGTCTAATGCCTCGACACCATGGAAAATGGAAAATAACCAACCAGTAAGCCATACTATTTTAACAAAAATAACTTCATCCATATTATCCTATTTAATGAAAGATGGAAAAATATCTAATTTTAATTTATCAGAGTTGATAACTTTACTTGTCTCATTGTGATTTCTTTTATTCTGTTCATGCAGCTCCAGTTCAATCACCAACAAGCCCATTTCCAGTAGATCCTCCATTGGCCTACCCTGTCATACCAGTAGCATCTCCTTCCAAATTACCAGGTGCAAATTTTGAGAAAGGATTTTGTTCTATCATCTCCCCATCCTCTAGCTGATTTGTTGTTTGTTTTAAAATATACTGTTACATTTTTCTGTTACGTCATTTAACTTCTTTGTTTACACGCTATTTATAGTTTCTCTACGCCACATTTTTCTGTTACATTTATAGTTTCTCTACGCTACAAATGATAGAGGTTTGAATTACTATTGCAGTTGATAATCCAGAAAGAGATATGATTGCATCTCTATCATATAATAATATGACAATGAGTTGAGAAATGGGGATTAGATATCTTAACAATCAAATTGAGATAAAAAATGCAGTAATGATTGATGATACAAATGTTTCCTTAATATGCCTAATTTTCACTCCCTGCAAAGTGGAAAAGTAAAAGAATGGTTATGAGGCTCTTAAACAGTTAAGTTATTGTTTGATTAGTTATGTATGCAAGATATTCTTGGCTTTTCCAAAAAAATGTATGCAAGATATTCACTAAAACTGAACATAGCATAATTGTTACTAAATTTGGACCAACTAAAATCTCTTCACTCGTAATTAGTTTTGTTACAACTATTAGCAGTCCCTACTGTAGCTATCATTCTATTGTGTTCAGCACTTGTATCTGATTACTATTTTCTCTTGAGATTATTAGTGCTATTGTGAAATCAGTCTTTGATTCCTGGAAACTTAAATGACACAAAACATGTGGTGCAGATCCTGTTATCTCTCGTGCATTAACTCCTTCTACAAGCTTCAACTGGAAAAAAGGTGGAGAACCAGTTTCTGCCCCTTTGTACAAAACACCGAAGCCACTACCAGCTGCACATTCCCCTGCGCATGGTATATAAGTTTACATCGAACTAGTTTTAATTCATTGAAAATTCATACTAGAGGATTGCCCATAGTACTAACAGTAAAATATTAAAATATTTCCCTAACAACACAGTTCAAGCTTCAAACTTAATAAAGTAATGTTGTCCAAGATCAACTCTCCCAAAGATGGAAGGTCAAGAATGATTTTATGTCAGTGACACCTTTCTTTATGGAATGCACAATGCACTAAACATTTTACCTTTTGTTGAAATTTAATTTGGTTATGATGAATGGAGATGGCAAGGAATGAATCATGACCAGATAAATTGGTTATCACAGTGGCACTAAGATCTTGTCAAAAACAAATTCTCTTAAAACATAAGCTTTTTGGTGCTCAATTTAATTATATATAATTTTTATGTTGAAGCTCCTACTGAACATAAAGCAAGGCAATTTCATCATGCTCCTAAGCCACTTACCTCATCTCCTAAATCTCCTCCCAATGAAGAAGATCATTCTCCCTCTTCACCTTCGACCACATATTATAAGCATCACCATTCAAGGAAGACAATCATCAGCCCAGCTCCTGCATCATCATATTTGGTTTCTCCTCCCGTTTCAAAACACCAAGGTTTGGTTTCTTTGCTGATCCATTGAATTGTGCCACAAATCAAGCCTTTTCATTGCACTTGATTATATATTACTTTTTTGTTTGGTTATTTTTTGTAGGTCAACCAACTCCTCCCTTATCACCGCCAAAAAGTGGACGAAGGCATCACGCTCCCCCACCAATGGACACAGGTACCTATATAAGTATGGTGAACTTTTAAGATATTTCTTCTGAGTATAAGTAAATAAAGGGAATTTCAATTGCTGAATATTTTCTGCATGCTAGGTTCTTCAGTTTCTCCATTCAACTTCCCTATTCAATCACCACGGAGCCAGGTTTCACCAGCTCCTTCTCCATCATTCAAAATATTCCCCCATCCAACCAAAAGTAAGAAAGGTATTCCATACTTTATAGTTTTTACAAACATTTTCAATTTTGTTTTATTTTCATCTACTTATCGTTTGCATCCATTCATTGTGTTTGTTATTGCTAGTTCCATTTCATCCTCCAAAAGTCTCTCCTTCTCGGCCTTCTTCCAAGAACAATAAGAAGCCAATTCCTCAAGTTCAAGCGTTGCCACCCCCACCTCCCAATGAAGGTTAGCAACTTGAATTAAAAAGGATTTTTTGTTTAGAAATTAATTGGTATAAAGCTGTACATAACTGGACATATATGCTAGCCTAATCAACTACTTTTCTAAAATAAGACTCAATTTTCAGTAACTAATAATCTACCCTAGTAGCAGAGTAGTTTACAATTATTACAAAAGTAGGTAATGTAGGTGCCAAATGACAATGATTAACAAAGTAAAAGTAGACTGTTCAAGATGCTAGGACCAATGACATGAAATTAGTAGTTTCTGACTAGGATCACCTTTGTCATGCTTGGTGAGACAATAGGGTATGTTAAAAAGTACTACTAAGCCAAAGTGAGCTCTTGCGTGAGGGTGCGTATTAGAAGTATAATATAAAATCACTTAGAGTCCTTTACCCAATAGCTTATGCTTTTGGGATAATTGGTTCCTAACAAGTAGCGGTGAACCCTCAGGGCGCTACGCTATAGCGCGCTATTAACAAGCCTGATTTCAGCACATGGTAGTTGAGCTTGTACATTGTCCACACTTGAATCCAAAGTGGGCTCTTGCGTGACAGTGCATGTTAGAAATATAATATAAAATCACTCAGAGTCCTTTACCCGACAACTTGTGCTTTTGGGATAATTGGTTCCTAACAAGTACCAATATCCACCATTAACAACCCTGGCTGAAATACCTTTTTTTTTAGAATAATGAGGGAAACAAGGATCGAACTCTAGATCACTTAGTCATAGAGGCTCTGATACCGTGTCAGGAACCCATTATCCCAAAAGCTTGGTTAAAGGACTTAGAATGATTTTATATTATATTTCTAATATCTTACTATAATTGAGAATCGGTTGAGCCATATAAGTTTGGGAAAAACTATTCATGTCATCCCCCCACCTATTCTCATAATCCCCTTTTTTCATTGTCCCACATTTATAACTGCTGAATGTATAATTTGTATTCCACAATCTTAAATGCGGTGTGTAATTGATTTTTTAGACACTCCACAAACATAAATGCGGAATATTGTGATGGTGAGGGTAGGTGGGGATGACATGAATAGTTTTTCCCTATAAGTTTGTGGAGAACACAGCAACTGTTGGGGAGAGGGCCATGAGAAGGAAGATCCAGACAGTGGAGGTCAAGACAAATTGAAGGGGACTGGTGGCTGGATGAATGGAAGCGAACCACACTGCCACATGCTGTGGGAAAGGAGGTGCAGGGGGACTTTAAATGGTTGGCTGGTCTATAGATGGTACAATGAATATTAAAATTTAAACTGGTAACAGAATAATTTACTACTATTACAATGATTACAAAAACATACAGTGTGGGAATGTGTTATTTGTTTAATCTTCTTAATGCAGGAATAGCTGCTAATACTATATCTGTAATTTTTTGGACTGTGCTGACTGAATTGATGTTACTGAAATATTTCTGCTTTTTTTTAGATTGTTTATCAACCGTTTGCTCAGAACCCTATGTAAACTCTCCACCTGGAGCACCATGCAGATGTGTCTGGCCCATGAAAGTCGGCCTTCGCCTTAGTGTTCCTCTGTATACCTTCTTCCCTTTGGTTTCAGAGCTTGCTTCTGAAATTGCCACTGGGGTTTTCATGACGCAAAGTCAAGTTCGCATTATGGGAGCCAATGAAGCAACCCAGCAACCAGATAAAACTGATGCCCTTATTGATTTGGTACCACTCGGGGAAGAGTTTGATAACACTACCGCGTTTTTAACTTCTGATAGATTTTGGCATAAAAAGGTTGCAATAAAAGCTTCTAACTTTGGGGATTATAAAGTGTTATATGTGAGCTATCCAGGTATGTAAAAATTCTTAATTTGTTGTATTCTTTTCATGAATTTTCTTGTCAGAATTTTATGGGATTCTTTAAACGCAGGTTTACCTCCGTCTCCTCCTTTGCCACCTTCAAGCATTAACATGATAGATGGTGGTCCATATTCAATTGATGGCAATAATGGTAGGACAATTAAGCCCCTCGGGGTTGACATACCGAAGAGGCAGCAAAAAGGTGGACTTAGCAAGGGCGTGATAGCTATTATTGCTCTCTCAGTTTTTCTAGCAGTTGTTTTATGCTCTGCTGCTGCTTTGGCCGTTTTCAAGTGCAGAGAGCATGTGAGTCAATCAACATTGACACCACCGGTTTTGCCTTCGTCTCTTACTAAAACACCAGGTAATGCAATTGATAATTACTAATAATCTGGTAAATTAATGCATTTTCCCAGAAAACAACACTATATCATACCCAAAAAGAAAAGAAAAACATCGTCTTTACGAATTACAAGCCATATTTTTAGTATTTGTCTCATCTAATTGAATTAGTCAGACAATGGTTGTCAGAATTCTATGCATAAAATAGAAAGATCAGTTGCAATAATTTAAATAATCAAGATAATTTTGACAAGTATGGTATTTTGAAACTGAATAATTGCAGTCCTATAATTTTGAATGTTTTCCCATCTCCCAATTTGCGTCAATTTGATTGTTTTATCATTTATCTCAGCCGTTTTTATTTAAGAAACAAACATATGATTCACAGGTACCGCCAGGTCAATAGTTGGAGGTGTGCCTGCTTCAGCTTCATCATCTTCATTTCGATCTAGCATTGCTGCTTATACAGGATCTGCTAAAACTTTCAGTTTGAAGGAGATAGAGAAAGCCACTGATAATTTTCATGCTTCCAGAATACTAGGAGAAGGTGGTTTTGGGCTAGTTTATGGTGGGAACCTTGAAGATGGTACAAAAGTAGCAGTCAAGGTTCTCAAAAGGGAAGACCATCATGGTGATCGTGAATTCTTATCTGAAGTTGAGATGCTTAGCCGCCTTCACCATAGAAATTTGGTGAAGTTGATTGGTATATGCTCAGAGCTCAGCTCCCGCTGCCTGGTTTATGAACTCGTTCCAAATGGCAGCGTGGAATCCCATTTACATGGTACTTAAGTTTGCTTGATTCAGCGTCATGTACAAGTCAATTGTTTTTGGCTTGTTTGGTTTTAGAAAATACTTTTTGAGTTTTAGTTATGTTTTCACTTTTCATTACGAAAAAGTCACTTCCCCTTTTCAAAGATTTGTGTAGGAACTAGTGAAAATAATAAAATGTTATTTTCTCTAATGTTCAACTATTTAAAAAGAGGAAACAAAGGAACAATAAGGCGGTAATTATGTCTTTGAAAGAGAAAACCAAAATGAAAATAGAAATCTTTTGCTCAAATCAAACATCTTTAGTTCTTTAATATAATGGTCTTCTTGTATTTGGTCTTTTGCTAGGAGATGACAGGGAAAGAAGCGCACTTGATTGGAGTACTCGGATAAAGATAGCACTTGGTGCTGCTCGAGGTCTGGCTTACCTGCATGAAGATTCAAGTCCTCATGTCATACATAGGGACTTCAAGTCAAGCAATATCTTGCTGGAAGATGATTTTACACCAAAAGTATCTGATTTTGGATTGGCACGGACAGCAGCTGATGGGGAGAACAGACATATATCCACACGTGTCATGGGAACTTTCGGGTACATAGTTTTCTAATATTATTGTTTCTATTTTGGAAACTACTATCTACAAGTTATCAGCTGGTATCATTATAATAACCAAACTCTTAATGTTTCATCAAAATTCATGGAAATATCTCCATTCGTAGTCATTGGAAAAGATTGTAATTCCTTGTTGAGTTTTACTATTATGCATTCCCTGATATATATTTCCTTTCATATTTGAAAAACCAACTCAGTTATGTGGCTCCGGAGTACGCAATGACTGGGCATCTTCTTGTGAAGAGCGATGTTTACAGCTATGGTGTTGTTCTTCTTGAGCTTTTGACAGGAAGAAAACCAATAGACATGTCACAACCCCCTGGTCAAGAGAATCTCGTCGCATGGGCTCGTCCACTCCTCACAAGTAAAGAAGGATTAGAAGCATTAATTGATCCATCTCTAGGAACTGATGTGCCATTTGATAGTGTGGCAAAAGTTGCAGCCATTGCTTCGATGTGTGTACAACCAGAGGTATCAGACCGTCCATTCATGGGTGAGGTTGTTCAGGCTTTAAAACTTGTTTGTAATGAATGTGATGAAGCAAAAGAAGCAGGTTCAAGAGGTTCTAGCCGGGAGGATTTATCTGTTGATTCGATTACTCATCTAGATAATTTCCAAGGCCATTTCTCAGACACCTACCATGATTCCGAAGTTGATATTGAAAGAGGGTTGTCAGCATCAGACTTATTCAGCTCATCAGCAAGATTACGAAGGCAGGCATCTGGATCATTTAGAATGCATTCTTATTCAGGTCCTCTCAGAACTGGAAGAAGCCAGCAGTTGTGGCAGATAATTCGAAAGCTTTCTGGTGGTAGTGTCAGTGAACATGGACCTATGTTCAAGTCATGATCAGGTTCTTACGGAGAGTCATAGCATTTTTTGAATTTTCATTGTGCATGTTGCTCTCCCTCGCCTCAATCTGTTAATCTGCAGTTCGCAGTTCTGCTTGTGGCATTGCTCTTCTGCCTGAACCCTTTGGATTTTGACCAGAGAATACCAGCAAGTTGTAAATAGGATGTGACATGAGCTAACCTGCAAAATCATCTGTAACTGGTACTAACTGTGAAGAGAAGAAGCAATGTAGGTCTAGCTTGATAGTATAAGATGACTGAAGTTGGGCTTTACCAGGACCTCCATTTTCAAATACCACATACAAAATATAGTGCTTGTTTGGATACAAGGTAGAAACCACGGTGAAGCCAAAATCATGATGGACAGTCACAAACGCTAAGGGAAGTTCATTCTGTCCACTTTGATTTTAGCTTACCCTGATTTTTCACCAAGTATCCAAACATGTAGTCTTTGCAGTTGCATCATCAATCAATAGTATCCAAACATGTAGTCTTTGTAGTGTTCTAATCGTTAGTACACTCACTTGTATTTAGAGGATGATGGTATGGAATATGGTTAATTGGTTCCATTCTATGGGACTTTATATATCATAAATACATTTCTGAGTTTACAGGTTTTAACATTTTTTATATATAACTTTATGCTGATACTTCTGGCCTTCTGGGATCATTTGTATTTGGATAGCAAAGCATAGTGTAAGAAGTACAAAGCAACATAGAGAGGGAGTAAAAGGACAAAAATCAATAAAATGGAATACTTGTTGTCAGTACTAAGGCCATAGCTCAATAGAAGTAAAAACGTATTGATCTCAAAGTAAACAATGACATTTATTTACTACTAGTAATTTAGCTTTTGTATACTAGTTACTAGTTATTCAGTTAAATTATCAGTTGTTCAAAGTTGTTTACCACAGTTAGCAATTAATTGAGTCCTTTTGTTTCCATAGCATGAGATGCGTTTAATAGTAGTGAGATAGAGACAGAGAACGAGAGAGAATAGAGGGTCTGAAGTGGAATGTGTGGAAGCCACTAACAAGTGACATGATCAAATGAATAATGTAAGCGAGTGATTTTACCACACTAACAAATTTAAAAAAAAAAAATGAAGAAAAAAAATTGCAAAAGTCCTTACTTATTTATTGTAAATCTTATTGATCCACCTAAGATTATTTTGTAAATCTCTCTGCTAACAAAATAATCTCTATCACCTCTTTTGTTAATGGAGGTAATGGGGGTTGGATTTTTGAAGGAGTAGTTTATATACTATATTTTGTTTATTTTTTCTCACATATACAAGAAAAACATCATTATCAATTAATCCCTGATTTTATAAGTGAGTTTGATTTTAGTTCTTGGCGAAAATATAATGTTTAGTGGCGGTCATTTTTATAATTACTGGCTATTTTTTACCGTTACTAAACGTCATTTTTCTGTCAAAAAATTAAACTCACTTACAAAATCAGAGATTAATTTTACCATTAAACCTTATTTATTTCTTGATGGAGAACAAATAATAAATAGTTTTAGTAAAATTGAACCACACAACTAAGTGAGAATTGAAAACTATAATTTATTTTAAAGCCAAACTATTAATTTTTTGTTATCTTTAACTCATAATCCTCATTTACATAATTATTGGATTAACTCTTAAAATTCATAAAAATAAACTAATACACAGAAAATCAATTGCACTAAAATTTAACCTAAAAACATGTGAAATTTTGAAAGATCTACATTCCACTTAAAAATAAAACTACTAAAAGTATGATTTTGGTGTGGGAAGGGGAATCAACCAAAAAAGAAAAACCACCAAAAGTAACGACCACTATATCGATTTGTCCCTCAGTGTGAAGGGATCACATGAGTCTGTCTTGCTTGGAAGGCAATCTCTTCCCTTTCTAAAGGTGCAATCCATATAAGCTTTAGCAAATGGCGTGTTGTTATTTGATTTTTTGACCCAATTGATTGAATTGAAGGAGCATCTAATTGAAACGATGACCAATCTCTCTCCCTCTTACCTGCATCCCAACCTCACAATTATCGCGATAAATAGAGACTTCCTATTAGCCAATAAGTTAAGCCTTATTTGGAGGACTGATGGCGATTATATCTCTTTATGAATGGGGAAAAGGTCACTTTAGTATTGCCTCATCAAGGTGGGCAATAAGATTCGTTCTCACCGAAGACTGATCAATATATGAGCGAAATGAATTCAACCTTCTCCTAACTTTGTGGCGAAACACTAAAAGAAGAGGATCGAGAAACACGACGATAAGATTTGTTCAAATATGAACTATTGATTATGTTATACTATAAGAAAATGTATTTATCATAATAAAATGCATTTATCTTTGGAAATTTTGTAATAAGTCGCTTTAAAAATGTTTTTAACCAAAAAGAAAAGAAATTAAACAATAAGTGAAGTTTTAAATTCTAATATTTTCTCCAATATACAGAAAACACAAACACACATTTATGTAAAAAGGGGGGAAATTGGTTACGACAATGAGAGTTCTATTCGTTATATTCTCGTAAAACCCTAGCCCCGTAACCTTTTTCCAGCCCTTTTCACAAAAACAATCAACCTCCCCCCAGGAGGTTCTTCCATCTTCATGGGGATTTTCCTACCTTTAGAGAAGTATTTTCCCACTCATCCATGAGATTTCTCAGTACTCTTTGTAGTATATTTCTCTCTTGTTGCTTCATCCCTCCTTCATGGTCACCACTCACCATATCTTATTCCCTCCACCGCCATATCCATTTCCGAACTCTCTGTGAGGTGTTTCATACATTTGATGGCGTCACTTCCTTCTCATATGTGAGAGACCACAAATCTCTTCGTAGGATTTCTCTCAATTGTTTCTTTCTCCCTCTTTCACGGTGCCATTCCTTCTTACCTCCTCCACCACCTTTATGTTCGACCTCCCCAGTGAGGTATTGTCCTCTTTATGGGGTTTTCATACTCCTAATGGACTCCTTTCTCTCTCATTCTTTAGAATATTCAGTCCTCTTTGCAGGATTTCTCTCCGTTGTTCATTTCTCTATCCTTCGTGGTCATTCACCCTTTTTGTCTCTACCGCCGTTTACTTCTTTGTTATTTCCCTTTTTTTTCGTCATTTTTTGATGCCCTTATTCACCTCTCCTTGCATCAGACCGCCGTCCTCCCTTGTGGTATAGCGCGACCAGTTCATCATCTATCCAAAAGATATAGCTGCAGTGCAAAGCCGATAGTGCGTAAAAAATGAGGCAACAGAAATGAAGATCAGATAGAGACTTGTATTTGCCATAATGGTTAGTCGTTATTTTTTTTTTGTGTGGTTTTTTTTATTGGTTTTCAGTTTGTTTTCATGTCTTTGTATGAATAACTATATTATGAATTGCATCCAGGACGAATCTGCGTTAAGGAAGAGGGGGCAATCGCCCCATCATGATTTTCAAACCATGATGGGGCAATTGTGTTTTTCATGTTAAGGGAGAGTCTACAATTGCCCCGTCATGATCTATAGTAATATGTTGTGTTTTTCATATTACAACTTTATATATATATATATATATATATATATATATATATTTCACATAACTTAAAATTTCTGGATCTGTCACTCATTACATAGTTATAAGTTTAAGCATTATGAAATCAATCTTTAAGAGATTGTAGTTCTCTTTATGTGTAAATAAAGTTAGTTAGCTCATGAAATTTGATTTCTTTTCCTTTGTAAAAAAAAAAGTAAAACAAGAGAAATGTGTGATTTCTTGATTATGATTAGATATTTACAATGTACAACTAAAATATTGGTATGCATTATTTTTTGAGTTTAATGAATATGCAATATTGTTTGTCACGTAGGAGAGAGAGTTACATTCATTTTTTATTTTAATTAAAATAAAAACATATTTGCTTATTTGACGGAATTCAAATGGATGTCACTGTAAAACTATTTTACACTGATAGTGCATATCTATTAAATTCTTATTTTTTGTTGAAACATTCTCCTACCGATTAGCGTGCAACCAACTAGAAAATACGAGTCACAAAATAAATATATAATATTTTTAACATATGTACTTTTTGTTAGGTAGTTATAGAGTCAAAGATCAACATTACAAAAACTAACCAGAATTGCCTCCTATTAATGGTGGTTTGAAGTGGAGAGAGAGCACCCATTGCAAACTCCTAGACAACCTCTTCCCCTTCCATATTCTTCTTCCTTCTCCTACCACCACCTTCAACCTCCCCCTCTCTACTCAGGGCCGACCTAAGGGTAAATCTCCCCCTCTCCACCCAAGCAAGGGCTTTAAGCCTCCTAAAAAAAATTTACAAAGGAAAAAAGGCCTCAAAAATAAAAGGCCCTAAAAAATCAAGCATTAATACTAAGTCAAAAAAGCCCCAAAAAAAGGCATCACTTTAAAGTTGGATTTAGGCCTCATTTAGTGTTGGGCCGACTCTATCTCCACCATCACATGAAGTCTTCCTTTACTCAAATCCTTTCAATCTCACATCTTTTCAGACAACCTCTTCCCCTTGTCCATTCTCTTAGATTCTCATTTCAATCTACCTTGTATGGTTATGAAATGGTTTAGATGAGGCACTTGTAATGTGATTGATCTACTGAGCGTTTGAAAGCTCAGTAGTCAGAACCAACAAACTTTCAAATAAGATATTGGAGAAAAATCAAATAACTTGATGTATGAAGAAAATTAACCATAATTATAGCATTTACATCATATCTAATTGTGTTTTTTATTTGGGTTTCTGCTTGTTTATGTTTTGGTTCCTTTAAGTAGTGAATTTGTGAGCAAGGCTTGTGTTATACTATCTAATTTTGTAGCATACAATATTACTCATTTATACTTCTCTTATACTTTTATAGAGCGTGTCTTTTTTATGCAAGTGTCTTATGACCACCATAGTGATATTATTCTAACCATCTTCTAGAATAATGAGAGTGTACTTAAACACTAAAACAATACATGTTTTTTTCTCTTACCTCTATTAGTTTTCTTACAATGTCTTTCAAACCTAGAATCAACATGTTGGTGGGCGACATTCTCCAAACCAACAAATCACTCAGTAAAACTGACTTTATTTCTCTCTTCTTATCACACTGCATCCATTGCTTTTACTATAACTTGTGTTACTTTATCACTTCTTGTATCTACATTAATGAACTTTGATATTCTCACACTCTTGTTTCTCTTACGTATCATTTTCACTTATTTTTCTCCATATCTTTCTTATCTATTATATCACATCACTCATTTCTCCTTCCTTCATTTCTATATCTCTCTAGAGGTGGAGAGGTGAAAATGTGTGTAAGCCAGTGTTGTTAATAGCAGATAACGTAGCGTAGCAGCAAGCTCAAAAAACACCATTTCGAGCGCTATAGCAGCAAATAGCGGACAATAGTGGCAAATAGCGGTGAATCCCCAGGATGCTACGCTATAGCGCTATCGAGCCGCTATGGCGCGCTATTAACCAGCTTGGTGTAAGCACCATTTTCCTACATTTATTGGTGTGTGTATCCAACATTTTTCAAACTAGATTCTCCCTCTTGTAAAAAGCTAAATCAAAAATTAAATTTTTTTAAGACACGTATATCATTTCTTTTATTGAGAGTTAAGATCATCCATTCGCATTCCCATATATATAGGCACAAAAAGGACAATCACAACAATAAACAATAGGGTTAGAGTAGCAGCAGCAAGAGAGAAGCAAGAGTGTGTTCAGAGAGTGAGGAAGAAACCATGGAGACTCCAACTCCTCCATCTCAACAAGGCGTGGTGAAGAAGAAGGAAACCAGAGGCCGAAAGCCAAAGCCAAAGGATGACAAGAAAGATGAGCATCAGAAAACCCCCAAGGAGACCAAGAAAGCTCAGCAACAACAGCACCATCATCAGCAGCAACAGCAACAGCAACAATCTTCTGTGGATGAGAAGTACACACAATGGAAGTCTCTTGTTCCTGTCCTCTATGACTGGCTCGCCAACCACAACCTCGTTTGGCCCTCTCTCTCTTGCCGGTTCCTCTCTCTCTCTCTCTCTCTCTGTGTCTAGGGTTTTCAGTTTTTGATGATCTTGTTTTATTCTTGCTTGGTGTTGATTTTTTGACAGATGGGGTCCTCAGCTGGAGCAAGCTACCTACAAAAATCGCCAAAGGCTCTACCTTTCTGAGCAGGTAATGCCAATGCCCTTTTGATTCTGAACAGAAAGATTCAACCTTTTCATGAAATTGATTGTGTTACTGCTTGTGTAATGTAATGCCAATGCCCTTTTGATTCTGGACAGAAAGATTCAACCTTTTCATGAAATTGATTGTGTATAATGTAATGTGAGTGTATTGAAATAGAGGGATTTGATTTTTTGTTTTTTGTTGTTGTAGACTGATGGTAGCGTTCCGAATACTCTGGTGATTGCGAATTGTGAGGTTGTTAAGCCTAGGGTTGCAGCTGCTGAGCACATTTCTCAGGTGGGGTTTTGTTATCTTATGTGGATTATTGTTTGAATGATGTTAGTTTGATGTTTGAGATTCAATTAATCAGCTAGGAGTTGTTTTTTTCTTTCAGTTTAATGAGGAGGCGCGCTCCCCATTTGTGAAGAAGTACAAGACCATCATACATCCTGGCGAGGTATGCATGTTCACATCTTAGTTTCACACTGAATGACATACTGAGAAGTGGATTCATTTCAAGCATATATGAAGATGAATTAATATTAACTCTGTTGTTTAATTTCCCTGGCTTTGATTTTTGAGATTTTGGCGAGATTTTTGTTTATTTATGGCTACCCATTAATGTTTATACTGCGTTGAATTTCATTATGCTGATGATAAGTGTGTTGCTGTTTGCTGGCTGATATGATCCTCTTGCTCCATTTTGTAGGTGAACAGAATTCGGGAACTGCCGCAGAGTTCTAGGATAGTAGCCACTCATACTGACAGTCCTGATGTAAGAACTTTACAGTTTGCTTTGCTCTGTTTATTCCTTGGAATTAGTTTGATTTCCTGGCTCTGTGGTTCCTTATTTGTAACTCTTCAAATGTCAGGTCCTTATTTGGGATGTTGAAAGTCAGCCTAACCGCCATGCAGTCCTTGGAGCTACAAACTCTCGTCCGGATTTGGTATGACTGTTTGATTGAGCATTAATATTCAATGACATCTGTCTGTGTTGTTAAGTTCAAAATAATTTGTAACATGGGATTGAAATCATTAAGTAAAGCAGATGTACATGCTCCTATATTTTTCTTATGAGAAATAATATGTTTACATCTTTCTCAAAAATATGATCTTGTGATGTGAGTTAGATTCTGCTTTTGATAGCTCTCGGGCTAGACCTCCTATCACAAAGTTTTACCAGAGGAGGGGAAAAGAGAGCGTGTAAGTTAGTGGTTAGAGTGGTTAGAATAACAGACTTTGAGTGGAGGGAAAGTTAGTATTCAAATGTATAAATAGTGGAACTGTTATTCAGTTAGGTAGTTCGTTCCAGTTATTAGTTGTTTGGGAGAGAGTGAGTCTCTTGAAATACTCACCTGTATCTGCTTCTCTGATTCGTATTTGGGATTTAGGGTTCCTAATCAATAAAATTTCCCAATTCATTTCTCCAATTTATCAGCTTCACTTTCGTTTAATCGCCTAGTGGTTAATTATTTCAGTTATTTGTGGGTGTGGCTCTATTGAACTTAGTGGGGTCACATTGTTGGGGCAAGAACAGGCCTTACATGCAAAAACTTGGAAAGTCAGATGGATATTATCAAATTGACCTTTCCGCATTGAATTATGTGGCCCCGATCTTTAGTTTTTTCGAACTATTCATTATTAAAGAAGCTCCATGTGCAACGTCATTGTTATCTTTTTGTTATTTGGCATGGTTGATGCTTCTTGATATATTCACATAGAACTTCTCTTGCAGATTTTAACTGGACATATAGATAATGCAGAATTTGCTCTTGCGATGTGCCCAACTGAGCCCTATGTGCTTTCTGGAGGTTGTTATTAACTTTTTGTTTAAACTTCAGTTAGTTTTTTGTTTGTTTCAGATCGTGGTTATTTCTTCATGTGATTGTTCTATATCTGAAAGCACCAAGTTACATTACAGGAAAGGATAAAACAGTAGTGTTGTGGAGTATTGAAGACCATGTAACATCTGCCTCAGACTCCAAATCTGCTGGGTCAATTATCAAAGGCGAAGGTTACGACAAGACTGCTGATGGCCCTTCTGTTGGACCACGAGGTATCTACCGTGGGCATGAAGATACTGTTGAAGATGTGACTTTTTGTCCTTCTAGGTAATTTGCATGGAACAATTTCATTCTTCCGTGCTTTTCTTCAATGAAGTAGATATTCTCATTTTACTGTTCACCTTACTTCAGTTGAAATTTAGGGTGTCCTTTACTCATTCTGTTTCTTAACTTCATATTATTATTTAATGAGCTAGCTATACCTTTTCCAAGTTTGTCTTGAGAAGGGAGAGGAGCGGAGGGGCATGAAAATGTTCTATTTGTTTTTTTAATTTATGTTTTAGGGATCTAGTGTATTTGCACTATAATAGCAGCATGAGTTAAATTTGTACTTCATGAGACAACCATATCCTCCTGACATATCTATACATGCTGTAGTGCACAGGAGTTTTGTAGTGTTGGAGATGATTCCTGTCTCATCTTATGGGATGCACGTGTTGGTTGTAGTCCTGTGGTGAAGGTATATGCTTTATACCTCAATCATGTATTTAAGTTTGTTTTCTTTTATTATTCTTTTCATATAAGTATGAACTTGAAGGCATGTTTTTTTGTGAACAGAATACTTTTTTTAGCTCACTGTTTACTCACAAACTCATAAGGAGTGCATGACATTGTGGTTAAATTAACTGGGCAACTATGTATCTATCTCTCAAGAGATCGCTATTCACTGTGAATTGTAATATCTTGTCTCATATATATACATATTTATTTATTTATTTATTTCCCTCTCTGAATTTGGTTACAGGTTGAAAAAGCTCATGATGCTGATCTTCACTGTGTTGACTGGAATCCCCATGATGATAATCTGATTCTTACTGGGTATGTTCTGCTCTGGTGTAGTCAGCATTATCATTATTCAGCTACTATATATCTTGTTATTATGAGCAAATTGGTGACGGATCACATTCTCATTTGATTGGTCACCACATCTCTCCAGATCGGCAGATAATTCTGTTCGTATGTTTGATCGCCGCAATCTCACCTCTAATGGAGTTGGGGCACCTATTCATAAATTTGAGGGTCACAAAGCTGCTGTTCTCTGTGTTCAGGTAATTTCCTACATGCTTTCTTTTTCCTCATGAATTCTTCATGCCTCCTGGCGTTATATTATTGTAACGCTGTAACATATGCTAATCACTGCTTGTTTAATTCAGTGGTCTCCAGACAAAGCATCTGTATTTGGAAGTTCAGCAGAAGATGGTCTCTTAAACATCTGGGACTATGAGAAGGTGCAGTTTCAGTTGGATAGTGTGTCACTGCTTTCTTGAATCTTGCCACTAAGATGCCTAGTGTTGACGCCATTTGTTTTTGTTCTGTAATGCAGGTTGGTAAAAAGATCGAGCGAGCAGGAAAATCAATAAATACTCCTCCAGGGTTGTTTTTCCAACATGCTGGTCATAGGTATGAAGCTATTGTCTCTTTGGTGCACTTAAATATGCTTAATTTATTCTTACCACCTAGATCTGTAGCTGAGCTTGCTTTTTACTTAGATTATTTAAACTTCTCTTCAGGCCATTTTCTGAATCTGAACCTCATTTTTGCTCTTTATCTGATGTAGCTCCTAATTTTCTTATATTACACCTTTTTGGGGTTTTCTTGGTTGCTTATGTTGGTAATTATCTATTTTTAATATCTTCATCTGTAATTCCCCATCACATTTTGGTATCAACTTCTTGATAAAAATTTCTCAACATCGAATATAAATGGCATAAGATGTCTAATGATTTTACTTTGATCATAGATTCACGGTCTTGTAGTAGTATTTTTTCAGAATTCCTGATGAATACTTGAACTAATCTCTTAAGATATCACCAAGCTAGCGGTTGTATTGTGTAGCATTGTCATTCTCAGGAAGCTTTCATTAAACTGCTTCACTTTTGCCCTTGTGATTTTTTGATCCCATGTTGTGGAAGGCACATAACACTAGACTTTCTCTTAATCCAGGACTGATTATTTTGATTGTATTAACTTTTTTGCATCAAAATAATTTACTGGTCCCCCTCCTGTCATTATTGTTATTTAAAAATTTCTACTTTTGCAGAGACAAAGTAGTTGACTTCCACTGGAATGCATATGATCCATGGACGATTGTCAGTGTGTCTGATGACTGTGAAAGTACTGGTGGAGGGGGAACATTGCAGGTATGGATTTTGTTTTTTTTCCATCTTTTGATAGTAGAAAACAATTCCTTACATAATTTTCATACCATTGAATATGTTCCTTGTGGAAACAACATATATCTGGGATGGCCAAATTTATTGGTGCAGTAGTGGCCTAGTGGGTAAATATAAATTTGTTGGAAACGACATATATCTGCATCGGAATATCTATCTCAAATTAATGCATAACTAATATGAATATTGAGATCATATTAATCTTGGCCCCATTAGTTACTGGTCAAAACAAATGGTCAATGGATCATTGGTTTAATGTCTGATCTGGTCACTGGTTCCAGTGCAGGTTTAACGATTGAAATGTGTTTATTGGCCTGTTTTTTTAACATAAATGCTTTTGGCTGATGCATTCATATGTATTTGTGCAGATATGGCGCATGAGTGACCTGATCTACAGGCCAGAGGAGGAGGTTTTGGCAGAGCTTGAGAAATTTAAAGCTCATGTGGTGGCGTGTGCTTCAAAGTCTGAAAAATGATATACTTCATGTGCAAATGAGTTAGATTATTTTGTGGTGTTGTATGATTTCAATCATACTTTGGATGTTTCTTAGCTTTTTAAACCACCCACGCGTGGGAATGTTAGAGAGTTGGGAATATTGGATTGCAGCATAGAATTTGCGGAGGTTTATGTCCCTCAAAATTATTATACCGTTGACTCTTTTAAGGTGATCCTTGATAAATTAGTTAATTAGTTATGTGCATGCTGCCTGCTCAATCCTCCAACCAATGAACACATGTGTGGGAGGGTGGAGTTGGGAGAATGCTTAGGCTTCCTTTTAATTTCTCATGATCCTTGGCTCATGTAGCACCAGACATGTCTTTTGTGGTTGGCCAGGAGATGCTTCTAATCTCTTGATGCTTTGGTTTCTCTGGTAACTAGTAGAGTAACCAGAGTCTTGCACAGATCCGGCGTTTCCGCCGTCAAATTTTCCAAAATTCACTGCATTCACAAGCTTCGTAGCCCGTCTAAATAAGGTTGGACGGTTCAGATTTAATTCTATTTCAGGTGTATAATTAATCTCTTTTAATGGTTATGGAGTGATGATGGCAGTGAATTTAGGACTGTAGGAAATCCTAATCTGCCATGCATACAAATTTAATATATTATAATTTTTTTAGATGTGTCTTTAGGTTTGCTTAAATAGTTTGTGTGCTTGACATGTTTTAAGGTATGAACAAAAGAACAGAGCAAGAAAAAAGGAAGGCATGAAAAAGGTGTTTATATCTCTTGACTTTTTTTTCCTTTTTAATTTGAGTAATCCCTTAAGTAATTATACTTATTGATTTTGATGTTTGAGATGTCGTGCAAGTTTAAATACTTACATGTCATCTACTCCCTTTCAAGCATGTTTTGACATGGTAATTGATTTGAATTTGAATTGATACTAAAGAAATTTTGAATTGTATGGCTGACTTTTAAAATTATAATGATTTTGCTGATTGACTTTTATTATTTTAAAGCTTTAGAAATGTTTGACTTTATAAAATGTCAATGAATGATAAATATTTGGTTGGTATTCTCATTGCATAAGTCAGCGTTAGGAAGCATCTGAACATTACTCCCTCCGTTCCTAATTATAAGACCTAGTTTCAAAATTTTCATGTTCCTAAATATAAGACCTCTTACAATAATCTAACAAAAGGTTTTGTATTCTTCCATATTTACCCCATCACATTAATTGTATGTTTTCAATTCCAAAGTTACCACCTACCATTAATTACTACTAATCCAAGTAACTATGACTTTTGATATAAATGCAATAATTATTAGTGAGAGAAAATGACAAAGGGTAAATAGGGAAGAATGTATGCATTTTTAAAAAATCAATACACTAATTAGTCACATTAAGTGTTTTCTTAATAAGTGCAATTTTTTGGAATAAGTCTTATATTTAGGAATGAAGGGAGTATTATTTTTTTTTGTTAAAAAGTCCACACTCAATGTTTTGTCTTAGGCATGAGAGGTGTTAAGCTAACTTTTGACGCGGAGTAAGTTTTAATTCAAGTTTTAATAAATGATATGGAATATTAAAAACAAGAGTAGAGTTGTTGAGGCTTTGAGAGTGACTTGAGGCACTATTCCCCTCCTTAACAATGGGAATATAAGTTTTCATTTTCAACATAGAGACAAACATGTTTTCTAGAGCATTAAGGAGTACTCTAGCTGTCGGTGAGATGATATCTGTTTGGTGCATACTTGCAATGTTTGCGGAATGGTTGGCTAATTTGAGTACATAGGCCACAACTTTTGACGTTGTCATTTGAGATAGACCTTTGGTTAGTGTTTATTTTTTCCACTTCTCAATCATGGAGGATTGTTGAGGTTTCTATATGCCCAAGGTGTTCCTATTGTTGTTTTGTTAGTTCTTCTTGTTTGGTATCTATAACCCCAATTTTATTTTAGTAACATTTCTCTTTGTATACGTGTTGATCTTGAAGGGAAAAATATTTTAATCAAAACTTGATAATCGTGTGAAGGCACTATTGAAAATGACATGTGTATGTCAGCATTTGTGATTTTAGGAAATTTTGTATTTGTTGATAAAACTAGCTAGTTATATTAGGACCATATACGACAAGATTTATAATCTAATTATACTTTGAAGATTTAGATTTAAGATGTAATGTTAAGCTTGCTACTATTATATTTGCTGTTTGCCCAACTCGACTGATAGAGAACATCCCAACTTTTAGATGACATAGACAACGATTACATATCTTATAGGATTTTTTTACTCCAATGGTAATTATTGTCCAAAATATTTTATTTAGTCATATTTTATACAATTTGAATTTGATAAATTTAAACGTTGAACTAAAATATCCCAACATTTATTAATCTATTTATTTGCATATATGTACTAGTCATGCCCAAAAAACTAATCAATGATAAATCTAGAACACTTAATTGACCGATTCTACCCATTCCATGGATATATGTACTTTGGCAATTGTCAAAACTCAAAAGAATCAAATTAACAAGTATCATCATGTCCTTGTTCTTTTGATTCTCTTTGCAAGGAAACACCGATCACATGATGAATAAATAGATTGTACTAATCAAGGATGTATATAAATGCAGCAGAATTAGCCATTTAAAATAGAACAAGAATTCTCAGAGCATCATGTAAATACATAACATTTTAGGATTAACTTACCTTGAATATTTGATCTTGAGACATGGCACAAAATATTAGAATTTGTGAATCATAAATCTACCCCAAAACTACGCCTCTTAATTTCAATTGTAGTACTATACATTAGAGTTTATCTTAAATCTGTTTAGTTGACATTATTTGTATGTGGGATTGTGTGTCACCCGCATATACTTATTCCTGTCCTGCATATTATATATCTAAATGTTCAACCCTAGACACAAGTGAGTATGTTAAAAAATCTCACATTAACTAGAGATATGATTAAATATGTGAGAATACAATCTTCACCTCATATGTTAATTTTTGAGATAGAGTTGTATCTTCTAAATTCTAAGAAATGTAAACTAGAATAGAATGGAATTGCCCACTAAACTCCAAGAGCGGCTTCAAGGGGGGTAGTTTGTGGCTCAAGAATCCTATGCCTATGGTTTGCTCCTCTATACGCCAAAACCTCACATCAGTGAGACAGTGACATCAACACTTCTATGACTGTTTTCATGATTCACGTACTTTGCTTTGCATTTCAATGTTAGCTCAAATCATTACATTCTAAATTTCTATATTAGCATATATATCTTTGATTAACTTTTCTCATTATCGATCAATTTTAAAACGCAAATATATAAACTGATTTTGACTTCAAATTAGTTGTCATCCACTGAATTCATATATAAAACTAGTATAAAATGCACAATTTTGTTGTTAGTTCTTATTTTCTCTATGCGTGAACTGCATTTGATGTTTGAACACTCAATTTTAGAGCAATTTTAGACAATCACCAAGTGAAAAGTTAAAAATAAACAATAAAACATGATTTGTGACGGTCTAAATCTATTATAAACGTTAATGTCGTGGGTGTCGATGATTGTTTTGCCGTTCACGAAACATTAATGTATTTCTGCAAAAAAAAAACTAATTTGCTTACGAAGGAAAGGACTATGAAATGAGGCAAAAGGATAAGGAAGGGAAGGGGGAATTGCTGAGCTGCTTATGGCATCTGTTTTGGATTTGACGAGCATGATAGATGTAAAGTTAATTGGTGATGTAAGGCACAGCAAAGTGAGACCCAACAACAATTGAGCTATATATATGATTCCAATCCTATAAAGCTTTTGTACCCATTCCAACACAATCATTCTCAGATGAATCAATCCCTCACTGTCAAATTGAGGTAAGATGTATATGATCAGTCTCAATCATCTCTGCATGGTTTACACAAAAGTAAAAATCAGGCAAAGATTTTCAATAGGTAAAAATTGTTTAATTATTATAGTGATGTCATCGATTCCTTCTCATTATCACCACATATTTGACCGGGAACAGTGATCGGATCGATTCAATCAAATTATTGCAACAATGTTGATTGAAGAAAAAACGACGGAGCTCCATAATGAAGGTGATTGAGGAGAATTTTGAGTAGAATGACGGAAGGGGCCTAAAATCGTCTACCGTCGTTAAGCTCAAGAAGGTTGCTATAAAGACACTCTTATGCCTAAATTAGAGGCAATGGAGTTTGAGAATTTCTCTAAGTGTTGGAATAAGAAGTGTGCAAGTACCTAGCTACATGCTTCACACTTGAGCATGGCCTTTTATACACGTGTGTTGAGGAGGTCTTGAAGATTGTAATGAGTGTTTGGCGTTAAAATGAATCTTAGTTGTTGGGTTCCCTGCTATCTTCAGATATCTGATGGTTGAGGATGCCTCGTAAGTGAGATCTAGAGTCTTGAGCTCCACACCTACATTTGTTGTTAGGTTGAGGAGTTCGTGATGAGACGTGTTGAGGTGATTCAAACACCTTGGATGGTTAGGTCCAAAAGTGGGTATGTAGTATTCGTAGGGGTAGGTGATCGTACAAGTCACTTTGAGAATGGTTGTGATTGGAGAAGATGCTCGATCAAAAGTGGATCTCGGTTAATGAAGGCATGGTCGTCGATGACCTAGTTATCAAAGGTGTAGTTATAAGAGGTTGACCGAGTCAACCCAAGAACAAATAGCGACATGATTTGCCTGGAAGTAAATACAAGTGGACTTTGTACCATTATCAAGCTCATGTGGCTAATTACTATAAAGTCGTGCTCAAATTATTTTTTTATTCTTACAGATGTTAACTTGTTCAGGATACAGTGACGGTCTCTTCCAACAAATGACTTTTCTGGGGTTCGACCTTGTGACCTTACCTTACTGAGATTTAACTTGTTTATCACTGGACTAACACTTTGTTGATGTAAATTATAGGTAGTTGAGAATAAATTTATTTGTTATTTTTAAATTGAGAACAAATTTGTTTATTTCCTACAAAGAGAGTATTGTGTTCTAGGCTACTACTCTTGCAAGACACGTGATATCCTGGAGAGAAGTTTTTTCAAGCTTCAGCGCTCAAGAAAAAATTTCACGGCAATTGATGTGGAGTAATAGTAGATTCTGGTTTGACTTGTGATTAATTAGGCTTTGATAATGGTGCATTATCCCTTATATTAAGCATTAACCAAAAAATGTTGTTCAATTATTTAGAATTACTGTGTATAATTTTATTAGTAAGTTGTCGATATGTGATTGATCATGATTTTTTTATATAGTTCTCTTGCTCCTAGGTAGGACATTGCATTAACTAGCTACCATCTGCACTCCCTTCTATGATTTCTATAGCTTCTATGAAGATCGAGATGAGAGTCCATGTCTCCATGACATGATAATCATAAATAATAGTTTCATTCTTAATTTTTCTCAATTAATTTGCTTTACAATACTTGATTTATAATTAAAAATTTGGGCTCTTATATTTGCTATTTTTTTATACTTAATTAATCTTGTAATTCTAATTCGAAAATAATAGTGAAAGTTAGAGATCTTCTGAAGAGGCCTGGCTCATCTAAAATGTGTAAAATAAGTGATTAAATAATTATTAAGTTATTTTGATTAACTTTTCAAATTATGTAATCACTAGTATTAACAGTATGATGATTTACTTTATTCTTTAAAGTTGAGTGAAACTAATTATCTCTTTAAGAGTACCTTTTCAAAATTAAATTTTTGACATTAACTTAGATAGAGCAACTCTCATTATAAGGGTTTAAAAAAACTTTCATTAGAAGAGTCATCTTAGATTTATTTATTCAATTCCACTCTTATATAAATCACTTGCAAATATTTACTTATAAAAAACCTTTCTTACTAAAGATTTAACACCTCATAGGAATTCAAACCTAAGACTTCTGCTTAGATTAGAACAAACGATCTCGTGTCAGTTGATTTATATACATTTGTTGTGTGTGTTTGATTCAGCTTCTGAAACGTGGATCTGGGTCACAAAATTGGATCTGAGTCCAAAACGTGGATCTTCCATGCTTTGAAGATGTTTGGAAACCAGTTTTTAGAATTGATTCTATGAGTTTGATCCGGATCCGGCAGAATTGACTTGGAGTAGCTTCTTCATCTGGCTGATATGATTCTGGGTATTTGTACTATAATTCAGTTACGAAAATCAATTATGGGTAAATATATCCAAATATAAATCACGTCACTTAAACTCACGTTACCCGATCCGATTCTGATAAGATCCGATTCTGATAAGATCTAATTTTGCCAATGCTCATCCAAACACAATTTGTCATCTAAGTATGAATATTGATGATTCACGTTGTAAACACTGGCAATCACGTTGATGTTGCTCATTGGTTATCGCTCACCAGTCACCAAGATTCCTGTGCTGTTACTCTCTCACTTGCAATTGTAAACCGTTGACTGCAAATATATGAACTATGGTTGCTTAGATATTTGGTGCAATCTTAGATATTTTATTTTTCTGGGCCCCTATGATATTATTATTCATATTGTCTCTGACTTCTAACAAAATTTATTTGAAACAATCACATTGCTTATGCATTCAGAATTAAATTATATTATATGACTTACACATAAATTCTTGCATTTGTTTTCAGATACTCGTGATCTATGACACAAATTAAATGCTGAGCTAGAATTTTGGTATCAAAAGCTCAAACGTGGCAACTAGAAACACGAGTCAAAACTAAACAATGATATATATAGATATATGAATTAATGAGAGTGTAGTGTGCAACACATTGTGATTATATAATGCAAATGCAGGGTTAGATTTGATTTGTACGGTATCTAAGGACAGCCCACCCTTGATCAGGACCATTGACTTGTTCAATTGGTGGCCCGTCTCTAACTCAATTTACATGTGAGGTTGGTGAAAGGCACTGTCAACCTTTTTTTTTTCCTTCTTAATTTTAGTTTTAATTTTCACATTTTTCTTGTCATCATGTAAGTTTTTAGGTTTTGAATTTTTCCATTGTAACAAGTTAGTCTAGGTTAATGAGTGTGCCTTGACATAGTGGTTCGGTGTTTCATTCCTAAGATATATTGGGGACTTGAATTTCAAAATTTTTGAATGAAAAAAACTCATTAATCAGATCATACCGTTAAATACAGTAATCGTGGGACAATGAATTAGTCTCACGTGCGACTGTGTAGAAATACGTTGGTTTAAACCTAAAAAACTAGGCTAGGTTATAGACATATAGTCACTAGTCAAGTAGCTAGATCAGTGGTTGTCTGTGAATTATTTTTCACTCGTGGGCATTTATGGCAGTGGGGTATGGTTCAAGACTCAGCAATAGAAAATTTGAGGTGAGGCTCTCTTGGGTAGGCTTTGTTCATTGATAGCATATACAATCACTTGTTTTATTGACCAAAAAAAAAAAAAATCACTTGTTTTCTAATCAAAATTACTGTCTCTTTGGGAATTTGGAGTGATTCTGAAAAGAGATACTAATAATATGTTTGATCCTCTGTGTTTCACATTTACAACCTCGTATGACGCATCCATGTGAAATGTTACTGCGGATAGATAGTTTATTATTCATGTGATTCTGAACTTGAGTTATTTTACTTTAGTTTTCAAATGTACATTAAGCATCCCTATTTTTAATTTGATTTTGTGATTTCAAGTCTCAATCCCTTTTAGGAACAGGCAGGAAATCTAGGTTTTGGGTTATCGTGATTTGAATTGTGTGCTTATCGCCAATTTAAACATACTGTAAGAGTAATTTTTTTAGACAAAAGCAGTTATGAAAGTAGAATTTTTCTTGAAATCACATTTCCCAACATGTAGGTACTCAATTTCCATGTAGAATAAGCACCAGTTTTTTTGCCACTATGTGTTTGAGTTTATGCCCAAAAGCATATTCACTATTGCAATAAAAAAATCCAATTCGTGATTGCACGCTCCTATAGTGCAAATGTGAAAGAAACTCTAAGCTTCTGTTACCATTACGTTAAACCAACGCAAATGCAGTCATTATCTTTTGGAGAGTGATAAAGGAAAATTAGAGTGTGTTGATTAGAAATTAACTAACTACACCAATGTGGAAAAGTACTCACTAGTCAATAGTAAAAGGCCAAGTCTCTGAATTAAGTGGTCATGTTATTGAAGTTGCAGGTTTTCACTATATTAGAGACTGAATTCTTTGAAGTGAGTAAACTGATTAGTTAGACTTACTGTTTTTATGTATGTGACTTTGAAATGTTTCTATTTTAAGCAATATTTAATATAATTGTCATAACTATGATTATTTACATTAAAAAGAGTAAGTTGGGATACCAAAAAAGTAATAATAATAATATTATGTAAGAAAAGGTCATTGAGTCATGAAGCAGAGGCCAGTTATAAATTCATTGTCAGTAACTCAAATATCACCTTCACTCTTCACACTCACACTTCACACCCCTTGTGTTGTTTTGTACCACTCTGTGTGTGTGTTTTTCTCTCACAGTGTGATTGTTTTGTGGTTCTCCTTTTTCCTATTGTGATAGAGTGAGTGACAAGCAGAGCTAAGCTAAGCTAAGCTAACCAGTCTAGCAACAATGGTGGTGAAGAAACCACGGATTGTGATAATTGGAGCAGGAATGGCAGGCCTAACCGCTGCAAACAAGCTCTACACCGCCACAGGTTCCAAAGACTTGTTTGAGCTCTGTGTGGTGGAAGGTGGAACCAGACTTGGTGGCAGAATCAACACCTCAGAGTTTGGTGGTGACAAGATTGAGATGGGAGCTACCTGGATCCATGGAATTGGTGGCAGCCCAATTCACAAAATAGCTCAAGAAACCAACTCACTCCACTCTGAACAACCTTGGGAGTGCATGGATGGGAACACCAACACTGATGACCCCATCACCATTGCTGAAGGTGGCTTACTCCTTCAACCCTCCATTGTGGATCCTGTCACAAAGCTTTTCAATACCCTCATGGAGTACTCTCAGGGGAAGCAGAAGCTCACTGCAAAAAGTGAGTTTGACAGGTACTATAGCCTTGCTGCTAAAGCTTCCAACATGTCAAAAGGTGCCTCTGGGAACCCCAGTATTGGTTCTTTTCTCAGAAAAGGCCTTGAAGTTTACTGGGATAATGCCTCAGTGAAAGAGATAGAGGATATTCAGCTCAATGGGTTTGGAAACTGGAGCAGGAAGTCACTTGAGCAAGCAGTCTTTGAAATGCATGAGAACAATCAGAGGACTTACACATCAGCTGGTGATTTGAAGAGTCTGGATTATGAGGCAGAAAGTGAGTACATAATGTTTCCAGGTGAAGAAATCACAATTGCTAAAGGCTACTTGAGAGTGATTGAATCCATAGCTTCTGTGCTACCACCTGGCTTGGTTCAGCTAGGTAGAAAAGTCACAAGAATTGAATGGCAGCCCCAGAGTGATGATGATGGTGATGAAAGGAAGAAGAGCATGGAAAATGGGAGCTTTTCTAGGCCTGTGAAGCTGCATTTTTGTGATGGTTCTGTTATGACTGCTGATCATGTCATTGTCACTGTTTCTCTGGGAGTGTTAAAAGCTGCTATTGGTGATGATTCAGGTATGTTTTGCCCTCCTCTTCCGCCTTCCAAGACTGAGGCAATTTCAAGGCTTGGTTTTGGTGTTGTTAACAAGTTGTTTATGCAATTAAGTCCAACACATGGAGGAAAACATGGATTCCCATTCCTGCAAATGGTTTTTCATTCACCTCAATCTGAAATGTGGCATAAGAAAATACCATGGTGGATGAGGAGAACAGCTACCCTTTTCCCCATCTACAACAATTCTAGTGTCCTCTTATCTTGGTTTGCTGGGGATGAAGCACTAGCACTTGAGTCACTCAAAGATGAAGAGATTATCAATGGGGTTACATCCACAGTTTCAAGCTTTCTGTCACATTCTAAGTGGCAACAGGATTCCAGTACTGCAGATAATTTGTGCAATGGGAATGGGAATGGGAATCATGAGGAGAAATCTCATGAAAATGAAGTGAAAGTCAGTAAAGTCTTGAAGACCAAATGGGGAACTGATCCATTGTTTTTAGGTTCATACAGTTATGTTGCAGTAGGATCAAGTGGTGATGATTTAGATACAATGGCAGAGCCATTGCCATCTAAAGATAGCACTTTCCAGCATCCACTTCAAATTTTGTTTGCAGGGGAAGCAACTCACAGAACTCATTATTCTACAACTCATGGAGCTTACTTCAGTGGACTTAGGGAAGCCAATAGGCTTCTTCAACATTACCATTGTGTTGGGATTTAAAATTAGTAATTTTGTTTTTTTTTTTATCTTTTATATTTTCATTTTTTTTTGAATAGTAATCTCTATGATATTACTCTCATTTTCATCTTAAAATGTCTTCGTTTCTCTTTAAGGAAAGTAGTGATTGATTGGGAAAAAATCAATATTAGAAGGGGCAAGGTGAATAGGGAGATGGGGACATTTAGATGTACTACTTGAAGTAAATTTTCCCCAAGATTTCTTTCTCTTCATTTATGAGTGTAGTAGTTTCTTTTCATTTAATCTCTTTGTTAAGTCTTCATGGAAACTAGTTCAGATTTTCAGTGACATTGATGCTTAATCTGAATTAAAACTAAAGAAAGCTTCAGATGCCACTTCCATGTGTGTTCTGAAGCTTCTCTTTCAAAAGACAGGATCCGCCAAACTCGGCTCTTTCTACTTTGGAATCTTTCTTCTATGAAATGAAATATGGCTTGTCAACACCTCAGGCTTACGTGTTATTCTTGTCACCTATGAACCCTACGCAAAACTTTGATGCTAAGTTGCTAACTGTATGAGAATTGGTCTTTGATATGATAGAGTTTGTTTATTTAAATGATAGGGAGTAGTGGAGTACATCCTTGTTAGTCAGATTCTACATAATATACTTTCAGCATAAGGCAAAATGGACTTTTACCCATGTGTTTGAATTCAGTTGAACTCAATGCTACAAAGTCTTGCTTCTTAAATTTATGCGTTAAGAGATGTAAAATCACATTTGCACCAACATAATGGGAGCAACAACACACTCAATTGTTAATGCTTTTAACCTATAAAACCAGGTAATTTCACCCTAAGAATGATTCTATTTTTACCCTAGAATAGATTTTGACCTCATAATCAATTCCCATAAAGGATTTCGAAACATGTACTTTGAAGTTATCCTCAAAGCTTTTTGATGCCTAGACTAGAGATGTACATTCATAATCAATTCTAACACTAGAAGCTGCTCGTAAAAGTTTATGTTGGTAATTGATTTTTGCTTTAGAATCAATTACAGAATCATTTGAAAACATGTTTTAAAACCATGGAAAAACCAATGCTGGCTGATACTTCTTTGATTCCAAACAAAGCCCTTAACTTAACTCCCTTTAAAGGAAACTCCAGAGCATTCCTTGGTATGAGTCATATTATACCTCTGAGAAGTTGAGAAAACAAATGAGCTGGCTAAAACTGTATATGACTCACATGAAAATGGGTAGAAACACCAATACTGGGGTCCCATTATGGCCCCCATGACCAGTTGCATTCAATCAGACCAATAGCCAAAATGTCCTTTAACAAAGAGACAGAATTGTAGATGCTTATAGCCATCTGATTGCAGTGATTTTTTGTGCAGAAGCTCGCTTGGCCAGGATTCATGAAAACGACTGGTCCCATTCCCTGTCTACTAGTGGTACACTAGTACATATACAGGAGAGATAGGACAGACATACACACATACATGATACATGTAGACCAGTTTGCTCCGAGTGGCAAAATGGCCTACCTACCATTTGTTATTGCTGTATCATTACACTTGTATTAGTCTCTGGATGTTCACACCGACTTCAGAATCGTCCCTGGATGAATTTTATTAGGCTCGCGGTCTCCAGATGTGGCAAAAAATAGTCATATTAGTCCCTAATGTTAAAATCCCCTAACGTCCGTTAACCCAATTAATAAAAGTCAACATTATCTTTCTAATTTTCTTTCACTTTGGTCCCTTTCTTCTTTCTTCCACCCTCTTCACCCCCTCCTTCCATCATTTTCACCATCTTTGCTACTTTCATGGCGGTTTCAAAGCTTTTCTTCTTCTTCTTCTTCTTCTTTTTCATTTACTTCTGCAAAGCTAGTAGTACCACCGCTAGTAGTACCACCTCCACAAAAGCCGTGTTGTCTTCTTCCTCTGATGTTGGTCTTCTCTTGAGTAAAATCAGAGCTTCACTGCAAGGCAACGCAGAAAACCTGGTTTTGTCTTCATGGAACTCCTCTATTCCACTTTGCCAGTGGAGAGGGCTCAAGTGGGTTTTCTCCAATGGCTCTCCTCTCTCATGCAGTGACTTGTCCTCACCACAATGGACGAATCTTTCACTTCACAAGAACCCTTCTTTGCACTTGCTCTCTAGGGACCAATGTGACCCTTTTCAAAACAAATCCACCTTACTTGATACTCCCTGCGCACTTTCATTGATTTTGCCTGCTTTCACAGATGAAAAGACTGTCCACAAGCAGCATCAAGTAGAAGCACATGTTACTAAGATACTTGAGTTGTGTCATAATGTATCAATTACATGTTTTAGGGCCCGTTTGGTGGTCAGGATAGGATATGATTGGATATAAAATGTGAACAGGATATCAACAGGATAGGATAAGAGCAGGATAGACTCTTATCATATCCTGTGTTTGAGGTGCACATGATAATGACAGGATATGATAAGGAAAAATGTATCAGATTTATATTTGAATAAAAAATACATTTAAAATTGATCATTCTATTAAATTTAATTTCTTTACATTTTCATGAATGAGTCTATATTTTAAAATAAATAAAATTAATTTAAATTTTATTAATTAGCTTATTTTATTGTTTTGAAGATACCCTATATTTTAAATAAAATTATGCAGTTAACCGATTGGTTTTCACTTAGCTGTGACACGTGATAATTAGCAATAAAAGTTAACTAAATTAAGAATATTATTATTTGAAAAGTAATTTATATTTGAATTATAAATTATTATATAAGTAGATAAGTAGTTTTAAATAATAGGAGATGAAAATAAAAAATTAATCTATTACTATTAAAAAATCAATATTTGTAATCAATGTTTTTCACTTAGTTGTGACACGTGATAAACAATAAAAATTAATTAAATTAAAAATATTATTATTTCAAAAATACTTTATATTTAAATTATTATATAAGTAGATAAATAATTTTTAAATAATAGGAGATGGAAATATTAAATTAGTCTATTATTATTAAGAAATCAATATTTGTAAGTGAGTAGTCTATTTTTTCTATTTATGACTAATAATTTTATTTATTTTTTATTTTAGTTAAATTAATATTTTTATATTTATTAATTAATATTATTATAAATTATAAATTATATAATATTAAAATAAATTAATTTGGAGTTAGGATACCGAAAGAAAATATATAACTGGTATCCTATCCTACTCTATCCTAGCTCCCCCCTCAGGATAACTTTTACACATGATTGACAGGATAGGATAGAAGACAGGATAGTGTTATCATATCCTGCTGGTGCAACAAACAACAAATAACAACAAGATATGATTATTATCCTGTCCTATCCTATCCTATCCTGGTCACCAAACGGGCCCTTATGTTCTATGCTTAATATGATTCCTCTGATATCATCTTGTAATGCAAAGTATAATATACTGCGGGTTTGGATACTCTTCTATAATAAATTCTGATATCAGGATCAACTTTGATGAGAAGTAAGTGAGTAGAAATTGATTTTTATTCCCAATAAAACCCTAAAACAAGGTAAGTAGGTCAACACAAAGTAATGTCTTAGAATTTCTCAGCAAATGAATATACTTTTTTAGGTATGAAGGAGTCCCTTATATAGTCCGGGTCTCTCTAGATTACAATTATTGTGATAGAGAGAATTGAACAATAACATAATAGGGGGGAGAGAATTAAGCGAGTACATATATGAGAAACAAAGATTTGAGGTTCCTAATAATGAAGCAAAGGTGAAAGAACCTAAATGCCTTTTTTTGTGAGTGAGTGAGTGACTCATGTCAGCACGTCTACTACCCTGACGGTCAACAACAATCTAAGGTTGGAGTCAAGAAGTGTTGGCAAAAAAGTCTTGCACTCTAGCCCAAAAGTGGTTTCATCTTGGACAATGTCGAGTTATGCAATCCGGCCTTATAGTCCTTAAGAGTCCAATTCCGATAAAATAGATTACGATGAAATAGAAGCGGATTCAAAACTACTAATAAACCAATTTAGTTGATTGTTATTAATAATAGGCTTTGAAGGTGGCCCACATAGGTAATCATTGGCTTTGCTCACTTTATTTCCTTTCCCCTCCTCACCACACCAGTCATTTTTCATACCATAACACCTAACAAATGTCACATGGAATAACAATCAGTGTTTTTCGGTCACTAAAAGGTGTGATAAATGCTAACGGATTATCTAATAAATAATATCTGTTTGGTGACTGTGTGGTCATATCAAGTGTAATTGTAAAGTGACTCTATTATTGTAAGATTTTCCCTTCTCAAGTTTTTTTCTACTCCAGTCCCTCCTCCTTCCAAAAGAAAAAAATAAAAAGGAAAACACTGTTATGGCCCACTTGCCCTCTCTTTTTGCCTCTTGTGGGCTTCAATCACCCTTTGATGATTGCATATCACAGACCAATCTGTCATCTAGTCCTTGTCTGATACATAAACGACCAAATGAGAATCTCAATCTACCTGCTAATCCAACATGTTAATTTCCAATAAATTACCCTCTTTCCCTCCAATTATCACCATGGTAATCTTCACTAGTACTTCTCTCTACTCACTACAATATATAATTGCCCCAAATATATGGTCTGTTATGGACTTATGCTGAAATCAAGTTGATTTGTCAATTATCAAACTATGTTTTGAATATTTTTTCCATAAGCAAAATGAACAAGTTAAATTAGTATTGAGTACTAGGGCTGCCCAAATGTTTGATTGAACTCCAAAACTCATTCAACATTTAACCGGGAAAAGTTGGAGTGTTTCTGTTCACTTTCCAATAATAAAAATGTAATCGGAAGAAATCGAAGCGTTTCTGTTGAACTCAACAATAAATCAAACACTACCTAATTTAAGGTACAAAGTTTGTAGATACAGAAATAAGTCACCAATTATAGACTCTAAACAAAATACAAATATGCATTTCCAGAATTAACTGCATATAACCCTGCATATCTCTGCTTGAAGCTGCAGCAACACCTACAAGCATATTATAATTACAAAATACCTCCCACTACTTAAGTGTATAAATGTAACCTTGGTACAGCTCATGCATCACCATACTGTGATAAACATACTTGTTCCTACCTGAGATGAATCAGCCAAAATCCATGACAATTGCTTCAATTCTGATGCAATAGCACAATCTCATCCACAAATTTTGGCACCATACCAGCAAACAAGTTTGAGGTGTTTTGCTCTTTTTTTTGAAGTTAGGTGTTTTGCCTTATTCGGTTGAACTTGATTAGGACCATTGAATTGACTACACGTGCACATTGGGGAAAAATTACTGTAAGGCTTGACATCTCACTTTTGATGTTGTATGCAGCTAGTTTGTTGTTTCCTAGCGTCTTTTGATCTTATCTTTTCTCAGAATCAATTAGTCTTGGGATCAGTTTATCTTTCCTTAGAATCACTGAAGTTTGTTTCTATAATCAATTATAACTTTAGAATCAATCGTAGAAGAATTTCCAAATACAAACTCAATCAAAGTTGAGAGAATTGTGCTCTAGCCCCCAAAGTTTCCTTCTCATTAAGCCTTAATTTAACAGAAGGTTGGACAATTGTTTCTCATTGTTTGACTTCTAGTCCTATCATGCACTCATAAGTAAGAAAACTGATTTAATCTCCAATTAGGGAATCAAACTCTATAAATCAATGGACTTAGAATGCAAATCACATTGTGAGTCTTACTTTTCTCCTTTGAACAATGGATGTTATACAAGTGCTCATATAATATACGTACCACTAAACCCCAATGCTTGTTGCTTTTCTGTTTATTCAGTTGAATGTACTTTAATCATTCTCTTCAGCAAAAATTATGATTCTTCCTATCATATTCACCTTTGGAAAAACATTTCTTTATCTTTATGTGTCCAACTTCTTTATCATAATGATCTTGCTTTTCCTTTTTTGCAAATCTTAGATTAAAAGTTTAATGATAGATGATTAAGAGGTCTCTATCCCTTTATTCTTTCAAAATGATCAAGCATATCGTTTTTTCCATCCATGGAGCCAATGATGACAAATTGAAAGATGACAGATTTAAGTAAGTTATCACATTGAGGATCCGAATTTTTCTTTAGGAAGGTCTAGGTAGTGATAAGGGTACACCCTTTATTTATTATAGTAAAGAAAGATCATGAAGTAGGCCACTTAAATCTTGAGAATGGAATCTTTGAGGGGTAGTCCTAGTTGTAGGCTAGCTAATAGGTAGTTTTGAGGTTTCCAAAATAAATTGAGACTGGCATCACACTTGAAGTGGGTGATCCAAATTAATCTTTTAACTATTTAGCACACCTTTGAATACATGATGTAGAATTAACTTAAGCCAAAATCCAATGAAAATGAGTAATCTCTCTTAGTTTTTGTGGTTGATTACTGTAATTTTCATCGTATATTCAAATATGTACTTATTATGTGTTTGAATCACAGTTATATAGTATAATGTCAATAGACTTTCATTTAAACCAATAAAAAGAATTTCATTCAGCTATTATCTCGAAAAGTGAGTATTAACATTCCATCGTGCCAACAAGTATCCAAGCATCGTATTCTTGTCTAAGTATCTTTTTTGCCCACAATTTCTTTCATGATGATTGAAGCAAAGCTAGCAAAGCATAATATTTTAGCTGGACATGTCTAGGGCATGAGAGGGACAGTCCTCCTTAGATTTGTTCTTTTGACAAGCAATGAACCAAGCAATGCTAAACAACTAGTTAGTTTTTAATTGGAAAAAATAAAAAAATCACCAACTAAAGTTTATTTCTTTTATTTTTCTTTCCTCTTTTTGTTTTGCTGGGGAGGGTTGAAATGAGTGATCCCACTCATGTGTTTAAATCTTATTGGATGGTGGGTCTTTTGCAAATGTAAATACATGGAGTTTTTTTATAATAAGAAAAAGGAAATTAGCTTTGTGGGTAAGGGATTCATTGGTCTAATGTGATTTTCAGGGAAGAAAAGAAAACAAGAAAAGAAATTGATCAGTTGTATACTTAAGGTTCAGATGTTGTGTCTGAACTCTACCTACAATTCATTTTAATAATACCTGTCTGTTTTACTAGGTAACAGCTTCTTCATGGAACAGTTTTCTCATTCTTTTGTTCATTTATCAGTAACTTCTTCCAATAGCTTGAAGTTTGTAATTTTAGACAGCAAAGTTGGTCAACTAAAATGTCTAGGATGCAAGAAAAGCATACATAAAAAATAGAATGACGACAAGGACTTAACAAAGATGAAAGATTTTGTTTGATTGGGTGTAGGGAAGTGGATTATGAGGTTTGATTAGTATCTTAAACCAATCTTTCCTTTCTCCCTAAGACTGCTATAAGCTAAATGGAAAAAGATAACGAATTGACCCCAAATCTCATCTTTGCTTCTGTTTTCTTGTCTTTTTTATTTGTTGAGGGATGGGATCATGGGAAAGGTGGTTTATCTGCTGCTAATGCTAATTTGTAATATTAAGATTAGGATGTGCTAATGAACTTTTTCTTTCTTTCAACCTCACTCACAAAAAAACAAAAGGAAGTGAGCTTTGAAGAAAGTGACACACTAATCCCTGAATTGATTGGCGTTTATGATGCATCTTTGTGGCGAATGAGATTTTGAGGGCAGTAAATGTAAAAGGCAATGAGATGTTTAGATTTATTTAGTGTGGGTTTGTATTTATGTTTAAGTTGGGCAAAAACTCATTACCTCTAACAAAATAATAAGAGACATAGATCGTCGGTTAAAAACACATTTACCAAGAATCTCTATTCTATGTTTTTTTTTATAGAATCTCTATTCCATGTTACTTGCATTTTTATGTGTCTTCAAGATTTTTTTCCCTTCTTTGTATATTTCTTCTATATTTTTTTGAGTGGGCTCCGCAATCGTTAGTTATCTGGTTGGTTGGTGTAATCAAACAACCTTCTACTAGGTATTTTTCTTGAGTTTTACACTTGAGTTGAACTCAAAAAATATATTACTTTAAGGCTACGCCTTAGAAACCAGCTTGGCGAGAGGGTACACAACCCTGCAATCCTAAAGGTGAGAAGATAGTAGACTTAAATGACTTAAAATGAACAAGCCCTTGTGAATCGACTATGTCCACATGGGCCGACTTGGTAGAAGGGTACATTATCCCTCAAGTTTAGAGCTTTAAAAGCGAGTATACTTAAATGCTTCAGGGAATGAATGGGCCCATGCACACCGACTTGGTGAGAGCGCACACATCCTCTCAAGTATAGAGCTTGAAAACGAGTTTATTGAAATACCTTTGAGAATGAATAGACCCGTGTAAACAGACTTGGTAGGAGGGTACAAATAGTATTATAGAAAAACTATTTCCTTAGCACGTTAGTGGGTTAACATGCATCTTAAGTCCCGTTGTCGTATGTGACGGGTGAAAATTATTTATCACCCTTTAATAATTATTTCTACATCCTATCAATAATATTGTGTCATGTCATTTAAAAACTTCACACAAAAAGTTATCACTGCCATGCCTACCTATGCCTTTTCTTTGTCGGTATAATGACATAGTTTTATTGATGGTACAAAGAATGATATACCAAATCTTAATCCCTTATGTGCTCAAGTTAGAAGAATCAGATTCTATCCAAATAAGAAATCACAATAATTTCTCTCAGGGCCGGCCCAACACTAAATGAGGCTTAAAGCGAACTTTAATGAAAGACATTTTTATCTAATTATTTTTTATTTAACATGTCTTATTTATAAAAATTTGAGGCCTTTTCTTTTTATTTGAGACCTTGTTTACAAAAATATGAGGCCTTTTTTTACTTAGTAAAATTTATTTATTTTTGGAGGTCTAAAGCCCTAGCTTGGGTCGCTTGGCCCTTGGGCCGGCCCTATTTTCTCTTTTAGTCGCAATATATTACAATAATTCGAATATGGGCCAAACACTTCAGCAGCATAGTTTAGTTGGTCGGACATTTGAACAGCCATGCCAATGAAATGCTTTAATCATATTGGGCTTTTGTCTATGTACGACCCGAAAGAAAAGGTGCAAAAATAACTAGCCTATATTTGAGAAAAATAACAAATAAGCTAAAAGTAAAAAAAAAAAAAAACTCAATTTTAATCATCTTGAGAAAAAAATTAATTTTTTTAAATTATAAGTACGTAATAAAATTAATTATTTAATTGATTTTTAAGTTTGAAATATATAAAAGGACAAGTTTATTCAATTTTATATATATACATATATACAACTTTATTTTATAGAAAAATGTATTTTAGGTGATTATAAATTAAAAAAACTCACTCATTTATTTCTATTTACCAATTTTTATTTGGAATTGAAATTTTTATAAAAAATTAAAATATAACAACTAAAATAAGTAATGTATATATAAACCAAAACACTTATAAAAAATAATATGATAATTAAAAGGTTTAATTAAAATTTTGGTCCCTCTAATATCATGATTGTGTGAAGTAGGTCCCCTTGTTTTAAAGTGGAAGAATTTAAATTTCAGACGTTTGTTTGACGTCGCACTTTCAGTATCCTGCATGATGAATACATAAGTATCATACCGACAATTTCAAAAATCAAACTATTGGGTGGGGTTGGGGGTTCGGGTTGGGATTGAACCCCAATCCTTATGGGGAAAAACAAAGGCATTACTACTCCGTTAAAAAGCTGAATTCTTTTAATTCAACAATAATAAGCTATCATATTCTTCAAGAAGTGTATTTGACAATAAGTTCTAGCTATTCAAAAACTTATTTGTCTAGTTTATATGTTTGTTTGATCAAAGCAGAGCTTATAAGTTTGTAGCATTTTTTCAAACATCACTTGAGGTTTTCAATTTTACAGGAGCAGACGTTATAACAAGCCTTGCTGTTAAATTTCCAATAAACTAATGTGAGGTGAACTGATTGATATTATTCCAAGTCTATCTTCACATATTTTCTTAGCAAGGAACTAGGAAGGTTGGACTGTTATGGTTACTGATCAAGTTAATTCAACTTCAAATTGAAACATTCCAGATGTAATAAGACACATTCCAGATGCCATTTGGAAGCACCTTTATTACTTTCAACTTGTTTTTTACATAATTGATAATTCCAATGTAAAAACAAGGAAATTTTATCTCTGGTATAATGGAGCAGTAGTAGTGCACTGTACTGCAACACATTTTGAGTATCCAACTCTGACATTTTTATGAAAATGTGTAAGGGCTCAATCTTCATTGCTACAAGCCCTCTAATACTTGGAGGCTGGAGCAATATTTAGCAGAATATCTTGACTATGTACAGTATACAGCATCTTTGAATCC
Organism: Lotus japonicus; assembly: GCF_012489685.1. NCBI lineage: Eukaryota > Viridiplantae > Streptophyta > Magnoliopsida > Fabales > Fabaceae > Lotus > Lotus japonicus. The sequence continues at coordinate 54,096,118 of NC_080046.1, forward strand.
AATTTTTTAAATATACATTTGTTTCTATACATGAGTATTTTTGGTGTAAACTTGAACTATCATAAGAGATGGAGCATCATTGTTGAACTTCAAGTACTTCCTATACTGGAACTAGTAAGATCCGAATCATATTTATTTGGTAAAATGCTTCATCTCCTTGCTGGGCAGTGACCTAGACACACAAGTAATAAGATAAATATTGCTCGCCAATGCAGCTCTGCAAAATTACCACTAGGACGATATTGAGAGATGAATAACAACATATTGGAGAATCAGAACAAAAAGAATGCAAACTTTCAAAGCCAAATCACCTATATCTAGTGATTTCTGTAAGCTCACATAATAGTTTAGGGACCAAAGAAAACAAGATATGATATAAATAAAAGGTGCAAATAATATTAATATTATGAGTAATCCTAATTAAGATACTTTTGAAAACATCAGAAAATCCAGCATAGTTAAATTGTTTTCCTGAAACTGCAGCATAAATTCAGCAGATATCTAAGGATTCAAGCTGAGGATTTTAATAAGAATATCAGCGAACGGATCAAGAAATTAAACAAGAAAAGCATGGAAGGAAATGGAATAGGTGAAATACCCTTTGAGTATGCATCATATGAGCACACTTCATGTTCTTTTCACCAAAGAAATTCCAGTAGGGTCACCTCCAAATTCTTCTAACACAACCACCAAGTTCCCACTTGGATTCAACCATGAGCGTGGAATATGGTACCTATCCAAAGACCAAAAATAGGCTCTCATGATATTCAAGTACATATATCATTGGCTGTTGTAAAGTAATTTGCATGAATTCTTAGTTTCTTACCATCTCTGTGAGGGTTCTCCACAATTTGTCCTGCATTTTGTATCAGTATAATATCCAGCATAATTACAACTACCACAACTACCGTGCGCTATATTTCCGGGCCAATGGCGACCGATGCTCTGGCCATTTATCCATACTTCACCCTTTCCCATGCTACTCATATCTAGAGCCAACGGATCGTTTCCAGCTGGCGTGTTAAACGTTGCCTAACAGAATAAAAGTAGAAAATGACTCACAGTTCATGCAGAAGCAGGTGATCATATATAACAGTGGCAGAAATACATCATTTGTGAAAAGTTTATTCTTACCTTGTACCATGTCAAAGGTTGTTTTTTAGCCAATAACGATCCTCGTGTCCACTTAACAGAGGAACTCCCACTAGTGGAATGAAGGTTCAAGGCTTCACCTTTCAGTCCAACCTGCCAATTTACATAAAATGTGTTAATCCTTACTGCTGCACATTTCCTAAATAAAAAAAAATAAAACTACAAATTCTTTCTTATTTTGATTCTCTTGACACTTTTGCTCTAAAGTCTGTTCAATGGTGCATATAATTAATCCTAAAATTCAGTGATATAATGCATTCTTATCTATCCTAGAATGGCATATAAGTTTAGTTTTACATGAACTTTTGCTTCATTGGTGATCAAGTTTCAATATTGTTACCTAATATTATCTCATTGTTTAGTCTAGACCTCAGCACTTATAATTTGTTTCCTGATTTTTTAAGGCAAGATACACCCGCCATTTAGAAAACCTTTCAATGTTGCTAGTAAGTAGTGAAATATAGTAGATAACAAACCTTGTAAGACCATTTCTGTCGAGACAAATCTCTTGTTCCCTCATTTAGGCCCTTCAGTGTGACTGGCCCTAACACTCCAACATTCCATGTTTCAAAGTGCACGCCAACATTCTGGTATTAATTGAATACAAAAAAAAAAGATTAAAATACTACTTATCTGCAAATTAAAGGTGTTGCAGAAAAATGAAAATACAGAAGAGAAAACTAACCGAGAGGCCGACGGATACACTAAGTAAGGAAATCTTGTTGTTGCTAACCCTCAGCTTCACATTGTCACTAAATGTTAATTTAGGAAACGCAATTCCTCCATACACAGTTCCTGGATTTATATAGGAGATGGATAAATAGATTTCGAGTTTATCATGAAAAAATGCAAAGCAAGACAGGCATAGTGGAATAATCACCTGAAAGTTGACCATTAACGAAAACATGCAGAACATGGCCAGCTGACCATGCGGTAAGAACAGGAGATTGGCCATTCTTTATAAAACCTTCATTAGAATCAATGTTGACACTGAAAAAGGGATACCAATTTTGATTAGATAGTGAGAGCAATAGAGGTTAAATTAGTATCTCAAGGCTCAAAAGATTGGCATTCCAATTATTTAACAAGCTTGATAAGGTAGAAGATGCTAACTCTGTCATATACCACAGATAATCTGTGGAATCCCAGGTCACATTGACCTGCTCCCGAAGTTCATAAGCTGTGAAGGAATCACGCTCACTGGATGAGGCAGGTTGTTCATTGTAGGACAGCCAATCAAATGCGCTATTCACTGGAGTCATCTTTTTTTCCCAGCTCTTGACACCTACCTGTATGAAATAGGTATGAATATCCAAACTTCAAAATGCATAGAGTAGTAAATACAAGTTTCTGCTCAAAAACCTGTTTGATAGAGCTTATTTGAGCTTACCTTATAGCATAAGCGCTTATGCAAGTATTTGAGAGAGCTAATGTAAATAGTTAGCTGTTTTTGAGCTTATTTTCATAAGCTGCTCACATTAGGATATGGATAAGTGCTTACAGTCTTATACCTACCGATAATCTATTTTGAGTCATAAATGTATCAAATTAACTTATGAATAAGCGCTTATGCAATAAATGCATGTTGTCATAAGTGTTTAATTAAGCTGCTTACTTAAACACAATAGTTGTCTGTCTATCAAGAACAGACAGGCTGATTTCAGCATAAATGTTTTCACTATATGTACCTTCGTTAAACAAAATAAAAGTGCAAAACTTATTAACACATTACCCTTGCTGTGTTGTAAACAACAGTTTTGCAGTCAGGAAGAATACTGATAGACCAAGGGGGCAAGTTGTATTGCCCATTTCCAAATTTAACTGTTCTGGAAGATGTGGTGCCATAATTTGCAAGGAATGCAGCACAAGCGCCAAAGCTTGTCTTGAAAACATGTGCCTGTGATTATATTAACAAAAAGAAACAAGTGAATTTTCAACAGTGGCAATTTGGTTTTATTTTTTTCATAAACCAGCTCATGGACTACACCTCAAGATCCTTTCCAAGGTTTGTCACTGTCGGATCCACAGACACTAAAGCCGTCTCGCATTGTTTTATTGCTTTGTGCAAATCTCTCAAGTGCCCCCATTTTGGTTCATTTACCAGTCCTGATATAGTGATGATACAATTGAAAAAGCTTCAGGCAAATGTGTAAATGCATCTATCCATGTGATGTCAGCATGTTTGGATCAACTTCTCTTTCATCAGAATCAATTATGAAAACCAGACAGACCCTTCTCTCCGAAATTGATTCTGGGTTCAGAATCAATTGTAGAAGGTTTCCAAACATGCACCAAGTGAGTTTATGCACTTTGCTAGGAGAAAAAATATCACTTTTTTCTTTTACTCAAGCCAAAAGCTTCATTATGTTTTGAAAAACTTTAAATGTGTGTAATTGCTATCATTAACCATATTGCATACCATATTCATCAATCGGACCATCATACTCATAGCTTGTGGCAATGAAGAGGCCACTAGACGTTCGGCCAAAATTCGTTCCTCCATGGTACTGCACTCAAAAAGTGTTAAGATATTAGACCCAAATCAAAATCTCCAGAACATGAGTTTGAATTACACACAATGTAGGGAAGTATTCACTATGGTAGAAAGGGCCAACATACCATATAGTAATTAACAAATGAGCCTCCATTTTGTATGAATCTTGCAACTGAGAATGCAACGTCTTCTGCCGGTCTACGAGGGACTGGACTACCATAATCAGTGTACCTACAGAACGCAGAACACAAAACTCAATAATTTGGTGTATTAAATAGCTCTTGCAATTCTGACTCGGGTGTGGTGAATGACAAAGGTCTCTCTAAGATTGCATCTTCTGAGGAACGAACTTTCGGCCGCAGAACAAAAATACTTTCAGACCTAAAGGTAGCATTTGTATGACTTACCAGCCAGTCCAATTCTCGGTCCACATCTTTGGGTAATTCTTTTTGGGGGTGAAATTTTCACAGTAGTATGCATTGCAAGTATCAATCTACAGAACAGTCAGTAAATACAGATCAGAGAGAAAAAAAATGCAAGGGAGAAGAATCAATTGAAATCAAGTCTTGACACTTTCTCTGATTTTATTTTTCTTAAAAAGCAAAAAGTGAAAGAGACAAAAGCATGTCAAGTAATGCAAGTATAGAACAACCCAGAAAAACAACAAGAGAATTAGAGAAAGGTGGAGAAGACAAATAGATCCTTCCTCCAAATAGAGGTTAAATACAATAGTGAAAAGGGGTCAAAATGGATTTATGGTTATGGGAAAACAGCAAAATTCATGGTATAGTAAAAATTAAAAAGCAAAAACCTTAACCTAACTAAGATAAGCATAACATTGTTGCAAATAAACCCCACCACACCACAATAAATAAAACAGAACAGGATAACCATTTTTGTGAGGAAAAAGGAAGAGTAGCTTACAAGAGGATCAGGGGTATCTTCTTGCTTGCACATAATCCAAGGGACCCCAGTATTTTGACTTACAGCCATTTGAGCAGCCCATTTGGTGTAAGCTTTCCCAGGAGCACCAATTTCCCATTCCACTGGTCCATACTCATTCTCTATCTGTCAATTCAATTAGTTTGTTTTCTTAATGCTAAATTAATGCAAAATCATAAATTATTATTAGCTTAGAAAAATGAAATCAATAATATTAAAAGAAAACATATTTGAAATCCATTAGATTTCCTCTTGTAACCAAAAAAAAATATATTTGAAAACCATTTCTTTACCTGAGACAAAATTATTGGACCACCCTGAGTTTGAAACAATTTTTCAAATTTCATGATGTTGACAATCTTTGTAGTGAACTTTTGCATAGCCGCCTTACATACATCATGACAAAAAATTGGAGGTTTAGTTAGAAAGTTCATTAAATTTTATGATCAATAATGTAAAGAAATAATAGAATTGATGAAAACACCAACCTTGAACGGCTCATTGTCTGTTCTGAAAGCAATACCTGGAACAAACTTGAGCCAAACAGGAAATCCCCTGAATACAAAATAGAGCATGTGTGTGACCTTTGAGTGATTACAAAGAATTGTTTTCTTTTTTCCTAAGAATTTTCAATACAGATAAAAGTGGTGAACATTATTAAAATCATTACCCGAAGTTCCATTCAGCACAAACGAAGGGACCAATTCGAAGATGAACATAAAGGCCAGCTTGGTGCACTAGCTTGATGAACTTAACCAGATCAAATCTATCTTCAAAATAATACTGAAAATTTTCAATATCATAACAAAACTAGAATGAGTTACAAGGAAAATAAAAACATAAAAGGGTATAAAGAACTTGAGGAAATTTATTAACATTACATGTCCAGGAGAAGGTTCATGTCCATTCCAAAACACATAGGTCTGAATAACATCAACGCCTCCATCTTTGGCCTTTTGAATCAACTCTGGCCACATCTGCAATAAGAAGCACATTTGATATCCTCAAAAAATGTGCCTTTAGTGCATGCATTACATGATTATGAATGAATACAAAAAAAAAAATGTAAGAAATGATTGAGGAAACAAGTTGATGTAGCATGTTGGATAAGGAGTGAAGTGAGTACCTGAGGGGTGCTTCTTGGGTAGTGGATGGAACCAGAGATCAAAATTCTTCTCTTTCCATCAACCAGAATTGCTTTGTGATCATAAGTCACAGAGGCAGTGACATAACAAAACCATGAACAGAACAACATAAACACCAACACATGAAACTTGCTCCTCCTCATTAAACTCTCCATCATGATCAGAATTCTTGAACCTGCTGTGTGTTGTTGTGAAACCAAAAAAGGTGTCTTTCTTTCCTTCCATCAGTACTCTTGTTTTAAACTATAACGAGGAAAAAAAGGAATGGAGGGACAGAAAAAACGGCTTCTAGTTTTTGTTTGTGGACAGTGCCTTCTAAGAGAGAGAGAGAGAAAGAGGGTCTTTCACTCTTTTGTTACGAGGTGAGGTGTGAGAGTGAGAGTTTGATGGTTGAGTTGAAGTGAATGCAAAGTGCTTTATATAGATTTGGAGAACGAAATTATGGGACCCTGGACCCGTTTCTCTTCTTTTTCTCATTCTCATCTTCTCACGGAACAACACATTACCGGTTAAGAAATCATCAAACTTTTGCTTTGGGAAATGGTTGCTTGATTTGGTGTGGGGTAGATTGCAATTGGGTTTCTTGATTTGGTGTGGGGACTTAAATTTGGATCCACTGCTTTGAGAATTTTTTTTATAAATTTCAATTTAAGTTGTTCGATTCATCTGACGACTTAAATTTTAAGCTAACACTATTGTATGATGTTAATGAAATACTATATGTGAGCCGACGGATTATAATTCAAAGATTCAATATTTTACGTTCAGACCTTAGCTATATCAATATTTCACTATACAAGTATCAATGACTTCTCCTACAAGTATTATCAAGGACTTCTCATAAACGATTTTTTTCAATATGATTTTCTTCTACAAGATTCTCTTCTTACAAGAGTGATTGTAAAGTCTTGCCTTTGTACATCAGGATCTTCCGTGTGAGAGATTTTAGGTTTTTTATCAAACCGTGCTTTTGTCAGCGGCATTAAATGCATAACCCTATTTGATGAAGACCTTTTGCCAAAAAATGTAGTCAATCATCTAGAAGGTAGCATTGGTACTTGCTTTTATCTATTGGTGAGCATATATGACAATTAACTTGATTGTAACAACGTTGTAATTCAACTTTGGTCATTGTGCTTTGTAAGATCATGTGATCTTCACTTAAGGCTTCTTCTTCAAGATTTTGCTGAGAGTCTTTTCTAATTTGAAGATGACGCTCATTCTTTAGACACTGCAACTTTCTCCATATAAAAGTCTTCTTTCTTTAGACGATCTGCTTGCATTATTTCTTTTGGTCACTTTGAGTTAGACAATGAGTTTTGACCAGTCAAATGTAGCTTCTTCTCAGGGATTGGACTGTCTTTCCATATAGGTTGTTTGGCTTCGACAGAGTAAAATAGACAGTGTTCCTGAAATATGAATTTTTTAGTGTTTCACTTATGCCCTTAATATTGTTATCATTCAAAATATGATAAATAATGTGAGTAAATGTTTGAACTTAACATTAAATGCAATATTAATACATTAATTTTTTTCAAAAATATGGAATTATTTCATATTCAAATTAAAAAAATATAAATATGACATCATTTTTTTACTAATTATAGTATGAGTAGAATAAGAAGGTGACATTGGTCGGAGTTGTCATTTTTTTTTACTTTGAAATTAATATATAGTATAAGATAGGATAGGATATGCTTCAGATGAATCAGAATATATCCAAATAAGAAATCACAACAATTCGAATATGGGCCAAACACTTCAGCAGCATAGTTTAGTTGGTCGGACATTTGACCCATAAATGCATTAATCACATTGGGCTTTTGTTTATGTACGACCCGAAGCATTAATCACATTGGGCTTTTGTTTATGTACGACCCGAAGCGGAAAATTAACTATCCTACATATTTTTTTGTGAATGGGAAATAACTATCCCATATTTGACAAAAATAACGTATAAACAAAAAGTAAAAAAAAAAACTTAATTTTATTCATCTTGAGAAAAAGTCTTAGTTTTGTTGAAATAACTTATTAAATTATTTTCAAAAAAAAACTTATTAAGTTAGAAGTACGTAATAAAATTAGTTATTTAATTAATTTTTAAATTTAAAAGATATAAAATTACAAGTTTATTAAATTTTTTATATATCCAATTTTATTCTATAGAAATTTTTTATTTTGTAGGTAATTATAAATAAAAAATTCACTCATTTATTTCTATTTACCGATTTTTTTTGAAATTAAATTTTTAAAAAAAATTAAAGTATAACAACTAAAATGAATAATGTAATGTAATATATAAACCAAAAGAATAATAAAAAATAATATGATAATTAAAAAGCTTAATTGCACTCTTGGCCCATCTAGTATCATGGTTGTGTGAAGTAGGTCCGTTATTTTAAAATAGAACGATTTAAATCTAGATGTTTGTTTGGCATTGCACTTCAGCATCATGCATGGTGGACACACAAGTATCCTATTCTAGTGATCTAGTCACAATTTAAAAAATCAAACTTTTAAGTGGAGTTGGGATTGAAGGGCTAACCCTCATGGGGGCAAAACAAAGGCATTACCACTCCACCAAAAATCCTCTAATTGGTCCCTGTGGTTGTGTGGCCGTCTGAAATTAGTCCCTCCCGTAAAATCTAAGTCCTCGCGTTTGAAAAGTGTGTGTAAATTAGTCCCTCCGGCGAGGACCTGCTACACACACTTTTTCAAACGCGAGGACTTAGATTTTACGGGAGGGACTAATTTCAGACGGCCACACAACCACAGGGACCAATTAGAGGATTAACCCTTTTTTCAATTCAATTTATCAATTATAATAAGCTATCATATTCTTCAAGAAGTGTATTTGACAATAAGTTATAGCTATTCAATAATTTATTTGTCTAGTTTATAGTTTATACGTTTATTTGATCAAAGCAGAGCTTATATGTTTGTAGCATTTTTTCAAACATCACTTGAGGTTTTCAATTTTACAGGAGCAAACGTTATAACAAGCCTTGCTGTTAAATTTCCAATAAACTAATGTGAGGTGAACTGATTGATATTATTCCAAGTCTATCTTCACATATTTTCTTAGCAAGGAACTAAGAAGGTTGGACTGTTATGGTTCTTGATCTAGTTAATTCAACTTCATATTGAAACATTCCAGATGTAATAAGACAAACATTCCAGATGGCATTTGGAAGCAACTTTTATTATTTCAACTTGAAATTTATCTCTCGTATAATGGAACAGTAGTAATGCACTGCAACAACTTGAGTATCCAACTCTTACATTTTTATAAAAATGTGTAAGGGATCAATCTTCATTGCTACAAGCCCTCTAATACTTGGAGGCTGGAGCAATATTCAGCCGAATATCTTGACTATATACAGTATATAGCATCTTTGAATCCAATTTTTTAAATATACATTTGTTTCGATACATGAATATTTTGGTGTAAACTTGAACTATCACAAGAGATGGAGCATCAATGTTGAGCTTCAAGTACTTCCTATACTGGAACTAGTAAGATCTGAACCATATTTATTTGGTAAAATGCTTCATCACTGGATCCTAGATGGGCAGTGACCTAACTCGGAGATTCTTTTCATTTCCTAGTCACACAGGTAATAAGATAAATATTGCTTGCCAATGCAGTTCTGCAGAAAGACCACTAGGACAATAAGCAGCAGAAGCAAATAGTTACAAGAAAGATTGAGAGATGAATAACAACATTTTGGAGAATCATAACAGAAAGAATGAATAGTTTCAAAGCCAAATCAACTATATCTAGTGACTTCTGTAAGCTTCCATAATAGTTTTGAGATCAAGGAAAACAAAGTATGAAATAAAAGGTGCAAATAATATTAATATTGTGAGTATTACTAATTAAGATACTTTTGAAAACATAAGAAAATCCAGCAGTTAAATTGTTTTCCTGAAACAGCAGCATAAATGCAACAGATATCAAAGGATTCAGGCTGAGGATTTTAATAGGAATATCAGCGAACATAGCAAGAAATTAAACAAGGACAGCATGGAAGAAAATGGAATAGGTGAAATACCATTTGAGTATGCATCATATGAGCACACTTCATGTTCTTTTCACCAAAGAAATTCCAGTAGGGTCACCTCCAAATTCTTCAAGCACGACCACCAAGTTCCCACTTGGATTCAACCAAGAGCGAGGAATATGGTACCTATACGAAGACCAAGAATAAGCTCTCATGATATTCAATTACTTATAGCACTGGCTTCTGTAAAGTAAGTTGTATAAATTCTTAGTTTCTTACCATCTCTGTGAGGGTTCTCCACAATTTGTCCTGCATTTGGTATCAGTGTAATATCCAGCATAATTACAACTACCACAACTACCGCGCGCTATATATCCAGGCCAATGGCGACCGATGCTCTGGCCATTTATCCATACTTCACCCTTTCCCATGCTAGTCATATCTAGAGCCAACGGATCGTTGCTGGCCGGCGCGTTAAAAGTTGCCTGACAGCATTGAAGTAGAAAATGAGTTGCAATTCATGCAGAATCAGGTGACACCTATAATAGTGACAGAAATACATCATTTGTGAAAAATTATTCTTACCTTGTACCATGTCAAAGGTTGTTTTTTAGCCACTAATGATCCTTGTGTCCATTGAACAGAGGAACTCCCACTAGTGGTATGAAGGTTCAAGGCTTCACCTTTCAGTCCAACCTGCCAAATTACATGAAACGTGTTAATATGAAAGCAAAAACAAACAAATAAGTATAAATTTTTTCTTATTTGATTCTCTTGACACTTTTGCCCTAAAATCTGCTCAACGATGCATTTAATTAGTCCTAAATTCAATGATATATGCATTCTTATCTATACTACAATGGCACATAAGTTTAGGTTCACATGAACTTTTGCTTCATTGGTGATCAAGTTTCAATATTGTTACCTAACAATATCTCACCATTTAGTCTTGTCCTTAGCATTTATAAATTTGTTTGCTGAATTTTTAGGCAATATACACCCACCATTTAGAAAACCTTTCAATGTTCCTAGTAAGCAGTGAGGTATACTAGATAACAAACCTTGTAAGACCATTTCTGCCGAGACAAATCTCTTGTGCCCTCATTTAGGCCCTTCAGTGTGACCGGTCCTAACACTCCAACATTCCATGTTTCAAAGTGCGAGCCAACATTCTGGTATTAATTGAATACAAAAATAGATTAAAATTCTACTTATCAGCAAAGATAAGGTGTTACTTAAAAATGAAAATACAGAAGACTAGAAGAGAAAACTAACCGAGAGGCCGATGGATACACTAAGTAAAGAAATCTTGTTGTTGCCAACCCTCAGCTTCACACTGTCACTAAATGTTAATTTAGGATTCTTCAATCCACCATACACAGTTCCTGGATTCATATAGGAGACGGATATGTAAACTTCGAATTTATCATGAAAAAATATAAATCCAAAACAGGCATAGTGACATACTCACCTGAAAGTTGACCGTTAACAAAAACATGCAGAACATGGCCAGCTGACATTGCGGTAAGAACAGGAGATTGGCCATTCTTTATAAAACCTTCATTAGAATCAATGTTGACACTGAAAAAGGGATATCAAAATTGATTAAATAGTGAGAGGATAAAATTAGTAAGTCTCGAGGCTGAAGGCTCAAAACTCAAAAGATTGACATCCAATTTTTTAAGAAGTTTGATAAGGTGAAAGATGCTTACTCTGTCATATACCACAGATAATCTGAAGAATCCCGGGTCACATTGACCTGCTCCCAAAGTGCATAACCTGTGAGGGAATCATCCCCACTGGATGAGGCAGGTTGTTCATTGTAGGACAGCCAATTGAATGCGCTATTCACCGGAGTCATCTTTTTTTCCCAGCTCTTGACACCAACCTGCATGAAATAGGTATGAATATCCATACTTCAAAATTCATAGAGTAGTAAATACAAGTTTCTGCTTAAAACCCGTTTGATAGAGCTTATTTGAGCTTATGTTATAGCATAAGCGCTTATGCGAGTGTTTGAGAGAGCTAACGTAAATAGCTTATGACCTAGCTATAAGCTGTTTTGAGCTTATTTTCATAAGCTGCTCACATTACCATATGGATAAGTGCTTACAGTCTTATACCTACCTATAATCTATTTTGAGTTTATTTTAATATTTTTATTTTCAAATTAACTTATGAATAAGCGCTTATGCGATAAACGTATGTTGTCATAAGTGTTTTATTAAGCTGCTTACCTAAACACAATAGTTGTCTGTCCATCAAGAAAAGACAGGCTGATTTCAGCATAAACGTTTTCACTATATGTACCTTCGTTAAACAAAATAAAAGTGCAAAACTTATTAACACATTACCCTTGCAGTGTTGTAAACATCAGTTTTGCAGTCAGGAAGAATACTGATAGACCAAGGGGGCAGGTTGTATTGCCCATTTCCAAATTTAACTGTTCTGGAAGATGTGGTGTCATAATTTGCAAGGAATGCAGCACAAGCGCCAAAGCTTGTCTTGAAAACATGTGCCTGTGATTATATTAACAAAAAGAAGCAAGTGAATTTTCAACAGTCGCAATTTGGTTTTATTTTTGTCAAAAACCAGCTCATGGACTTCACCTCAAGGCCCTTTCCAAGTAATGTCAACGTTGGATCCACAGACACTAAAGCCGGCTCGCATTGTTTTATTGCTTTGTGCAAATCTCTCAAGTGCCCCCATTTTGGTTCATTTAGCAGTCCTGGTATAGTAATGATACAATTGAACAAGATTCAAGCTAATGTGAAAATGCATCTATCCATGTGATGTCAGTATATTTGGATCAACTTCTCTTTCATCAGACCCGAAATTGATTCAGGTTCAGAATCAATTGTAGAAGGTTTCAGACATGCATAAAGTGAATTTATGCACTTTGCTAGGAAAAAGAATTATCACTTTTTTCTTTTACTCAAGCCAAAAGCTTCCTAATGTTTTGAAAAGCCTTAAATGTGTGTAATTGCTATCATTAACATACTACATACCATATTCATCAATGGGAGCATCATACTCATAGCTTGTGGCAATGAAGAGACCACTCGACGTTCGGCCAAAATTCGTTCCTCCATGGTACTGGACAAAAAAAAAAGATATTAGACTCAAATCAAAGTTTCTAAAACATGAATTTGTATTGCACACAGTGTAGGAAAGTATTCACTATGGTGGAGATGGCCAACATACCATATAGTAGTTAACAAATGAGCCACCATTCTGTATGAATCTTGCAACTGAGAATGCCATGTCTTCTGCCGGTCTACGAGGGACTGGACTACCATAATCAGTGTACCTACAGAATGCAAAACACAAAACTCAATAATTTTGGTGTATTAAATTTCTCTCGCAATTCTGACCCGGGTGTGGTGAAGGACAAAACTCTCCCTACGATTGAAGTTAGTTTCAAAGGATCGAACATTCGACCTCAGAACAAAAATACTTTCAGACCTAAAGGTAGCATTTGTATCACTTACCAGCCAGTCCAATTCTCAGTCCACATCTTGGGTTTGTAATTTTTGTTGGGGGTGAACTTTTCACAGTAGTATGCATTGCAAGTGTCAATCTACAGAACAGTCAGTAAATACAGATCAGAGAGAAAAAAAAGATGCAAGGGAGAAGATTCAATTGAAATCAAGTCTTGACACTTTCTCTGATTTTCTTTTTCTTAAAAAGCAAAAAGTGAAAGAGACAAAAGCATGTCAAGTACTGCAAGTATAGAACAACCTAGAAAAGCAAGAGAAAGGTGGAGAAGACAATAGAGCTGCTTAGGTAAGCCAAAACACCTTCCTCCAAATCAAGGTTAAACACAATAGTGAAAAAAAGGTCAAAATGGATTTATGGTTATGGGAAAACAGAAAAATTCATGGTATAGTAAAAAGGAACAACAACCCAACAAAGATAAGCATAACATTGTTGCAAATAAACCCCACCACACCACAATAAATTAAACAGAACAGGATAAGCATTTTTGTGAGGATAAAGGAAGAGTAGCTTACAAGAGGATCAGGGGCATCTTCTTGCTTGCACATAATCCAAGGGACCCCAGTATTTAGACCTACAGCCATTTGAGCAGCCCATTTGGTGTAAGCCTTCCCAGGAGCACCAGTTTCCCATTCCACTGGTCCATACTCATTCTCTATCTGTCAATTGAATTAGTTTTTTTTTTCTTCTTAATACTAAATTAATGCATAATCATAATTATAATTAGCTGAGTTCAAAAAAAATTATAATTAGCTCAGAAAATAATTACTAAAATAACATATTTAAAATTAAAACCCATTTATTTACCTGAGACATAATTATTGGACCACCCTGAGTTTGAAACAACTTCTCTGCTTTCATCATGTTGACAATCTTTGTAGTGAATTTTTGCATAGCCGCCTTACATACATCATGACAAAAATTGGAGGTTTAGTTAGAAAGTTCATTAAATTTTATGATCAATAATGTAAAGAAATAATAGAGTTGATGAAAACACCAACCTTGAACGGCCCATTGTCTGTTCTGAAAGCAATACCTGGAACATACTTGAGCCAAACAGGAAATCCCCTGAATACAGAACAGAGCATGTGTGTCAGCTTTGAGTGATTACAAAGAATTGTTTTCTTTTTTCCTAAGAATTTTCCTCTGTATAAGAACATTATTGAAATCATTACCCAAAGTTCCATTCAGCACAAACGTAGGGACCAATTCGAAGATTAACATAAAGGCCAGCTTGCTGCACTATCTTGATGAACTTAACCAGATCAAATCTATCTTCAAAATAATACTGAAAATTTTGAACAACTTCAATGAGTTACAAGGAAAATAAAAACAATAAAGGGTATGAAAAATAAACCATAAAAAGTAAAAATTGAGGAAATTTATTAACATTACATTTCCAGGAGAAGGTTCATGTCCATTCCAAAACACATAGGTCTGAATAACATCAATGCCTCCATCTTTGGCCTTTTGGATTAAGTCTGGCCACATCTGCAATAAGAAACACATTTGATATGCTCAAACAATGTGCCTTTAGGGCATGCATTACATGATTATGAATGAATACAAAAAAAAAAATGTAAGAAATGAATGAGGAAACAATTTGATGTAGCATGTTGGATAAGTAGTGAAGTGAGCACCTGAGGGGTGCTTCTTGGGTAGTGGATGGAACCAGAGATCAAAATTCTTCTCTTTCCATCAACCAGAATGGCTTTGTGATCATAAGTCACAGAGGCAGTGACATAACAAAACCATGAACAGAACAACATAAACACCAACACATGAAACTTGCTCCTCCTCATTAAACTCTCCATCATGATCAAAATTCTTGAACCTGCTCTGTGTTTTTCTGAAACCAATAATGGTGTCTTTCCTTCACTCTTGTTTGAAACTATAAAATGAGGAAAAAATAGGGGAATGGAGGGACAAAGTGAAAACGGTTTCTAGTTTTTGTTTGTGGATAGTGCCTTGTAATTTGTTTATTTATATATATTCTTCTAAGAGAGAGAGAGAAGGAGGGTCTTTCACACTTTTGTTACGAGGTGAGGTGTGAGAGTTTGATTGTTAAGTGGAAGTGAATGCAAATTGCTTTATATAGATTTGGAGAACGAAAGTATGGGACCCTGGACCCGTTTCTCTTCTTTTTCACCTTCTCATCCTTCTCACGGAACAACACATTACCGGTTAAGAAATCATCAAGCTTTTGCTTAGGGAAATGGTAGCTTGATATGGTGTGGGGTAGATTACAATTGGGTTTCTTGATTTGGTGTGGGGACTTCAATGTGGATCCACTCCTTAGAGAATTTTATTAATTTAGAACGTGAATGAATTTAAGTCTGTTCAATTCATCTGACGGCTTGAATTTTAAGCTAACATTATCAACCGATGTCAATGAAATACTATATGTGAGCTGATTGATTATAATTAAACGAATCAACTTCTTTGGCTACGTGAAAGTAGAGTTGCTCTAACCGCATGAAATTCAAATCTATTCACTTAAATTTGGATTCGCTAGGGAATTCAAATTCATGCAGTAAATGAATGTAAGTCATTCGATTAATATCTCACGGCTAAGATTTTAAGCTTAACTTTGTCATTTTGTGTTAATAAAATATATGAACCGATCGATGTTGATTAAACAATTAAACTTATTTGACTAAGTGAATGTAGGATTGTCGTGACAACTCAAAATTCAAATCTATCACTAACAGCAATGGTACACAAACATCGAAACATTGTAAATCACTCTTGGACACTCCACTTTTGTGACGGTTTTTAACTGCCAATACATTTTATAGTGGTTAAAAACCGTCACAAAAGTGAGTGTCTAATAATGATCTGTACTGTTTCAATTTTCCATTTTTTTTCACTAATCATAACTCTTTGGGTGTCAAATGTCAAACAAACTTGTTCATCATAATTACCGTTACTCTTAAGCTGTATTGCTGTTTTCTTATATAAATAGGGCTAAAAAACTTGCATTTGGAATTTGTGGGCGGCGTGGCCTGTGTGCACTTTATCCCTTCCAATTGCACATTTTAGTAACCATTTGGCAGATCAAGAAGTAAAAGCAATAGATAAAACTGCATTTTTCTACGAGCATAAAGCTACCTTGCTAATCTCCTTTTTCCTTCAATTATTCTTACTTACTTGATATATATCAAGGACAAAAAGAAAAATTAGACTATAGTAAGTGGTTGATGAAAATGCCACGCCATCGTGGATGGTCCCCAATCCCCATTATGCTATTCAATATTTTAATTTTGGTTTTTATGTACCAAACAAATACAAGCAAATTGAGGGAGCTAATCCATAATCAATTTGGCAATATAATTAATTAATATGGCTGTAAAACTATAACTTAAACTTCTGAATAAATTAAGTTTATATATATATATATAGACATTTTTTTACCTTATATATGTTTCAAATAATATCAAACGAATTAGTCTAGAATGTGATAATGACCAATATACTATACGATAAAAAAAGATATTCTTAAGGTTCAGATTTTTACCATGTGATGTGAAAGCAATTGACAGTTTGCCCAAAAATTGCCTTTTTGTTTCAAGAAAGAAACAGAAATTACAACAGTGAAAAACAGTTGCCAAGACATGCAACTAGAGTCAAGTGAAGATCAAGGAATTACAGTATTTTGGGAGATATTTAGGGAGGGTTATGATGATGAGGATGAGATGTGAGTGCCACGTTTAATTTGTAAGATGAGTACTCAACCACTTGATAGCTAGCTGATTCATGATAAATCAATTGAAGTCCACACATACTTGTATGGGTTAAGATCACTGTTGATTGTGATTGTATGTTTTTTTTTAAGAGAATTGTGAATTGCGATTCAAGTTATTCTTTTTGATAATTGGGATTCATGTTATTCCTTGCTTCATTGCACTTCATCTAGAATGCATATATATCCTGATGTAGACCATCCAATATCTTTTATGATTCTTATCAAGAAACTCGAAACCAAAGGATTAGTTTCTACCAAATATATATATGGATCAGCCCAAGGATCCCCGCACGTCTCCTATTTTCTAAGTCCAAAAGTTTGTCGGAAAATCATACACAGCTAAATATATATTTGGAATATGAAATATTAATTTTCATGGATGAATATTTGTGCATTATTTAA
The DNA here is from genome assembly GCF_012489685.1 of Lotus japonicus. Taxonomy (NCBI): domain Eukaryota; kingdom Viridiplantae; phylum Streptophyta; class Magnoliopsida; order Fabales; family Fabaceae; genus Lotus; species Lotus japonicus. Next base: position 54,113,500 of record NC_080046.1, read on the forward strand.
TATAGGAGTTGTCTTCAATAAACTTTCCTCTTGTAAAAAAAAAAAAAGAGTTGTGTCCAATAATTAAATGCAAATCTGATATATATTTTGATACCATTTTAAAATTTGAGTTACATTTAATTCTGCTCAAAAACTAATTTGAGAATAAGAGTTGTTATATTATTTATAAACATTTAGTCATATTTCTAGTTGGAGTTTTCCCCAAAAATAACTTTTTAAATGTGAAACATATCACTTTTGTTGAAAGATAAGGAAATTTTATTATTTTTCCTTTTTGTAGTTCATGAAATATATAAAGTGAGGATATCAATCCTTATTTTATTTATTCTAATCATGATGTGAAAAGGATATCTAAAGGGTCAGCATTTCCTAACAACCATGATAAAATATTGTCATCCTTTATTCTATTAATACAAGTGTCAACCAAACCATTGAAAGTTGAAACTTGAAAGCGATATATGAGTATATGACGATGGAGCTATGTGTTTTTATCCATTGAAGACTTACATAATGAAGTCTTCGTTTCTTTTAAATAAATATATCTTTCACCATCGACACAAAAAATTATACAAATATTGAGATTAAAACTAATCACAATTAAATGCATCCGCACCATTTCCTGTCTGAATGTGTTTTGTTTCGTAATGTTGATACTTTTTATTCCCTTTAGAAAGTTATAATTGAAAAATTTGAAAGGAGAAGAGTAAGTTAAGCTTGATTTACTACTCTACTCCTATGTCCAACCTCTTATTCATCCTTTAACATTTGAACTACTTATTAGTAAAATAATCTCATATACTTGATAATCAATAGGGGAAATAAGTGTATACTTGACAAAATGATAATTAATAAGGTCAGATAAATATAATAACTGAATTTTTCTTCAATTTCTAAATAAATAAATAATAATTTTGGAATATGACCAGAAAACAAACATACAGTTCTATGATTTATGCTGTCCTGCAGGGAAGGGAACACATTCAATGCCTCAACGAACTTTTCCTTTTTCAGGTAAATGGGCATGCCCATATGCTAGGAACCTTCATCTAATAAGAAGAATATCGATATCAAATGACATCTCATTCCTTATCCCACCAATGAAATAAGGATAGAAACGGAACCACGTATCGTATGTGAATTTGGGCAGCAACCCCGATTCAACAATACTATTTAATATATACGTAGGAAAAGTCTCATTCAAGATAAAGTGTTTCTTTATTTACTTTGCAAGTGTTTTCTCTTATTTCGCCAACCTATCTTTATTTTACGGTTTCATTCCTAAATGAAATTGTTTTTGAAACTCATTCCTAAATGAAATTGCATCATGTCAATTGAAAATCACTCATATAACAATAAAATTGATATGTATATGAGTTAATTGGGATAAAAAATCATGCATCATTTGAGGATGAAGACTTAAATCCAAAACCTCCACCATTGATTTGGGTCACATATAGAAATACACTAAACAATAAAACATCACAAGCATATAATTATTGGAGATAATGGAGTTGGGGATTAATTATGATTTCAAACCAAAACAATTAACTATGCTTAATTAGGTACCAAAATTAAACAAACTTGACAGTGACAATATGCATTAGGCAGAGCACTTCATGCACTTTGATTATAATGACATAACCATTGACTCACTGGCAATACTTTATTAGGTACTATTAGTTAAAGAATTGAACTTTGAACCAACACAGAACTTGTTTTCTTTTCTAGCAGCTATGCTCTAAAGTCTTAATAGTTATTAATGATTATATATCAATATTTGTAGATTAGTTAAAAACCATCCTCTGTTTTATTTTTGATCAGTTCTATTCAGCAGCTTTACTTGACTCTGTAACTGCAAAAGGCATATATGTATATATGTCACTCCTTTGTGCAACCACCACCCCCACCACCACCGACCTCATTCACTCAACAAGAATTAAATCCTCAACCAATTTGACTGATAAAGTTTTCCTGCAATTTTAATTTGTGGCATATTTTTACATTTGTTGCACAACTACCACAGCATCTCTTACCAAATCATGAATAATTTTCCTTGTGAGAGAAGTTGTGTGGTGGCTGGAAATAAATTATAGACATTTCCTGAATTGGGACCATGCCTCTGACTTGCAATTTCATCAAACTTGAGGAAACACTAAGAAAAATCGTGGTGATTTTAATCTCTTAGCTATCTCAAAAGTACTTGTATATTGCTGGATTTATACCACCAATTAATCAGGCAGAGACAGTTAACTATATATCTATTGATCTTACAGAGTTCCAGGTGTTGTTGCGTAAGGAACTCAGTCTGGCTAGTTGGTAATACTAAATAGTGGCTGAGAAGTACAAGAATCAAGAATCCATGTGATGTTGGCTCTGACAACCATGTATTAGACAATCCCAGCTTTCAGCCATTCTAATTTAGGAATAATAAGTTTGGTTCATTGATTCAAAGTCATATTAATTAATTAGCACCCGTATCAATGGGGTGATTGGTTCAAATGTTACAAGTTTGATTCCTCTTAAATTATAGTCCCATGATTGATTTATATGAGCAGTAAAAACTTCAATTTATTTAGTAGCAGTGAAAGCATGCCGATCCTTGGCTTGGACTATAGACGACAATTATAATGCACAATCAGTCAATCATGAATAGAGCTAAATCATACTCAATACATGCATGTTGAAATATAACTAAAGAGAAATTTCCATTTGTTAATCTGAAATATGAACAATAATGGAGCGATGGCTGTCATACTGAACTCATGCACACTTCTTAATTTAAATTTTCCTTGCGGAAAACTAGAAGTAGATCAAAGGTGGCTTTCCTTTGTGTCATTGTCGGTGGATGATGTGTTATGTGTTTAGTTATGATTTATCATGAATGAGTCAGACTCAATATCCATAAATCTTAGTCTTAACCAGAGAACATCATTGGGGGAGAAGCATTTCGTTGTCACTATAAAACTAATCCAAAACTAATTTTGCTGGCTCCACACTTTTTCTCATAATTGTATTATATATCCCTAAGTAACCTTCATCATTATCCTCTACAAATGTTCAGCAAATGATTTCCGCTATAGGAGTTTAATCTGGTTATTTATAGGAATCTGTTTCTTTTAATTATTTTTCCAAATGATGTTAACCATGTTGGAGTAATTTCGTAATTACCTTTCTTGGTTGTTACCATTATATTACTTTTTGTTTCAAAAAGAATACCATTATATTATTTTTGGTTCCCTTTTATTTGCCGTATCTTAGCTCTAATATCTCTAAGGTTGATTTAGTTTGTTACAGTACACGGTGAGAGGGTTTAATTTCCAGGTTGAGTGTGATGAACCAAGTCACACTTTTTACGAAGAAATGTTTGAGTAATTTCAACTCAAGTCATCAGTGTAGGTTATGTCATATATCTGGAACGTATCATAAATTACTTATAGATCTATTTATAAACGAGTAATGATATATACACACCTCATCTTTTAAACACTTCATTTCCATTTATTTTTGTTTCTACCTCTCTCCTCTTATCATCTATCACATCTAAAACTTTCTCTCTCTTACTTTTTTTCTTTTCTTCCTATCTCTCTCCTCCTCCACCTCCTTCCACCTCAAAATGAGGTGTGGATAAAACATTTTCCATTTATAAACTGCTTACCGTGGAGGGTGAATGAAATCATAAACAATTTCATTTTGCACGTTTTCAAATGCATTCAAGAAACAATCATGTTCGAGATAATCGAACAATATTGCGCAATAACTTAAATCTAAAACTTTCGTAAATTAGAACCAACTCTTGCCACTTGATTATACCCTATGCTAAAGCTTTCAAAAGCTTATTTTTGCAGATATATTTCTAGAAAGTATCAAATGAAGGTCGTAAAGCAAATTTCAAATTTCTATTTAGGTTGGAAGACCATTTGCAATGGTTGTTGAGAATTGATGTTGAGAGTTGTTGAGGGGTTATAATGATTGTTGACAGGGACGGACCCAGGTGTAGCTGGTTAGGGGCATTCGCCCCTTACAGTTCAAAAAAAATTACAATAGATGGTATTGAGAAAATTTTGTTCGCCCCCATCTCCAAACAGCAAGCTAAGTAGCTGACTAAAATGTCATCTCATGGCCTATCTTTCTGCTTGATAGGCCTATAGCTGGGCTTTAATAGTAGTCTATTTCTATTTCAAGTCTAGCTAACCTCCTCACACACAACCAACCTTTTATATATATATATATTTTTTCGATACTTCGGAAAAATAACAGAACAAAACAGAAACTACAAACCACCCACTAAGTCATATAGGAGCAGCGTTTGTAAATCCGGCCATGGCTCCTCCATCATCGTCAAAGGGGTCGGTCTAGAGAAATACTTGGCCAAGTAGTCTGCAACTCCATTGCAATGACGCGGAATGTATCGTAATGAAACACTCCAATTCCTCTGCAGCAGCTCCACAATCTGTTGAACCTCTAGGACAAACCTTGCAGTATCTGTGTCCTCAATTGCAGCCAATAACTCCTTGCAATCACTCTCACATATCAGGTCTCGGATTCCCTTGCTCCAAGCCAAGCGTAATCCATCCCGCAAGGCTATAGTTTCTGCCAAGAAAGCATTACCCCCACAAACATGAGATGCAAAGCCACACATCCAAGCCCCATGCTCATCCCGCAGCACCCCTCCAGAACCCATAACATCTTCATGTTCACGGAAGCTCCCATCTATATTTAGTTTTAATTTCCCTGGTGGTGGCCTCTCCCACTTCAGGTTCACTACCTCCCCTCTATCTACTGTCATTCCAGACTTGCTGCAACGTTTGAAGTCCTCAAAGTCCTGAAAAATTCGCCTCACGACTTCTTGGACTGACCCCGGGTTATCCTAAAAAATTCTTTTATTTCTCCACTTCCAAATGCCCCATAGACATGATAGGAACAGCAGCCCATGGGTACCTCGCGCCATAACTTCAACCCAAGGCCCTGCATCAACACACCAGAAACCACTCCACGAAGGTGCCCCAATTCTGAGCCAAACCTCTCTTGCGTGAGGGCATTCTCGCAAGCAATGAATAACATCTTCACTATGGCTTGAGCAGCTTCCACAAGCTGCATTTGCTGCAATATGACACCTGAAACGATGCCTATTAGTGGGGAGAGCTTCATGAATGATTTTCCAAACAAAAAGTCTAATTTTCTCTGGGACACCTAGCTTCCAAACCCAGGAGTAATTTCGACTCCCAGACCTGTCCCTCTGACTCGCATTTAGCCAGGCATAGGCTTCCTTCACTGTATATTTCCCTGTTCTTCCCGGTTCCCAGACCCAACTGTCAACACGATTCTGAACAACCTGAGGAGTGATCCCTTGCAACCGGGCCAAGACTTGAGGAGGCAAGGGCGTATATACCTGGTCCAACACCCAGTTCCCATTATGAACTAGGTCTCCCAAAGTAAGTTGCGTATCTGCGATGTTCACGTAAGGAATCTGATTCGCTATTTTCCCTATCCCACTCCAATCAGCGTACCACAACGATGTTGTTCCAGTCCCCATTCTGAAGTTGAACCCCTCCTTAAGCCTGTCCCGGGCTTTGAGGATCCCTTTCCACACTGGCGACGCATTCTGGACTTGCTGGACTTGCATCAGAGATGAATTAGAGAGATATTTTTCCCTCATCACGCGAACCCACAACTTACCCGGTTTATCAATGAGGTTCCAAACTGCCTTGCCAAGGAGAGCTGCATTAGCATGATCCATATCCTTAACTCCAAGCCCTCCATATGCCTTCTCCTCCGTAACTATATCCCAGTTAATTAGGTGCCATCCTCGATTATTTTTCTGTTTTGACCACAAAAACCTTCTCATAGTTTTGTTCAGCTCCATGATAATTGATCTAGGTAACCAGAACACTTGCATCATGTAAGTTGGAATCGCTGCCATCACTGACTTAACCAAACAAGTTCTCCCCGCCAGATTCAGCATGCTGCACTTCCATGAAGACAGTTTCTGTTTTACGTTCTCCAGAAGGAACTGAACATCCATCTTTCTCATGTTACCACTTTTGAGGGGGAACCCTAGGTATCTGCCTAGGTCTCTCACGAACGGAATTGGAGCAATCCCAGAAATCACATCACGGATCTCCGGCCTGACTCCCTTAGAAGTTATAGCCTTGGATTTCTGCAGATTAATTTTCAAACCTGAACTGTTACAGAATTGTTGTAATGTTTGAGCCACCAAATTTACCTGTTCAGAAGTAGCCTGGCAGAATAATAGGACATCATCTGCAAAGAAGAGGTGAGAGATCGGGTGACCGCCATTCGAGACTCTCACTGGTTTCCAAGCTCCAGAATCTACCAGCTCCTGAATTCTGACCGAAAGCCTCTCCATAACGAGCACAAACAAATAAGGGGAGATCGGATCACCTTGGCGGAGACCTGTTCCAGGTTTAAAGGGGGTTAGGCGCTTGCCACTCCACAGCAAGGAAATCTCGGAAGAGCTAATGCAGCACATGATCAGCTCCACTATCTTAGGCGGAAATTTGAAAAGCACAAGGGTTTCCTGAAGGAATGCCCAAGACACACTGTCATAGGCCTTCTCTAGGTCAATTTTAAATGCCAGACTTCCCTTCCTTGAGGTAGATCTGCTCATATGGTGTATCACTTCTTGAGCTACAAAAGCATTATCCATTGTACCCCTCCCTGGTAAGAAGCTACTCTGCATTGGGCCTATGATCATGTCTAGGAAAGGTCTAATTCTGCTCACCAAAACCTTTGTTATAATCTTGTACGTCACATTGCACAAGCTTATGGGGCGGAACTCACGAATCGTGGATGGATTATCAACCTTAGGAATTAGCACAACCAAGGTTTCCATCAAGTCTGTGTTTACTATGCCTGAGTCAAAAGCTTGTTTCACCATCCTCCAAAGATCTTCCCCTACTCGGTTCCAATACTTTTTATAGAAAAAAGGTTGAAACCCATCCACTCCTGGAGCTGTGAAAGATTTCATTGACATTAGGGCCCTTCTCACTTCCTCCTTCTCAACCGATTCACCCATAAGGTAGCAAGCCGCATCTGATAGCTGAGGAAAAGCTCCATGGGGAAACGGCGAGCCTTGCCAATTCGGGTCAGCAGCAAAGAGATTTTGAAAATAAGTTTGTGCTTCCATAGCTAACACATTTGGGTCCTCACACCAATCTCCTGAAGCCAACTTTAACCGATGGATTTTCTTTCTTTTCCCCCGGAGCACTGCCTGAGCATGGAAGTATGAAGTATTACGGTCTCCAAGCCGAACTCTATTATCTCTAGCTTTTTGGTACCAAAGAATTTCTTCTTGCTTCAAAATATTCCGGAATTCATTCTGCAGCTGGGCTTCAAACTGCACCAAATCAGAGGAGATTTTAATGCCTAGTTCCCGCTGCACACCTCTCAACCGCGCCTCCACTCTACGCTTCCTCCTATAGATGTCCCCAAATACGTGCTCATTAAATGAAAGTGAATCTGTGCGCACCCTTTGCAGCTTGGTTTGGATAGAATCTTCATCATTCCTCCAAGCATTTTCCACCACTGTCTGGTACTCAGGGTGCTCCGCCCATGCTGCCATGAATTTAAATGGACGATTCCCATGGTTCCGATGGTTGGCGCCACAGGAGATGAGCAACGGACAGTGATCTGAATGGACCCTACTCAGGCACTCAACATAAGCATTTGGAAAAGCCACCCTCCAGTCCACATCCCCAATTGCTCTGTCTAATTTTTTGGATAAAACTAGCCTGTTGTTATGTTTCCTAAACCAAGTGTACTTACCACCCACAAGGCCAAGGTCTATTAAACGACATTCTTCCATCATAGCAGCAAAACGAGCGGCTCTAGCTCCATAGAACTCCCCCCCTCGCACTTCAGAAGGCAAGAGGACTTCATTGAAATCACCAGTTAGGAGCCACGGTTGGACTATCATGCTCCTAACCTCCGTTAAATGATCCCACAAAAGCCCACGCTGAGAGGGGGTAGGAGAAGCATAAATCGCTGAACACACCCATGAATAACTTTCCCTCCACAATTCGAAGGTTATTGCTTGGCTGTGGTGACACAACACTCTAGTTGTAACACCCCGATTTCGGTGGCGTCACTTTAGTAACCAAAGAAATAACTTAAGCGGAAAAAACGTGAATTATTTTTTTTCGATAATGTAAGTAAAGACAGAAAGAGATGAAACTCTAAAACGAAGATAACAGAACTAATATACAATATGATTACAGCCCCCACTGTAAGTTGTAAACCACGTCACGAGTAAACCTCCAGTGACAGAAAGTAAAAGAGAGTAACGCCCGTAGGCAAAAGTACAAACCAAAAGAAAAGTCAAGTGTCCGCAACACTATCCCTCAAAATGAGAATGAGTTAGCCCAGACGGCCTAAAACAAGACCTCTTAGCCCAACCAACTCCCTGTGATCCCCGTAGAGGAACCACACAAAAAGCTATAGGCGGGAAACTACCCTGTCCCCAAAGAAACAATGACGGTCAGAGCTAAGACTCTACTCCTACACTAATCCCTACTCGAGTAAGTCGCTCGGTGGCCAGCGGGGTCGACCACCCCTGAACCGTAGTCCTCCTGATCAAGCTTCTTCAACCTAGTTTCCCCTGGAGGGTGAACCATCGTGAACCGGTCCGCCATGGACATCTGACAAAGGCGTAGTCCGCCCAAACACACACAGAAGACGCGAGGGTCAACTCCAAAGAATTATATAAATAATAAAACCAGATATATAGGGTAATAATTATTTAGCCTCTCAGGCTTATACGTTTAGGGATAACATCCTAGGGTTGCATATATCACAATGAATATAAAGATCATAATAACAATTAGCATGCCTCAAGTAGGATAAACAGGTACCAATCACACTCAGCAACTAAGTCAGCATGTATGTTGCATGAAATGCAATGCTGGGTAACAAAATGCATTCCGGAAGAAGGATGGACACCATCGAGTCAGCCCTAACACCGGCCAAAGTGGGACCATTCCGCTCGGGCGTCTCTTACACCACACAAAAGTAGTCAGATCAGCAGTGAACCCGTAGGTCTGCCATTCCGTCTGCTACTGAGGACCACCGTAGTGTCCTAAATATGGAAATCCGGGTCTTATGACCATTTTGGAATCCACCGAGGTCCGGTAATCCGCCGTGTATTAACCTCAAAATGAGTGCATGAATGCAAGTGATTAGCCAAACAACGTCTCCGACCTCACTCGACACGTCGTCACGTGTTCTAGCTAACTTATTGTCTCTAAAAAAACCTACCCTAAGGCAAACGTCGATTCTGCGACAAAATGAATTAATCAAAAGAAGAAGAAGATACTTTGGAACTCATGGTTCCCGGCTAAACTTTAGATAGCCAATCAATAAACTGCTCATCGAGCGAAAAGGTACCGAAGTACTTGGAAACTTATAGTCTCCGGCTAAACTTTAGATAGCCAAACATTAAACTGCTCATCGAGCGAAAAAGTATAAGCATACTCGGAAACTTGTAAGTTTCCTCAAGACTTGGACTCGACGACACTTCTCATATTTCCCAAACTAATATTCAGGCTCTAAGCTCTTATCTAAGGGTATCATTATTGTTCAAAGGATTTAGAAATTGATTAATGTCTTATGAGTTTTCCGTGATAAAATAGTTTTCATTTTAATCTTATAATACTTCCTAAGAGTTTTTAGAGATCCCATAATCTCAAATAATTCCCTGAGAAGGTCTCGATCCATTAAAACATAACAAGGTCCGAACTCCGTTCGTCCTTTAAAACTCTCTCAAAATCTCATAAAAATTTGGCATGACCTGCCCGTAATCCTCACTCCTCAGAATCTCATGTATAAGTGGAATAGCATAAATAAAACAGCTCAGTCAAAAGCATAAACAGCATATTCCAACACATCCTAAGTTAACCATGTAGCACATAGCATGTGAATCATTTAGCACACAATATCATGGCATCAAATACTCAACAAGTTCGGCCGAAGCCTCAGAAATCATTTCAGACATTTAGCAATTAGGTGCATAACACATAAATCAAGTTGAATTTCATCGACACCTAAAGCATTATCTAGTAATTCAGAGAGTAGCCCTCACTTGTAACTCCTCCAGCGTTTTCCTCACAACCTCCTTCACGTTCCTCGCCTTGATCTCCAGGAAACTCCTCAAAAGAACCTTAAGCCAAAATCACAGAAATCAACACATTGAGTCAGAAACTCAGCAAGCAATAAGTCCTAGGGTTACACGGTACATTACAAACTCTGTGGTACGACAATCTAACGCGTTAAGACAAGTTTTCGAAAAAGTCGGATTTCCTTCCCCCTTGGTATAGCTCTCGGCCACTTTCCTTAATTGGGAGGGTCGATTTTTCTTCGATCAAACTTGGTTCCTAGGTTAACATAAGCCGTAACTAAGACGGTTCTAAGCTCGGAAAAATTTTCGGATCGAAAACTGATATAGGGGTAGTTTGGTCATTATTTTTAGCTCAAAATTTCAAAATTGGATTTTTGAAAAACAGATTGGATGGAGACGTCCACAACGACGTTTATGACGACAAATCCTACTAGCACTAAGCCAAGTCGATAGATTAGAGCTTAAAGGTTGCGACTTTACCGAAAAATGGGTATTTAAGGTAGAAATTGATCCCGGCGGCATTTCGTCGACATTTGACAAAATCTAATCCGCAGAACACGCTCAGGAGCATGCAGGGAAGAAGTTTAGACACTGAAATCAAGCTATTTGGACAATTTTACAAAAAGCTCCAAACTTTGAGCTCAGAAAAACATAGAAAAAGTCGACAGATCTGACGATCAGAAGCGAGATATAGTTTACCTACCTCAAGGTCTTCGATTAGCAACGATCAGTGAAGAAAACGGGCAAAGATTCGCGAAAATCCGGATCCTCTCTTTCTCTCTAGCTGCTCACGGTTTTGGGGGAGGGAAATGGGTATTTTTTTGCAAAAATCTAATTTTCAAGCTATTTATAGGTTTTGGAAAAAGCGGAAAAAAGATTTTTTTGCGATTCCGATTTTTCCTGCGCGTTCCTCTGCGCATTCTAAGATAGGTTCTGGCGACAGAATTCCAGAACTCAAAACAGGATTCTTGGAATTAAACCAAAAGATTCCAAAATCGGCATAAGTCGGTGTAAGTCGGATTATCCCGAAAAACTACTTTTTGCAGTGATCGTCGGATGAGAAAACTTCCTTCTGAAGAAAGATTAGGAATGTTGAGAGAAATAGGAGAACGCGGGTGGAATCTTCATTTGCAGCTCCGAATAGAAAAAGTCTTCATCGTCTGTCGATCTTAGGTTTCTCGAACTATCAGGGATTCCGTTTCGGCAAACTTCCGAGAATTGGAATTTGACGTTCGTACTTTCCAGGATTTCGCATCGAAATAATTGTTTAAGGACGGAAAAGAGAAGTTCTAACATTTCTCTGAGGATTTTTGGAATTAGTTTCCATCGTGTCCTAAAGCGTAAATTAACTATTCACTAATACCTTTGACCTAGGATTAAGCGTATGTTAGTCGTGCTATAACTCTTTCGGTTTTTCGATAAATTCTTGGACTTTTCCTGAACCTTTTTCCTTCCCAAATTTATCTTAATCAAATAACTCTTTTATTTTATTCACTTATCCAAAGCGTTAAAACTTGGGCCTTACATTACTACCCTCCAAAAAGAAAGTTTCGACCTCGAAACTTAAGGGTCAGTAAAAAGTTCTGGGTACTGTTCCTTGATCTTTTCCTTCAGCTCCCACGTCGCATCGCCGGTGTCCTTGTTCCAAATAACCTTCACTAACTCGATCTCTTTTCCCCTCAACTGCTTTATCCTTGTGTCACCAATGCTGATTGGCGGTGTCTCGAAAGACAAGTTATCCTTCAACTCAATGTCATCCAGCTCGATGACGTGCGTCGGATCAGAAATATACTTCCACAGTTGTGACACATGGAATACATCGTGAATGTTTGATAGAAAAGGCGGTAGTGCGATCTGATAAACTACCGGTCCTACACGACGAGTAATCTGATAAGGTCCAATGAACTTTGGCGTCAGCTTTCTTGACTTGATTGCTCGACCAACTCCTGTAGTCTGGGTAACTCGCAGAAACAAATGATCTCCTTCTTCGAATTCCAGGGTTCTGCGCCTTTGATCTGCATAGCTCTTCTGTCTACTCTGAGAAGCCTTCATCTTCTCTCTGATCTGTTTAATCTTCTCAGTTGTCTGTTGCAGAAGTTCCGGTCCTACTAACAAATTCTCTCCATCTTGATACCAACATAAAGGTGTTCTACACTTGCGGCCATACAAAGCCTCATACGGTGCCATGCCTATGGTCGTATGAAAACTGTTGTTGTATGTGAACTCAATCAGTGGCAATAGGGTATCCCAACTGCCCTTGTTGTCTAACACGCAAGCTCGTAGCAAATCCTCCAATGATTGGATAGTTCTCTCAGTTTGCCCATCAGTCTGTGGATGATAAGCAGAACTTAATCTCAGCCTCGTTCCCAAAGCATTATGAAGAGCTCCCCACAAATGTGAAGTAAACTTCGGGTCTCTATCGGAAACGATACTTGTTGGCACTCCATGACGTCGCACAATCTCAGCTATATAAATCTCTGATAGCTTATCCACGTTGTACGTAGTTCTCACAGGTATGAAATGAGCTGACTTAGTCAATCGGTCCACGATTACCCAAATCGAATCATATCCCTTTTGAGTTCTTGGCAACGCCACGACAAAATCCATCGATATGCTATCCCATTTCCATTGAGGTACATCCAAACTTTGTAGCATACCCGAAGATTTCTGATGTTCCACCTTCGCCTTTTGACAGATTAAACATGCAGCTACATATTCTGCCACTTGTCTCTTCATCCCTGGCCACCAAAATTCACCTTCAAGTCCTGATACATCTTTTTCATTCCAGGGTGAATGCTCAACTTGCTTTTGTGACCTTCGTCCATAATCAACCTCCTTAAGTCAGGGTTGTTAGGTACGCACACTCTATCCTTGCATCGCAGGATATTGTCACTCCCTACCTTGAATTCCGGGTCCTTACCCTGAATTACTAAATTCTTATTTTCCGAGTAAAAATTCATCTTGTAACTGTTGGTCTCGGATTTCTTCCATCAATCCATTGGTGATCTTGATCGTCCCAAACTTCAGTTCTCCCTCAGATGCTCTCACATCTAAGCTCAAATCTCAAAATTGTTCCAGCAGTTGCAGCTCCTTAACCATCATTGATGAGATATGCATCTTCCTGCTCAATGCATCAGTAACGACATTAGCCTTTCCAGGATGGTATTGTAAGGTAAAATCGTAATCCTTGAGAAATTCCATCCAGCGTCGTTGTCTCATGTTCAACTCCTTCTGGTCAAACAAGTACTTTAAGCTCTATGTCGTCCTGCTCGACCACTCGTGTCGGTTCTATGTTGGAAATAACATTGGTTGCCAGGGGTGGTCGACCCCGCTGGCCACCGAGCGACTTACTCGAGTAGGGATTAGTGTAGGAGTAGAGTCTTAGCTCTGACCGTCATTGTTTCTTTGGGGACAGGGTAGTTTCCCGCCTATAGCTTTTTGTGTGGTTCCTCTACGGGGATCACAGGGAGTTGGTTGGGCTAAGAGGTCTTGTTTTAGGCCGTCTGGGCTAACTCATTCTCATTTTGAGGGATAGTGTTGCGGACACTTGACTTTTCTTTTGGTTTGTACTTTTGCCTACGGGCGTTACTCTCTTTTACTTTCTGTCACTGGAGGTTTACTCGTGACGTGGTTTACAACTTACAGTGGGGGCTGTAATCATATTGTATATTAGTTCTGTTATCTTCGTTTTAGAGTTTCATCTCTTTCTGTCTTTACTTACATTATCGAAAAAAAATAATTCACGTTTTTTCCGCTTAAGTTATTTCTTTGGTTACTAAAGTGACGCCACCGAAATCGGGGTGTTACATTGTGGTATCAGAGCCGACCTCTCCCAGTACGGTGTGGTTCGGGGACGAACCAAGCGGAAGCTGGTGGGCCTGTGACGCCCGGGGCCGACGAGGGCGGGGAGTGATCGCCGGTGCAGTGAGGCACGGACAAGGAGCGGCTCCTGGCAGGCTTCTAGGTGGAGGGGCACATGAATGAACCGATCTCACACCCGAACAAGAGGTATTCCGAGACTGTATAGGGATGGACTATACAGTTGAGGAGGGCATAAATGATTTGATTGGTACTACTCATAACAACAAGTTGCAACTTCTTTTCGGGAGCCCAACTGATAAGAACTCCATGGTTAAGTGTGCTTTCCTTGGAGCAATATCGTGATGGGTGACCACCTGGGAAGTTTTCCCAAGAAGTGCGCGAGTGAGGACAAAGCGCACTGAAAAGATTCGTGTTGTTACCGTGAGGCCAGTCATCAGATCGGGATGTTACAAGTGGTATCAGAGCCGACCTCTCCCAGTACGGTGTGGTTGGAGGACGAACCAAGCGGAAGTTGGTGGGCCTGTGACGCCCCGAGCTGAGAAGGGCGAGGATTGATCGCCTTCTATGTGGAGGGACGCACCACACCCGAACAAGAGGTATTCCGAGACTGTATAGGGATGGACTATACAAGTTGAGGAGGGCATAAGAGATTTGATTGGTACTACTCATGACAACAAGTTGCAACTTCTTTTCGGGAGCCCAACTCATAAGAACTCCATGGTTAAGTGTGCTAGCCTTGGAGCAATATTATGATGGGTGACCTCCTGGGAAGTTTTCCCGGGAAGTGCGCGAGTGAGGACAAAGCGCGCTGAAAAGACTCGTGTTGTTACCGTGAGGCCAGTCGTCAAGTCAGGATGTTACAATTGGTATCAGAGCTTGTCGAGTCTTTCGGGAGTCTTTGGGGAATAGGTCTTCTGTGCTAGGTTGTGTGACTCTGTAAAGAGTAAAAATTGATTGTCTTCAAGCGATTTGTCGCTTAGAATTGATTGAAGTTATTGCTTAATCATATTGTATAGTATGTTAGATGCTATCTTATGATGAGTACTAACTGTTTGTTTGACTAAATATAGGATGGTAAGCCCTGATCGTATGGCGAAGGCAATAGCTACCATGATTGAGGCAATGATGAATCAGGCTGCTGAGGACGCTTACAGACGCGCTGAGGAGGCGGCACGTGAGCAACCTCAACCGCTAATCGAGGCGTCCCAGTACCAGCAAAGTAGGTTGGACCGAGTTGGAACTGGAGGACCAGTGAGGTCAGGTTCTCAGGAGTACCGTCAGTTGGGGCCGTATCAGCATCCGAAGGAGAGGGGTTTTACCCCAAGCTCTTTTAAGCCTTCGACTACTGCCACTCCAGGGGCAGGAAGCCAATCGGCACATCCTGAGGTGACATGTTTCAGGTGTGGAAAGAATGGACACTATGCTAATGCATGTCTGGACCAAGGGCCTCGATGTTTTAATTGCAACCAGATAGGGCACTTGGCCGTGAACTGTAGGACGTTCCAAGCGGGACCGTCTGACAACAAGATGAAGGGTAAACTTCCTGCCAAATCTAAAGGGGCGAGGAAGCAAGTAACGTGTTACAGGTGCAAGAAGGTGGGGCACCACTCTAACAAGTGTCCAGACGGGAGACCTCTATGTTTCAACTGCAATCGCCCGGGGCATCAAGCCAAGGATTGCAATGTAACCAGGGTTGAGCCATCTGTGCCTACGGTAAGAGGAAGACATCCTGCTGCACGGGGAGGAGTCTATGTCTCGTGCGGCGAGGGAGCTGACGGACTAGTCAGAGGAGAGCGCAAGAACGATGGTAACCTTCTAACTATTCTTTCTCATTCTAGTATAATACGCTCCATTACTCTCGTAGCACATGTAACGCACCTATTTTACTTATATTGTTTAAGCATTGACTTTATAGTTATTACGCCTAATAATACTTTATTTGACCGTTGCTCGTGTTTAAACTATAGAAGTTACACGAGGTTTAGAATAACACGTTAAGCCTAGAAAAGTAGTCTTGCACCGATGTGTTTAACAAAGAAGCTAGAAGCTGAAGGATGAATCTCAGGGAGATTCCGTATGGATAGTATATGTATGGTGTCGAGAGTGTGTAGTTCCGTAGCGGCATCATTGAGGATTTAATATCAAGATCTCTGTGACTACTGGATGTTAGGAACTCATCGACTGTTCCAGTGGGTTTTTCTAAATCTTCACCTTCGATGTATTAGGCCTGATCAACTTAATATTGAGGGGGTGATATTCGGAATCAGAACTGGCAATGGACTTTGATAGATGGATTGGTAAGATTAATTTGATTGGATCGAGGATTAGTGGAGTCGGGAAGTAAAGTTTTTGTTAAGTAATTGATTTCCTTTGGGGAGGAGTTATAGTTTAAGAAATGGATATTCATTTAAGATGTATTGAAGAATTAAAGGACATTTGAGGTCCAAACGTGGTGAAAGTTTAGGTTTTAAGTCTATGAATTCTTGTCTTAAGTGCGTAGGACTCAAGGTTTGTCAGGTTTTGATCGAGAGACTAAGTATCGGATTGATGGGAGGACGATCTAGTTATGGAAATAAAGAGTTAGTATCAAGATTAATACTTGAGGTTGTTATATGTGGACAAATTTCTTAGAGTCTAAGAGTGAGTGGAACTTTGTTATGGATTCCGATATTGCATGCTGGGGTTAGCAAGTGAATTTCACTAAGTTAAGTGAGGATTTAAGGGTTAAGATTGACCTTGGGAGGTGAAAATCATGTTCGAATCATAGGTTTAGTGGTGTTGGCATTAATGATTGTAGTTAAACCTCCGAATGTTGAGGGATCGGATGATAAAATGACTAGTTAAGTTTCCTGAGGTACAGCTATGGTTTGATCTTCTAGGGAATAAGTTCGGATTTGGGGGGAAGTGTTAAGGATTTTAGGTAATTGTAAAGTGGGTTGTGAATAAGTGAAGGTTGGTTTATGGTTCAAGTAAGGGAAGTCTCGAAAAAGGGGAGATGACAATAATGGATTGTAAGATATTAAGATGGTGATTAGCTTATAAGTTGCTGATGAATGGATGTTAAAAGGGATTGGGTCTAGCGATGCACAAGGTATTAAGACTCACGTCGAGTTTTACTTTGAGTGATGACTAAGTAGACGATTGATTTCATGGTGCGAATGAGGATAGTTACGAAGTTGGAATCGACGTTAATGGACTAGTAGATTCCAAGGGAATAGTTCGTCTATGAGTTATAGAGCGATCGAGTTAAGTTTTGAATCATGAGTGGAGATCACGAGGACAAGTTGAACATTCACTCTGGAATGCCAGAGGTGTACTGAGTTTAAGCAGAATTTTTGGACGAACAAAAGTAAAGGATCAAGTGGTATCAGAGCCGACCTCTCCCAGTACGGTGTGGTTCGGGGACGAACCAAGCGGAAGCTGGTGGGCCTGTGACGCCCGGGGCCGACGAGGGCGGGGAGTGATCGCCGGTGCAGTGAGGCACGGACAAGGAGCGGCTCCTGGCAGGCTTCTAGGTGGAGGGGCACATGAATGAACCGATCTCACACCCGAACAAGAGGTATTCCGAGACTGTATAGGGATGGACTATACAGTTGAGGAGGGCATAAATGATTTGATTGGTACTACTCATAACAACAAGTTGCAACTTTTTTTCGGGAGCCCAACTGATAAGAACTCCATGGTTAAGTGTGCTTTCCTTGGAGCAATATCGTGATGGGTGACCACCTGGGAAGTTTTCCCAAGAAGTGCGCGAGTGAGGACAAAGCGCACTGAAAAGATTCGTGTTGTTACCGTGAGGCCAGTCATCAGATCGGGATGTTACACTAGTGGACACAGCAGTGCTGTCATTTTTCAACACCCAGATTCCCCCTCTAAAACCGACTGCCTCTTCCAGGAAGATAGGAGAGAAACTCAGAGAGTTCCAAAAATGACGAACTCTGGCAAAACTGCAGCGAGGTTCGACGATAATGCAGATATCTGGTTTCTTATGTTGCACCAAATCTTTCACATATAACTTGCCATTCTCATGCATGGCACCCCTAATGTTCCAAGAAACAATAGTAAAGTCTTCAAACTCTATCATTAAATATGTACAATAATTAGGGGACATAGTCCCTTGGCCCCCAACGAGGCAAACATAGGGTTTACTTATCATGAATTGTAATTCCCATAGGCCTGCTTGAGCCTGCAGTATCCCTATATCCATTAGCAGGGAGGTTTCTTAACCTTGCCATGTAGTCATCTATTTCTCCAAAACTCTCACTGGAACCCCCAAAAACAATTTTGTTACTACTTGAGGGCCCCATTTTAATTTCCTTTGCCTTCATATCACGCACCGCTGTCTCCCACTCTTCTCCACGCGCCCTTCTCTTTTTTGTATCACTTGTTGAAGTTGTTGCGAGCCCACTACCAATGCCAAATTTCAAGCCTTGCACATTCTTAGGCTGAAGACTAGGTAGCATTGACTTCACCTCCTTGGATTTTAGAGCCCCATGATTGGTTTTTGATTTATGCTGCCCATGATTAGCATTAACTCCCTTGTCTTTATTGGTTTTGACTTCCACTTTTTGAGCCATCTGTTTCGTCAGTTTCTTTTTCTTCTTTGAAACCACCATCCACTCACCAAATATTTCCTCTGGTGGTTTCAAATTTGAAATCTTTTTCTGTGGGCCCCCCTCCTTAGAATTAGCAACTTCCATGCAATCATCATTATTGGTTGCCACAATTGTCGGAGATTCCATCACCTCATGGGCAACCGTTTCAATGTCGTTTCTGGGCTCGGGTTGCACCTTGTGTCCGCCCGCCACGCCGCCTGGCGGCGTTGAGTTAGCACCCTCTTCAACTGACATCTCGTTCTCCTTCATCTGCGGTTCTGCTTGCTCTTTCTCTTTCACCTTCGATTGAGGTGGAGTGGTGCATTCCCTGCTCCTGTGTCCATAGCACCCACATTTGGTGCAGATGATGTGAAGACCCTCATATTCTATGTTGTACCAATAATCCTCAATCATGATTTTCCCGTAGACCGGCTTGGATAAATCCAGTTCGACACAGATCCTTGCAAAGCGACCTCGTTCACCTCGTAGCGTGTTGATATCTACTCGAATTGGCGTACCAATCACTTGAGCCACAGACATCAGGAAGCTTTCGTCATAGAAAGCCACATTCAATCCTGGGATACGAATCCAGGCTAGAGTCTTCTTCACTTTTGCCGCTGGTGAAATGAATTCCGCACTCCAAGTGGATACCGCTAGATAATGATCAAAGATCATCCACGGACCTCCCCCAATCACCTTATTACGATCCTCCACCACGTCAAACTTGACCATGAAGAACCCATTTCCCACATCCAACAATTCAAAATCTCCTGATAATCTCCAGGTAGACGCCAGCTTAGCTTTCATCACCCGGTATCCCAATTTTTTGCCTAGAAGGCACACCACCAGGGCCTCTTTCCAAGGAGCACACATGTTCTCAATGACAGACTTATCCACCACAATTCTTGGTAGTCTCGGGTCACCCCCCACAAATTCCATTCTCATCTTTCCCTGCTCAAAAAGATCCACTCTTTCCTTCGGGGCATCAGCCTTCGCCCCTCCCATGAGTTTGTCCCTGAATGACATACGATGCGTTTTCCCGTCCCCTTCCGGGGGCTTTTCCCTGTGCAGAGAACCACCACCACCGCCGTCCGGGGGGTTGGAGGCTTGCGTCTCCATCTCACAGTCCATAGTATAAGGAGTTGACAATTTTTATATATATATATATTCATTCACTACTTTTTTTTTTTGTTATGACAACCGTATTTATCTTTTAATTTTCTCTTGATTCTGTAGTGTTTGAGCATTTATATATTGATACCAGTTTTTTTTTTATACATCAGAAGACATATTGATACAAATTTTGATACATATACACTCCATTTTTTATTTTCATCTCATTTTCACTCTTTTTTGTAAACTTTTTTACATTATCTATCATATCACTCATTTTTTTCTTTCCACTTTATATTTGATATGGTGGAAATGCAAATGATATATGAACAAAACTTTAAACTTTAATGTATTGATATTGTTTCTCTTGTAAATCACCCCAGCAACTTGTCATGTGGCTATTGAGTTGTAACCAATAATAATATGAAAAAATGCTAGCTAACGTTCTTTTTAATAGTTCTCATTTATTTATGTGAGTCCTAATAAATTGGAAGTGACTCATATCTTAATTGGGTCCTATACAAATGAGTGTTAATTAATAGTTTGTTACAATAAAAGTGTTAAGGTGAGTGTTGTGTTAGTATTTTTTCAGTAAAAATCACCATTGTAAATTTTTACTTGAGTTTTATGTCTATAATAACATAATATAGTAATAGATATTGTAAACTTTATTTGAAATTTTTGCCCCCCTACAATAATTTTTCTAGTTCCGTCCCTGGTTGTTGAGAGTTTGTTGAGGGTGATGTGGAGGAGTGAGATGTTGAGAGGAGTAAACAAAGTTGAGAGCCTGGTCCGGTGCCACGTGTCAACGTGTGAGAGGCCCTTCATAGGCGTGTGTACCTCACGCGCAGACAGGGGGTGTGGGTGGCAAGGGAAAGGAGAGAGAGAAACGGGCTGGGGATTGGATGGGACGCATGGCGTGCTCATATGGTCCGGCGGATTTTTTTTTTATAAAATTTTTAAACTGAATTATCTGGTTGAAAAAAAAAAAAATTTTTAACTAAAATTCATAACTTTTTTTCCTCTATAAATAGAGACTTGATTTGTTTGATTTGGACACAAAAAAAAAAACCAAGTACGTTTTTCACTCTCTTATTATCTCTCTCACCATCTTATTATCTTTCTATTAGCCTTTGTTTTGA
Source organism: Lotus japonicus (assembly GCF_012489685.1). Lineage (NCBI taxonomy): Eukaryota > Viridiplantae > Streptophyta > Magnoliopsida > Fabales > Fabaceae > Lotus > Lotus japonicus. The sequence continues at coordinate 54,134,304 of NC_080046.1, forward strand.
AATGGATCCCAACAATCACCATTTCAACACCCAGAATTCATCTAACTACCCATATAACAACCAAAATCCCAACAATTATCAAGATCCAAATCAATTTCCCAACCAACGTCATCAAAATCCCAACAATTATCAAGATCCAAATCAATTTCCCAACAAACGTCATCAAAATCCCAACAATTATCAAGATCCTGGTCAATTTTTCAACCAACGTCCTCAACATCCCAACAATTATCAAGATCCAAATCAATTTTCCTACCAACGTCCTCAATATCCCAACAATTATCAAGATCCAAATTAAATTGTTAAGTGTTTATTGTTTAATTTAATTTAAAACAATAATTGTAATTTTATGTAAATAATAAAAACAAAAATATAAAATTAAATAAAAATATGAAATAAAAAAGTGGTGGGGTAGGGTGTTGAGAGAAAACCATTGGAGTGGGTAATTGTTGAGAAAGTGTTGAATTGGAGAGAGAAGATGATGTTGAGTGTTAGGAAGAGAAAAAGTGGTGTTGAGAGGGGGTAAACTAAACAAACCATTGTAAATGGTTGAAGGTGAGGTGAGTGGGACAAGGAATATATATTTTTATTTTTAAGATAGGCGATGAAGAGTCAACTATGCATAGCAAAATTTGACACAGCTAGTGAGTAGTTACCCACACTGGTCAACAATAATGTAGTATGCTATGCACAATATGAATAAGTAGTTATATCATATCTTAATCAATGTCCTCGATTATTAAGTGAAATGATAAGAGTTATGGAATATAATAGTTGGGAGGGAATGAAGGGTGAAGGAGTCAGAGTTCAAACCTAGTGAAGTATTTAATTGACTAACATTACTAACGACTTACATTTGCCTATAAAAAAAATCAATATTAATCATGAGGTCGGGAGTTTAATAATTATTCATGAGAATAGAGCACATTTTGTGGTTAATTGCTTACCGCCGAATACGAGCACACACAACGAGGGAATTAATCACTGTTGACGGCAGTAGATACCTTGGGCTAAAAAAAATAAAGTTACATAATTGGTTTTTTTGTCAAAGTTATATCATATCTTATTACAGCACAAACCTCTTCTCAATTCATGTAAAGGTGGAGCAGGTAGACACACGCTTAATTATTATTTTATTTTTCTGGTCGAAAACGAAAGGCTCTTGGAGAACAAAGTCTACATACAATTTTTTTTTTATAGGCAAAGAAATGCATTAATTATTGGGAGTACGAGGGATACTCAACTCATAATAAAAAAAAAACAAAAGAATCAAGATACAAAATAATTGTATGGTACTCAGCCCATAATACAGAATATATTTTTTGGTCAAGTTGAGAATATTCTGAGACATTGGGCTAATATTTCATTTTGGGTTTTCAAGTCCAGATTTCAGGCATTCATTTTTTGTCAAAATTTTAAGGTATTTTATACCGACAAAGGAAAAAGGTGCGCTTCCTATTTTTAAACTCTTTGGTCAGCCCCCTACCGCTTAGTGCACTGACCGTGGAGCGAAGGATTAGTTTCACGGCTGTCGGCTGTGAAGATACCTTGGTCAAGACCAAAAGACCCAATTTATTTTGTCTAATTATCCTCGTATTTTTGGATATCTTATATGCAATGAATTCTCTTGGAACAGAAAAAAATCTTAATGAGGAGTACGGTTTGGGTCACATCTTCTTGGGGGAGTCAAGGCGGAGACCCGTTGAGAGAAAATTCAAGCTCTAGGTTTAGTTAATTCGTTTTTAAATTATTTTTGAATATGTTTCGCAGTCATATTTTTTTAGGCTTTGAATTTTTTATATACTTATTAATGATGATGGATGTTATAATTATTAATATTCAATTTAATTTTTATAAGGTTTAGCAATAAAAATATTATTTTTGAATCAAAAATAAAAATATTATTCAATTAATATATTTTTAAGTCATGATTAAAAATATTATTAAATAAATTCATAAACTTTGTCATAAGTCATAATTAACATTCTTATGGTTTCTCTATGAAGCTAATTTTACTAAAAAATAATTTTCTAATTTATAATTAAATATTAATAATTTTCATAATAATCAAATATTAATTATTTTCATAATAATTAAATATTACTAACTATTAAGCAGAGTTAATATTTTAAATCAAAATTAAATTTAGTTGATACTGTTTTTAAATTATTTTTAAATATGTTTCGCAGTCATATTTTTTAGGTACTTATTAATGATGACGGATGCTATAATATGTTGATTATTTTAATTTTTATAAAATTTAGAAATATAAATATTAGTCAGTAAATCTATATTTTTAAGTCATGATTAAGAATATTATTAAACTAATTTATAAACTTTGGCATAAGTAATCATTAACTTTCTTATTATTTTACTATTTCATTTCTTATTATTTTGTGATTCATTAGTAATTAATAACTTTGGAGGAATTCTCACTTAATAATTAATCTAATTTAGTAAATATTATTATGTTCATTCATAGTTTTTAGTCTCAATTATTAATTTAATCAATATTTTCATTAAATATTTTTATATATTTTATTTTTTTTGAAAGCATAAATTGTATTGATATCAAAGGGGATCAAAACACATGATGAGTCAACAAAAGAAGCCTCAAAAAAATCCACACCCCAAAAAAATAAGCCCCAATGAAAAAAAAAAACTCCCCCAAGTCAAAAAAAAAAAACTGCCCACTAATTTTTTTATATATAATTGATATAACATTTTAGTTATTTATCTTCTTAATGTAGATTATTAATATCATGATAGAATAATTTTTAAACTTCAAAAAATAATATATCTAATAATATAATTAATATTAATAACACAATAAATTTTAAGAATGCACGTGGGTTGCACAAGTTTATTTATATACTATTTTTATTATATTTCATAAAAATATATTTTGTAAATCATTTAAAATCAATAGCATAATACCTAGTGAACTTTTCTGATTGAAAACAAAAAAATTTATCCACAAAAAAACACTTGAGATATTCGATTAAATTTTTCCTAGGAGGACTTTTAGTTAAATAAATTAAATTAAATTAAATGCATACTGCATATTATTACAAAAACTAGAAATCCCTTGAAATGTATTTAGTATTGTAATCGATATTTGATTCAAAGTGTAGGAGAAAACATCTAGACATGTATCTTTAGGCATAGTTGTTCTCACATAGCCTCTTTTATATAAATATTTGTACTATCAAATGACTAAAATGTTAATTTTAAAACTTACTACTATATGTAATGATATAACATTTATTGCATTAATCAATCACTTATTAGTCAATTACGAGCTAAGAAAACACCAATAAAGAGGCCATGGAAATGTTTTTGCTTAGGGTGATTCAATACCCTCACTTAAGAAAGGGATCATTGGTGCGTCTAAGAAACTTCCGCTTTTTACTTCAATAGATCTTTGACTTCAGCACTTCCATTATTTTTACCACCGTTGAAACTTTCGGCATTAGACTCTTTAGTGCTATTCAACTTCTTTTCATTCTTACTCTGAAAAATGCGATACACAACCCAATTTGTCATTTGCATTAATTTGAGTAACAAAGTTCAATAATGTGATGCTGAAGATGACTAAGACAAAATGAAATGACTTTGATATGATCCTATGTGCCAACCAATCATTCTCATGATAATTCAAAAGATTACTCTAAATCTCTACTCAATTTTGATGACAATGAAAATTGGTACTTAGAATTCGAGCTAGGTCTTACTCTACCTCAAAAGCTAATTTAAAATGGTACTTAGAATTTCTCAACCCTTTATAAAGACTTATTTGGTTGTATCTCTAATCAATGTAGAACCTAAATAGTTAGTAAGTCAATGTTATGTTCTTTACCTTAGTTGGGTTAGCTATTAACGCAAGGAGGAACTCATGCATCACCCATTTGGTCCTCTTAGCACATATTCCTTGCACTTCCCAGAAATTTAAGGTGTTTCTCTTCCCAACCACCTGATTGTTTTGAGGGATGTGAACATCTTTTTCTTTCTCCATAACTCTCCACTCGCCACTTCCAACAACTCTAACATCAAAATTTTCAAGGTCACGACCCATAGTGTTGTAGAAGAAGCACTTGCGCCCATTGAATTTTTTTCCATCTACAAACACAAATTAAAGTAAGATTATCATTTGGTTTATTCCCACTTGAAAACAACACACAAACACTTATGTGACATGATTTTTTTCTGTGACAGGACACTATGCTCATTCTTTGGGTTAGCACAAGGGTCATAAAATTAAGATTAAAGGGATCATGGAACAATGTGAAATATGAATCTCACTTCCAATTTATTCAAATTAACCTACATGAATTATAAAAAATGAGAATGTTGTAAAGATAATGCTAAAGTGTGTGTTGTAAGTGTTCATGGAACAATGAAAAAGAGAGATTTGAAAATAAAACTGTTTCACCAACCTCCTTGTTGAAAGGTTTTTACCACAACTACTTTCAAATCCCTTTCAAGATTCAATTGTAGCACAGTAAATGGTTTTTATCGTCCTCAAGGAATTAGAAATACAATGTCGTTCTTTAGCTAAATTACTTAAGCAAAGAGTTCAAGAAACATTTGATTGGTTGTTTTAAACTAAGTTGCAAAACTAGAAGAAGGTGGTAATAAAACGGTGTGTAAACAAGCGGAGAAAACGGTTGGAATTGGATTTCGCCGATTAACTCTTCAGTATCCTTATGATTTCATATATAAATTACTTCATATGTTGAATATCATCACATCATTTCTTATCCTTTTCATAGTTCCCTCATAAAAAGGATCATTCAACTCACTTTCTAACCATCAATCCCTTGAATAATTAAGAAAACAAGCTGTATTAAGATTAGATGTTACTTGACTAATGAAATTAATTCCATTCCTAGAACTAAAATCACTAGATGATCCTATCTATTTCAGATTCAAGTAACTAGTTTCCACTACTTAATCAAACCCAAGAACAAGTTTTAGTTGATCATTCTAAAACAAGCATTAAGAGCAAGATAGATCATTTAAATCAACACATAGAAACATGAATTTATACATGAGAATCAAGATGGATACATTTAAGATAAAAGACTACATCCAACCCCAACCAAAGAGAGTTAGCTATCCATTTCCATGGATGCTCTAAAGCTTACAAAAAGAACGGAGAAGAAGGAGATGATCCGTGCCGTCATCGGCGTGTCCCCAGCTCGACGGAGGGTGCGAGAAATCTTCCTTCCTTCGTGGGTTTCCTTTCTCTCAACTCTGGTTCTGTTCTTCTCTCTTTTTTTTCTCTCCAAAATCGAGTTCCCTCTCTGAAAATGAAGAAAATCCTTTTATAATGAACTTTATATATGTGCAGAGTGTTGGGCGGCCCTTTATGGGCACTGGGCGCCCAGTTACTTCAAGGTTGGGTTTCTGTAACCTCCCTAAGCGCTGGGCGGCTACTGACAATCGCTGGGCACCCTGCTGATCCAGAAATTCTCTAAGTCTCATAAAAATATGTCTTTTTCCTTGAGAACTTAGACCCTACATCAAAATTTGAGAATATAATCAGTCATAAAACACATTTGAGCTTAACTCTCAATCAAATAACAAATTCCAATCAAGATGAGAGAAACTAATAGGGATTTCTCATAAACCACTTGAGATAAGTGCCTACAATGTGTATGAAAACTAGGAAAATATGGCACTTATCACTCCTCCTGGCAGACCCCATGGCTCAGTCTGAAACAGATCAAAATCTTGGATGATTTGAAAAGGAAGAGGTTGAGCAAAGACCCTCCTCTTCAAGTAATAACCCACAAGAACCTCATCAGTTGGATCAAACTTGTACCCAGGTAGCAGCCTAACATTTCCATCCTTGTCCTTATAAGTCATGATTATGTTCTCCATCTCAAAAGGGCTTGTCTATACTTTTTGGGTGAATCACTATATTGCAGACTCATATGGTTAGAACAACAATTTATAGTTGCATTGTCGTCAATGTTTCTGGGATAGAGGGAGCATTATTATGCAAGAGAAAAGAGGGAGGGAGGAAGGGACATGAGGAAGAGGGAAAGAAAGATGCGAGAAAAAAGTGGAAGAATCATTACTCTAATATCTCCCACATGAGTAGAAAATCTGGAATGCCATATATGGAATGGATTGAACTTATGGGTTTTCATTATATTTATTTATTTATTTATTTTCAAAGCAATGTGATACTTTCACAAAATGTACTTAAATGTGTAATGTATATAATATGTAGTATATTAGCTGGTGCGGTGACTCGTTCGCAGCATTAGGATGTAGTTAGTTCTTTAATTTTTACAAAATATTTAATTTTTATCAGTATTTTCTTAAAATATACTCATGAGATTTCCTCTATTATTTACATACATCAAAACAATTTAAAAATTGTATTATTTTCACTTTCTTTCCTTTTTATTCCTCATTTTTCTTTTATATCATTTTGACCCCTCCCATCCAATATTCGAAGCTCTTTTGTTATACAGTATAGTAGCTAGTATAAGTAAATGTATTAAACTAATGATAAGAGTGACCAAAAGTATGCTATATATTAATTAAAATTTATTTTTATCCTAATAATTGAAATATTTAATTAGAAGTTCTAATAGATACAAAGCTATATTAAAAAGAAATAAATACATAAACATGTTCATAGAAATTGAATTTAGTATGGTTTGACAATTTCACCTCGCAATATATAGTCAGGTTTGAATGACATACATTTCAAAAAAAAAAGGGGTTTGAATGACATAAATATCAATAATCTTTTTCTTCTTCGAACAAATGCAAATTTCATTTGTTGATAAGAAAGTACTAGGAAAGAACAAGAAAAGGAAAACGCTAGAGAATTCGCAGAGGCATTCGCTACTAAAAACATATTATTTAATATATATTTAGGTTAGTTAATTTAAGAAATAAAATTTCACATCATATAATTTGTTGTAAATTTAACTAATTTTGTACAATTTAGTAATGTCAATAATTTAAAATTGTTCTTATCTTACATACATAATTATCAAAATTAATGATTAACGTTTATATTTATTTTATTTTATTAGATTAATTTAATTCGACTAATTTCCTATATTTCAATTTGATTTAATTGTAATATGAAATTAAATCAAATTTATGGCATGGTTATAGATTTTATTCATTAATTTAAGTTCCTAATTATTTAAATTTAATAATGTCAAAAACTATTTATATGAATGTACAACTTAAGATGATGATGATAATCTTCTCGTAATCGAAGAATATAAACGGGAAAATCTCAATACTTACTTTCAAACAATTAAAGTTTTTTCATTGTATAAACTAATTTTCAATTCACGAATTTTTATCCAAACAAATTTACTAATTCCAAATCAGCATTCCAAAAAAAAAATGTCCAGTAAGATAACTCAAGTGGTAGGAGCTGAGGGACATATGAGTTTGGTAAGGGGAGGTTCAGGGATCGATTACTAGCGGGTGCAATATATCTTTCTGATGTACCAAAAAAGCATTCCAGAAAAAAAATGAAGGGATATCCTATTTCATTGAGAAAAAATTATAAAAAATCATCTCTCTCTCTCTCTCTCTCTCTCCTCCTCCCTCCCTCCCTCCAACCCAACGTCGAACCACTCACCCCAACACCAACGCCGACACGCTGGACCCGATGCCAATCCGTTGTGAACCCTAAAATTGGCCTCAAACTCAAAAACCGACTCCAAAGTACTATAAAACCGAACCTAAACCCTCAATTCGACCCTAAATCTAACTTGAACCCTAAAATTATCCCTAAATTAAACCTGACCTTAGCGACCGACTTGCCCAGCGCATAGCAGGCCGTCTCGGCGCTGATCTACCCGACTTTACTTTGACCCACCTAAACCAACATCGAACTGCCCCACTTAATGTTGACATGATTTCTCCGACGTTGAACCGAACTCAAACTTGATTGATTCGCTTTGAACTTTAAAATTAGCCCTAAACCTTAAAATAAACTATGAACCCTAAATCCAACCCACCAATTATGCCTGCCAAACCTATGTGACCTGACGCACGACCTGTTGTTGACCCTCTCGACCTGATGTTGTTCCGCTCAACACGACAGAGGCGATGAGGTGTCGTCTTGTCCTACCTAGGGTTGACCCGCCGGCTCGACATTAACATACCCGACCTGACGCTGACTTGCCTAACTTGATGCCGACCTACCTCGTTCAGGCTGTGTTTAGGCGGGTTGAGGTTTACATGTTAGGGTTTAGGTCAACCATTCACACTCTAGTCGGCCTGACCATTCGACAACCCCAAATATATGCTCCTAGATCTGATGGGTTGTGTAACTACACAAACAAGTACTGATTTTTTTTTTCAAAAGAAAAATTTATGTATCTCTGTCAATCGACCACGAATGTGTGTGTTATCTTGAACGATTAAAAGAAGGTGAGTGCTAATCTAGGGACTTAGGATATGCTAATGGTTGGACTTGGAAGCTCAAATGTGGAGAAGTAACTTCTTTCCTTAAGAAACTAACATGCTTAATTGCTTATATACATATATACCCACGGCCAAGGTTCATAAACAAAATTAACAAGAACATTTCACAAAAGTATATGCAATCTTAAATTTCAATAGTTCTCACCCTTGCCTCGCCCATGAAATTTCTGCACCCACCATAATATACTCTGATACTCAGATCTAGGAGAGAGAGATAGATAGAGAAGGGGGCCATGGGCCCATGGCCCACTGGGCTTCTGGCAGTGAGAGCAAATAAACTGTCACGTAGCTGAATTTGCATGGCCCTCTTACTATATATGACTTTGGACTGACTTCATATCATTCACACACCAGTTGCATCATTTCACAGTATACGGTCCCCATCGCCGTCACCTTCAACCCCAGTGTCAAATATGTACATGCAATTCAAAGATATAGTGATTTACAAACAGCATACGTAGCCTACCTTGATATCATAAAAAATTACTTTCATTATATATAAACTGGCAATTGTGGACCGGAAAATATGTTGCTTCAATTGGAGGGAAAGAGAGCTTTCCCACAATTCATTTTATCCATGTAAATTATTTTGATTTAGTAATAGAATTTAACTCTTACAATGTTCAATTAAATTCAATTGGAGAGAAATGCTATGAGTTGAGACTTTCTTAAAAACATATTAAAATATTACTAGATCACATAAAATTGGAATAATTTCACTCTAGTTTTAGGTGGCCGAATAAAATTTTAAAACATGATATGAGTTGAAATTTACTAAACACATATTAAAATAGTATTGGACCACTTAGAGTTGGGATAATTTTACCCTATATTTAATTAGGGAGGAAAAAAGAAAAAATAAAAGATGGCTAGCTGAGAGTGGATTGATGTTAAAAGTTGAGCCTGCTATATAATAAGCCAACAGAGTTCAGAAAATCTTGTGCTGCCAGGACCATATAAGATTCAATGCTTTTTGGCAACAGTGAGGTAGTTTATCACAAAGAGGCGCGTGTTGTCATGCAATTTTTTTCCTCTCCCAGCCGCCCCACCACGAGCAAAACGAAAGTAAATAAACAGAAAAGACAACACAAAAGAAGATGGCTCTAGCTTTAATTAACATACAGTCGTGAATGTCATGGACAGAGCACATGTAACATCGCGTCAATGGGGAAATGAGTGATCACCGATGCAATAAGAATATGGTGCAGCTCTTTATAAGGCTTCTAGGCAGAGGGAAGATTTAATATAATTAAGGAGGACCCAATTATAAGATTTAATAGGTACTATTTACAATAATAAAATACAACTCATTTTTCGAGAGTTCAGTTCATAAAACTTGAATATTAAGTGAACTTGTTTTTAAACTTGCACCGTTTTACACTACAAGCTCTTATCGCTATATATATTATCAATGGCTTGATCATTGGTAAGTACTTTTCGCCTGTTTGAGTGCAATCAGTAACAAAAATGGTTTAAAATAAGAACTATATTGATCATTATCGACAGACAATCGGTAAAATTCAGCCACCATGCATATCGTCACCTAGAGCCATTAGTAATTTAAATTACTGACAACTTCAACTTCATAATATGATCATTGATTACTGACAGTCCTGGTTGTCGGTATATAGTAGTAAATATTCGGGTTGGGGTGACTTTGGCGTTGCTCTAATTTCGTTGTCTGGTGTGCTGGTCCAGTCGATTTAAATGTTGCAGGAGGTCCTTCGGGTGTGGCTCGCGAGCTCCCAGAGTTTTGGACTTGTCATTGTTATGACACTTGGAAGTATGGTTTAGTTATGTTGTTCTCATCTTTGGTCGATGTCATGTGCTGATTCGTGTGTACCCGCCAATGCCGAGATGAGCTCTATTTTTGTTGGGTTTGCGAGGTTTTCTCCTCGCCACTTCTAGATCCCCGATAGATGCCTCTTCTCGTTGTTCATTTAATGCTTGATCAGGGGTTTGACCATCGTGATTGTGGCTCTGGGTTTTACTTGCTAATATTGCAGGATGTTTATGTCGCTTCCTTGTATTGCTTTATGGGGCGAGTTTGGTTTTAGGTTTTGCTATGTAAGTATTGGGGGGATTTTACTCACATTGTTATGTGTTGACTGTAATATCGATCATTTTCCATCTAATAAAAGCTTCTATTTTCAAAAAATAAAATTCAAAGTATTGATGGGTTTTGACCATTGGTATTCAATTAATGACTAGAAACTGAAAGACTAGCCAAATTATCGATTGTCCTTACCATTAGTAACTTGAATTATATTACCGAAAATAGTAGTGTGGCGATTTTGATGATAAAGGCAAGAAGATTTAGGAAAAAAAGGAGCATCAATTAAAGGTTGAGAAAACCTACCCAGGAGGGTCTGGAGAAGCTCGCTTAAGTGAGCAAGGTGGTGCAGGGATGAAAATATGGGCGCATAACCCTAATTTTCCGCCCCTCTTACACGTGGCTAATACAAGTTGTGTTTTATAGAGGGAAGGCAGTGGTAGTAGAACTACATATCTCGGATCTAGGCCTCAATTCTAAGAGTGGCCTATGTACAATAAATTCCTAAGAGAACATGAAGTTGTCAAATTCAAGCAGCTTCACACGATAGCCCCATAGATTGAGTCTCCCTTATCTGACAATCGGCTTGGGTATGCCTTAGGCTGGGTCACCCTCACCCCGTCTCACTTTCATCTCTGAATAATATTTAAGATGAATAACAAACTACAAAGATATATATTTTTTGTGGAAAAGAATTAATCTGACCAACAGGATTATTCCTGTGACCAAATTATTGGTTTGAGACGTGTGAGTACATTATCTTTGTCATATATGTGTGGCTACCATCACATTCTCTCTTTCATCGTTCTAACTTCAACTAGCTAGGGTTAGTACAGAAGATAGTTATGCAAAATGCAGAGGTGTGCGCAGTGCGCAGCAGTGGGGTAAAAAAATATCTGGAAAAATAGCGTTTTTGTCATACGCATGGCGGGGTCAGCGTTGTAGCATTCCACACTCTCCTCCTGAGTTAATTTGTCTCTTTTATTTGTCTCCTTCATATCTCTGTCTTCAAGTCACGTGAATGTCTTTAGATTAGGTTAGGCTGTAATCTGTTCCCTATAAATGAGTTTTATTTACTAAAGCTTGTAAGTTGTAATGCTCAGAACCTTTTGGCCTTGTGTTTCTTCTCTCTATCTTTTCTCCCAACCCTTTCTTCTAACTTTATTAGTGGACAAAAGGTAGGCCGTTGCAGTATCCATACCTCTCTCTCTCTCTCTCTCTCTCTACACTCATCCAATGACACCAACTTATCAGTATGAGGTATCTTCTATGCCTTTTGATCTTAATTATGAAGATCACAGTCACCAGCTCTTCAATACAAACCATGATCAAGCCTCTTCTTCATTATCATGTTCTACGCTCTACAACCCGGATCAAGATCAAGAAGCTAGATCTTACTACATGGAACCACAGCCCTTACAAAGTGATCATCAAGAGGTGAGTATTTTTTTCTCTTGGTAAGCAAAGATTCATTTCACCAAGCACAATAGGTGCTTGAACCCATATACAACTAAGAGGTGAGTCATTTAAGACATATTCACACATCTAGACACATAGTTTAAGTGTGATTCAAAGTATCGTGAACCAAGAAAAATCTAGTTCTCAAGTTAAAAAGTTTCTCTTCAAACTAACTATAGCACAAAATGAGGGAATAAAATTTATTAAATGTTAATAATAAAAATATGACTCATGGATGGACCAGAATTAACCCTAAAAGTATATAGAGCACCTGAAAATCTTAATTACATGATTATTTAATTAGGACATTTTGTATATTTATGTTTGCTTTTGATCAATTTAATGATGCATGTGATCTTTAGGCAGAGAAGGCTGTTCCTTCTAGCGGATCATGGGATCATCCAGCAGTTGAAAAGGATGAAAACTACAGAAGTGACCTCAAGCTGAGTACTGTCCGGAAGAAATTAGAAAATGGGAATGAAAATCTTCAAGGTGATCATCATCAGGAGGATAGTTCAGCAAAGTGGATGCCTTTAAAGATAAGAATGAAGCGGAGACTGATGGTATCGGATCAAACGAGTTCTGATCACGCCATAGCAGGAATCCAAAGCACTGATGAGCATAAGCAAGAAAATCAAAAGCTACCATTACCACAACATCTAAGAAGTACTGACAATAGCAGCTGCAACATTCCTTCAAACAACAACAGTAATATCCCTGCTGTTAGGGTTTGTGCTGATTGCAACACCACCAAGACCCCTCTCTGGAGGGGTGGACCAAGAGGTCCCAAGGTACATACACCTTTTCCCCCCCTTTTTTTACCTGTATTTTAGCAATTTCTATGTATAAAAATATATAATTAGCTCCATGTTTTTCATTTAATTTAATGTCATCGTCATTACGAAGTGTACAACATAATTTTAAGTTGTAGTTGCGGACACAAGTGTCATGATCCTTAAAGTTACGGAAGGTTATGTAAATGTAATTGATGCGGCTACAATTGTGATCCTTCTGACTCAAAAACCTTTGATATTGTGGCCGCAATTGCAGTTATGGACAACGATTTTTTTAGACGATTGTTGAGAACATAAACAATTAGTTAGTTAAGCTCTTTTATTTCATGACTTAATGGGAACTCAAGCAAGTAGAACTTGAGCCATTCAATTATTTCTCCATTTAAACTAAATGTTGAAATTTTTATTTTGGTTGTAAACAGACACTTTGCAACGCCTGTGGGATTCGACAAAGGAAAGCGAGACGTGCCCTTGCCGCCGCTTCTACTGCTGCTGCAAATGGCGCCCCTCTCATGGCGGCAGCTGATCAGAAACCTCATGTGAAGAGAAATCACAAGTTGCAAATCAAAGGGAAGAAGTCCAAAACTGAGTTGAAAAAGAAGCCTAACCTTGGAGGGGGAGGTACAAAGAAGCTTGGTTCCGAGGAATTGACAATAAGCTTGAGTAAGAGCTTGGCTTTGCCACAGGATGAGAAGGATGCTGCAATCTTGCTCATGGCTTTGTCTCATGGCCTGCTTCATGGCTTCCCCTCACATCGTTACTTAGATTTATAAAAATTCTGTCATAATTAGAATTTTGATTGACAAATTAATAATTTTAATTATGACAATAATATTATTTTTTTGCTGTGGGAGAAGAGGGCGTTATTAGGAAAACTGATAATTGGGACGATAAATTATGAGGTGGGGGGGGGGGGTTGTTAACTTATTTATGTTGCATTTTGAACAAGTAGACAATGGTACTCTCTTTTTCATGCATCATGAGTTACCTATAATCTCAGCAAATTAAGTAAGTTACAAGTGGTGGAGTTATGGAGTAGAAGGCCACATCGGTGAATAAAAATAATGAGTGAAGTAGGATTGAAAAGTTCCCTTATTATTATGATGAATTGTGGAGTAAAAAGCCCACATGCCTGAAATTAAAACTCATCTAGCTATAGATTTGAAGCATTGATCCTTCTTCACTGGTTAGTTCTTGTTTGAATGAATTTTTGGTATGTCATTGGGGAAACGAAAATACAGTTCATGTTATGAATTCACATCTTGGAAGTCTCATCTTGATCTTAGGAAGGGGTACTCTTTTTCCTTCACTAGGTTTTCCCAAGGGAGTTTTATCCTAGTAAGGTTTTAATGAGACCCCTTTCTTTGATCTTTTTTCCAAGGTGGGGTTGGTGGCGGGTTCTCTTTCTTTCTGTTTTATTTAGATCTTTTGCTTTTGTACTCATTTTCTTCTCTATCTCTTTGTATTGGGTTGAAGTACCTCTTTGTACTTCACTTAATATATTCATTTCATTGCCTATAAAAAAAATGTTATGAATTCACATGTGAGCAATGCTATTTAATACTAGAGTTTAATTTCTATGCATGGACGGTTTAAAGTTTTTTTACACCGTCAATCAATCAGATTTTAAGGATATGAGAAAAATTTTCTTTTTATTTAATTTCATTAATTGACGTGACACATCATTGGAATCTGATTGGCTGACGGAATGAAACTTCAACGAAACCATTTGTTCCTAATATATATTATTTTTTGAATGAAAACAGCTAGGCTGTGTTAATTAGATTGATGGAGCATGGTGGGAAGGAATGAAATGGTGCAATGTTCTTTTGTTTGGATTTGTAAACTAAAGGTGGAATGAGATGGAGTGTTCCTCTCATTTTACTTTCACCCCAATTTGGGCGGATGAGATGCAACCACTAATTCATTTTAAAAAAAATTATAAACTTACAATTTTGCCTCTTTTAATTAGTTACTCCTTTTTTTTCTTCTCCTTTTTGCGTGAACCAGATTGTGGTTGCAGAAAACAGTGTTATATACTGTTTTTATTTCATCCATTTTCATAACCACTTCTAGATTTGATAGTTTACAAAATGAATATGGCTTAATTGCAACTTAGGTCCCCGACGTTTACCAATGCCACGATTTTGGTCCCCCACCTAATTTAATTACATGGATGGTCCCTGACGTTGTAGGTCGTGTGCAACGTTAGTCCTACCGTTTATTTATTAATGGAGGAGGCTTACGTGGACGTCCAGTTGGAGAGAGAAATGAGGTATGAGGAGAGAGGGAAGCACGTGAGTATCACGTGACCCTTATCTGAACCCATTATACCCAAACCCCTGACCTCCCTGGAACGAAGAAGGTAACGCGATTTAGATCCCTAGGGTTTCAGATTTGGGTATAATGGGTTCATATAAGGTTCACGTGATACTCATGTGCTCCCCTCTCTCCTCAGATCTCCTTTTTCTCTCCAACTAGACGTCCACGTAAGCCTCCTCCATTAAGAAATAAACGGTAGGACTAATGTTGCACCCAGCGTACAACGTTGGGGACCATCCATGTAATTAAATTAGGTGGGGGACCAAAATCGTGGCATTGGTAAACGTCGGGGACGAAAGTTGTAATTAAGCCAATGAATATTTACACTCTTTACTCCATTATCGCATGCTATTGTTTTGTGACATCAAAAAGTTTTCTATTTCATCAAAAAAAAAAAGTTTTCAATTTTTATAAGCATTTTATGTCTTGCCTAGTATAAGACAATCAATTTCTAAAATAATTGAAGGAAGTGTTCTCCTTTTGGGATCCTTCTTTGTTTGAGAAAATTGCATTTTTGAACTTACTATTCGTATTCAAGTTTCCTAATAGATATTAGATTCCAAGATTGAACATGGTGAGTCATGTCATTAGAGTAATGCAACAATGTATCAATACTAAATTAGAAATTAGTAATTTTAAAATAAAGGTTGTGCATGTAACATCTCGATCTGACGACTGGCCTCATGGTAACAACCGGGTCTTTTCAGTGTGCTTTGTCCTCACTCATGCACTTCCCATGAAAACTTCCAAAGAGGTCACCCATCATAATATTGCTCCAAGGAAATCAGATATTTTATGTCCTCCTCAACTGTATAGTCTCATATCTATACAGTCTCGGAATACCTCTTGTTCGGGTGCGAGATTGATTCATTCATGTGCCCCTTCGCCTAGAAGCCTGCAAGGAGCCGCTCCTTGACCGTGCCTCACTGCACCGGCGATCACTCCCCGCCCTCGTCGGCCCTGGGTGTCACAGTGCACAACTGTGAAAGTAACTTTCTAACTTATAATCTTCTTGCTTTTTGAGCTGCAAAATCATTTATTGAAGTTTTAAAATCAAACAATTTTAACATTTCGCTTTTTATAGATAATATAGCTAACTCATTCAATCTATCTTGTAACATTGTTGACCATAGTTATGATTTAAACAATTTTAATTTTGAAAATCTTTTTGTAGTAACAACTGTTACAGAAAATGTTTATTATTATTTTTTGTTTTCAACTGTTTAAAAAAAATTTGGTTATAGAGATAAAATTATTATCTTATTTTTAGCATTACTATTATCATGTTTTCATCCATTATCGACTTAAAAAAAATCTCATCATCAATAATGTTATGCACGAATGTGTTCTAAGTTGATTTTAATTTGAAGGGCAAAACGTATAATGTTAAATGTATTATTGCATATTTGGTTTGACATTCAGCACATATTTCATATCACGTTAAATGGAAGCGAAGGCTATTAGCTTCGAAACATAATTCATTATAGAGAGCTAAATGTATTATGTTGTAGGTGGCACGGAGGAAGAGAATGACAGTCCTCAAGAGGAGGTTAGACTCACAGTTCCGCCAACTGACGGCAGAACTGTGAACCTAACATTCTCTTAAGAACTGTCATTCTCTTCCTCCGTGCACCTACAACATATTACATTTATCTTTCTATAATGAATTATTTAGAAGCTAGTTCGAAACATAATTCATTATAAAGAGCTAAATGTATTATGTTGTAGGTGGCACGGAGGAAGAGAATGACAGTCCTCAAGAGGAGGTTAGACTCACAGTTCCGCCAACTGACGGCAGAACTGTACGTGAGCCTAACATTCTCTTAAGAAATGTCATTCTCTTCCTCCGTGCACCTACTCCCTCCGGTCCTATTTATAAGCATGAAAGAGAAGAAAAATCTTGGTCCTTTTTATAAGAACCAAATGAAAGTTTGAGCTATATTAATTAATTTTTTCCAATGATGCCCTTATTAATTCTAACTTGTAAAATGTGTCTCATTAATTATTCTCTCTCTTTTCCACTTTCCAACACTAATAACAAAGGGTAATTTTGGAAGTTCATTTTAATTTAAGACAAATTTAATGCATTTTATCTAGTTTAACTACATTTATCTCTCTATAATGAATTATTTAGAAGCTAGTAGCCCTCACTTCCTTGTATGCATGATATGAGGTATGCTGAATATCAAAACAAATATGCAATAATAAACATTTAACACTGCATTTTTCCCTTCAAATTAAAATCAACTTCTAGAACACATCGATGCATAACATTATTGATGATGGGATTTTTTTTGAAAGATAACAATTTTTATCTCTAGAACCAACAAGTTTTTATTCTAGTAAAAAACTAGACATGTGTTTAATATCTGGTTATTCAATTCAATACCCAAGTATGTCACCTTCTTCACTCTAGGTCCCGGTTGGAACTTGGCAAAAGTTTCATTTTTAGTTTCCATCATTATGTAACAGTAACAAAGTTTGTTGCTTTTTACCTCTGCATGTACGTGTTTAATATTTTGTTGTTCAATTGAATTTCAGAGATGATTTCTTCAATTTCACTCAAGATAGACCTCACAATGCAGGAAAATTTGAATCATTTTAAGAAACACATCGTGAAAAGAATAATTGAAATTAACTACTTAAAATGTTTATTTTTCATGTAGATGTGACATATTTTCTCCCATTTTCACTAGAAAATTCATTTTTTTTAATGCGCCATAAATTTATTTTATCTTTCTGAATTAAAAATGGTCATCAAACACTTAAATGAAAAATGTAACATAAAATGGAACCTACTGCAATTATTTAATTGAATGAAAAGTTGGCCTCCCCACACCCATAATCAAATCTACCTCTACCTCTGTTCGAGGCTTTATTATTTGCTAGGATTCTGCAATAGGGAAAATGGTGAGCAGTAAGATAGTGTTTCAAATATATAGGAAAATCTAAAGAGAAGGAATGAAAACCAACAATCCAATTTTATATATCATGAATAGGAAAGTTAAAGTCTAATGTTATTCTCTACCTATCAGTGCCAATTCTCTGCAAATTATTAGACTTCCTGTTAAGAATTGAGACGGATGCTTCTGTAACAAACATAAGTTACAAAACAACCAGACTCAATACCAAAATTCAATTCAAAGGAGTTTTAGTCAGAGAACAAAACACATTAATTCAAAATATTCTCTCACCTGTTTTGTTGTTGCAAGTCCTCCTTAAAGATTTTTGGGTGCTATTTTTAGTAGATATACTGAAACATGCTCTGATTAGAGAAAGGACCCAGACGCATGGTACACCTTCTCACTTCCTCTAGTCATAGATTTATCATGACTTTTATGTGGATGCAGGTACTTAAACATGCTCTGAATCCTAAATGACGGGAGGGGAAGCGAAGGAAGAAGGGGTTGTGTTGGCATCAACTTGCCATTGTCGAAGGCGAAGGAGGTTGTTCTAGAGAGATAAATTGTGAATGGTTATGGAATTGATAATTGTTATTAGTGTCTGTCAGTATAAATATACAAGTTGACAGACGTAATTTTAGGATCAAGCTAACAAATTCCTATTGATTATCCTCTAATCAAGCGGTAGGCTTTAGCCCAAAGAATGGGTCAACAACAGATTTACAATTATGAATAATTAAAAGAATTAAAAGCTAATTATTATTATTGATAGTTGTTAAATAGTTGTTAAATACAGAAGCTTAAGTTGCACAGAAGGAATGTATCTTATTCAATAAATTGAGGCTGCTATTATATAGCCAGATGTACCAAAAAAAACATGAAACAGAAATGAAATGAAATAAAGCTAAGACCCACGTTTTACAAACCTGCAACCTGGGTAGAGAAGTTAAAAACAAACTCTATCCTAAAAAATAGCAACTGATAAAGATCAAGTCAGAATGAATAAAGACTAATTCAAAATAAAACAGATTCCTAGCTAATATGTGTATGCAAGTGGTTTATTATTTTGTTTAATTAAATGTAAGGACTAAGGAGTGTTAAATTTCTTTGGAGTAACAATTATGATATGTTTTGTCGACTCCAAACTGTAAGGACTACTATACCCCTCACACACCACTCGTTTTTCTCTCTATTTGTCATTTCTTATGGCATCGGCACATACTACTTCTCTCTTGTAAGCCTAGAAGTTCCTTAAGAATGAGGCTAAGAAAAGGTGGCCTTAAGGGGAATGTTATATGGTTGGCTTGGCTGGGCATAGATGTTCAGAGGAGAGAACTTTTTGTTTTAATTTTTATCACACACCGTTATCTTTTGAAGTTTTCAATTTCATATTGACCTTATGACGAGCTTCTCAATGAAGATAGTGCGGATTTGGGTTCGGGATGCTGCTTTTTGTGACCCGAGTGTTGTACTCTTGATTCAGACTTTGTCTGCATTCTAATTAAAAATATACGCTTGATTCTTTGAGATAAAGGGATAGGAGTGCAAGGAGGCTCTTACATCTTCAACAGAAAACCTTATGCGGCGACAATATATTGTTCAGATGATCAAACACTTGGAGGCATTGCTCTTTTGTGATATTCTTTTGGCTGCAATGTGAGTATGATGGTCTGGTAGGAGAAACTGATTTTGAGAATTTAAGTATTAGTGTGAGCCTCATATTGGATAATAATAATTAATAAATGAGATGAAGATTTTATAAAAAAATGATTTATAAATCTAATGTTATAAAGCTCTAGATGTGATTTTTGAATACTAAACTATCGGATATAACAATAATAATAATAATTTAAATGAATAAAATTAAAACAATAGTTAGATAGTAATTTACAAAATTAACCTTCCTCTCTCACTGTTCTTTCTATTCTCCAACGATACATGTTGTTGGGTCAGGTTTTGACGAACTAAAATAACTGAGGGTCCTTGTGAACCAATTTCTATCAACCCAATCCAATTAGTGATTCAGGTTGGGTCAAGTTGAATCACCAGTTCTAACTCATATTGATAACTCTACAAGCACCATATCGTAAATCACATATTTTAGATGCGTACATTAGACAACCTCTTATATACATGTGAGTTTCGACCCATTTACACTCACTTTCTCTCTCTTTCATTTATTTTTCATTTATTTCCTATTTCTCTTTTCTTTTTTATCACATTGTTTATCGTACATTTTATTTCTCACTTTTTTTTTCTTTCTCTCACTTATTGTTAGGGTAAATGGGTGTTAATAAATATTTTCCTATATAAGTCTACATTTGTGATAATCTTATCTATCTCTAAGCATAGATGGCTAGTCATACCTTTTTTTTTGTTGTCAATTTCACACCTTTTCTTATTAAACTTATTTCAAGGTGCATGGGTCGGATCCTGGTAACCCAAGCTAAATGGGCCTTAGGCCCATGATGTATCATTCACAAATAAGACAAAATGGAAATTTTGCTATCAAGCTTTTATGGCTAGTAAAGCTTTGAACTTTGAAAGTTGCCACTAATTGCAAGGACCACCACCACCACCACAGTTGATTATTTCAATGGATTCTCTTTCTCACCATATCCCTTCTTCCCAACCTCATCCAAGTTTCCATCTTTCCCTCACTCAACCAACACAGTGACCCAACTCACTCCATGCTCATGCAAGCTTCAATGTCAAACATCACAAGTTCTTGTCTTCATTGAATTCTTCATTTCTTCTCCCTGCAATGCCAGGAACTATCCTGGTTTCAGGTACAATTGTCATCATGTAGCAGTAATTCAATCACCTTCAGCTCCCTGTTGTTTTTTCTTACTTCTCTTTCTCAATACATTTTGCAGTGCTGGAATTCATGGATCTTCCATTATCTTCATCAACATCCATAAGGGGTATGCAATTTGTCCTGCTTTTAAATTTGTCCCTACCTTTCTCAAATGCCAATTATAACAATGTTTCATGGTAAATGAATGCAGCTTCCATGGGGAAAATAGAGTACCAAATCACTGATAAAGGAGACTTTTCCTTGTAAGATTAACAAAGAATTTTACATTATTTGTTTGTGATATGTGGTGATAATAATTTCTAGGTTATAATGTGTTTGTTCTGTTGTCTTGTTCAGCCCTTTAACTAGCCTCCGCGACGATTTGATTTTGAAAATTCAGGATGATGAGGGGAATGAAATATCACGTTCAGGTTGATTTTTATGCATATCAAATTTGAAAAGCTGGCCATTTTCTTAAAATTCACACAGGAAAGTATGTATGTGTAACAAGAAATAGTAAATGACTGGCAGGTGTTCAAATCAGGTTGATATTACAGAAAGGTGTTTGGGAAGACATCTTCCCCCTTGGGGAAGGGCACTTGAATTTGAAGTTGCAAGTCATCCTTAATGATAAAGAGCGCGACAGAATTCGTATGATGGTATAAAATTTGCTTCTGAACTTTCTTAAACATTTTAAATTAAACACCTTAGTCTATTATTGTCTTTAATTAGAAGGGCACTTGAATTTGAAGTTACAAGTCATCCTTAATGATAAGGAGCGCGGCAGAATTCGTATGATGGTATAAAATTTTCTTCTGAACTTTCTTAAACATTTCAAATTAAACACCTTAGTCTATTATTGTCTTTAATTAGAAGTTAGAACAACAGGTTTATAGTTAATACACACAATCGTAACATTTGAGTATCACTGGTCGAATTTGAATGTGTGGTTATTGGTGTCTATCTGCACATTAATCTCCCATCTCTGATTTTACAGAGAGAATCTGCATTAAAGAAAAAACATGATGAGCTTCTTAGTAGCAATCGAAGAGGCGCAGAAAGTGATACTAGTACGGTTGTTGGCAATGCTGGATTACCCTTCCGCACAAATGATGAGGTCTCAGGTTTGATCTTACTTAGCTGATTAAAGAAACAATGAAACTTAAAGCTGAAATAAATATTAAAAGAAAATGTACAAAACCTTTAATAGTTATGTATGCGGTCCTACATTCCCTCAAAGGCTTTTTCCTGATGTTTAAAGTGCTCCATCTTCTAAAGAATTACCAAAGGGGCACCTTCAACATGAAGCAGCTTCCCAATTGAAAAGTCCTGTTGGTATCTGCGATGACAAAGAACCTGGTACTAGAAATGTCGTTGGGGCTATGCTTGATCAGCAACAGCTAAACCAAGTTAAGGATTAATTAATTTGCAGGGTAGTCTGTTTTTGTCCCAACAAGAAGACATTGGAAAATGTACTGTTGTTTGTCTAATGGTCACTTTATATGTTTTAGAACATTGCAGATCGATATAACGAGACCTCATCAACAAAACCTGTGTCACAAGCAGTCAATCTCACTCAAATACAACACAAGGGTAAGAAGCCTGCCAATCAATCACCGTCTGAGAAACAGCCTCAAAGAATTGGCAGTTCAAAAGATATGGCGATTTTGTTAAGCTCGGAAAGAGTTGATGCTCTAACAAAGAATCTGTCAGAACCTAATCTAAGGGAATATGGTCTTCAATATTCTGAGAAGAAGAGCACACTGGGTAGGACTCCAAGTAACGTGAGGAAAATGATTAGTGCTTTTGAAGGTGGTCTGCCTAAGGTATTGTATATGTTGTGCACTTGTGCTTTTGCAGTTTGATCAACATGCCAATGCAAGCTCTACAAAATATGGAGTTCACATGGACTTGTCTTAAAACAGGATATGAAATCACATATTAAACCACCTCCAACAAAGTATCAAGCGAGTACAACTGATACCGAAGAAACTTCCAAGGCTCGGCACTCGGAGATAGATAAGTCATGGAACACAAAGCCAGAAAACTTCTTAGAAGAAGGGGAGAAAAGTTCCTCTCTGGTACGGAACATGCAAAAAGCCCCAGTACATTTTGGAGAAAGTAGAGATCACATGAAGCAGCTTAATAATGTATCACCTGAGGAAACCCAGCAGTTGAAGGAGTTGAGCACCATAAAGACCCTAAACAAACAAACAGTTTCAAATGACAGAAAAAGATTCAAAGTATCATACAATACAGATAAAGAAGAAGAGAAAAGTGACAAAGTTTTGATGAGAACATCTGCATTTGAAACAGTTACAATGTCAGGAACGATGCCTGAGAAGCATTCACCTCAAAAATTGGATTCGGTTGCGCACTTTGGTGACAAGTATCACTCTTTTGAAAGTTCTGGAGTCTGGATATTTCCAGAAGAACCAAAAAAGATTTGTATAACAACTAGTAGTAAAAATGTAATGGACAGAGTGGAAAGTCAGGCTACAAAGCGCTTAAGCCATCAAAGAAGTTTGGAATCCTCAAAAATAGAAAACATTGAAAAGGTACAAAATCATTTAGAAACCTTTTGGTTAGTTATTGTCTTTCAATATAAGGCTTGAGCATCGATTATCATTGATGAAGATGAAATATCTCATACACAGAAATTCTGATGGAAGAAAGAAAGAACAAGGAAGTTTTTGAAGATACTAATTCTGTGTTGTATGCTGCAGAGGACCGGGGAGCGGGGACTCAGTATTAGTCTTTATGTGAACGAACCAAATAATATTTTTCTTTGGCATTACTTTACATTTTGGTTGAAGCTTCCTTCAAGATTAGTATAAAATAAGTATAGAAGTTTGAGTCAAATATTAAAATTAAGCTATTTATGAGTACCATATTCATTACCATTAGATTCCTAATCTGCCATTGGGACTTCAATATATTGAGCTGTTCCCTTCTGATAGATCACAGAAACATTTAAGGGGAAAGGATTTCAACATGTAATCTGACAATTTGATAAATAAAATGCAATTATGTATAATGTTTCTTGTATTTCGTTTTATTTGTGTAACAGAATGCAGCACACGCTGGCACTAGAACTGAGGGGAGCAAGTATGAAAAAATACAGGAAATTGAAGATTCAAAGACCAAGACTTCTGATGATAATGGAGATGATGATTCTGGAGGGCCAATTCATCAGGTGACAATCAACATTCAATTTAGAAAATCTTGGTTGTTTAACTTCAAATTTTAGTTAGGTCTTAGGAGTGGTACTCTGAGATGAAAAATCACTGTCTCATATAACCAATGTTGATTTTTTATATAACAAATGTTACCTTTTCTATCTTGGAACCAAGTTCAATCTTAAATAGAGGTAGAACAGGTTGTTGTTGAGTAATATCCTGCTCTGAGCTAATTGTTGAAGCATATGCTTATTTGCCCTTTCCACACCTTCACCTCTCAGGTACTTAAAATTGCAATCATGGTCGGGTTTGGGATACTTGTTCTCCTTACCAGACAGAGAAAAAGAAGGTAAAAAAATTATACTATTTCCTTGTTGCAATTCCTTACTTTGATCTTTTATGTATTAACCATCTTGTGAGGGAATCTAATTAGAAATCTTACAAGAACTATAGCTGTTAGGTTTGCAACCATCCTAGAAAAAGGTCGATATTCATTCAAAAAATTATAGATGTTGAATTATTCCTTTGTAATATCCATCTTGGCCAAATGGATTAGGGCACTGATTAGTTTTAAGAACATCTGCTCCAATCCAATCCACCATGATCTCTTATGTAGTCAAGTTCCTGTAAATATTATGTAATAATGGAGAGGAAAATGGCTGTATTTAACTTTTTGAATCTAACAGAACGAAGGAGAAGACGACCTGAGAATCAACTCATCAAATCTCAACTTCTTCAACAAAGTTCTTGGTTCTTGCTGAGAACACTTAATTTTGTCAAAGGCTATTGGTTCTTGCTGTTGGTGGGCCGGCACACTTCTTACTAGTTAACACTCTTCACTCGTCGAGATCTTTCCAGATGGAAGAGAAAGTGAGTGTGAATTTATAAAAACCATTTCTCATTAGTCGCCACTCTTCCTATACTGATTTGCATATCTGTCGATCAAAATACATTGCCTCCAACAATTGTAAAACAGGATGTCAAGCTTGAAACATTAAACAATCACTTCACAAGAGGCAACCTATGTTTTCTTCTTTTTATGTACCTTTTTTTCCTTTCTATTCTTATTAACTCCTCTGTTTGTTGTAGATTGCCTTTATTTTGTTCTTATATGTAGTGAGTTTTTTTCAGTTGGTTCCTTATGCTTTTACTTGCTTGTCAACAGCCCTGGTGATACATCAGGGTTCAGAGCATCCCTTCCATCACTCTATTCTTCATCTCTTTCTCATGCTTGTGCTTTACTTCTGTTGCATACTTGCATTGAGGAGGACATTTGATTTTAAGTGGGGAGGGAACCTAATTGATCATTTCTTATTCTTCATGACACAAGGTTGTCGAACTCACGAGTTTACGTAAACTCAACTCGTAAACATACATTTTCAACACTCCAACAATTTACAATATATTTCAGCATACATACAATGCTATGCTTCTCATTTCGCATGCTTTTTCCCCACAACAAAAGCATATAAGTACCAACAACCCTAGATTACTTATCACTTCGTATAATTGTACAAGCAAAAGAAGAAAGGAAATCAACATATACACAATGGTTTTCATTCATCATGCAAAAGAGCACTCAGGAGGAGATCCTTGTGGGAAACGTTTAGTATCGGTGCAGTAGTTGTAAATCATGTAGTTTTTTTGCGCCCAGCGAATCTTGGCTTGCCCGTTTGCATCCAGCGACTCTCTCAGCCATGATTGGCTTGAAGAACTTGATGATGATGATGATGGAGATTTCTTGGAAGAAGAACAAGAGGACCCTGAAGAAGAACTCCAAACACAAGCTTGAGCATTGAAGTTTCTGTATGAGGCCGTGAATGGAGCTTGGGTCCAATCCGTCTTCACAAGCCCACCCCGTGTGGCCCAATCATCAGCGTTCCATAGGCTAGAGTACATCCTCATGGCTTGGCTCTTTGGAAAAGAAACACCCTTTGAGGCCAAATTCTTGAACTCCCTTATTGGTGTCCCATCCACAGAGAATCTGAGATATGAATTAGTAAACATCATTAGTGTAAAAAAGTAGATTATTATGAGAAATTAAGATTGACATATGAATTAAGAGGTTGTCTAAATTACTCGAACTCATTTAGTTAGTAACGTGTCAAAATATTACTGAAACACATAAGACCGGGTACGTACATGATGCTTTGAGGATTCCATAGAATGGAATATGTGTGGAAGTCCTTGGTGGGGTCGAACCACAGGTAGAACTGTTGCTCTTTGTTTCCTTTCCCTTGTGCGAATACATTCGTGTGAAGAATGTATGGATCACCACTCAAGTTACCCAGAAATTCAAAATCTATTTCATCATGAGTAGACCCCAGAGAAGATAGCTGCAGCCAGAAATCACAATTAAATATATTTAGTACTTGATTTCATACACATGTTATATTCCATAATAATATTAATTGTCATGCATATATGATGACTTCATAAAAGAAGTGGAAAATATTAATAACTATTTCAGAAGTTATGTATGTATATGTATTTTTAGTAACTTATAACTTAATTATACATGATTAAGTAATAGCATAAAAATGAAATTCCATCAAAATAAAAACTAATTAAGAGCTAATTAATTAACTAATTAAGGGTAGTTAGCTTACATAATAGGTTGTGACGGTGCCAGCTGAGTTACCAGGCACAAGTTTGAGCTTCAAGTCAAATTTTCCAAACAAGTATTCATTCTTGGAACGAAAGCCAGAACCTGAGGCTTTGTCCAGGGAGAGGGTGAGAAGGTTCCCATTTTCAAGGATTTTGGCACGGTTATCACCCCATGTTGTTTCAAAGTCTTGGTAAAAGTTACCAGCATAAGTCACCCCCACAAAGGCGGTGGCTACAAGGAAAAGAAACCAAATAAGGAACTTATAATTTGTCATTTCAATACAATTAATATATGATCACAAGAGAAGTATTTGGTGAGTGAGTGCAATATTGCATGCAAAGTTGTGAAGGTATATATAGAGTGTAATGATGATTGGAACGATTTGAAGGTGCATGGTAGAAGTGGTTAGGAAAAAATTATACAAATAAAGCGTGTGAAGTGGAAGAGAGGGTTAGATAGATAGATGATATTGGTTGACTTGGCTATCTGAATGTGGGGACCTTTACAGCTAGCAAATTAATGAGGGATGATGTGGAAGTGTTCTCGAATCATAGTAAGGTAACCAATTGATCATTTGTCTCAGCCTCTATGGGTTTTTTTTTTTGATAGGCCTCAGCCTCTATGGGTAACACTTGTAAATATCGTCGACCTTCAATTTTCAAACATGCATCAAATCAAATGGCTGCTATCTTATTTTTGTAGTACTATAACTAGTCTTGATCTCCTCAGTTAACATTGTTTTCTGATTCAACTTGATCAAAGATTAACATCAAACTTTTCTATATTAGTGTGAGACAAACTCAACAAGGACCCAGTTTCTTTTTCACTCAGCATAGGGGGAAAACTGGCACTATTTGTTCGTATTATGTCAAGTTGCGAGATAAGATGTAGTGCTAATGACTGGCTTATTTCTAATTAAAATACTTTTTATATATGTTAAGGGAAAGTTAATTAGAGAACTTGGTTGTTACATGCATCATATCATATCCCACTTGCTGCCAAAATACGGGTCTTCCGCGGGTCAAGTGTTGCTTTCAAACAAAGCTGGAAGCAAATCCTCATTCCTTAATCTATATCTTTTTTTGATACTCCGGAAAACTCCTTAATCTATCTATATCTGAATTGCTAAAATTTATTAAAGACCATAAAAAAATATCATAAAATAAAAATATATTTTATGATAAAATAAAACTACTACTTCATTAGTTTAGTTTTGAGCCTTTTAACATGAGCCAGAACGCTGAGACTAAAATGACACTCCATAGGATGGGTATGTGCTAATGAACATTTTGCGTCGTTATATGATGTATGCTGAATTGTGGGTTATTTCAAGTGATCGGATGAATCTTGTCAAATCACTATAACAATGTTGATTGAAAATAAACGGTGAAACTCTGATGAGGAAAGGTTGGCGAGAAGATGACTTCCATGATGCTCCGTCATTAGCTGCTACACTCGAGAGGGGACCCTGCGAAAGCACTTTGAGACTCAAGTTTGAACGTAGGGTTAAGAGGGAAAGTGAAATGATGGAGTAGATAGTGTGTAACTTATGTTCTCTCAAGCTTTACTCTTAAACAGGTTGGCTTGCAGGGTTCAAGATAGTTATGATTGCTTAGTACATTTTTTAGTTGCGTGCCCTTGCTTCTGTTGCTGGTCTATATATAGTTACTTGATGTGATGTGGTGAGGTGACGTAAACGTCCTCAATTTGGCGACTTATCACGGGCAACGACAAGGACATTATCGGTTGGACGAGGGTGGTGATGGTCATGATCGGAGACAAGTTTGATCGACATGAGGCGATCGAGTTCATTCTCAGAACAGTAGCCGCCTAACTCGACATTCAGTAATGGATGCCAAGAGATATGAAAGTGGTCGAATCTAACTACAAAAACACCATGGTATTAAGGTTGTTAGTCCGGTGGATTTACTAAATTAATGCCTATCAAATCTGATTTTGAGGCGGCAATTCGGCTTCTTAACCAATTCTACCCGTCCTAGTGATTTTCTGGTGAAAGAAATTAACATATTTACTGTGAATTGTCTGGATATACACTAATACATGTGTATAGGGAAGCAATTTAGCAGTTAAACTTATAGCGAATGTTTCACAGCTAAACCGCAGCTATTCCCAAGTTAATTCCCAGCTGATCGCAGTCATTTCACGGCTAATGTTGCGTCTTCTTCTGGTTCTTATCCCCAACCAAGTGGTAGCAGGAAGGAATGACCGACGGAAGCATTGATGGAAAACGAAGAAGACTAGGAGTAGGCGAAACAGAGATATGGGTTCTCACTTCTCACAATTTGGCTGCATGCTGCATCATCAGCTGGCAAAACAGCAAGCAGTGGCGGTTTTTTGAACTCTCACTCAATCTCATAATTAATAATTAATTACTGCTTGAAATTCATACTCTAATATATTTGGATTTTTCTTGTATTCGACCAAATGATTCCTCCAATTGCATTCACCGACGACATTACCTTGTTACTTTCGATCTCTTCTAAGGGACACCCTTAGATTACTTCTCCCTCTATTTTTCAATCTTTTTCTAATCACAACGTACAACAAATAAGGACAAATAAAGACCAAACCAATTATACAAGTTAGTTAATTACCCCTTCATCTTTCTTCAAGGCTGCAGTGCCTGAACCCCAACAAGAAAGCTCGTTTTCCACCCTAAGGATGCCTAGCAGAGTACTTCAAGGTTTGTTTCCTGTTAGTACCATTGTTTTGAGTGCTTCAATATGCTACAGAGGATTATTTAGTAGCATTTGGTTCAATTTATGTCACTATATATATGTACTTGTGAAGATCAAGGCATTGATAAAGGAATATATACAACACACAAAAAATGCACTTTTTTAAATTAAGGTTCCAATTAAGGAATTGCGGACAAATGCGAGTTGATGCGACAACAGTTGTGGTAACGATGCTGGTGCAGAAACTTTCAAATCCCTTTACGCGGCAATTGTGTTTGTGGACTGCAACTTAATTTCCTTTCTCATAGCCCAAGATGTATCATTTAAATTTTATCTAAGTTTTGAAAATTTAAAAGATGTTTGATAAAGTTTGTGAAATAACTACTGCAGGGGAAGCTCCTTTACCCTCTAAGGAATCACAGATTCCCTCGTCCAGGTACAAACATGAAACATTGTTCTTCGTCCTTGGAGGGATAGTAGTGGTTGCCATATTGTTTATTCTCTGGTTTGTGTTTCGGAAGCGTATCAAACAGCCAACAAAGCCAAAGGGAAAGACAGCTCCAAGTAAAGAGCACAAAGGTAGTTCATCAAAGCAGAGTTTGTAATTACTAGTTTTATTTTGAAGGATGTTTGTGGTGCTTATAACATATATTTATGTTTTTGGTGCTTGTGTTTGGTGAACATGTTGAACTTGCAGAGGTGATGAAAATGGTATTTCCATCCAAACAGCAATCAGGTAATTAAAGGAAAAAGCATAACAGAATCTGATATGCAATGGTATATCATTCACAATCCTCTGAATCTATTTGGTGTCCCCTTCCTTGTGTCATTGATCAAATTATGTCATGTTTATTGTAAAAAATCATGTTTATGGAAGTTATAACCTTACATGTGTAATTTTCAGAGACATGATACAATTTGATTGGTGCGGCACAAAATGAGACATCAAATGAGCACAGAAGATTTCATTCTCATTAAGACCTAAATATTAAAGTTTCAATTAATATACACAGGGTCCAAGTCCATGTCCATGGAATTCTTTAGTGGAAATCTTCAGTCAATTTGCTTCTTTGACTACCAAACATTGAGGAAAGCAACCCACAATTTTTTTCCTGGTAATCTCCTTGGAAGTGGGGGATATGGGCCTGTCTACAGGGTAAGCTTGGCTTGATAAAGAATGGGATTTGTAATGAGAAGTTGAGAACCTGATATTGCAAGCTAATTATAAGGTCTTTTTATATGACAAACTTCAAGATGGTAGTAAAAATGGTTAATTTCAACCTTCATGTAGTTTTTGTGGAAAAAACATCAATCTAAATGAGAAATAGGTAGGAAATTGAATAATGTTTTGTGCTTCATAGGAACCAAATCGTTACTACTATTTTTACAGGGAAAGTTGGTAGATGGGAGGATGATTGCAGTGAAGACATTGTCCCACAACAAATCACAACAGGGAGAAAGAGAATTCCTGGCAGAGGTGAAAATGATCACTAGCATCCAGCACAAAAATCTGGTTCGCCTTCTCGGATGCTGCATCGATGGACCTCAAAGGATTCTTGTCTATGAATACATGAAAAACAGAAGTTTGGAACTATTTATATATGGTATCCCTTCTTCTTCTTCTTTTTTACCGAATCATAGGCATACACATTTTTCCAGACACCCTTTGACTTAACGGCGGATTTTAACCTCGCAAAGTGGTTTGAAGGGTGTCTAGCAAAATACTAAGTCCGCCAATCATTATTGCATCTTCAAATGCTCCTTTCATTAATGCAGGAAATGGTGATCAATTTCTGAATTGGAGCACCAGGTTCCAAATTATTCTCGGAGTTGCGCGGGGACTGCAATACCTTCATGAGGACTCACACCTCAGAATTGTTCACCGAGATATCAAAGCAAGCAACATTCTTCTTGATGACAAGTTTCAGCCAAGGATTGGAGACTTTGGACTAGCTAGGTTTTTCCCTGAGGACCAAGATTACCTTAGCACACAGTTCGCTGGAACATTGTATGTTCTCATTACTAATTCTACTGAGAATCAATTCTGCTAAGGCCGATGAGGTTTTCAATTGATTATGTTTCTTTTTTTTTTTTTGCCTTTTTGGTCAGAGGTTATACAGCACCTGAATATGCTACTAGAGGAGAACTGTCAGAAAAGGCAGATATCTATAGTTTTGGAGTCCTCTTGCTGGAAATAATCTGCTGCAGGAAAAATACAATTCGTACTTTACCATCAGAAATGCAGTACCTCCCTGAATATGTAACTTCTCATCTTTCTATTCTACTATGATCTGTTGTTCACATTTCTTAAAATGTGTAATTAATTAGTCCTTCATGATATATAGGCATGGAAACTGTATGAGAAGTCAAGTATATTGGATATTGTAGATCCAAAGCTGCGACGAGAGCATGGATTCGTAGAAAAGGACGTTATGCAAGCAATCCATGTTGCTTTCTTATGTCTTCAGCCTCATCCACATTTGAGACCCCCCATGTCACAGATCGTAGCTCTGTTAACATTCAAAATCGATATGGTTACAACACCAATGAGGCCAGCTTTCCTCGACCGACGGCGCATAAAGGATGAAGCTGAGATCAACCATTCTTTTGAAATAATATCTGAGGCCACTGATTCAATTTCTATCAGATAAAAGGGTCATGATGATCCCAGAGAAGGGAAGAGGGAAAGAGGTCTAAAGGATGCTACAGAGTATAGATTTTATTCACTTCACTTTTGTACATACTAGTATAGTAGTGTTTTTTACCCGCGCGTTGTACGGGAATACATCTATTATATTTGATAGGTCAATTAATACCTTAATCATTAAAAATATAATAAACAACTTATAAAATAGAAGAGTATGAAATGATGAGCAAAGTGGACAAAAAGTCTTAAATTAAAACCTTTGTTGCATAGATTAAACTTCGTACAATTGAATAACTAATAAAAAATTAGTTAACCAAATCTCAAATTATGCAAAACATATTAGGGGATGTGGTTTAATGATGGCTAATAAACAATACCTGATTTAATCTACAATGAAAAAAAGAGAAAAAAATTCTTTATGTACGTGTTTATGCGAGTTCATTTTTTACACAATAAAATAAACTAAGTTTGACCCATATCAACATGAAGTCGTTTCACATTCTTCATGAGCCTAAAGACAATAACACAAATTATAGATATAAAGAATCACCAATAAAGCATTCAGAACACATTTTAATCTTAGAAAAAAAAGAATGTACCGCGAAATTTGTTATTGTATTTGATACATTAATTAATACTTAATGAAGGTACTTTCTTGTTAAAATATATTTCTTCCCGTAGGAGAATTTAACTCCTATAATAATTTGTACAAAAAAATTAAAGTGGACTATATTATTATGTAGTAAAAAATTAACATCAAACTATATTATATTATGTTTTTCTTGTAACAAAAAAAAATTCCGATGAAATCTTATTAACATTTATTTTTATGTAGAAGTATTTTTATATAAAATATTCTTCCTATATATAAAAGCTTTTAGGCTCTTTCTAATACATTTAGATCCAGCTTCTCCTTACTCTCAGGATGCCTGAAAGTCTTTTCTCAAGTCTATCTGGTGGGTAATATCGATGAAGATGATGACACCCACCATACCTTGCTTGCTTCAAGGTCGATCTCTTGTATCCTCCTCCTGCCGAAGACTTTAAGAGTAAACCTTGCCATTCCAACTTTCATCGATCGAGTTTCAGTTGCTTTTTCTGTTGATCCAGGTGAGAAAGCTTACTAAGGCAACCTCTGCTTTTGTCTATCTCCCAATATAAGAAGCATGTTGCTTTGCTCTTATAGTAGTATTAATGGGCGTACTTTAGAACAAATTTCTAGCGAAGGTCTTGACAGTTTGGAACTGAAAGGTTTAGTTCATTAATAATATCTAGTAGTTTCATCATGCTATTCTGCTTTTGAGCTTGTTGTACTTACCGGAGCATTTCTGCGATAAAAAAATTCATAATAGTAAAGCAGTCGTAGTATGCTCCCTTTACTTGCTCTAGTGCTCAAGTGATAGCTGAGTGCATACTGTTTGCATCTGAATTATATATAAAATACTCTTAAAAACAACTACTTAATTCTCCATTACAAAGAATATACATTACATCAGAACCTAATTATTATTTGTCAGTGACATAAGTGTCGAAAATAATAGTAATGAAAATTTCGAATGGTGTGGATAAGGGTTAAAAGTCCAATCTCATAAGAAAGAAAAATCTCCATTTACTTCAAAATCTCTCTCAGATTTCTCTACCTCACTATCACCACCGTTTTTCTTATAAATTATCCACAAACACACTCACAAATTCCACACAGTACCTAACATCATATGCAAATTTTGTTTTCACTGCAACCAAAGTCTGTTCTCTAGCATAAAAAAACACTTCATAAAGTAAGAAGGTATCACATTTTGAATTTAAATCATTAAAATATTTATTTCTAATTAAAAAATAAATGAAACTTGCTTCCAAATCAGCAGCAATCTTAGGTGCTATTCTTGATTGTTGTCCAACTTTAACATGAATTAATATGAACTCATGCTAATTCAAATGAAACTTGTTTCCAAATCAGCAGCTTCCAGCCGTATCTGCATTCTAAGTAACAGAAAATCAAGAACTCATGAAGTGAGATTGATAGACATGTTATAGTAGGATAGACTAAAGACCACCAAACATAATAGCAATATGTGCAACATCAATCTAGCTATGATAGTGCAAAGATAGCAATTAAATTTGCAGACAGATATGAAAGCGAAAGAATGAATTGAAGCCACTTTTTGGCTATGGCCTTCCAGTGGTTTCCATAACCAATCAGATCTATTTGTAAGGGGAAACTAATCACATGCTACTAAAGAAGATGAATGGAAGAAAACCCCTCTAGAAATTTTAGACCCATTATATTTGTTGAACGGCTAAAACAACTCTTTACTTTATGTAGCACTGTTGTTGAAAGTACAATAACCAAATCAAAAACATATGCTGATACTAAATCGTAATGTGATAATTACACACTCATGCAAGCAAGACTTCCAATCATACTAAAGTTTGATTAATTGAACCATAGTAGAACAATGATTAATTATAAAATCTAATATTGCCTTCGAAAAGTGACTTTTAATATATGTAATGATGATAGATAGATGTAGAATTGATGAACTAAGTCAGTAAAACTATATATGCATCACAGTAGTGCAACACCAAACACACATCTCTATCTCTTATATGGTGAATATATACATATAATGGACTGAAAAAACCTCCATGAGTACTGGTCTCACATGTTTCGTGACTTACTTGAAATGAGAGCAAGATAAGATCTTGAGTCATCAATCATGTTTCATCTTCAGCTAGCTGAGAATCAGAGAGTGTAGTCAGAAAGAGGTATGCACCTCATTGTCGTTCTGTACCTACGGATAAATTCATGTCAAATGTTTCCAGGGAAGCCAAAGGAATCAATTTATTGTTAGAACATTGGTTTAGACATTTAGCATATTAGAAAGGATAGCACCAGTTTTAAAAGTCTAACTTCAATAGTATTTTTTTTTTTTTTTGATAAGCCAAAGAAATATATTAAGGGAGCACAAGGGGTGCCCAACCCAAAATACAAAGAGGGGGAGAAGGCAACTAATAAAAGAGGTAAAGACTATCCCCTAAACCAGAATAGAAACAACAAGTGAAAAACTAAGGACCCAGCATAAAGCTAGCAGCACAAAAGCAAATATAACTAGCACCCCAAAAGCTACTATAAACAAGTAAATAAGTTACTAATACCCAAAAAAGATGTGACTTGATTGCCTGGCTCCCTGTATTAAACCCAATAGCCACCGATTAAACCAGAAAACTGCCAAAATACATAGAACAATCTTAACTTGAAAACCCCTTCACACTCCCTGTATGCACTTTTGAGGATTTGAGATCCATTCAAAAAGAGAATAATGGAAGCTGCGCACCTTAGCCTTGAGCCAACTCCAAGCTTTGAATTGAACCAAATCAAAAACTGCATTAGCATCAAATTGCATATTTCTAAAAACCACAGAATTTCTCCCTTGCCAAATGCACACTATAACAGCAAGCCACACAACCCAACCCCCTTTTCTAATCTTTAAAGATCCCAATATTCCCAAATGTTGCAGAAAGTGACCAGAACTGTCTGCTGGGAGGACTGAAAAGACGCCAAACCACGCTGAAATCTTCGACCAAACCTTCCACACAATTGGACAGGAGAAGAAAAGATGATCAGTACTCTCATCAGATGTTAAGCATAGAGGACATGCGCTATTTAAGACAATACCCCTACGATTCAAGTTCACCTTTGTTTGGATCCTGTTAATCAACACCTTCCAAGCTAATGCAATCGCATTCGATGGAGCTTTGAGAGACCACAACAACCTGAACATATTATCCCCTTGAACAGGAACACTCCCAGATAAAAGCATATAAGCAGATTTTACTGAGTATATTCCAAATTGGTCTGGTACCCACTTCCAAGAATCAGGACAACCTAGTTTGGGAACAAAATTACATATCAGCTGTTGTAGATCCACAAGAAGCCGTTCCTGTTCCATGTTCAAAGGGGAAACCCAACAAAAGTTCCAAGACCACCCTGCTGCACTCCATACGCCCATGTCCTTCACTTTGTGATTCTGCTGGGCAGAAACTTGGTAAAGTGGCCTAAACAAACAGCACAAAGAGGCATCCCCAATCCATTTTTCATACCAGAAATTAATATCACCCCCGTCCCCTACCTTACGATGAGCACCCTCTTCATACCATTTTCCCTCCCTACTACCAAAGCATAAAAGATGGAGATCCTTCCACCAGTTGGAAGATTTCCTCATAGAAATACCATTTTCATATTTTGCACGCAGTAACCTACACCAGAAAGTATTGCTCTCTGTGTCCATCCTCCACCTCCATTTTCCAAGCAAAGCCTTGTTAAAACTACCCAACTCTCTCACCCCTAAACCACCCTCTTCAATTGGTCTACATACCGTATCCCACCCTACCCAAGCAATTTTCTTCTCACCCTCCACTCCCCCCCATAAGAAGGATCTCATGAGACCTTTACATCTCTTAATGACTCCACATGGCATACGAAACATAGAGATGTAATAGAGGGGGATAGCTGAGAGAACGCTCTTGATCAAGCATAATCGACCTCCAAAGGACAATGAGCGTCTCCGCCAGCTAGACAATCTCTTTTTGATTTTTGCAATAACAGGATCCCAAAATTTCAGAAGCCGTGGGTTACCTCCGATTGGGAGGCCAAGATATATAAACGGAATCGACATTAGTTTGCAATTTAACAAACCCGCGAATCTTCTACAAACATCTTCCTCCACTGCAATCCCCAAAAGCTTGCTTTTTGAGAAGTTTACTTTTAGGCCAGATATTAGTTCAAAACAGCATAAAACACTCTTTACCAATAAAACATTAGATAAGGAAGCAGTACCAACGAAGAGAGTGTCGTCGGCGAACTGTAGGAGAGCCACCTCGACCGGGTTAGTTCGACCAACACTAAATGGAGAGAATTTATTCTGACTGACTGCATTTTTCATTAACCCATTCAGCCCCTCCGCAATGATAAGAAATAGGAAAGGCGCCAAAGGGTCGCCTTGCCTCAACCCCTTCATCATTTTGAATTCCTCAGAAGGGCTCCCGTTAATAAGAACTGAAACATGTGAGGATTCAAGACAGCCCTTAATCCACTGAATCCATTTAGAAGGAAAGCCCATTCTCTGAAGCATATAAAAAAGAAAATCCCATTTGATAGAATCGTATGCTTTTTCAATAGTATAGCTTGAGCGAACAAAGATAAGCAGTAAAATCTCATCCATGATATATAGTTCTGTAGTTGTAACGGCTAGCACCAACAATAATAATTAATTTCCTCGGTGCAAGAAGCAGGCAAAAAGAAAAAATTACCAAATAAAAAAGTTGCAAGGAAAAAAAATCTACAACTTCTCCTTTCTCTCCTCTCAATTCTTTCACTCCCTCAATCCACTTCACTAACAATGATTAGGTTAATCAAAACATACACAGATCAATGTTTCACCTCCTATAACATAGGACACAAATTTTAGATGCAAATTAAGAAAAACGAATAAAATAGAATCACATACAAAGGAGAATCAAAAAACATAAAAAACAAATCAAAATATTGCAAAATTCCATATAGAATATAAAATGGACTCACCATCCATGGCTTCCAAAGAATCTCTTTTGGTGGAATATCTATAAAAAAAAACCTGAAGAAAAGAATTTGAAATTAGTATGGCAAGTGATGAACGAAATTGACCTTGAAGTCAAACATGAGTGAATGAAAGTTAAAGGTAAAGTAAAATAAAATTGAAAAAAACCATAACATATTATGCAAGCAAAGGAAGAAAATAATTTGAAACCTCCATCTGCAACCTTCCCAATCAGTCCAAGGCAGCAAATCGGAGGGATGTGATTGCAAGTCGATGGCAAAGTGGTTCCGTTGAGAGATGAGACGATTTTGTGGGGGTAGTTCCGTTCAGTGGAGAGATGAGATGAAAATTGCATGGAGGAGATGAATTCCATGGAGGAGATAGTGGAGGTAGACAGGGTTTTAAGAGGGTTTTTGCTGATGGGATGTGTTATTGATTTAAATCACTTATCACATATTTTATATTAAGATAAAATCATGAAATAAACAACATAAATCCTAATCAAATCTAAAATTTAAAAATGTACTAAATAAATATAGATAAAAACTATCAAAATCTAGCAAATCACAATAAAAACTCATAAAATCCGGAATTAATTAAAAATCTGAAATTCAATAAAAATACCATAAAAATTAATACTCTAAAAATAAATTAAGATAAAATCAAGAAATAAAAAACCTAAATCCTAATCAAATCTAAAAATTTAAAAATGTATTTTTTTATTAAGGAGAAATAAGGTAAGGAAAAATCAGGGCACCTGTGGCAAGTGGGGCCAAGGAGAAAGAGCTTACATGTAAAATATTATGTGAGAATTAATCTGGGAGCGACACGTCACTAACTTGGCCTGTGAGAGCGACACGTCATGCTAGAAGTTGTTCATTTCTAATATATATTGATATGATATATCTGCTGTATGAACTCTTAAAAACTATACATGGTGAATCATGTAATATATTGACAGAAGATGTTAAGTCTTACATTACCTAAAGATATAGTTAATGAAGTGATTCTAAGTGGAAATGCAATCATCATCTGTTGAATTACATTTTGGACTTCAATTTGTGCCTTATTGAAGGCTTTTGATTGACAACAATTTATAATCTTGATTATAAAATGTGAGATCTAATGGAATTCAATGAATTATTAAACTGAGTGTATAGATAAATAAACATATCAATCCTCACACTAGAAGATTACAATTAAATTTTTTTGAGTTTGGATTGAACCAATTAACCAAATACTACTACGAACTATAGTTACATTAGTTTGATTTATATAATCAGGTTACCCAAACCAATGAAACACATCCTATGGTGACAGGACGATACATGCAATTGTATGTGCATAACCTCGAGATAGACAATGTTAGAAAGAGACTAGAAACCAGAAGGGAAAAGCCCCATGGTTTATGCCAAAAAGTAGCTTTTAATGAGATCCAATATACTGATAGTCTGATACTGTGAGAGAGAGACAAACGCAACAACACAAAAAGACTGTGCTTAACTTTAACCTTAATTGCCCTTCAATTTTATATATACTGCATATATATATGGCACAGATATCCCACAGGCATCACATTCAATTCTTCCCCGACATACATTCAATGCGTTTATTCATTATTCATTGCCAATACAGGTCACTGATCAGATCACAACCAACTTGTTTCTTTTTTAACCAATGGATCACACTCAAAAAACAACCCCAAAAATGTCAATAACACCTCTACTTTACTTATCATTTCTTTTTCTCTTCTACAGTAGTGTTTGATACCCATTTACAATTTTGTTCATTTTTTGTTTGAAAGTGAGTGTCAACATTTGTTAGCTATGATGTAATCGAGTATACAAACGTAACTTAAGTGTGTGTCTGATACTAATTGAATACAATATGAATGAAATTTCATCTCAATTAATAAATGTCACATCTTCTGTTATCCATTCATCCGCTGAAAAAATAGTAACATTAAACGTTCTTGCTGTGGTACCTTAAGCCAGATTAAGGCGTGGTACCTGAAATGACTTGGTTCGATAATAAAGACTCATGTATCGGTTAAAATTTTAATTTTGTTCTATTGTAGTAATGCAGCGTTCCATTCTTAGGGACGTGGGATTTGCGAGTCGTGTTTTCTGAGTTTTGTTCATCCGCCAACCGTAGTCATTTTACGCGCATCTTGATCATTATCATTCGTTTCCACCACTTGTTTATTTTTCATTAAAAAATGAATTTCATGAGATAAAGTTAATTGATTAGTAAAGTAAAATCTAAATATGTAGTATTTACTTTGAATAACATGATAATAATCTATTAAATGGCTTAATACGGGTACCACACCCCAAAAAAAAAATCTGGGTACCACAGAATTTACCAACATTCAAACCAACTCTCTGGAAAAATTGTGTTTGGTTCACTTTTTGTCTGTATGCATTAAAAACATTCATGTGCTAGCTATGCTTCATTGAGGGAAATAATGAAAATGAATAAACAAATAAACAAACCTGCAAAGTGCAAATTACTACTACATAGCAGCCTAATCACACAGAACAAAAATGGAAATATATAGCTACCATACATTAGCCTAATTTGTCACAACATGCAATAAATGTAACGTAGCTTCTCATAATTTTCATGTACAAATTAATAAGATAAAAATAAAAGGAGAATCAACTAACTTATAACTAGGGGGAAAATTCTTGAGCTGATGAGAAAGTAAGAGATTTAGAAGAAAAATATTAATGTATAAATGCATTCCATTTCTTCTAAAAACTAAATCACATTGAACTAGCTAGAGAGCCAGAGACTGCAATTCAAGGAAATAGAAAGATCAATCCTGTCATGAATTGTGTCTTGTTCTACTTCTACCTGTTGTGCAATGGATTTGGACCTGTAGGAACGAGCCTTTTGTCATCTGAGTTGATGTTGTTTTCAGAGCATGATGATGACTTGTTATGGTGTGATTGGTGTCTATTGGAGTTGCACTTCTCATTTGTGGCGGTCTTGTTCTTTGCACCATCAAACAAGTTGCTATTAACATGGAAGGTCTTTCTTGCTCCAATACAGGCAGAGAACAAAAGGCACAGCAGAACTATCAACTTGGGTAATCTCATATTGCACAAAAATCTTGATCCAAAAATGGCAAGGAAGAGGGAAAGAACAGTTTGGATGAACTGAAACAACTCAGAAAATGGAAAAGAAAAATAGGATGATGATGAAGACCCTGAAGAGAAGGATAGAGAGCGACAGAGAGAGAAGGGGAAGAAAACCTGCAGAGAGAGTGAGAGGGACAGGGGAAGCAAAAGGAATTGGTGTTGATGATGTTAGTGAAATAAAAATAGGGAGATAATAGAGGTGAGCACAAGAGTGGGTTATGGGAACAAGACATTAACTATGGTACCTCGGATATGCAGTTAAAGAGACTTTGATACATCACATTCTGGTCAGAAATTTCACCAAACCTCATAAATTGACTTCAATTCAACTAGACAAATGACATTTTATAAAAATATTATAAAATTAAGCCTAACATGCATAGAGGTCAGTG
Source organism: Lotus japonicus (assembly GCF_012489685.1). Lineage (NCBI taxonomy): Eukaryota > Viridiplantae > Streptophyta > Magnoliopsida > Fabales > Fabaceae > Lotus > Lotus japonicus. The sequence continues at coordinate 54,175,356 of NC_080046.1, forward strand.
TGATATAGAATGTGTTAGAAAAATGATAGATAGATTTTGGTCAAACTAATTATGATATGAGTTATTGAAATTAAAGTGAAGCAGAACAAATAATTTTTATAGGATAATTTTTTTATTGGCAATCCAATGATAATCCTCCCTATTCCAATTCATATGTCTCTTATATTTCACCGCTTGAGCTATTTTTCGGGTAGATAACCATCATTTAAAAAAACATATTTATATATTGGGGTTGTCTAAATGACCCATGATAAAGTTTGGGTTAAATAACCTACCATCCAATCACATTAGAGATAAATGAGTTGGAAATAAATTAATAAATAAAATATAGAAATTTCAACTCACTTATCTCTAATGTGATTGGATGGTGGGTTATTTAACCCAAACTTTATCTTGGGTCATTTAGACAACCCCTTATATATTATGCTATTTTAGAGTAGCTTTTATATACCTTGATCAAGACCAAAAAGAGTAGTTTTTATAAATATGGGAGAAGAAAAGACAAATCTAAAAAATAAATAAAAGTGAATCCGTTCATATTAATTATACTTTGTTTGGTTTTTGAGAAAAAATAAGAAGAAAGAAAGTGACAAGAAAAAATATGTTTAGAAATAATTTAGTAAAGAAAATAAATTTTGTTGGTTGTTTGGTATATATGATAAAAGAAATGAAAGAAGAAAAATAATGTGATGTTTGGTTGAAAATGGAAAGAAAAAGAGAGAAAGTTATAGTAAGCCCTATATATACTAATCTCAACCAAATGGAATTTGAACATAATAGGGCAGTGTATAAGAGGGCAGGAGCAGTACCCATAGAGTAATATTCTGTTCCTGGGGGTCCTGAGCATAGATGATGAAAACCTAAGAGACTAGGACCCCCCTACTTACCTGAAACCAACTTGGTTCTGAGACGAAGCTTCAATTCACCGCGTGGTGTTTGATTTAAGGACTACCATATATGAAAAGCTGACACTGGTTGCAGGGAAAATTTAATGGCTCGTTTGTTTTTTTACTACTGTACCCTCTTCTTGCATGCATTGAATTGAATTCGAATCAAAGAGATTTGCTTTTGAAGCACGTCTTCGATCGATGTATATGAACAAGTTTTGATTGAGTGAATGATAGCCTTTGGTAATACCATGATATATCATATAAGGTTATGATTAAGATTTGGTAATATTGTCCCTCCCTCCCTGGTCTACTTGTTCCATTTACACTATGTTTGACACAACCTGGGAACAGGCTAGCTAACCGGAATTATGAAACGACAGTTGGTGATTCATTAAAGCCGGCTTTTTCTGTTAACACAGGCAAGGCTATGTTATGGCACAGTTTGACCTATTATGGAAGAGGGTGATAGAATAGCAATAGCTGCCTTTTTTTCAACTTGTTCTTGGTTCTGCAGGGAAATATATATAGGGAAAGGGAACAATAAGGAAAATAATAGTCACATTCTTTTTAATACTCTATTTTTAACACTTGATTTTAATTGGTGTTGTGAATTCAAATACGAGTAAGAAGTTTCACATTTAATGATTAAGGGAATGGAGACACTTTGACAGAAGTTACATTTAATCTACTTGTGGTTTACTTTTAAGCTCAATGTGATTATTCATTGAGTTTTATGTCTCTAGCATCTCAACATCCTAACAATTGGTTGAAATTCATATGCTAAATACTTTGTGTTTGTAAAATCATGCTAAGAGTAAAACAATTTTTGTTAAAGAGACAACTTTAGTGTTTTAAATATTGTGCATTGAGATGTGTGCTAACCACTTTCAACTCACTTTCAAAACTTAACCAAATACATTATAAATATATGAGTCTCACTTCCAATTTAATGAGACTCACATGAATTTTAATAATCAATGAGTTAGTTTTGAAAATAGAATCTTACTCGCACTCATGACTCCTCTTGAAAGATTATAAGTAAATTTGGAAGAATTTTCAAGTATTGATACATAGTTTTGTCTAGCGTACATCGTACACCATCGGTTTGTGTGGTGTAGTAGTACATTGTTTATAATTTGTAAAATAAAACTTGTAATTATGTGAAATAATGGTTGTTGTTATGAATAGGATGGCCATATGGGCTTGGGCATGTATCTCCTCCATGGGCTTGGGCCATCATCTCCAATTCTAGTGCTATAAATAAAGGAGGCTGCATCAATCAGCCACACCTCCAATTCCACAATTTACTTGTATCACTCTTGCATTCTCTCTTCTCCCCTCTCCCTTCTATTAATTTCTTAGCACGTTATCAACACGATTGTTCTCCATCTCCTCTTCAAGAATCAAGTTCTTCATCTCTTCCAGTATCAAGTAAGTGTATATCAATTTTATTTTTATCTTGTTTCCATCTATATAGTTTTTCTTTTTTTTATTCTTGTTTTATGGATATTGATTGTTAATTATACTTGTGATTCCAGAAGAATCATAGTGAGTATGTTTAAAATATGAATCCTGAAGATTCATAGTGTAACACACACATGGTTCCAAAAGAACTTATAGTGAATTTTTTTTATGAATCCTGAAGATTCATCAGAAGATCTGGAAGAAAAAAAAAAATTCTTATGAATCCTGAAGATTCATCAGAAGATCTTGAAGACAATTTTTTTTTTATGAATCCTGAAGATTCATCAGAAGATCTGGAAAAATTTCTTATAAATCTTGAAGATTTTATGGTTTCAGAAGAATCATAATATGATACATTTTATGTATGGATCCAGAAGATTCAAGCACAAATAATCATGAACTATGTAACACAAAAGAAACTGTGAAAGTTTCGTATGTCTTATTGACAAATTGAACATATAGTTCAAATGATGTATATTCCTTTGTGACATGAGTATTTTGGATGTAAATCATAAGAGATGCTAGCAATATTTTGAACGTGGTTGCATCTCTTTTTCTCATAACTAGCAATATGTGAACAAAAGAATTGATATTCTGAAAGTGAAGCATGAACATGAGCAGCAAAATGATTTGATATTTTTGCATTCTATTATGAGCTCTTAGTATCATGTTGCAAATTGTTATTCTTATTCATTGTATTTAATTACGTTTTTTTTTTTCTTCTACTGTCAATGTTGAATCCGTTTAAAATTAAAAAAAAAAGAATAGAGAAATCAGTTTAGATTGTCATTTATAGGAATTAGTTAGTATTTAATTTATTAAGTATGTTTTTATTGCATTCAATGAAATCAGTTTTTTTGATTTTTTTTTTTGAGAATATGCTTTTATATTAAACTGATGCTTTTATTTTAGGAGCAATCATATGTCCTTTAGTTTCTCTCTGACCAATTTTATTATTATTTTTTCCTCATCAATTTTATGTTTTTTTTCTTTATAGTGTAACGTTTTGTTTATAAAAATTCAAATTTCAGTTTTATATTAATTGCTATATCATAAATAGCTTAATATTGATTGATTGCTTCCTGTAGGAGTTAATGGTTTTTTTAATATTATTTAATGTGTTTTACCTTATTTAAAAAAAATAAACTGAATTTGGAGTTACATCTTAATTATAGCAGTTTTTTTAATTTCAATAATATTCATTTACCATATTTATATTCATAATTTATGATATTTAATGTTCCTATTTAATATTTAATAAAGGGTTATGATTGAAAAAAAAAGTTAAGTTGATCTTTTTATATCAATTAAGTTGTTTTCTTTGTACCAAAAAAAAATTTAAGTTGTTTTCTCATTTATTGTTGTCTCATTTTTCTATTACCTTTGTCCTCAATCGAGAGACATAGTCTAACAAAATGCATTTATGTGCATTAGTGTGTGATTTGATGACCAAAGCAATTATCATTCCATAACGTCATCATTTATGAGTAAATAAAGTGTGAAATATGATGACCAATTCAATCAATGAGTCTTATTTGGATGAATTTTATGATGTATTATATTTGAGATATTTCCTGAAGCAAATATTTCATCAAACATGACAAAAGTTGTGATCTTTTATATCAAAGTATGGTTAATTGTCCCAGAAAGACATGATAACGTAAATGATATTGTATAGTGGTTCTCTAGAAGAGATCTATGAAATCTATCTCAAAGCAATAGTATAGTAATGTGGTGGTAACTCACATTTGAGGGGGAGAACGTTGGGAATTCAAATGTGATTTAGAGACTCCTATTTTGAGCTATCCAATTTCCCCAACTAGTGATATAATGTGAAAATCCCTGAAGGATTCAAAATGCGAGAAAATATTCTTTGAAATATTGAAACATTATTTTGATTAGCGAAGTTCTTCATATGGAAAAAGTGATTGTAATTGGAATATGATCGGTTAGACCATCCCGAGTCTTATGATGCGAAAGTCTATTTCTTTGTTCTCAAAGTCAAAAATTAAAATTGTGGCAAAAATAAGGGAAATTCCCTATGATTCTTGAATATATTTGATGTGATACATGTGCACGTATACCGTATTTATTGATGCATCGACCTTGATAAAGTGAAATTTCCAACCTTAATCAAGTTGGTATGTGATATGATTTTGAATGTCGAGTTGCACATGTTCATATTTAAAATTATCTAGCAAAGATATTTAGCTAAATGCTTCTTATTTATAGCTAGACAATCATTAAGAGGAAAAAAAAATTGGACAATATGCATCAAGTCAATGAGTTATTATAATTCTCTCCATTGCAATTGGTTCATTGTTAGGAACCTAATATCTCTCATCTAAGAACTTTTTATACTATGTGTTCTTCGTTGTCCTGCAGACAACACTTAGATGAGATGAAAAGAAAGATGAGATTATGCTATGAATTTGAGCTATTGCTAGAAGATATTGCATATCTTACCTATCGTTATTTCTCGGCATAAGGGGGAGATAAAAACTAAGCAGCTCAGAAACTTTGTTTTGAATGCATGTATACTCGCACACAACAATATGAACCTGAAGTTCAAAAGATGCATTCTCTGATAAAAAAGGGATTTCTAAATTCCTTTATGCTGCAAATGACCTTCTCTATTGAAATTTTATTAGGCTAAGGCAAGCCTAAACTTGGTTCCAAAGATAAATTTCAGAGAAGGAAGATGGTTTTTTATGAGGAGAATTATCATGAAAAGTGTAGAGATTACGAAAACTCTTTAAACCTCCTGAAGAGGTTCAGGTACCTGTTATTATTGATACAAAGAGATCTCAAACGATTGTATCTCTACAAGTTGAAACAAGAAACCAAGAATTTGAAAAATTGTCGACAAATGAAGTAGCGCTCAATATTATAAGTGCGAGAATATCGAACACATATAAAAGGGTGTGGTTGGCCAACATATAAAGAAGCAATTCATTTGCAAAAATATAAGAGTCTTTGGACTTAAAGTCAATACCCAAAAGATATCTGAATATGAGAAATTCTACATCGGAGATTCATTCATCACCTTGTAAACAACACAAGGCTAAAGAAAGATACATCAAGGGAGATAGTACAAAGCACATATCATCAAAGCTCTTCTTCACTCACAATCTACAAAATATGGTGACAAAGACATCCATCAAATTCATTCAAGTGATAATTTGACAGACTTGTTCACGAAGGCCATTTCGACTACAACGTTTGAAAAGCTTGTGCGAAATATCGGAGTTCGTCGGCTGAAATATCTCAATTAAAATGCATTGTACTCTTTTTTCCTTAACCGTGTTTTTTTCACATTGGATTTTTCATGGTAAGGTTTTTAATGAGGCAATGTACAAAGACGAACTATAGAATGATGTACTCTTTTTCCTTCACTAGGTTTTTGTCCCACGAGATTTTTCCTAGTAAGGTTTTAATGAGACACATTCTTGAGGGATGGTCATCCAAGGGGAATGTTATGAATAGGATGACCATATGAGCTTGAGCATGTATCTCCTCTATGGGCTTAGGCCATCATCTCCTCTCCATGTAATTGACCTAGTTCTAGTGTTATAAATAAAGGAGGCCGCATCAATCAGTCACACCTTCAATTCCACAATTTACTTGTCTCACTCTTGCATTCTCTCTTCTCCCCTATACGTGTTAAGAATATAGTATAAGCAAGAGATGGAAGAGAAAGGAGAAGAGAGAATGCAAGAGTGAGACAAGAGATATTGTGGAATTGGAGGTATCTGATGCTTGGTGCATCATCCTCTTATTTATAGCATTAGGGAGACAAAGCCATATGGGCTTGGCCCATTGGCCCAGGTGGTCATCTATTTACAACACTCCCCCTAGATGACCATCTCTTAAGGGATGGTCATCCAGGAGGAGTGTTATGGATAGTTTGGATGACCATGTGTATTTAGGTATATGAGATATGTTAGAAAGTTTGTAGGCTTGGCCCATGTGTTTTTACTTTCACCTAATGCTATATATAGAAGGGTGGTTGCACCAAGCAACACAACCCTCATTCCACGTTCCACATGACTGCTTGTTTCTCCCTTCTCCCCTCTCACTCTCTCACTTGTACTCCTTTCATTTCATAACACGTTATCAGCACGATAGTACTCTTCTGAATTCATTTTTAAAAGTTCTAGTACAGGTGAAGAGAGACTACAATCCTTGTTAGTCCATGTTTTAGCGTCAATCTTAATAAAACCAACAGGTAGATCAATTTTACTTAGTTTCCATTATTTTGCGTCAACTTGTTTTGCTTTTGATTTAACTCTAATATTGTTGTTGAGTCTTTATAGGATCACATGAGTCATGTTTATTCTATGGAAATGTATATAACAATTGTTATGAATCCTGAAAATTCATTGTTGAACTTTTGTTTTGTTTTATGAATCCTAAATATTCAATGTTTTTTTATATGAATCCTGAAGATTCATACCCTATGAGTCCAGAAGTACCGTAGTGGAAATTTTTAAGATGAATCATAAAGATTCATTGTATACGAGTCCTAAAGTACCGTAGTAGAATTTTTTTTTTAAATATAAATCGGGAAGATTCATGACCATGAGTCCGTAAGTATCGTAGTGGATTTTTAGATGAATCATGAAGATTCATGACCAATGAGTCTAAAAAGAATTTTTGTATGATGTACTCTAGCAATGAATCTAGAAGATTCATGGTACAAGTAAACAAAGAAGATAGTCCCAAGAGAAAGAGTACAAAAATTACTAATTTTCTATTATTTTGGTATCTTTTGCACATCGATGCTTTGTGATTTGGAAAACATATGGGTTACTAATTTCGATGATATTATAGGCCACAATTTACCATGACGTTACTGCTAACTTCAGGTATTTGAAGAGCTCAAAATAGGAGTCTCTAAATCACACTTGAATTCCCAACGTTCTCCCCCTCAAACGTGAGTAACTAATTAAATTAGTTGTTGTAAATATTTGTCCAAAAATTAGCTGCCAAATAACTATGAATTTGATATTCCCATAGCTAATTCACATTGATTTAGCAGCAAATTAAGTTTATATCCACCGCCCGAATGTGTGACAACCCCTTAATGGATACATATATAAAATTGTACAACTAGTTACTTCTCTTTTTTATACATCATTTCCGTATTCCAACACCTTATTGTTATTTTTCATGATTTTTTTATTCACACTCATCCCCTAGCTATCACTTTAAAGGTGATACGAATGCAAGAGAAATAAGGGATATTTAGTACTATCTATTTTAAAATAATTGTCCATTTAGAAAAAAATTTAATTTCATAATAATTGTCCACTTAATTCTAATGAAACATTTATTGATATTTTTGAATATAATGTCCCAAAAAAATGAGCATAGATAAAACGCAAGATAAAATACGAAAATAAACATATATTTTTAAAATTTAACCATATTAGTTGTATATTTTTGTGTTTTACCGATGCAATTTTGTTAAAATAAAATCTACAAGAACGCAAGTGATTGGATAGGCCACAATCTTTATCAGAAGACTTATCAACATCTTAAAACATTGGAAATTAAGAAATGAAGAAACTACATGTAAAATTTACTCTTTCTTTTCTTTTTTGTCAATAGTTAATTGTTTGATTAAACCAGCAAGGAGCCAAGCTCCAAGAATGTACAGAGAATGGGGCAAAATTCCTTGGGCATAACAACCCAAAAAAATCAACAGAAGCATAGCACTTACATAGACAAATAATAACAGCTAGCTAGTAAACCTCATCAATGCTCTGTGCACCCAAGAAGTTATATGCACTTGGGCCTCTAGGAAAACATAAGAGTGCTACCAGATTACTGGTTTGCTGTTATAAATTTAAGGGTTGTACTTGCAAGAACTCTTTTAATCTTCTTTAGTTTTAACTCAGTTTTGATGTATCTAAAGAGTCATATGTTTAAGTGTTAATGAACGGTCCTTGTAAGTTAGTTTAGGCTTACGACCCAATTTTCTTCATTCAATATGTGTGATAATCAGCTGTAATTGTTGTTGGGCAACTCCTTTAAGTATTGAATGAATTATGAATGGAATGTTAAAAAAAAAAAGTATGGGGGTCATACATGACATTTCCAAATTAGTAGATATGTATGTTACAAAACACATATGACAATTTCTTGCAAATAAGTTTTTATTTTTATTTTGTATAAGTCAAAATATATTGAATTAGGGAATAGAATGCTACTTTAACCCACTACAGCCTACAGGTAAAGATGAAGAGAAGTATAGTAAAAGAGAAATGAAGAGAGCATACGAATTGAAGCTGCAAATAAAGCACATCAATTACACAGCAAATTTGCATTCCTACTAATCTGCAAAGCTTTTCTAGAAACAAGATTCAATTGGTTCATTTTTTTTATTGAAAGGCTAAATATAATAAATATTAGAAAAAGAAAACGGTACAAGGGGTGCCTTACCCTGTACAAGAGAAAATCGAATAAACAGGGAAAAACAGCACCCAATATTGTTCTCGTGGAGGATAGAAAGATTTACGGACACTTGCATAGAAAGATTGGGCCATATATCAAATCTGCAACAATTTGGTTAAACATTAATGAACATATAGGCAAAATATGTCACCATGTGTTGTAAATTGTGTCTATAGATAAATTAACAAAATAACCCTCCCTCTCTAGGAGATAAACGTGAAAAGTTACCAAAAAAAGTTTAGATGAAGGATTAGTCTCATGGCCATCGGCTGTGAGAAAACATTCGCAAATCAAATCAGTTAAAAAAAATTAAATTCACAAGATAATATTTTAAGCTATTTTTTTTTGTCAAAAGTATATTTAAGTTATCACTTATTATAATTCAAAAAATTAAAATTAATTTATTCTTCTTGGTCTTGACATGTCACAGCAAATGAATTTCAGGTAAAAAGTATAAAAAATAATATTAAAACTTATTTCATAATATTAAACACTTATTTTTTTTTTTGAAAACGACATGAATAGTATTAAGAATTTGCTTGAGACAAAATAGTCCCAAGACCAGAGTCAGGTACAATATGAATCAGAGAAGTTCCTGAAAAACGATGTGCAAAAGTGCACCAAACCCACCACCAACCCGCAGGGTGACCACTAGCATATTCCCAAGAAGGAGCCTCATTAAAACCTTACTGAGAAAAACCCATTGGGAAAAACCCCAGCAAGGAAAAAGAGTACCACCAACTTGGGATAGCCACCCAGCTACTAGGAAACATGAAAAAAGTCCAAAACAGCATCTGAAACTCGTACACCATTAAAACAGCAACATTTCTAAATTTTCTATGACACATAAACAGCAAACAGCAACAGTAAGCAGGCCAAACAGCAAATAGAAAACAGGCGCAGCAGCAACAGCAAACAGGCAGCAGCGACAGCACTCAGCAACAGCAAACAGACACCAGCAACCAGGCAAAAACAGCTGCAACAGTACTCAGCAAAAACAGACAGCATTATCAAACGACGCAACAGCAGTTACAGCAAAACAGAAAGCTGCAAACAGCACCAGCAGCACTCCAGAAAACAGCAACAGCAAACTGAAAAACCAGCAAACAGCAAGCCCCTCCAGAAATTTACAAAACAGCAAGACAGCGACAAAATTGATGCGAATACTACGCCGCAAAATCTCCCATAGCTTTATGACCCTGCAGAAACACAATAAGAAACAAAACAACCAGCCAAGCATGTTATGTTAGCCTTGTTGTCCAACATATTTCCAAATTGGCACCTCACGAGAACATCCCTCCTTTGCGAGTGCGTCCGCCTCCATATTCCCTTCCCTCAAAATATGAGACACCCCACAGCACTCCACCAATGGATATAAATAATCAATCATATTCAACTCATTAGTTAAATTCCAAGGTCTATTTTTTGTTCCGCTCACCCAATCCACAGCAAGACTTGAGTCACTCTCAATTAGAATCGAAACTATCATGAATTGCTGACAAAATAATAAGGCATACAAGATTGCCAAAACCTCCGCCTCATCAGCTCGTTTTACCTCCACCTTTCTCGAAAACTCCCCAATCACCTCCTTTGCACTATTCCTCAAAATCCCCCCAATGCCTGCTCGTCCTGATTGAAAAGAACCATCCACATTGAATTTCAAAATCTTCCCTTGAGGTGGTTTCCAAGGGATAAGAGGCCGTACACTAACCTTGGCAGATAGATCAATTTTTGAGAAGCCCCTTTCAAACTGAGTTGCATCATAAGGACAATCTTTCCACCAAGCTCTTATCCAAGTAAACAGTAAAAATACATGAGACTCCCAAATGGCTTCCACATCAAAAAGTTTATCATGGAAAATCACATTATTCCTTGCCATCCATATCTCCCAGCATAATGCATAAGGAATCATCTCCCACAGAATTCTTGATGTATTTTTGCGTAACTGACTCCACTCAGCCAGCAATGTCAAAACTGATTCTGGAATAGACCACATAATGCCCTCCCTCTGTAACACTGCTGTCCATAGCATCCATATCTGGGGACAATGCAAAAAAAGGTGTGTCACTGTCTCTGTTGTAGACAAGCAAAAAATACAAGATGCACCATTCTCTAAGACCACCCCCCTTTGTTCCAAGTTCTCCTTTGAAGCAATTCTGTTCTTCTGCACCTGCCACAAAAATAAAGCAATTTTTGAAGGTAAGATAGGCCTCAAGAATTGAGGGACAGACCATCCCTCCTCAGTGAACCATCGGGCTTCCACAACTGCACACATAGACTTTACACTGTAGAGCCCCATATTATCATGTTTCCAAATTATGGAATCTCTGTCCGCCCTCTCCCCCTGTTTGGGAACCAAAGTCTGAAGGAGTGCCTGTAAATCATCATACTGTTGTCTCTCCCAACCCAGAAAATCACGTACAAAAGCAATATTCCATATCCATTGAGGACCTAAAACCGTGCCATACTCCCTCACCAATGCCCTCTTATTAACTGCTAGTGCAAACACCCGAGGGAAAGCCACTTTTAGAGGCGCAGAACCTATCCAATGATCCAACCAGAAAAATACATCACTTCCCCTCCCTATCTGACAAGCCAAACCATCCCTAAAGACATTGCCCACTAACCCACTATCACGCCAAACACCATACACATCTGCCAAAGGCTTAGATAATTTTTTCACATCAGCCGGGTCAACATTAAAAGATATCAGCTGCAGTGGTAAACCATTTTTTTACAAACCACCTCCCTCCATAGAGCATCTCTCTCCCGACCAAACCGCCACACCCACTTTAAAAGCATAGCCTTATTTTTCCATTCAAGAAAACCCACTCCTAGGCCTCCAAACCGGGTACCCTTACACAAGTCTTCCCATGCTATCCACATGATTTTATTTTCACCAGAAGGCCCCCCCCATAGGAACCGACGCATAATCCTCTCTATCCGCTGAATTATCCCCTTCGGAGCTTTATAGAGAGCCATATAGTACAATGGAATAGCATTGAGAACAGATTTTATCAGAACAAGTCGACCACTTAAAGTCAAGAAGCGTGAACTCCACAAACCCAATTTTGCAGTCATATTTTCTAGCACCGGATTCCAGAAAGACAATCTTCTAGGATTGCCACCCAATGGAGACCCAAGATAAATGAAAGGTAGCGTGCCGATTTTAAAATTCCACCAAGTTGCAGCTTGTTGTACCATAGAAGAATTGGCATTCACCCCATAAACCGCTGATTTGTTAAAATTTACCTTCAACCCTGAACTGTATAAGTAAGCTTCAATTGCCATGGCTAGAGACTGGAACTGAAGCTCATCACAATCAGAAAACAGCAAGGAATCATCTGCAAACTGTAAATGATCTATGCGGAACCCCGGCGCCAATTCCACTCCACATGGTGCGTCCCCTTCCAGTAACTGATTAAGCATGCAGGACATCCCGTTTGCCACAATATTAAATAGTAAAGGTGAGAGGGGATCACCCTGACGTAGTCCCTTCTGAATATTAAAGAAATCAGAAGGCGAGCCATTAACCAGGACTGCTAAGGAAGCTGTTGAAACGCACACCTGCATCCAGCTAATCCATTTTTCCCCAAAACCCATTTCCTGCAGAAGCTCCAGCATAAAATCCCATTCAACATTATCATAAGCTTTTGCAAAATCAATTTTAAATAGCAAACCTCCTTCTGGCCTTGAAGCCATGGTGTGGACAATTTCATTAGCAATTAGAGAGCAATCCGCAATCTGACGACCTGTAGTGAAAGCGAATTGATTCTAACTTAACAGACATGGCAGCATCGAACTCAGACGCACAGAAAGAACTTTTGACAGCAGTTTATAAATACTTCCAATTAAGCTGATTGGCCTGTAGTCCGATATTTGCTCTTGTTCACCCCCTTTAGGAATAAGAGCTATAAAAGTGGAATTTAGACCCCTCACCAGCTGTCCTGACATGAAAAAATCATTGAAAAAACATAACAGTTCATCTTTAATTAAGTTCCAGAATTTTTCGAAAAAATCCATGCTGAAACCATCAGGACCAGGAGCTCTATTCCCATCAAAATTCTTTACCACCTCCCATATTTCCTCCACTGTAAAATCTGCTTCCAAAAAGTGCTTTTGTGCCTCCGACACTTTATTTAATTTGCTGTTTGAGAACCACGGCCTAGGACCACCATCCTTGCGGAAAAAATTAATAAAATGTGCTCGCATAGCTTCTTTTATCTCATCTGGGGAAGTTAACAGACGCCCACCATACCTTAGCTGCGTGATGGTTTTCTTTACTGTACGTGCCTTACACACACGGTGAAAGTATTTTGTGTTTCTGTCTCCCTCCTTCAACCACCTTACCCTTGACTTTTGTAACCATATTCTTTCCTCCTCACGGTATGCCCGCCACAAAGCCTCTAAAACCATCCTTCTCTCCTTATTCAGAGCCTCTGAACCCCCCTCTGCTTCTAACTCACTCATCACCTCCTGTAATCTTTTCTCTAAATTGGCAATTTTTTCTACACCCCATGCACCCTTCTTTCTACGCCACTCTCGAATTTTTCCTCTCAATCCTCTTAGCTTTTGTTGCAACACATAACCCGACCACCCTTGATACACAGCAGATGTCCACCAAGCCTCCACTAATTCTTTAAAACCCTCCTCATCAACCCAATGATTAAAATAATAAAATGGTTTTGGTCCCGAATCAGGCACCCCAAAAAATAAACCCACCGCCCTATGATCAGATACATTCCATGGTAAAACAGATTGAGAAATATTAGAGAACGTTACCAGGACCTCATCAGACACTAACCAACGATCCAAGCGACTCCAAATCCCTTCGTTCCGACTAGAAAACCAAGTATAATCGCCATTATTCAGTGGTAAATCCAATAAATTGCTGTCTTGTACAAACTGCTGAAAGGATGAATCACCCACGTCAAGGACACGACCTGATGTGCGTTCAGAGGCCAGTAGCACCGCATTAAAATCTCCCCCTATACAGACCAAACCGCCATGGCATAAAACCCGTTGCTTTAGAGCTTCAAGACAAAGACTACGATCTGACACAGAATGAGGACCATAAACATTTCCAATCAGCACTGTTTGATCAATATTAGGCAACTTCACAGTCAGAAGAATAAACCACGTTTCTACGGCCACTGTCAGAACCTGCAAAGAACTCTCCCTCCACAAACACATCAACCAACATTTTTTATGTAATTTAAATATTTCAAATTAACTTAATAATTTTTCATCTTAATAAATAAATAAAAATTTTAATTTTTTAAATTATTTCTATGCTAATAATTAATTTTTAGTAACATTAATTATTTATACAAAAAGAACTATATTTTTTTATAAGCAATAAGAATTATATTGAATAAAAGCACAAGGGGTACTTCAACCCAATACAAGGAGAAAGAAGAAGAGAAAAAGAGTTAAGCTAAAAACTAACATGTACAAAAACGTAGGCCCTAAAGATGACGAAGTTACCCCACCTAATACCCCCATGCATCGCACGGGTAAAAAATACTAGTCTATGAATAAATCACAACTCATGTTTTTATCAATAAAATGTTATATTAAAGGCGACAAATAGAAACTTATCTTAGAAATAAAAATCAAAACAGACTGAAATTTTATAGGTGTTGCTCTTTAACTTCCAAAAGAACTTCTATCTTCTGTTGAAAAGAAGCATGTTTTAGTTCTTTAAAGTATAGTAATTGGTGCTGTAAAAAAAAATATAGTAATTAGAATAGATAGAAGTGATTTTGAGTTTTGACATAAGGGGTTTATGAGCTAAAAGAATTAATTATTGTTTATGTCCCACAGAAAATTAGCTAACTTCATTTTTTAAAATTATAACATGATGAATGAGTGAGGATATATTAGTTTCAAACAATATATCCTTTTTACTGGCTTGTTTGCCTGATCTTTAGTATTGTAGCCATAGCCTTTCTTTGTTATTCTTTTAGGCTTTTGACTTTAGGCCTTACTTCTGTCCCTTTAGTTGTTACCTGTAGTTTTTGCTTTTATCATTGTACTGGTCTATTGCTTTGTCTTGTATTCTAGGAGATGTTTTTGCCTCATATATGTATATGATATCATTTTCTCTTGCAAAAAGAAAACAATTATTAAAGCTTTGGATACATAATGATTGAAGTTTGTTAGAGCTTACTAGAAAAAACACTAAATATAGGCTCACGTTGCTGTCTTGCTTACTGTCATTTTGTGGTACCGTTGTTGTGGTTATAGGGGGTATTGCTAAATGATGCAAAAGAACATTTCCATCAATTCCCATTTATGTTTAGTTAAAGGAAAAAATTGAACCAATAAAACATAGGCTTTTGACACAAAAAAAAAGTTTGGACTTTGATCTTTAGAAAAAGTGTTTTAAAGCTGCAAATTATAAAAGAAATAGGACCGTTCAAGTTTCAAGTAAGGACTTCATTTTTCTTATTAGAGGAGAAGCAAGGGATTGTGCAGGAGTCCAGATTATTTTCATCATTTCTGACATATTCTACTAGGTAAGCTACACCACCCTTCCATTCCACCATAAGCCTCTCTCAACTTTTATCATCTTTAACCTCCATTTAGAGCCTTCCATCTCTCTCACCTTCTTCTACTCCCATTATTAGTCTAGGTTTTATCTTTTTAACGATCGGTATTCTTTCAGGAGCAGTATGGGCTAACGAGGCATGGGGATCTTATTGGAATTGGGATCCCAAGGAAACTTGGGCCTTTATTACTTGGACAATATTCGCGATTTATTTACATAGTAGAAAAAATAAAAAACTGGAAGGTTTAAATTCTTCAATAATGGCTTCTATAGGCTTTCTTATAATTTGGATATGTTATTTTGGGGTCGAGTCCATTATTCCTAGAAGAAGGAAAAGAGTGATTGATGAGTTTTCTTTAATTTGTTTGATTAATGGAGAAAACAAATAACGAAAAGTGGCATATATCATCAATCCTCCTTCCTCAATCTCTTCAATTAAAATTCAGCATTTATGGGCAATTATTCATTTATGCTGGAAACTATAGCTAGGAGGAGCCTAGTAGCTAGTGTGGGAAAAATTACATTTTTTATTTTAATTTAAAATTCTGTTTTAAATATAATTGATATTTTCTTTTAATTGCAAATTAATTTGAGACTGATAATAAACACTTCTCTTTTCTTCTCTCTTTTACTCAATTTTCTTTCAATTTGATAAAGAGCACAAACTTATCCATTAGTTCGGGGATCTTTTGCTGCACACGACCGATTCGATGGATTGACGTATCTTGGGAGATGAGTGCTTTAAGTTATCATTCTACTCAGTGCAGTTGAGGCTTTTTCTCTCTAAGACATCGTTTAGCGCGCTTCAACCCAGACTTCTCTAAATTCTTATTGTAATATATGGTGTTTGATTATTAGTATCAGTATGTGTAATTCCTTTTTGATTATATTGTTTTATTCTGCAAGTGTATATTTAATTTCACGGTCATAATTTTTCTATCAGCTAGCACTATCTATTGAAAGCAAAAAAAAAAAAAGTAATTGGCTATTGGTAGGTTCTTTGGTGTTTGATATTTTTTGGTAATCCTGCCAGGTGTTGGAGCATGGGAGCTGGCTTTAAGTTCGATCTTTTATTCTGTCTGTACTAGCTCTCTTTTGAAAAACATTGATTAAATCAAATGAAAACCAAGATATAGTAACGATGGCAATTATTCATTTATGCTGGAAACCATAGCTAGGAGGGCAGCTAGCACTATCTACTGAAAGCAAATGGAAACATTAAATGTGGATGGTTATCCCAAATCTAATTAGAATTAGCAGATTGGTGGCCAATGCAGCTAATGCAATACTTATCTATACTACTCCATTACATAGCAATGGAACATCAAGAGAATATCCACTTCCTATATACGAACCATCCATGGTTTTTTTTTAAGGAATTAATCGATGAATTTAAACACTGATTATTTTATATTAGAAGGAAAAACAATTTGTTAACAAAACAAAACAAATGAAATAAAATTATACGAACTATATACTCCAACAAAAAGGAATTAATCGATGAATTTAAACACTGATTATTTTATATTAGATGGAAAAACAATTTGTTAACAAAACAAAACAAATGAAATAAAATTATACGAACTATATATTTTTTTGAAATTATTGCATAACTTTGATAATTTTCAATATACTTGATTTATTATTAATTAAAACTCACATTGACTTAAGTATTACCCCAATAATCTATATTTGCCCTCCTATAAAGATAACTCAGGTGGTAAAAGCTGGATGACATATTGATTGAAGACTATTGATTGGGGAGAGAAAGATTCATGAATCAATTACTAAAGAATGTAATTTATCTTTTCGATATAAAAAAATGTTACTCCCTCCGTTCCAAAATGTAAGTTGTTTTAGAATTTGTATTATATTTTAAAATATAAGTTGTTTTGCAAACCAATGCATTTTTTCTCTCTTTCTTCCTTATATACCCTCATTTAATATTATATCTCTTAATTATCACCTTCAATTTTCACCTATCACAACTCTCACTATTCACTTAACCAATAATAACATTTCTCTCTTCTTAATATAAACAACTTTAAATAGGGGTATTTCAATCAAAATATTTATCAATTAATGAACTCTTAAACAATGTGCACAACCTAAAACAACCTATATTTTGGAACGGAGGGAGAATGAGGAAATTCTGAGTCTTGCGGCATCTTTTGCTTATAATTAATTTTACCAATTTTTCACTTATATATCCAAAGTCTGTTTGGTCTGTTGATATTCTTTTTAGTTGATTCTCTTATTTGCTTAAATATTTTCCCTCTAGTTTTCTAATGCATTTTCATTTTACCGCAAAAAATATTACCTGAATAAAATATCATGTGTGTGCGTGTGCTCATTCACATCAGTAAAATTCATTCATAAAATTTAACTACAGAAAAAATCTAGAATTATAATTAAGATTTTAACCATTTACTTATATATAAAAAATCAGATGTTGAAAATGAACTTTTGTATATATTCACATGTAACTAAAAAAAATTCAATTGATTTTGATATTTTTTAAAAATAGAACTTACTCAATAAAACAAAAAATATATATTGGCTTTTGAATCCCTTATTTTTTTTGTTACAATGAGAGGCCTAGCCCCTTTTGAATCCCTTATTAGATCACTTAATTACACCTAGTTTGGAAGGCTAAGAAATATCGAGATAAAGGAAATCAAACAAAATTAAGGAGTTGTGCATGTTTGGTTAATGCATGGATACAAAGCCTCATATATGATCATTTATTTATGGGGAGAAGTTTTAAAGTTTAGTTTAAAGGTGCTTACTATCGTACCTTAATTTAAATGAGGGTATGGTACCTTAAATGATGTAAAACCTATTTATCTCCAAAAAAATTAACTTCTAAAAGCCTCTAGCACCATCATTCATGAGCATTTTAGTAGATTATCTCATTATCTTGTCGTTCGCCAGACACCAATTTCCATATCTCACTCTTATTATGGTAACTCTCTTGTTCTTACATCGCATACATTTCCACTTCCACCACTAAATTCAGACTTAAAAAAAGCTGCAACAACCAACATGATGCCTAAGATTCCAACAAAAGTCAAAAGATATAATCTCCTTTCTTTCTTTGCCTTTCAATTTCACATTTTCTTCTAGTCGGGGTACCGTACCCAAAAATATTTCAGGGTACCACAGAATTTGCCTAGTTTAAAAATTAACTTAATTACTTTAAATTGTGTGCCCAACTCCATCGTGAAGCTATATAAAGTTCTATAAACACTAATATTGCCACATACTCTAGTTGTTTTCTTCTTATTGCTTCTTCAAGTTCTCCTTCCAACAGCATCTCTCTCGCTGTTGTTTTCTTCTTATTGCTTCTTCAAGTTCTCCTTCAGCAAAGCTCCCACACTGCTTCAAAAGGGGAACCCCATGGCAAAATATTATCTTCTGCTCATCACCTTGGTTCTTGTTGTTGTAGGTAAGTCTCTTGTTTATTATTGTGAAGCAACTACAGATGATTTGAACTCTCTCTAATGTTTCCTTCATTGTATTTATTTGTATTTTGTGTGGTTTTTATGTTTTGGATCACAGGGCAAGTACACGTGGAAGGAAAAATATGTCAAACCCCTTTGGGTGCATGTGGTCCTGCAAGAGATTGTGATCGGAGGTGTAAAGCCCTACACAGTAATGGACAAGGGTCTTGTGACTTCGGTATGTGCTTCTGTTATTACATTTGTGGACAAAGACCAGTACCTCCTAAAATGTGCAATATAATGCTGGTCTTGGAGTTTGCAGCTCCCCTGTGCAGTGATAGTGATGAACTCACAGAAATGCTACTGGTTTATTGAAGAAAACAGAGACTCAATCCTCAAGTACTGAGGTTGAATTCTCAGGAATTACACAGAAGAATCAAGAACACTAACAAGAACCCTAGCCTCTGGAATTCGAGATCCAGAATCTCCCAAATCCTAACCAACTGAATAACTACCTGTAACTTCCCCCTTTCCCTTATTTATACTACTCAGTAGTTCTAACAGAATCACAACTATTAACAGAATTAGCCAGTTGTACTCTAACAGAAACAACTAACCATGCCAGCTGCTTATTAACAGATCAACTAACAATAACAGTCACACTAAGTTGTGACTTTCCTCTTGTTTCTTCTCTCATACACCTTCTTAATTGAAGGTCTATGCTCATCAATACCCCCCCTAAAAGTTTCACCTTGTCCTCAAGGGGAAAATCAGGAAAAGCTTCATGGAGCTGGGCAGCAGATTCCCAACTGTTCTCACAAGCAGGTAAAGAGTGCCACTGAATTAGCACCTCAATCTGGCCCATTGTGGTTTCCCTAACAGCCAGCACTGATTCAGGTTCCACCAAGAGCTCATGATCTTCATTCAAGGCTGCTGGGAGAGGTTGAGGCTGAAATTTAGTCCCCACAGCCTTCTTGAGGAGAGAGACATGAAAGACAGGATGCACTCTACTGTGAGCTGGTAGCTCAAGTCGATAAGCCACAGCCCCAATCTTTGCTACAATAGGATAGGGTCCATAATACCTAGGACTCAATTTTTCATTCATTTTCTTGGCCAAAGACCTCCTTCTATAAGGTTGTAACTTGAGAAAAACCTCATCACCAATTTGATAATCCACATCCCTCCTCTTCTTATTTGCATATGTCCTCATCATGTCCTGAGATTTTAAAAGATTAGCTCTCAGATCTGATAGCAATTCATCCCTCCCCACCTGCAAATCATTGACTGCAGCTATCTTGGAAGGAATTGTAGTCCCTTGAAGAAGCACAGGTGGTTCCCTACCATAAAGAGCTTGAAAAGGAGACATTTTGGCAGATCGGTTGTAATTGCTGTTGAACCAAAACTCTGCCCAAGGAAGACAAGTAACCCATTTCCTTGGCCTGGATCCAGTAAGGCATCTCAGATAAACTTCAAGGCATCTATTGACCACCTCAGTCTGGCCATCAGTTTGAGGATGGTAGGCTGAGCTAAACTTAAGTTGTGTGCCTGACACTCGGAACAGTTCCTTCCAAAAACTACTGAGAAATAAAGAGTCTCGATCTGAGACTATGGTTGTTGGGAACCCATGAAGTCTCACTACCTCATGAAGAAATAAAGCTGCCACTTCAGGAGCTGTAAAAGGGTGCCTTAAGGGAATAAAATGAGCATATTTTGTCAGCCTATCCACCACCACTAAGATTGTATCCTTGCCACTAGATTTAGGCAAACCACCAATAAAGTCCATGGACACATCTGTCCAAACCTGAGTAGGCACAGGTAATGGCTGAAGCAGCCCTGCAGGGGAGAGATTGTCAAATTTGTTTCTTTGACATGTGTCACATTCTGCCACAAAATCTCTTATGTCACTCTTCATCCCTTCCCAATACACCACTGCAGCCAACCTTCTATAGGTTCTAAAGAACCCTGAGTGTCCTCCCAACAAAGAAGCATGAAACTCTTTGCAAAGAATTGGAATCCTAGAAGATTGCTTGGACAGAACCAACTTTCCTTTATAAAACAACCTGTGATCCTTCAAAGTATACCCTTTATGAGCCTCAGGATCCACAATCAGATCTTGTACAATGGCCTGTAGCTTGGGATCTTGCAACATCTCAGTGTGCCACTCCTCAAGAACTGACAATGCACAATATGAGCTTCTCCTGGACATGGCATCAGCAGCTGAATTGTCCTTCCCAGGCTTATATTGTATCTCAAAGTCATAACCTGAGAGTTTGGAAATCCATTTGAACTGCCCCTCTCCCACAACTTGTTGCTCAGTAAGGAACTTCAAACTCTTTTGATCTGTTCTAATTATGAAATGCCTTCCTAAGAGATAATGCCGCCACCTTTGGACAGCTCTGACCACTGCCATTAACTCTCTTTCATAAACTGATTTAGCTTGACTTCTATCTGAGAGTGTAGCACTCCAGAAAGCCAGAGGCTTCCCTTCCTGAGTCAAAACTGCTCCTAGACCAGTACCTGAAGCATCTGTTTCCAGAACAAAGACCTTGGAAAAATCTGGAACAGCCAAAGTAGGTATCTCTGTCAAAGTGTGCTTAAGAGCTTCAAAAGCCTGTTGGGGACTAGGTCCCCACTGAAAACTATCTTTTTTCAGTAGCTGTGTCAAAGGCCTAGCTATCTTGCCATAATCCTTGACAAACCTTCTATAGTATCCAGTAAGACCTAGAAATCCCCTTAAGCTCTTCAAGTCTTTAGGGACTGGCCACAACCACATAGCTTCCAATTTCTTTGGATCAGCTGCCACAGTTCCAGCAGATAACACATGTCCTAGATATTCAATCTGGCCCCTTCCAAACACACTCTTCTTACCATTGATTTTAAGATCATGTTGGTCCATCAATTGCAGAACTTGTGTCAAGTGAACAACATGTTCCTCCATGGTCAAACTGTAAATCAAAATATCATCAAAAAAAAACTAGAGCACACTTTCTCAAAACTGGTCTCAGCACCTCATTCATCAGAGACTGAAAAGTGGAAGGAGCATTGGTGAGGCCAAAGGGCATCACCAAAAACTCATAGTGGCCCTCATGGGTCCTGAATGCTGTCTTTTCCACATCCTCTGCCTTCATCATAATTTGATGATATCCTGATTTCAGATCAATTTTGGAAAACACTCTAGCTGGACCAATCTCATCTAAGAGTTCATCAATGACTGGAATAGGAAATTTATTAGGGACTGTGATTTTGTTCAAAGCCCTATAGTCTACACAAAATCTCCAGCTACCATCTTTCTTCCTAACCAAAATCACTGGACTGGAATATGGACTAATACTAGGTCTAATGATTCCAGCATTGAGCATTTCAGCCACTAACTTTTCTATTTCATTTTTTTTGGTAATGGGGATACCTGTAAGGCCGAATGTTGGGAATGGATGCACCTTCTTTCAGATGAATGGCATGGTCATGTCTTCTCTGAGGGGGCAATTCAGTAGGTGCTGCAAACAGTGCTGGAAAATCTGACAAAACTGCCTTCAACAACTCTGGAGTTTCCTCTGCTTTAGCCACCTCTTTTTCTAACATTTGATATTGAAGCACATATCCCTCTCCCTGCTGTTGAATGGCTTTAACCAATGCATTCATGGAAGCTCTCTTCTTCAGCAATTCAGGCTCCCCTTTGAGGACTACCTTTTTATTTCCCAGTTTGAACTTCAAGGTCAGCTCTTCAAAATTGGCTTTGATGTCCCCCAATCCTGCTAGCCATTCTAGACCAAGCACAACATCCACTCCTCTTAATCCAAACAAAAAGAAATATTGAGTTACCACAAATCCTTGAATCTGCACACTGAGATTCTTACACACCCCCTTGCTTTTCACTACATGTCCATCCCCTACTTCCACTGTGTAAGCTGGAGTTTCTGTAATCTGTAACTCCATTTCTCTTGCCAAGGACTGAGAAATGAAATTATGTGTTGCTCCACAATCTACCAGCACCACTATGGCAGTTCCTTTCAATTTTCCCCAAACCTTGAGAGATTTCCTTGAAGAAATTCCCTGTATACTGTTTAGTGACAAGTGCTTTAACTCCATAGCTTCCTCAATTTCTTCAGTGAGAGGCTCTAGTGTCTCAATCTCTTCTTCCTCACCATCATCCCTCAGCAACATTACCCTGAATTGCTTATTCTTACAGATATGGTTTGGTCCAAACTTTTCATCACATCTGAAACACTCCCCCTTTCTCAACTTTTCCTTCATCTCTTCCCCAGTGAGTTTTCTGTAAATTCCTCCCCTGGCTGGCTTACCTCCTACTCTCTCATTAACACTACCACTAGATGATTGCACTGTGCCCTGAGTTACACTACCACTACCACTTTTCTGTCCAGTATCAATTTGCACAGATTTCTGAAAAGTTGTGGATCTAAAAGGTGGTTTGAAAGAGGAATTATACCTGCTAGTACTGCCAATTCCAGCCTTGCTCACAGCCAGGTTCTTCTGTTCCACCATCAAGGCTTTCTTGACCATGATTGTTAGGGATTTGGGCTCATAGAGCTTGATTTCTGCTGCAATTTCCTCCTTGAGTCCATTAACAAAAATATCCATGTAATGCTCTTCATCAATTCCCTTGAGCATTCCTGCAAATCTCTCAAATTGTCCTACAAACTCTTCAACACTACCTTCTTGCTTCAAGGCCAGCAAAGCCGCAAATGGACTAGAATTCGAGGTGAGTTGAAATCGTTCCAGCATGGCTTCCTTGAACTTGGTCCAAGTAGTCACCTGGTTGCAGGTTTCCCACCATTGGTACCAGCTCAATGCCTTTCCATCCAAGGCCACCATAATCGCTTGTACCTTCTCTTCCTCAGTCGCTCCCTTCAGTCGGAAGTAGCGTTCCAATTTCTGAATCCAACTGTACGCATCTTCTTCACCCTGGAAAACTGGAATGTCAAGCTTCCTCCAACGCTCTGTTTGTGCATTTGCAGTGCGCTGAAGATTCTCTCGCGCATCAGCTTCGTCTCTTACGCTTCCCGGTTGTCCTCCGTTCACGGTGCGCTCCTCCTCCATTCGTCGGCGTTCTTGCTCGCCGTCGCTGTCGCCGTGCTCGCCGGCTCGCCGGCGCGTCATCGTCTCGACAATCGCTTCCAGATTGCGAAACCTCTGCTCCACGCGTTCATGCTCGATCGCACGCTCTCTCCGTTCTTCGTCGCGAATCCTCCTGTCTTCTTCGCGATTCCTGCGTTCTTCCTCGCGATCGCGATTCAGAACCTCAATGAATCTCTCAATCGCTTCCACTCTGGCTTCCATTCTGCTCGCTACCATAGACAAATCGATACCACAGCTCCTGGATGGAGCTCTGATACCAATTGATGAACTCACAGAAATGCTACTGGTTTATTGAAGAAAACAGAGACTCAATCCTCAAGTACTGAGGTTGAATTCTCAGGAATTACACAGAAGAATCAAGAACACTAACAAGAACCCTAGCCTCTGGAATTCGAGATCCAGAATCTCCCAAATCCTAACCAACTGAATAACTACTTGTAACTTCCCCCTTTCCCTTATTTATACTACTCAGTAGTTCTAACAGAATCACAACTATTAACAGAATTAGCCAGCTGTACTCTAACAGAAACAACTAACCATGCCAGCTGCTTATTAACAGATCAACTAACAATAACAGTCACACTAAGTTGTGACTTTCCTCTTGTTTCTTCTCTCATACACCTTCTTAATTGAAGGTCTATGCTCATCAGATAGTTCTTGCAATTCAAACTGTGCTCGCACCTACAATCAGGGTAGAGGATTTTGCAACAAAGTTGGTCAAGTTATGAACTTATGCACTTGTCAATATCGATGTGGAGTGTAGCCTGAGTTTTATGGCACATCGTCCAAATAATGTGCATTTTCCCGCGTTTGTTCTGCTAATGGATGCACTGTGTTGTTTCTTTCTAGAACTACCTAGTTTCTTTCTTTTGCTCTTTTAGTCTATTTAGTGTTTTTATTTCTGTTTGCTTGTATTTGCTGTGGGGGGACCTGACTTTTTAACCCCTTTGTTGTTTGTATTTTCTCTTCTATGCAATATATATATGTTCAGTTTTCTAAAAAAATATATATTCGTCCAATTTCTTCGTAGCAGTGATCCAACTCTAAAATAAATATATCTACTTCTACGAATATGGTACAACTCCTCTCTATCCATGCGTTTTCCTCCGCCTGAGAATTTCCAATTGCAGGACTGGTTGCTTGGCATCAGGGACGGAGGGAGTGGGGTGACTGCCTCATGCTCCGGTCACCCCCAAGTTGGAAAATTTTCTAACTAGTACTTAGTGAAAAAATATTTTTTTGCACCCCTCAATTTTAGTTTATCCAATAGCTGAAGTAGAGAATACATTTCCATGGCATAAATTCCTAATGGCTGATGCATGATTGATAAGTTCTAAATTTATAGTCTAACCACTTTTGCTAGTCACACTTATAAATTGCAGTTAATGTGGTGATCGATTAATTGGTGTGTTTCAGTGTTTAGGTACTGCTTGTGCCTTCTCCACTCTGATGTACTCAAAAGAAATTGAAGTAATGTGGTGCTAAATATACTAAAACTGAACTATGATTTTCTACATGATAATGAGAAAAAAATATTCTTTGAAATAGCTTCTTTCTCTGCGATTTCCTGCTATGAACTTACTGTGGACTACTTTTTCTACTACCTTTTGAGAGGGTATACCCAACTAATGTCTTTTTGTCAAGTCTCATTTTTTGTTCTTGTCAAAATCTTTATGAGCTGGATAGTATTTTTTGTACTCAAACTAATTATATATTTCTCATGCTTATAAAAAATTGCTAGTTATATATGATTTTTTTGCGCATGCTTTGTGAGAAAAATTAAAATTCTCTTATAAATTACATTCCTTTAAATCTTCGTCACCCCCTTATAAAATTCCTGCCTTCGCCCCTGCTTGGCATCATGATTCATGAAGTTGGATGATGAGTGGCTGTTAGACCAAATAATGTCCATGCAAGCTAGTTTTTGAACAATGCAGCGTGCACTGTCCTTTATTTCAATTATTTTTTTAAGAAACGTGTCTTAAAAAATGTTCAAAGACTTGTGGATGAAAGTGATGTGCAACTTTTATTTTCTAGGGTAAATTGTCACTTTGGTCCTTAATTAAAAGTGTCAACCGACTTCACATTCGTCCCTGAATGAATTTTATCCATCTCGCGGTCCCCTAAAATGTTTTTTTATGCTAAGAACTCAAAAGTAAAACATAATAGAAGTTCTAATTATAAATGAAAATTCAGGTTCAATACATAGTAGAGAAAAAATATCAAATTCTAACACAACCATTAATTCCCCCCCCCTTTTTTCTCTGCTGCCGTCAATATATATCTATATCTCCCAAAACCTATGTCTCGAATTTCAATCCTCTTTTCTTAGCCTACTTTCCTAATGTAACAAAAAAAGAATCCTCTTTTCTTAGCCAATCACGTTCCTCTTTTAATCAATCATGCCGCACTTATAAAAAAAGACAAAAACCACTAACTTTACTTTTGCCACGTGTCGCCTCGCGGGTGGGCATTGCTTTAAGGTTGAAATCTAGCGTTTCGCGAACCATGCCTTATAGTGGACCTCCAGCGTGATTAAGCCACGTGGCATGGACAGAAGCAGCAACCGTCATATTCCTGTGCTGCATGGTAATTACCGTGGACCATCAGCACCGGATTAGCTCCATTTTCCCTGTTTTCTCTTTTCTTTTAATTCCGAAAATCCTAAATAAAATAAAATAAAAATACCAAAATAAATCAAAATAAAGTACTAGAAAGATTATAATTTAAAATAAAATAAAATAAAGTAAATAAAATAACTTAAATTTAAATAAAAATAATAAAATGCATGAAATAATCCTAAATAATATATTAAAATGCATGGAAATAAACTAGAAAAATAACTCAAACACACGGGTCATAAAGTAACCAACATAATCACTTGGACTTGTTAGTTTACTCATATACAAAGAGTGCTTGAGTAGTTCTATGAAAGTTTTCTAACAACTAGTGATCTATATAATACAAATATGAAATATGCCACTTTCTTCCACAGTTTAAAAGTAAGATGAGAAGAACTATTGATTCTTTTTTTAATAAGAGAGATACGAATAATTATTCTTTCACACCTAAAAAATGAGGTAGAAAGAGGAAAGAGATAGGAAAAAAAGAAAAAGTAAGAGAGAGAAAATGATAGATAATAAGAGAAGAAAGATATAAATAAAAATATGTGGAAATAAAGTAGAGAAAAAATGAGGTGTGAGTATATCATTATTGAGAGAGATGCAGAGCAAGGAAGGAATAGGATTCACTATCCCCTCTTGCATGATACAGAGCAAGGAAGGAATAGGACCTCTAGAATATAATGATATGTTTGTAAACCCACCCACATAAAAGATGTCGTTGTTGGTTTTTTTTAGATAAGCAAAATTTGTATTGATAAAGAAGTACAAGGGGTACTTCAACCCAATACAAGAAAGTTAAAAACAAAGCAAAAACAAAGCAAAGTACAAAACAGAATTAAAACTAAAAACACAATGCACCAAGCACGACAGCAGCTACCCAAAGGTTCCCCTCTTAAGAAACCACCAATCAATCAAAGCAAGAAAGGTGATACCCAGCCACAAAGACAAGGAGCAAATGAACCAACATCATCACATGCCCAACATAGTGCAGCACGGTATACAACAAATAGCCAAATACTATCAAATGGAACAACAGCTACAGCCCACCACATTGCATAAAAAACAGCACAACAATTAAGAGGAAGTCACGCACATGAGATGATTTGAATGCCACTCAAACAGAGAATAACCAAACCCCCTAAAATTCGCCTTGTTCCAATGCCATGCCCGCCATTTCACCAATTCCAACGCACTAGCCCAGCAAGTTTGCTCATTCCTGAACACAATCCCATTCCTAATCAACCAAATAGTCCAAACCATTGCATACCATACTGATAACATACCCAACTGATGTTGCTCATTCCATCCGAAATGGAATTGCAGAAAATGTTCCTTCATGCTCCCCGGAAGCACTGTTTGGTAACCAATCCAATGATAACAGTCCTGCCACAATTTCGACGCCAAGGGACAGGTAAGAAACAAATGGGAAACCGACTCAACCTGCGACGAACAGAACTTGCACAGCTCCGCCCCGTTTGGCAGCATGATACCACGCCTGAGCAAATTCTCCATAGAAGGAACACGATCAAGCACACAACGCCAAGTGAATGCCTTAACATTTGAAGGAGCAAAAGAGCTCCAAATGAATTTGAACACACGTTCTGGTGGGCCAACCGCTGGTTCCTGCAAAAAGACATAAGCAGAGTTCACAGAATAAAAACCATCCGAAGAAGGTCTCCAAGTCCACTTGTCGCAAGCTCCCTCACGAAGTGTAGCATTATCAACAGCATACAACATATCATCCAACAAACGCTGCTCGCACCCTCCCAAAGGACGGCGCCAAGGAAGCGTCCACTGCCAAATACCGTGAGACCACGTCCCACAATCAGAAATCAATGCACGCTTGGCCATGGACAAATTATACAGCCTGTTGTTGGTGCCTTGGTCATGTAAGTGCATTTTATTTTCCTTGTTTTTTTGCTATTTTCAGCATATTCCTTTCAGACTATGTCACAAAAACTATGTCATGGTGCATACTAAGTGACTGAAATTTTGCCCTTGGAAGCAAATGTATAAAGACAATAATGTTGAAGAATCAGATACACTAGTTCCATTCCTTCAACCTGGTCATATTTGACAGAATATTTGTATGGAGGGAAAGCATCACATAAACCATGACACATGTAGGTTTAATACAACAACAGAAACAAAGTGAGATTAGTGAAATAAAAATTATATATATCAATAGCTTATAAAAACCAACTTATAAACTTTGGATACCAACTATGTATTATCAACTTAAAAGAAGCTGGACTATTGTCATCAAAATTTCAATCAAGCTTTATTTGTTTAATCCTGTTTTATGTTCCCTATTACAGGCTCTGCAGGTCTCAGTTTCCTTCAATTTTGCAATTTGAATAGCTTTAGAACTAAAATCATCTTAGGCTTCTCTATTTTAATGGGCTTCTCTATACCACAATACTTCAACAAGTACACATCGTTCAATGGCTATGGTCTTGTGCACACTCGTGTAAGATGAGTACACAACTTTTGTCATTCTTTCTCTCCTTTAATTTAATTTTGAACTGATAGTTTAAGGTTTTAGTAAAATTTATCTTAACAATAATTTTACATTTTTACAGTTAAATGATACTATCAATGTCCCCTTTTCGTCTCAAGCATTTATTGCTGGTACGGTGGCAATGCTCTTGGACGTTACATTGAAAAAAGACAACCAAACGTCTAAAGACTGAGGAACGCAAGGGACAAATTCCGTTTAAGGTTTTAGACAAACGTCCTGTGCACACTCGTGCAAGATGGGTACACAACTTTTGTCATTCTTTCTCTCCTTTAATTTAATTTTGAACTGATAGTTTAAGGTTTTAGTAAAATTAATCTTAACAATAATTTTACCTTTTTACAGTTCAATGATACTATCAATGTCCCCTTTTCGTCTCAAGCATTTGTTGCCGGTACAGTGGCAGTGCTCTTGGACGTTACATTGAAAAAAGACAACTAAACGTCTAAAGACAGAGGGATGTCGTGGTGGGACAAATTCCGTTTAAGGTTTTAGACAAACGTCCTGTGCACACTCGCGCAAGATGGGTACGCAACTTTTGTCATTCTTTCTCTCCTTTAATTTAATTTTGAACTAATAGTTTAAGGTTTTAGTAAAATTAATCCATAACAATAATTTTTCCTTTTTATAGTTCAATGATACTATCAATGTCCCCTTTTCGTCTCAAGCATGTGTTGACGGTAGGGTGGTAGTGCTCTTGGACGTTACATTGAAAAAAGACAACCAAACGTCTAAAGACAGAGGGATGCCGTGGTGGGACAAATTCCGTTTAAGGTTTTAGACAAACGTCCTGTGCACACTCGTGCAAGATGGGTACGCAAATTTTGTCATTCTTTCTCTCCTTTAATTTAATTTTGAACTGATAGTTTAAGGTTTTAGTAAAATTAATCTTAACAATAATTTTACCTTTTTACAGTTCAATGATACTATCAATGTCCCCTTTTCGTCTCAAGCATTTATTGCTGGTACGGTGGCAATGCTCTTGGACGTTACATTGAAAAAAGACAACCAAACGTCTAAAGACCGAGGGACGCGTGGTGGGACAAATTCCGTTTAAGGTTTTAGACAAACGTCCTGTGCACACTCGTGCAAATGGGTACACAACTTTTATCATTCTTTCTCTCCTTTAATTTAATTTTGAACTGATAGTTTAAGGTTTTAGTAAAATTAATCTTAACAATAATTTTACCTTTTTACAGTTTAATGATACTATCAATGTCCCCTTTTCGTCTCAAGCATTTGTTGCCGGTACGGTGGCAGTGCTCTTGGAGGTTACATTGAAAAAAGACAACCAAACGTCTAAAGACATAGGGATACCGTGGTGGGACAAATTTTGTTTAAGGTTTTAGACAAACGTCCTGTGCACACTCGTGCAAGATGGGTACGCAACTTTTTTCATTCTTTCTCACCTTTAATTTAATTTTGAACTGATAGTTTAAGGTTTTAGTAAAATTAATCCTTAACAATAATTTTACCTTTTTATAGTTCAATGATACTATGAATGTCCCCTTTTCGTCTCAAGCATTTGTTGCCGGTACGGGGCAGTGCTCTTGGACGTTACATTGAAAAAAGACAACCAAACGTCTAAAGACAGAGGGATGCCGTGGTGGGACAAATTCCGCTTAAGGTTTTAGACAAACGTCCTGTGCACATTCGTGCAAGATGGGTACGCAACTTTTGTCATTCTTTCTCTCCTTTAATTTAATTTTGAACTGATAGTTTAAGGTTTTAGTAAAATTAATCCTTAACAATAATTTAACCTTTTTACAGTTCAATGATACTATCAATGTCCCATTTTCGTCTCAAGCATTTGTTGCTGGTACGGTGGCAGTGCTCTTGGACGTTACATTGAAAAAAGACAACCAAACGTCTAAAGACAGAGGGATGTCGTGGTGGGACAAATTCTGTTTATTCAAGACCGATACAAGGAGCGGAGAATTTTACTCACTATTTTTCAATTTAAACAAAATTTTCCCTTCAGTGTGAGCTAGTGATAAACTCACAATAATTGTAAGATCTGGATAGCTTATATGATTACTCTTCAATATAGTTCATTTGCTTATAAATATTAAGTTTTTTTAGGAAGCACATTTATCATCACATAATTAACACCTCGACCTTAAATGAAAGACTTCATTTATGGATTCCTATATACAACCTAAGATGATGTGTAAAGTAAGTCCAGTCTCTACAATGCCATAACTCATGAATGGTTATTGTCAATATAGTTAGGTACATAAGTTTTTTTTTAGCAAATTGAATTAAAGGAAGCACTAGGAGTGCTTCAATCCATGTACAAAGAGGAAAAAAACAGAACAAGGAAAAACAGAAAAACAGACAGCTGGGATGGTTTTTCCTTTTTTTTGAGGGGCTGTAACTAGACTTGTTAGTTATAGAAGTGAAGAGTCCTTCACCAAAAAGTGTCATAACCAAAGGCATCTTATAATTATTTTAGATTAATTATCCATTTCC
This sequence comes from Lotus japonicus, assembly GCF_012489685.1. NCBI lineage: Eukaryota > Viridiplantae > Streptophyta > Magnoliopsida > Fabales > Fabaceae > Lotus > Lotus japonicus. The sequence continues at coordinate 54,206,873 of NC_080046.1, forward strand.
AGGAATGTGTATTCCTAACCAAAGGTATCTTATAATGGTCACTTTGGTCCTCAAAAGTGTCCACCGACTTCACATTCGTCCCTGAATGCATTTTATTCATCCTGCGGTCCCCCAAAGTGTCAAACGTCCGTCACTTTAATCCTTCCGTTAAAAAAAGTATAAAGGACGTTAACAAATTTTTTTTTTTTTACCTACGTGAAAATCATTTAAATTTAAAAAAATTAACTAAAAAATTGATTAAATAAAAAACTCAATTAAAAGTTAAAAACACAAAATTGTAATCTCCTCTTCTCATCTTCTTCTTCTTACTTCTTCTTTTTTTCTTCATCTTCTTCATCAATTCTTCCATCACCATCAAACCCCATCACAACTCAATATTCTCTTTGTTTACAAGGGATGCTAGTCCCAATTAACCATACAATCCCTTTGACCTTTAGAACCAAGCCTTTGATGTGATTTTGATGCACCATGGGATGCTGGCCCTCCACCAAATCCATGTCGCTTCATCCCACCCTGGAAATAAAAGCTAATTTTAATTGGCTCTCAAGTAACTAAATAAACATAGATCTATAAACATGGTCCTTCTTATAAAAGCTAATTTTAATAAAAGATAATTTTAAAAGCTAATTTTAATTGGTCCTTCTTATGCTTAGTCAGCTTTCAATCTTAAGATTTCCTTATAAAATATAAAAGTCAGCATATTTGATCATAAACACCCCACAATCAGACATATTCTCTAGTTCAGGAAGGTCTTCAACAAATTCTTTTTCCCAAGAGCTTACGTCCATATCTTCTCCAGTCTTGTCCTTCACTTCATCTGCATAATATCTAGCCAACCTCCAGAACTTGCGTATCATTTACTTTCTTTGAGTCAAGATACTGAAATTTCTCATCTTTATTATCGATGTCAGCAAGGCGCCAATGGGCATCTTTATGAATAGGTACGAATATTTTACCACTCAAATTATCCTGCAAGCAGCAACAAAGAAATTTAAGCAAAAATTCACCTGAGCACCCTTTCTGAAGTCCTTAATCTCCACTTCAGGTAGCATATGTTCTAAATTCCTGCCATTGCCATGAGGACCAGGATCCCGTGCTACCGCTATTGCGACTGTCAAGACCCATAGTTGAACTTAATACCTTCAGAAATTATTTGAAAAATATATTAATTAATGATTGAAAACAGGATGTATTGCTGAAGCATTTTCATAATAACAAGGATAAAAATAATGACAATGGTGATGATGATGATGATATATAAATTATAAATAAGTTCACATAGATCAAACTAGACTGAAATTGCATGCTGGCTTCTATATAAGGTTATGCTGAATCTGTTAGGAACGATGGTCAGGTGTCAAAGCCACAAGATAAATTGGCTCATCATGAGGAAGTGGGCCCTAAAGTATGGAAAGTATATTCTAGGAGGGGCAAGAATGGGAATAGTGACTAACCGTCTAACAGAATAGAGAGAGGTTGAGTGATTGTAATATCTCCAGTATATAAGGAGAGTAAGAAAGGTAGAGTGGGTATCCAGAGAATTGCTAGCTGTTAGTATGGATAGGAAGCTAGAGCAGCTTCCTATAGGAGCATTGCTCTGGGCAGAGTATTTGGAACATATTCCTTCTCTGTAATTCCTTTCCAATATCAATAAACAATCACTTCTCAGTATTTTCTCATTCATTTGTTGTGTGTGTGAGTGGGTTCCTAACAGAATCCTAAGGTCATGTGAATAAGTAAAAAAAAAAACTATAATCTAAATCTAATTTCCAGTTAATGAGAAGGGAAGTGTGAAATTGGAGCTTTAAGTTACCGATTAAAATATTGGAATCTCAGATGGCCATTTTGATGAAGAACCTAGTTAACATTATATCCCCGGACACGTTTGTAAATGCTTACGCCATCAGTTAATGTCTAAGTTGACAAAGTATGGGGGGTCTTGGTTTCATATCTGTATTTTTTTTTGTTGGAAGGAGGGACTAAGCCCAAACAAAGAAACTACAACCTAGTAGAGCGCGGGAAAGCCACTTCCGAAACATCACAAAGAAGCAAATTATAACACCTAGGAGGAGGGTAATCCAAGACATGAATGCCTAGATCCAAATCATGAGCTAAGTTGGCCAGCTCGTCAGCAACCTGGTTGGCCTCCCTGCAAATGTGAGCAAACCTCAGGTCCCAATCTCTAGTTTTCCAGCCACTGATCTGCTGCACTAGCCCAGAATACGGATGATACACATTATAACCCTCAGTTATGAGCTTCACAGCCACCCTAGAGTCGCTTTCAATGAGGACTCGACGACAACCCTGCTACCAAGCCAAGGAATAATGGTGAAGATACCCCACAAATTCAGCCCAAAGAACATTGGAAGATTGGAAGATCCTAGGTTCCGGCAAAATCCGGATTTATATTTGTATTTAGATCCCCTAAAGCAGGAGGTTCAATTTGACCATAACTTGAGCAAAAGGTGACGAGGTGTCACATATATGTAAGGGTACAAATAAATTAAAGGAAATTAAAGAAGAAAAACAAGAAGTCATATACCCTTTAAATAATCATTTTCATTAAAGAATATAATATGACACGATATAGTCGATAGGTGACAGATAGTTAACTGAACAGTTACAAGATAGATAACGGCTCACATGAACTGGTTTAGTCTTAGATGCGCGCGCACATAAACAGAGAACTTCCCTTCACGACCCTGTCAAAAAGGAGAAGAACATTATTCCAGCTGGTAAGTACACAGTACATAATGAACGTGCATGATCCAGAAGCAAAGACAATCAACCAACGAAGTCATCAGTGCAAAGTCTGATTCTAGTACATTATCAACAATTTATGAGTAGAATATATGATGTCCAAATTAACATTCTATGGATCAAATACTAAACCGAAGCAGTACTTTTAACTAAGCACCCAAGGCTGTGGCATCTTTGTCACAACAGTTCCCAAGAACACCTCATATCTAGACTAACAGTGAGGAGTATGTAAGTTTTTTTTAATATAAGTTGCAATACCACATTATCCATTTCCAGGGCTGGCTCAAAGGTAAAACCACCCGATCGAACAAGGGCTTTAGGTCTCAAAAAAAAAATTTACTAAGGAAAAAATGCCCTAAAAAACTAAGTATTAATACTAAGGTAGCGTTTGACCCAGCTTTTTTACGTCTTAAAAGTTACTTATAAGTTAAAGTAAAAAATAAGAGCTTTAAAAATAAAATTAAAGCTTTTTGGTAGTTTTCATATTTGTATATTTTAAATGTAACTTTTAACCTAAAAGTTGTTTGAAATCTTGTCTCAATCAGTTGCAATCTCATAGCCCCTAATTCAGAACCACCGTCCCTCATCATCGTTCCACATCTCGTCTCCCCAAGCCGCATTCAAGGTTCCCAACTCGTGCCTCAATACCTCTTTTCCACGCTCTCCCTTTTCCATCTTTCCTCTGTTTCCATCTATGCCACCTCTTGAATTGAATCATTATTTTGGATGCTGATCATGTATAAATTGAATCCTCAGTACCTCTCTTGCAAAATTGACATAGAAATAAATTGAGCTAAGTTTTATCAAATTGACATAGCAACTGATAAGTTGGAATCGTAAATTGACTTAGCAACAAATTAAGTTACAGCACATGAAACTTATTTAAAGTAAAATCTACAGCATTTGGTTTATCAAAAGACTTAACATCTTAAAACATTGGAAATTAAGAAATGAAGAAACTACAAGTAAAGTTTACTCTTTCTTTTTTGTCAATGGTTAATGGTGTTTCATTAAATCAGCAAGGAGCCAAGCTCCAAGAATGTACAGAGAATGGGGCAAAACCCATCAATGCTCTGTGCACCCAAGAAGGTGGTCACGCATGAACAAACAGAGGGAGCAAAATTAAAGCATGGTAGTTGAACAAAAAACCCAGACTTGTAAGATTTACTTGGGCCTATTTGTGATGCATTCAGATTACTGGATATGCAACAAAATGCATTCAGATGTAATTGGATATGCATGTAACATAAAAAGATGTAATTGGATAGCCTCTTGGGCCTACTTGTGATGAACTTGGGCCTTTCAAAAAAAAGTTATATGCACTTGGGGCTCTAGGAAAACATAAGAGTGCTACCAGATTATTGGTTTGCTGTTACAAATTCATGGGTTGTACTTGCAAGCAAGAATACTCTTAATTTCCCTTAGTTCAAATTCAGTTTCGATGTTTCCAACGAGTTATACGTTTAAGTGTAAAGAGTTGCAAACTTGTAATGCTGCCGTCATTTATTTATTTTGGTTACACATTTCTTAAATTTTTCAGTCCACTAAGCCTCAGACTTTTTTAACCTTATCCACTTGCAACCCACTAAAGATTTGGGTTAGGACAGGGCTAACTCACACTTTATTATTTTAATGAGGTTTAATTGCACATTGGACCCTCATTTATACACTTTTCACGATTTTGATCCCACAAAAATTAATTGCATTTTGATACCAAACAAAAGCCTCCGTTTGCAAAAGTAGTTTTCGGTCAAACTCCTTCAAAAACTTAACGGTTTTTAGAAGAAAAATAATTCAAAATCCAGAAATTATCATCAGACATATGGACTAAAAAAAGCGCACACCAAAAACAAAATAAAAGATTGAGAAATCAGATCGGATATACTACTCCCTCCGTCCCTAATTATAAGCTAAAGTTGTAAAAATCACACTTATTAAGAAAGCCTTAATTGATGCATTGGTTTTCAAAAAAAATGTACAACTTTCTATGTTTACCCCTATTTATGATAACACTTTTTCATCATTGTACTACTAATGGTGGTGCTCCACTACCAATAAATGCAAGGGTGAATATGGAAAGAAATATTAACTTTTGCAAGGTTAGCTTATATTTAGTGACACAAAAAAAGTCTCAATGTTAGCTTATAATTAGGGACGGAGGGAGTAATATTTAAAGATAGAGGTTATGATCATAAAGAGATGATAGTTAATGATGAGGTTCTTTCTGTTTACTAGCTTGTTAATTTTTCTGTTTGCTAAACGCGTTTTCAAAACGCATTAGTGTTTAATTGAAAACAATCCATTGTCATTTAATGACAAACATAAGTTATAGTATATTGGTCAACCAGATTTTGGAGAAGATTTCCTAATTACTACTCACTACACCACAAAAAGGATTAAGTAGTGGCTCAAAGGTAGCAGTTTTCAAAAAGCCACTACCTTATCATGTTTTTTTATTTTAATAATTAGTGTGTAAGGGTTAAGGTAGTGGTTAAAAAATCAACCGCAACCTTTAGGTAGGCATGTGTAGTGGGCTAACTAACAAAACATAGATGGTGGGCTTTGGCACCAGGTAAAAAATAAACCGCTACCATAAAATCGCTACCTAAGACTGATATTTTGAAAGAAAAAAAAAACAAGTTGAAGGTTTCTCAAACAGATCGTGTCGCGCCCTAGCTGCTCCACATCTTAGACGTGCACGGTTCTTTTCACTTCCATTCTTCTTCTGCTCCGTACTCCGTCCATTCGCTCCTTGCTGTTGCCGCCGTTGTTGCACGGTTTGTGGTTGCTTCTACCGTGGTTGCTGGAAGCTTGTTTCGATCTCTGCCGTACTTCGCCTTTTGCTGTCATTCGCATTTTGCTGCTGCCGCCATCGTTGTGCCATTCATCGTTGATGTTGTCGTCTTCCATCATCGTTGTGTCATTCATTGTTGCTGCTGCCTTCTTCGCGCCCTAATCCAGGTAATTCTCCTTATTCTTACTCTTTCCACCGTTGTTAGGTTTACTAAATTGTTGCTTCTTCAATCCTTCCCAGCGTCATTATGTTTTTGTGGCCATGTTAGATAATCAAACCTGAAATAGATAGGAAATTTTGGGGTGTGATTTTTTTCTTTGGTTGGCATGTTAGATAATCATTGGCTGTAGGTGTAGGAAAGGAGCCTGGGTCATTTGGGTTGCTTCTATCAGGTGTATTTGGGAATCAAGGAACTCTGGTTTTCAAGGGTGCTTTGTTTGAGCTAGAGTGGGTTCTTGATTTGGTTTAGCATATACTAGGAACAAGAGAGCATCCATATGAACTTACATGATTGTAAGGATCATATTTTGGGTTAATATTTGGCATATTAGCCCACTGTCTTATCACCTCCATCAAAGTCTAGGAGAGTGATGCCAGGGCGTGATGGGTTTGAAGGAAATTCTTTGCAAGAGGCGGATAAGGTTGATGACAATGTTGGTAATTTTAGACAGACAGCTGGTGATAATACAGGCAAAAATGAGTCTGCGCCAATGTCTCTAGATTTTTCTATCTTTAGATTAAAACCTCCAAATAGACCAACAACTAACAGTGCTGACAGATCACATTTAAAAAGAAAGTTAGATCTAGAATTCCAGCATGACTAGTGCATATGATGAGTACTAGGGGTTTGATGCAGCTGTGACTAATTCGGCTTTGCTTCTGTATTATTTCTCATTCGTCTCTCTCAGCATCAAGCTACTATGAATGTGTAATGTCTAATTAAAGGACGAAGTACAGGGACTGCAATTTAGCTTTGTCATTGTTCAGACTTCAGAGACATAAAGTAACTATCATAAGAAAAAGAAAAATTACAGTAACCATATTCTCTGAATCCCTTTGTTCTTAATTCTTGTTCTTCATGTAGAAGAGAACATGTATAAGTCCACGGAAGGCCTTTGAGTGAGGGCATCTTCTTAAGTCTTTGCTATATCTTACGCATAAAAAAGTAATGGTTGAGGAAACTGAATTTTAACATTTATTTTGTTATTGAACATGAAAGAAATTATTCTTTACACTTTTGAGTGTATAATATGTATTTTCTCACAAGGTGCTGATTGCTTTCACTGCCCGTTTCATTTGTTAGTAGGATGGTATATATGCTCCTTGTTTGTGTTGAATAGTATTTTACTTGGTCATTATATAGAGAAATGAGAGGGGAACACAGAGAAATAGTATAACAGAGAATTGAGAGAGAAAGGAATCTAATTGGTTTATCTGATTCTGAATATTAGACTAATTACCCTCAGGTGTATTTCACTTTATAAAGCTGTTGGTTTAGCTTTTGAAATTCTGTTAGAAGCAGTTAATGTTGTTAGTTAGTATGACTGTTGTTAGTATAGACAATTAGTTCTAGCTCCTGTATTTATATATGATTCACTCATGTAATCTTCTTAGAATGAAATATTGGAATCATTATCACTTATTAGATTTCTTTTCTCTGTTTAGTGTGTATTGTTCTTCAATACTGAATTATTCAGTGAAATAGTGCAAGAGTATCTCATATATAGACTAGTTACTAACTTACTAGAACTGTCTAAGCTAGCTGTTACAAATAGTTTTAAAGTGTCACCTTTACTCATTTCATTTCCTCATTGCTAATTCCTTTTTGAACACAAATGTAGAAAATACTAGTGTGTTGATTACCTTTAAGCTGGTTTGATTTGAAGAAGTCAATCTGCATAAGTTAAAGGGTGTTGATTACTTTGTTTTTTACTCTTGAATTTGCAATGACGGCCAAGGATTGGTATCATGGTATCAAATGCTTAAATTATTTCACATGGACACATGTCATGGTTTAAATTTTTGGGTGGAGAATTCATGTTCAGTCTTGGTTTTATATGTTTTCGTGGTGGATTTTCTTCCTTGATATTTTATAAGAACTTTCTGTTACTTATAATATTGTAAGTCTATGGATGATCTTGAGTATAGAAAATTCCTTGCGATCGTGTGATCAAAATATTAGAACTCAGAGTTAAGGTATCCTTGGGCTAAATACGTAGCTTCTTTAGCGGGGAATAAGTTGAGGTTTGATTAAAAAAAAAAAGGACTATACTTGAGGTTTCATTTCTCATTCGGGGAATAAGTTAAATTTTCATCATCCCAATCAACATGATCACAATACCAACAACAACATGATATCTATGAAGTTTTTTTTGTCAAATATCTATGAAGTTTCAGTTCACTATTGCACTTTAATAACAACAACATGTAGGACGTTTTTTCCCTCTTCTGTTGGATGTGTTACTGCCTTTGCTATTATTTTTTCCTGCTGCTACTGTGGCTACTGTATTGCCCTGCCCTTTGTTGGTGTTTCTCTCCCTCTAGGATGCTGGAATGGCTGATGTCCTGTGCTATTTGTTGCTGGTTCTGTTTGCCTTTCTTGCTGCCCAGCTTTTGTTTTTGTTTCCTTTGTTGTTCAATTTCTTGTGTTTATTTTTGGGTGGCATGGACCTCTTGCTACCTGCTGTGTACTCTTTGTTCTGTTTTGTTTACCTATTCAATAATATCTTCCAGTTTCATGGCTTAGCGGTGTTTATGTCATAGCCCTCTTTGCTCGTGCTTTGATAATGTTGTAATTGTATTATCACATGCATGTTGACTTGTTTGGATTCTTGTTTTATTGATGCAGGTTTATGGAGATAGTGAAGTCTTTTGAATTTTGATGAGCAAGCTATTGGAGAATTTAGTGGTCTTTTTTTTTATGGTCTTTTTTTTTTATCGTACTTACTCTTTCATGATTATATGTGTAGGCGTATACACTTAATATGTATGTTTATTTTAGCCTATTTTGTTTGGCAACCTTAAAAAATGAACTATGTCATGTTTTAATTGTATTTCATTCTAGCAAATATTATTACATGATAATCAAGATAATTGGGAACTATGTAAATTTTGGTTTGGAAAAATATTTAGCATGTTTCTTTAGCAAGCAATGCAAGATGCCTACAGAGTACATTTAAAAAAAAATAACCCAGTGGTTTGGAACTGCTGCCTTTGTTGTTAATATTTAAACAAAGACAGCGGTTACAACCGCTACTAATTATATCCAAAGGCAGCGGTTAAAACTGCTACGTTTGAAGTTCGCATGGTGTCATTTGTTGAGTATAGGTAGCGGTTCCTTTGAAAACAACCGCTGCCTTTATTGTTTAAAGGTAGCGGTTATGAACCGCTACTGTTGCACTTGCTCAATGGCTACGCCTTGCTTTTCTGCGGTTATAACCACTACCATTGCTATATTTCAACCGCTACCTTATCTATTTTTTGTACTAGTGACTGCTAATAATAAAGAAAGAAACTCATGTCTCATGTCTCTTTCCATATCACCATGTTCTCCCTTCAAAGAAAGAGTCTTTGTCTTACGATCGAGGGCGATATAGAGGTCACATATTTATATGAATTTAAACATAAACACTCCTCTCACATCATGGATAACAAATATAAAACAATTATATCCTTAACACTAGCTTCTAATGAGTGGACTATGTCGTCTCATTTGTGCCATCTCTCCTAATTTTCAACCATTCAAATCAAACACGTACCCCTGTCCGTACAGTTCTGACTATTGCATGCATTTGCACCTTGGTTGACAGGGTAAACTGGTAAAGGCATAAACAATTTTTTTTTTTTACAAAAGGCATAAACAAATTAAAACAAATGGTGGGTTTAATATTGTTTTAATTATTTGTATACATTTGACTATTTGAGGTTGAGTTTAATGGATATGCACTGACAGTGTAAAATAGTTTTACACAGTCATCCAATCAAAGCATGCCACATAGGAGAGATAATTACATTTGACTTTAATTTTAATTAAAAGAATAAGATATTTTCTGATTTGACGGAATTCAATTGGATGTCTGTGTAAAACTATTTTACACTGTCAGTGCATATCCATTAAACTCTTTGAGGTTTATTTACTATATATAGACCCAAAAAAGTCAGATCCATAATATAGAATGATTGAGTAAGTCAATTAGGGAAAGAATAATAAGAAAGTATTGAACAGTTTATAACAAAGTGTTTGATCTATACACTTAATGTTTTAAAATTTTAGATAAAAAATATAGTATCTAATTCACTTGTGATTTAATTTGATACGGAGATCTCTCAAATAGTCAAATTTTTATGCCTCTTGCGGCCAAATTAAACACAAGTGACATATTGCAAATAACACATTCTAAAATATTAGTTTTTATAATAAGTAAAAATATATAGCTCATAGATGTAACAATTTTTAACATGATTCACCATATCATTGTCATATGTTTGAATAAATATAAAGGGACCAAAGTTAAATATCTACACATATAACCTAGTCTTCTATATTAATTGTTTGGTTTTCTGACTAATTAAGGATATTGTTTTTTATACTCCCTCCGGTCCTATTTATAAGCATGAAAGAGAAGAAAAATCTTGGTCCTTTTTATAAGAACCAAATGAAAGAGTTTCTGACTAAACGCGTTTCATCTGCAATTTGCAGCAGCTGTTTGGGACCACATTGGAAATGGCAGCATTGTTGTTTCCTTCATTGGGCTTTCGTATAAATAGTGACCTGCAAGATGGACAGAAGCTATGGATTTCAGAAGCCTTGGAGAGATGAGAACTGTGCAGTGGTGGTGCTCCAACTTTCAGTGCACGAAGCTCCTCCAATTCCTTCTTCAACCTCAGGTTCTCATTGGTTAGCTTTTCATGGATTTTCTTGAAGAACTCACAATTCACCTCGGTTTGTTTCAGCTTGGTCCTGGAAAGTCAATGTATGAATGTAACATCGTTGATAAGTATAGTCAAGTACTCAAGTCAACACAAAAAATTAAAGAAAAAATCAAGCTTCAATTTTCTAAATTCAGATAACATCTTTAGATCAGTTTCTCTTTCGTTCACAGTATTAATGAAGTCATTCGCATGAATTCCTCATAAATTGATGGTTCTTGTTTCAAAATCAATTGTGAGCAATGAACAAATTTTGATTCTTGTTCTAAAATCAATTGTAGAATGATTTCCCGACGTACCCTGATAAGTGATAACACATTTGTAAATCTTTCTACCATTAATTTTATAACCAAAATTAATTTTAGAGAAAAACTTCGGTACACATGATATGAATCAATTCTTAGATTGCGTGGATCAACTTCTTTTTTTATTAGAATTACACAGAAACTACGCTCAGATTACTTTATTTCCAGAATTGATTAATTATGTCTTAAACAAGTTAATTTGAAAGCTACTCTTATCAGAATCAATTCTGGAATCCATAAGCTATACTTACATAACTTTCTTTTTAGAATTGATTCTTCTTTTAAAGTGTGCAGCTTCAGAGTGTCAGAATTAATCGTTGGTAGAAAAAAAATCCAAACATGAGTTAGGAGAGGAACCCATATCATCAAAAGTAAAAGCATGATGAAAAGGAGATAAAGGTCAAAGCAAGATCAAACCAAAATTGAAAACAAGGGTTTGAAACCCTCCAGTAACATACCTTGCTCTTCTGTTCTGGAACCAAACCTCGATCTGTCTTGGCTTCAAATTCAATTCCTCAGCAAGTGCCTGCTTCTGAGCCTACATGTGGAAACCGAAACCAACGCATAAATTCCCTTTATATACCTTGTGGGTTACAAACCCTTAAAATTTCTATATAGAAAACACAACCACAGAAATGTATCACACAAAAATATCAATAAAATGTCTTTTAATTGAAACACACGTATATACATGTAATCTAGATGATGAAGCAATTCTAGAAAGAAAGAAAATTCCTCCAGAAAATGTATGAATGAATTGTTATACCGCATTAATGGAGTCATTCATCTTGAAAGCATCCTCAAGTCTGAATGATTGTGCCTTGGTAAGCCTCAGTTTCTTTCTGCTGTCATTGGTGTTATCAGGACTCTCTTCATTTGGGTGATGGTGTTCTTCATTTCCTCTCTTCAGAAAGAGTCCTTTTCCCTCATCGTCATCATGATGATCCTGATCATGATCATCATCGAAAGATAAGTCCAAACCAGCTGCAGCAACAGGTTTCTCCACTTTCTGCTTCTCCTGATCCTTTGACTCATATGCCCCCAATCTCAGTTCCAGACTCAGGCCCTTGTTGCATGCTTCATCATCACCTTCCATGGCAAAAAATGAGAGCAGAGAAAGAGAGAGATGAATTGGTGTGTGTAGTAGTGAAATGGGAAAGTTAAGTTATGAAGAGGTGAGAATATAATACTGATTTTATTATTGGGGTTCTGGTCTAATTATTGATGAAATTATTATGTAGAATCAGTTTTAATCAGTTATTATTGGACTTCTTGTTTGTATAGGGGAAAACATTTCTAGTGAAAAAAGTTGTAGCTTGAATGCAATAATGAGAAGGGGGCAAAAGGAGTAAAAGCATGCGTTACAAGTCTGACTCCTTTTAGGAAACCAAAACTTCCTTAATGACATCAAATGTTGACTTTTCAAGTCACCAGATAAACGTATCTTCCCAACACTTTCCCCATGATTGTGCTCTGCCATTTCAGGTGGGTTCAAACCCAAAATTGCATTCCTGCATTATAATATTAGTACTATAGTTGTTTAGGCTATCATTCTCCATTGAAATTTTTTACTAGGGGAATTCTATTCACTTATGTGATTTTTGAGACTCAAAAGTCGAAAAAATTAGTCTCAGGCGTTAAACGTTAATGACTATTAGTTGTGGGATATCTACTAATTTAATGGTTAGCAAGTTATATCACTATAAGGATGAAATTATAAATTCGAATCCCGTAAAAGATAGTTGTTTGAAGGGATATAGAATCATTTCCCTAATAGTGACATCCGTCTTTGATAAAAAAAAAATTTAAGTAATAACCTTTTAAAATAGTATTATTTAAAGTATAATGTATTAAATAGTCAATTCAAACATTAAATACTTTATTAATTTTTTATGTCTAAATTCGGTCAATTACGATATTAATTGACGTTAGCACTGACTTTGAAGTAAAATGTGGACTAAACTTTTTGTTTTGTATCTGTCTCTCTTGTTTTTTTTTAACTTCTTGTATTTGGGTTTGAGTACCCCTTGTTCTCCCCTTAATACATTTTGGCTTATCTAAAAAAAAACTCTAACGCGCTCTAAATGCAATTGTTAGAACCATAAATAATAATTTGACAAAAATCAACTAGCATTAATGAAAAAGATAAATGTTAGTATATCAAAAGTAGAACATATAAAATATATTTAAAAAAATAATTTTCTTCGTTTAATATTTCCATCACAATTATGATTATGAAAATGTGAGGACATTTGTAAAAAGAAATAATGCAGGACTATTTACAACATGTTTAGATTAATTTTTCTTACAATTAATTTAGACATCAAGAAGTCACTTATGAGAGCTTTTTTCCAAAATTGATTTTATTTTAGAAGCTTTGGCAAAAAAATCCAAACATCTAATTAATCTTTCTCCTTAGACAAAAATCTATTGTCACATAATTTAAACAAAGAAAATGATTATATTAGAATACTCCACAATTTGGTGATATTTGCTACCACAATTTGCAGTTGTTGTCAAATTATCCCATATGTCCAATTATGAACCTAAAACCAAAACATTAAAGAAGCCAACAATCCCAAAAATGGTCCCATTTTCAATGATAGAAGTCCCCACATTGGGTGGGAGAGCTCCTCTCTGCAATTTGATGGGGTACGAGGGGGCAATTTAGTGAAATAATAAAATCAACATTAATTTGGAGTTATTGATGTAGCAACTGATTAGTGGACACAAAACCCAAGCAATTAATAAGGATGTGGGTAAGTGGGGAACTGTTTCAGAATTTTACAGTGACTTGAGAGAGTCAATAATTAATTACACTTGCTGTTAGTAATTGGAGTATTGAGGTTGGACCAGACTGAGATTTAGCGTTTCCCTAGTCAATATTCAACAAAGAAACGGCTAAAAGAGTTAAGAGTGATGATGACATTAATTAAAGGCATGTTCATATATGGAATTTGGCTTGTTCTGCTCCTATCTCTGGAGTCTGTACCCAAGTGACAAGGACTAAGGAGCGTGGGATGATGGCATTATTGATGTAGCTGCCAAAATCATATGCTGCTTGTGACCCTTATAACTTGCTACCAAATTCACGCTAGCTATGTGGGGAAGATTGACCATTATTCTTATGATAGCGTTTCCTCACGAAACCGAATAAGATAGAACAAAATCAAAGATATAAGAATGTTGATGTATTGTGATTGGTAACTTCTAGGCAAACTAATTAGTTAAACACAATAATTTTATTTTCTTATGCAAAAAAAAAAAAAGTAGAAAACACATAGTAGTAACTCATTGATTTATAATTAATACTTATATGTGCATACTTTATTTTTCTTACTTTTTCTATTATAATATTATTACTAAGAAACTTCAAGTCAAAATTAGAGTAATTTTAAGCGTGTTAAAATTTTAACAATGTATTGTTATGTGCTATTTAGTTCCACCATTTTTTAAAGTACCAAAATATATATACCCTATTCAAACACAAGCCATATATAGCACATATATTTCATTTCTTCTGGTCAAACCTTCTACCAAACAATACACATGTTTACAAGATGATCGAAGATCCTGCCATATGGAAACCTCATATGAAGATACTTTTACGTGGAAATTTCCACATATTTACTCACTTAGAAATTTTGTGTCTAGTTTCTATTCATGTTGTATTTACTCGTGAGATATGAGAAAATTATTATCGAAACAATTTAAATTATGATTCCCTTATGTGGAAACTTTTTCATGCTTTTCCACATTAAAAAATCGTGACGGTCCCTCAGTATATATGCATTAAATAGGTGAATCTTCTATTTGAATACCAAGTTTCACTTTACATTGGATGTGATATGCGATGATTTTGGTCCATAAACTGTACATGACAATATCATGTTAAAATTTTGTTTCGATCTTTTACTTCGTACTAAATATGTGAAACTGTTTAAATATATGTAAAAAAGATATAGAAATATATAAATCATAGTATTTTACATGATAATATCATGAGAGAATTCATTATGCTCGAGAGAAACGTCATTGCGTTCTTAATAGCAATGTTGTTGGAGAAGAACAAAACGAACAATGACTATTGACACGTTTTTACATTTGACATTTAAGACATATTCCTTTCTATGTTCTGACTTCTGATGTTGATAAATGATATACTACATGAGTTTTAAGGTTGGTATATTGCCACAGCCACAGGCTACATTTCAAATAAATTCGAACATTTCGTTTAGAAGTTGATTTATTGATCCTGTAAGAATGTATGGAACCCACCAAAATATAGATCTGTTCACAAGTGCTGATGGCAATTAATTTAATATAATTACAATACAATAACGGCTCTACAAAAGATTTAAAAAAAAGGTAAAAGAATATATAAAAAAAAGCTAGTAATAGCCTTATCGTTACCAACCCAATCCACAAGCCTCTTGGAATTTGCAAGATCCTCCTCCTATTTCACCCGGTGAATGTCTCTTATTAACCTCACCACCCCAAAAATATTATGTGGGATTTCAAAACAAGACATAACATGTTTGGCTATTGCCTGCGCAACTAATACGATGAGAACTTCCCTTCCTGCTTGTGACCATCTTCTCTTTCCATTCCTTCAGCTTCTTCCATACTCTCTTTTTGATAAAGCTAGGCAACCCCAAATACTTAACATAGTTGTTCACTGCATTTCTCCCAACAAACTTTTCAATTCATAAAACCTAGTACTAAAAACGTTTCGGCTATAGGAAAGCTCGGTTTTGTCAACACTAATCTTTTGATGAAAAGAAAGATCATAGACTTTCAGGATCTCTTTCACCTTCAAAACCTCTTCCTTAGTTGCCCATGTGAAAATGACACTATTGTCCGCAAAGCGTAGATGCGAAATAAAAAGAGCCCTTGTACAATTTTAATACCTTTGTAAGCAACCAAAAGCTTGTAAGCAACCAAAAGCAACAGCTCTATGTATCATAGCTGAGAAAACCTCTCCACAAAAAATGAACAAGTATGGTTAACAAGGATCCTCTTGCCTCAAACCCCGTTGTAGCTTAAAATAAAATAAGGTTGTCTTCATGATGGAGAACGATACAAATGATACACAACCCATAAATAAAGCTACCCACTTTTCTGGAAAACACATATCCCTTCAAGTTCAAGGAAGGACCATTCGATCATATCTTAAGCTTTTAATATATCAAGTTTCAACGCCATATACCCTTTCCTCCCGCTCACCTTCTTCTTCATGTAGAATCATTCAAAGACAGTGAGTGGATTTCAGTTATCAATCGATTAGACACAAAAACACTCTGATTCTCCCCCACAATATCTGACAAAATCGTTTTCAACCTATTAACAATCGTTTTTGTTCCAACTTGAAGATCACATCACAAAGACCGATAGGCTTGTAATCACTAGTCACTTCGGCTTATTTTACCTTCTAGGTCATTAGAATTAAAGTCATGTTAATATCCTCCAGAGATCTGGACCCATTGAGGATCTGAAGTACTAGCCTTACTACATCTCTACCCACCAAATGCCAAAATTTCTAGTAAAAAAGGGCCTGCAAACCATCCTCCCCTGGTGCCTTTGTAGGATGCATGATTTTCAAAGCTTAAGATAACATTAAATTCTATTTACCAATTATACATTTAACTTAGAATAATAATGAGAAAAAAGTTTATTAATAAGATAAAACAGTATATCAGGAAATCATATGGTAATTTAAATAAAAATAAAAAACATTTATTATATTTTTTAATATACAAGCCATAACCTTAAAGTGACTGTAAAGAAAATGGAGGAAGTAAGTCAAATCCGTTCAAGATAGGCATCACTTTTTTTTAACAAACTTTATCATTTGATGAATTTTATGAGTCCCACTAAAATACCTACACCACTCTGTTTTTGGTGAAACCCAAATGGAGTTGAAGTGTGTTGTAATATGGGTAATGAAATGATTATTTCAACATGCATTTCATTCATCTTTCCATTCTCACTGACTCCTCAACAATCATTCCATGTTATTATACTCTGTAAATAAGCTACTGCATCCAAAGATGGATACCTATCCAAGTAGTTTCACAGTACAAAAGAAGCTGAAAGCGAGAGTAGGGGGAGATGGAGCCTGTGAGGCCGTGATAATAGGAAAACTGTTTAACACATTATATATAAATGAAAACTTACACTCTGCCAAAATAATCTCATCAAGCCTTTATATGTGAAGATTCCATATTATCACAGAATACAATCTGGTCTTCCGGAAGAGTTTTCCCTTGTCAACAATCTAGTTCAAAGGTCATCGTGAGCCTGTGTCTCAATCCCCAGAAGTTTAGCTAGAAGTCCACTCTCATAGGCTTCAACAGTATCTGGAAATTACGCAATCACTAAGTATTTCAGAGAAATTCAAAGAGAACCATATTTTGTTTTGAACATTGGAAAGGCCATTTTTTTTCTTGTTATGAAAGATTTACCATCTGAGCCTCCAAGGTGTTTGCCATTAATGAAAACTTGTGGCACAGTACGCTTCCCAACAATGTTAATCAAGTAATCCTGAATCTTGGATCCATCATCTGCCAAAAAAAAGTCTCACTATCTCAGCAACAGGGATGACTCCTTAACATAAATATACAGCATAAACATGCTGTCAAAAAACAGTTTCAATTTAAAACCTTTCTTCATTTTTCTCTCCCTCTCTACACTCGCAAGCTTATTTTCACATCTTATAATTCTTTAATTCCCCCCCCCCCCCACAAAGCTTTCAATCCAAGAAGTATGATGCTAACAAGCCCAGCTTTTCATAAAAGCTAACTATGAACCTTCCATTCGATTCTTTTCAGAACTAGAATTAAATCTAGCAAAAACATTAAAACATTTTCTTTCTTTCAACCTAAAGTTTGCACTATACCTCTCTCGTCAAGCTCAACAACATACGGCACTTGGTTCAACTCTTTGAAAACAGCTTTTGCTCTATTGCAGTACCTAAAGACAACAAAGAAATCAGGAAAAAAGAAAAGAGAATATAATGAATCCCCCAGGCCATACATGATAATGAGCAACAAACACTCAATTGTAATCCTCAAAAAGCTTGTGATATACACATTGTGCACAGAGGAGCCAATGGAATGTTCTATTTTTGTGTTATAAAGACATATTAGTGTTTTATACAGCACTAATCAGTTTACAAAAATTCACAATCCATAATAAGCAAATACAAACATAACATCAATAGTGTTATCCAAAATATTAGATCCCCGCAGTCCTATTCAAAACATAAAAAACTGCCGGAAAGTATTCAAATACTATTCCAATTCCCAGCATAAACCCGAATTCCAGACAACGAATTAACTAAAGCTTCCATGACTGCTCAAGCATTTCCAGATATGAAGAGCAGACAAAGAACATTGCCAGTCACAGTTCAAAACTAATGTAGCAGCAGTTTATTTATCACAGCATACCCATGAATGCTGTCATTTCAAAGTTTGTAATGTTGTTCATTTTTCATGAAAATTTTCAAATTTGAGAGCCATTTTCATTGAATCCAGAATACCAGAACACTATCTAATGACTACACCCAATAAACAAAAAAACACCAACACTTCAAAATTTTGAGTGAACTCTAAGCTCAATCCATCAAATCCAAATGATCCATCACATTGGTCCTATAAAAAATTTGTCATCATATCAAAGTGTCACCTCATTGATGTGGATACACCCATTTTAAATAGAGATAATTAGATAAAAGACGGATCTGGATTTTCAACAATTGGGCACTGCCATTATACACTTGAAGCTGTTGCAGGCATCATCAACTACAAAAGCTAACATGTGCGAAGAATCAAATCAACCAGATCAGAGTGATAGGAGCATGAAATGAATCAGAAAAGAGCGCAGAGAACAAGATAGTGGGTACTCACGGGCAATAGGTCTTGGAAAAGATGACGATCTTGTGAGAAGAGATGGTGTTGTGGACAAACTCGCCCACAGATGAAGCTGAAGCTGAAACCCAACAGAGAGAGGCGGCTAAGGCTATCACCGCCATAGCTGCCACCGTGATTCTCGCAGATGCGGCCATGGTTCGAGTGGGTGGTACTTGGTAGTGTTTGCTGTGCTAACTCAGAAGACCAGATTTGAGACTACGAGTGTTAGAATATGTTTTTATACTGTATGTTTACTCATGAAAAAAATATGATAATATTAAAAAAAAAATTATCTTCATTTTTTTTTTGAAATACTTTCCTTTGTTTCATTTTTTTTTCATTGACCAACAATATGCTGTTAATGTATCCCTCAAATTTTTTTTTTTTGAAAGACTCAAATATTCAATATTTTTTTTTGGTTACAGGAGGAAAGTTAAACGCAAGAAACAAACTAAGGCCCAAATATTCAATATTATGTGTACATCAAAAAAATAAAATTTCAATTTAATTAAAATAAAAATGTGACTACTTTTGAATATAAAGAATTTTTTTATTCTAACTGAGTATATTTTTAAAGAGTTTAATGGATATGTACCGTCACTGTAAAACAGTTTTACACTGACAACCAATCACAACATGTCATGTAAGAGAATGAATAATTTTCATTTTATATTTTAATATTTTAATTAAAACAAAGATACATTTTATGATGTGGCGGAATTCAATTGAATAACTGTGTAAAATCTGTTTACACTACGCTGTATATCCCTTTAATTCATTTTTAAAAAGGAAATAGTAAAAATTACATTGAGTACATTAAAATGGTATTTGAAATGCATTTTTAACAAACTTCTTGTACTTAAATTGTTTACTGTGTACTATAAGAAGATTGCTTACCAATCACCTTGTATGAAGATTGCGAGTTATGGTGTTGATGTCCAGAAACATTAGCTAAGGGATATTATTTTAAGTATTAGAAGCATGGGAAGTTAGGTTTAAGATTTTAAGTTCACTCATGTTTCTAGAGAGAGTAATATGGTTGTGAATGAGTTGGCTAGACAAGTTTACTCCTTCTAATGCTATTGAGCATCTCTGTAAAAACTTATTAATGTAGTTTCTTAGTTTATTTTTCTATGTAACCCAAACTTGTTTTATTTCAGCAACCATATTCATACATTTAAAAAATTTATTCTTTTTTTTCTCCAGCAAATATATTAGATTAAGAGTTAAGTCTGAGCTAAACAAGACTTACAAACAAGGGTATTCAAACCCTAAGAGCATCTCCAATGCTAGTTCTTAACACTATTCATGTGGCCCGTATTGCCACATGTGTTTAAGCAACTCTCAAACAATTTTGCTCCAACCATGAGTTCTTAATTCTTAGCAGAGCTGTTAATATGGGCTGGCCCGACCCATACGGGTCAGCCCGTCACGGGTTGGGTTGGAAACGGGTTGGATCAGGCCAACCCATATTTTGACGAGCTAGAGAAATATGAACCCAACCCAACTCGCGGGTTGGCTCGCGGGCTGGCTCGTTTGTTATGTTTCATAAATAAATAAAATCTGAAAAATTGGATAAAAATATTTTAAAAAAGAAAATGTTATAAAAAATAGTTATTAAAATACTGTATTAACACATAAACAAGTAAATGAAGTAATACTACTGGTAGTGGATTTGAATTAACGATACTAGTTTAACACATTATAGGTCAAGTTCAAACTAGCTATAAATTGAAAACTAGCTACAGGCACCAAAAACACGCATGGGAGAAGGAAAATACAAATCTCATTCCTAATAATCCAAGAAACCATCACCCCCTCTAATTGCTACATGTAGCAAAAGATAAACTCAAAATAATCATTCCTTGTGCTCCACCTCCTCTCTTTGGAAAGCCGGCCCCTATCACAACAAATACCAACAGTACAGTAGGAGACGAAGAATTCCTCTAGCCAAAAAAAATAGCAACATAATAGATAGTGATAGAGAGTAGAGACCACTCATACCGTTGATCAGAAACAAGGAAGCAAGGAGAAATGGGTTTGAGCCGCCGGTGAAGGAGAACAAGCCACCGCAGAAGGAGGATGAGCCGCCGGTGATGGACGAGCGAGACAAGGGGAAAAAGAACTTGACCTGTGGAGTGAAATGTGAGGGCAGGAGATTTTTGTGATTTGGATAAGGTTTCTTTAATTTAAATTTAAAAAAGATTTATCTCTTTTTCTCTTAGAAAAACTAATTGGGATTTGGGCTTATCCAAACAAAACATTTAAAAAAAAAAAAGTTAAAAAGCACCTGACCCGCGGGCTGACCGTTCAACCCGCGGGCTGACCCGTTTAACCCGCGGGTTAAACGAGCCGGGTTGTGCTGGCCCAGGTTCCATATGGGCTGATATTTACCCAACCCAACCCTGTCACGAGTCGGGTTGGGCTAGCTCGCGAGTTCCAACCCATATTGACAGCTCTAGACTTCTTAGTTCTTACCACTATTCATTTGGTCTCACCAACCACATTATTTATACTTTTTATTTTCATAAAGTAATAAAATAGGTGAATTCTGTGGTGCCTGTGGCAAAGTATGGGTGTGGTGCCTCCTTGAGGTCTGTGCAATAGGAATGTGACATGTGGCCACTACTACATCTATTTTTTATTTTTCCATCCATTTTCAGCCTTTTTCCAATAAATCGAAAAAAATACCGAAATTAAAAATAGGAAGGTCCTTTTAGCAATTGTTTGAAACTTGGCTGTGGTAAAAATCTATCTACTGATTTTTACCATCATTGAAGATTGGAACTGATTCCTATTCAACCTCTCACTCTTCCACTCATCTTCAACCTCTCACTCTTCCACTCATCTTCAACTACTGCACTCATCTTCACCAGTGACGACGAAAATCATCCAAGAGACCATCACCTAATTCGCGTTGCCCTAATTTCTCTGCTCTCTGCTACGTCAATCGGTGAAATCCTCGTTTCGATTCATCCTTCGTCTGCGTTCTCGTTCACCGGTCAAGATTCAAGATCTAAAGGTGTGTTTTTGAAAATATCTTCCATTATTTTGCAGTCGTGTTTGTGTGATTTTGGGGATTAGGGTTTAAAAGCTTTTGAGTCAATTTGTTTTCAAAAATACTGGGATTCATGTTTATTGTGCTTTTCGGGTTTAGGGTTTTATCGTCATAGTCTATGACAATCCAAATCCTTTCAAATTTTTTAAAACCCGATTTGTGTTTCTGTGATTTTGGGGATAAGGGTTTTAGGTTTGGAGTCAATTAGAAATCGTTCTCTTGCAATACACCATGAGGCTTTCCCAAACTTAGCTTACTGAAAATTTAGTAAAACACTTCCATGTTCAAGTCTGAACAAATAAATCTGCTACTGCATTAGAGTTTCCCGTCAAATTTCAGGACTTTCTAATTGGATGAATCATCCTTTATAGTTAAAAAAAAATTCAATGTCATTTAGCAGAGTGGAGAAGTATGGTTAATAGATATAAATTAGGTACTGGGATTTATGTTTATTGTGCTTTATCGTCATATAGTCAATGTGAATCCAAATCCTTTCAAATTTCTCCATTTAGTAGTTCTTCATAGACGTGACTGCAAATTTGAATCTTTATGGTATTTAGGGTGTTTTGTTCTATATTGGTGTTGTTTCATTTAGTTGTTTATTTGGGTTTCTTATTACAACCAAGAACTGGGAGCTGGGATTAATGTCTCTGTTTCATTTTAGGTTGTTCCAAAATGGCTGAAATTAATGAAGAGGCTCATGTGGACTTGTCTAATTCTGGAGGCATGAATGAGTTTGAGGATCTGAATGATATCTCAGATAATTCTGATGGAGATGATGTGGTCAATAATGATTCTTCCCAACAACAGTGCAAGCTAATTCCTGAGTTGACTATTGATGAAATTAGGGAGCTGGAGTTTTTGTCTGAGCAGGATGCCGTTGAGTTTTACCAGCACTATGCCCAGTTTAAAGGTTTTGGGGTTAGGAAGGATGATGTTCAGCGCGATCGAAAAGGTAATGTTGTTAGTCGCCAGCTTGTTTGTAATAGGGAAGGTGAGAGACATGAGAAGCATTTGAAAAAGGTTAGTCGAGTGAAAGAGGCTAAGCCAATTACCAGAGTATCATGCCAAGCTAAATTTCGTGTACGTTTCGAGGCAAACTCCAGCAAGTGGAAGGTTGTTTATTTTGAACCTGAGCACAATCATGAGTTGACACTGGCTAAGCAAGTTCATTTAATTCCGGCATTCAGGGGATTGACTAATGGTGATAAGGCTCAAGTTGACACACTAAAGCTCTATGGCGTGAGGAGTTGCAACATGATGGGTCTCATGATGGGACAAAAAGGAGGTCATGATTCAGTTGGTTTTTTGAAAAAGGACTTATACAACCATGTCGATAAGAATAAAAGGATCAGTTTAGGTGCTGGTGATGTTGCTGGTTCATTAAACTATTTTACGCGGAAAGGGGAGAAAGATCCGATGTTTTATTTCAGGTTCACAAGAACAAGTAATGATAATCTTGAAAATTTGTTCTGGTGTGATGGAACCAGTCGTCTTGACTACCAAGCTTTTGGAGATGTAATCGTGTTTGACAGCACTTACAAAAAGAACAAGTACAACAAGCCTGTTGTTATATTTTCTGGTTACAATCATCACAAGGAGACTACTATTTTTGCATGTGCATTGGTTTCTGACGAGACTGTGGATACTTACAAGTGGGTTTTACAAAGATTGGATGAAGCTATGTTTGGGAAGCATCCTAAAGCTGTCGTGACAGATGGAGATAAAGCTATGCGTGAGGCAATTTAGGTAGTGTTTCCAAATTCAACCCACAGGCTTTGTGGATGGCACATTCAGCAAAATGCAGTTAAGAAAATTCATTTGCCTAAATTCTTAGATGACTTTGACTATTTGATCTTTGGTAATTTCAGTCCTCAGCGGTTTGAATCAAAGTGGGAGAGTATGATTGAAAAGTATGATCTTCGTGAGGACAAATGGATTAAACAAATGTATGAAACAAAGGAGATGTGGGCAACTGCATTTATGAGAGAGAGATTTTTTGCTGGAATTAGGACTACCTCGCTATGCGAAGGTATCAACTCTTTCATTAAGAAGTATGTGACGTGCAAAAATAGTATGCTGGATTTCATTTATAATTTTGAGAGAGCTGTGGAAGAGTATAGGCACAATGAGTTAGCCTCTGACTTTAGGTCATGTTATGGGGAGCCTGTGTTAACCACTGCTTTGAGTGGCATTGAACAAGGAGCTGCTAAACTGTTGACCAGAAATATGTTTAGGGAAGTTAGACATGTCATGGAACAAGCTTTGAGCCTTAACCTTGTTGAACGGTCAGAGATGTGCAACACAGTAATGATAAAGCTGAGTGTATGTGGCAGATCCAGTTCTCAATTCTTGGTTGTTTATGATAAGAATCAGACCACATTTGAGTGTGATTGTGGGCTATCTGATTTTAAGGGCATTCCTTGTTCTCACATCATATGTGCTATGAGGATTGAGGACTTCACCACATTTCCTGCATCTCTTGTTTCCAACCGGTGGTTGAAGACTGCGAAGGTGGATTACATACACACAATACCCTCCATTGAGCTTGATTCTGAAAAAGTGAAATTGTTGCGTAGAGGTGTCATTTCTGTTGCATGCAATTTTCTTAGTGAATATGCCGCTGATGATGCTACAGATTTTTCAGCCGTAATTGAGGATATATACAAACTGGTCTCGAAAGTTCAGAAACGTCGTCATCTGAAATCTACTGAAGGTAATTTATTTGTGATTCGTGACCCAGCTGTCATGAGAACCCGAGGTGCACGAAAGAAGTTGAAGACTAAGAAGAAGAAAAGACTCTGTTCTAATTGCAGAAAGAGTGGCCACACAATCCGGACATGTCCTACATTGTTTGAGGGAGTCAGAGATGATGAAGTAGATGAAGGAGATTCATCTGTTGAGCTGGATGATGATAACATTACTGAAAATGTAAGGCAATGTTGTTTCTTGTATTTGTCATTTTGTTATTATTGAAACATGATGTTTTGATTATTTTATTTGAAATTGCAGACTGTGGTGTCATTAGCAGGAGGAGATAATGGAGGTTCTACTTCAAGGCAAATAGGCACAGCCAAAAGAAAGGCAAGCGTAAACACACTGTTTATTGTTGCCTTGATTTATATTACATTTCTGTAATTGAATGAATAATAACTAATATTTGGGTACAAACTTTAGGTTGGAGATAATGGCAATGTTGGTAGTGTTCAAGGTAATGAACGCGATGTTTTATCACCGTCAGATGGGAGGCAATGGGTACAATATCAAGGTAAGCCACATTGCAACTTCAAGATTTTTTTGTTCAGAATTAGGTTTTTGTTTACTGATTAATAAATTAATTTATTTCTTGTAGGTAGATAACTTCACGAGATTGAAGCTGGGTGTGGACCTTGTTTTGCATTCACATAACTTGCTTCAAGGACAGATGCTAACAAAGGCTTTGGATTATTACCAAAGGATCGTTGAAGCTTCAAAAAAGAAGAAAAAAGTGCCCCAAACTTGCTAAAATATCGTGTTATGTTGAAACTTTTTGTCTCGTTGATTTGGGTTTTGTCTCGTTGAAACTTGCGCAGTGTTAGACGCTTGTCATTGTAGCCATTTTGTTAAACTTTAAGCCAATTTTGATTTTGTATGCTGGATTTTGTTTTGGTGATCTTTCGATTTTAATACACTGCCTTTTGACTGTCTTTTGATGACATTGCCTTCCTACAGTTAATCTATTTTCATTAAATCAAAATTGTTAAGTCTTTTTTTACTTGATATTTCACTTTATGACAAGGTTTCTTACTACATGTCATGGCTTATTCTCGTTACTCTGGAAAAACAAGTGGACTTATGGTTTGTTTACACTTGATCTGAAAAAGAAAAGATTCAGAGAAATCACCTATCATTTTTCAATTAAGTGATTCTAAAGACTTAAGTTGACTTAGGTTTAGGTGGCTATACCACACACTTGTAGTATTATTAAGTGTTTCTAAAGACTTAAGTGATTCTAAACACTTAAGTTGCGTTTTGGTTGAAATTGATCCTAAACACTTAAGTTGCGTTTTGGCTTAAATTGATCCTAAACACTTAAATTGCGTTTTGGCTTAAATTGATCCTAAACTTAAGTTGCGTTTCCAAAGTATTTTCCACACACTTGTAGTATTATTAAGTGTTTCTAAAGACTTAAGTGATTCTAAACACTTAAGTTGCGTTTTGGCTTAAATTGATCCTAAACACTTAAGTTGCGTTTTGGCTTAAATTGATCCTAAACACTTAATTTTATTTTCCCTCTATCTTATCTAATTTTTTCCAAAGTTTTTTACAACCAAATAGACTACCAATTTGGCTTAAAAGAACTTAAGTTTCCAATTGCAAACTCACATGGGGCCAAAGCTTCAAAAAATACTACAAATGTCAATAGCTTAAACATAACAATCCAACCAATCTCACCACGTCTCATGTTTACTTCACATGGGACCAAAGCTTCAAAAAATACTACAAATGTCAATAGCTTAAACATAACAATCCAACCAATCTCACCACGTCTCATGTTTACTGTTTCACATAACCACATTTAATTCACTTAAACAAAATTAATAGAATTGAAACAACCAATGAGACAACAACAATGATCAGATACATTTGCTCCCTTCTCTTGTATTCAGCGATCAAAGCTTGTGTCCTCTCTAAGCCTTCAAAGTTATCCGCAATTGGTGCCACAACTAGTGCATTAGAATGCAAATTATGCACCACAGGAGCCACAGAGGTTTCAACAACACCTTGCCCAGGAGCATCAATCCAGTCAAAATACCCACATGCCTACAAATATTTAACATTACATAAGCTTTAAGTTCCTTGCATACAATACAATACAATAAAAGTAAAAAAAAAATTATACCTGCAAAGGACACTTATAATATCTTCGTCCGTAGTTATCACTGGACCATGATGTCCTAATGACTGGAACAAGACCGCAGTTGCATAACCTTCCATCAACATAAATATTTCTTCTTTGTGGTGAACAAAAAGATTGAGATGCCATAGATAATTTTCTACAAAATCTACTAATATAAAGTCAATAGATTGAAACCTAAAACATAATGACATTGCAATTTTTAAAAGCATCCATAAACTGTAACAAACAAACATCATCCATACAAAAACAACCACAAAATTCATCATAATCATTCCAAAGTTCACACCAAACCACCAAAAGTTACATAACCAAGAACTTCAAAAATTCAACGCTGCTTCCTACGAATAATACTAACGTAAATCATATTATTAGCTACGCTATCTGGTCTAAAGTGCACGGTGTCCCCCCTCTTCAACTTGTTCTCCTTAACGTACTTATTCCAATCCTTCCCAATGTTGCATGGAGTATCATCCTCTCCTGGATTCCTCCTTTTCAACTCACAAGCGTAGGTTCTACCCTCCGGGGTTTGTAGAACAACGTGCTGCCAATTTGGCCTAACATGGTTCCGAACATACATCATGGGTAGTGACTGCAAAAAATAAAAAATACAGAATTGGATTAAATTTGAAACTTTCATTTGAGCAAAATGAACTTTTATACACTTCTTCATCTATTTTAGAACTTACCAAAGTCTGATCTCCTTTTGAATCTGATTTAGTAATCACCTTATCAAATGGGTGAAGAACCCTGTTCACACCATTTTCTTCCTCTCCTTCACTAACTTCCATAATTCCATCATCCTCCTCATCTTCTTCAGCATCCTCATCATCTCCCACTGGATCCTCATCATCCACAGCCTCCTCATCACCATCATCAATTACTATAGGTTGGCTTAGGGAAGTGCCAACACCATAGCTAATTTCTTTCAGGGTACCATCCAAAATCTTCACAATAAATGTGTTTTTTCCAAAATAGAAAAAATCACATAAGTGATTTTCTTTCAGGCCATATCTCCTTACAAATTCAGCAACACATTCAAAAATCAAGCCCCCTAAGTTCCCATCAAGTAACCTAAAAGAGAACTCCCCACCTACTGGATCCATAATGACAACACGATCCCCCAAGGCAGTTTTATGTTTCTCATAAAAATCACTCGGTACTTGCAGGTGCTCCTAAGAATTTACAAATAAACCTATTAAAACTTAAAAACAAAAGACTATACTACAAAAATTCAAATTCAAATTTAAAAAAAACAGGATTACCATTTTTGGGTCTAACTCTACACTGAAATCAGGCCAAGTAGAGGGTTTCAGGGCGTACTTTTTGACAGGACTCATCTCTTCAAAAATACAGTAAATCAGTTAATAATCCACACATATAGATGTAAGTCAAAGCATTCCATGCATTCAACAACAACCATGCAAAATAAATTATATCTTCAAGTGTAGCCCTTTCTCTTTCAGTACAAAACTTAATACATGCATATGTTTAGGACAGGTAGAGGAAAAAATAGAGGGTAAATTTAACAAATAAAAAAAAAACTCATTTTTACAGTTATGTTCAGTACAAAACAATTCCAAACCCAAACTTGTAGCCTAAATAGAGGCTAAATTTAACATTCAAAACTCCTTTTTCCAGTTCAGGCCAGATTCAATCACAAGAAAACCGTACATGCATATGTTCTTCATAATATAAACATGATCCACAATATAAAAATCAAAACTTTTTTCAAAGAAGCTTGGGGATGGAAACAAGGAGCATGAAAACATTTGTTCTTTCCAAACAACCAATTCAAGCAACCATGCAATCGGAAAAAAAATCAGGCCATCCAACAAATCATATGCAAAACGTCATGCAACAGCATAAAAATCATAACTTTTAAGCAGACAGTGAGTGAAAAAACGGTTGGGGATGGAAACGGGGTTGAATCAACTTCAAAGTTTCTCCAGCAAAAAAATCATTCAACGAAGGAAGCCATCAACATCAAAGTTTCCTTTGCATGATATACGGTGAAAAACAAAGATTTTTTCTCAAGGATTTAGCCGATCTTGACGAAAAAATCAAAACATTTTAATTCAACTTGTTCAAAAGCGAGTGCATGTGAATGGAGCATACCTTGGTCGGTGAAACCGCGCCTTCCCGTCGTCGATCTCACAAAACCACCGTCGTTCTCGCTGGCGTCGTGCTTTCCGCCGCAGGACCTCAAAGAACCCTAGTCGTCTCTGCTAACTCTCTCTTTTTCTCTGAAACGTTTAGTATAGTGAATGAGGAAGGGAGGAGTATGGAGAATGATGAACAATTATGAATGTTTCAGTTTTCAAAAGAGAGGGAAACTGAACAGTCAAGTCAATTAATCTGAAAGGTTAAAAAAACTTACTTTAACCATGGTAACTGAATTAGGGAGGGACCAGTTTGCAATATAATTAACTTTATTTTTATTTTAAACGGTTTTTTCAAAATTACTTTCCACTAATTTAAAATCATTCCGGAAAAAAAAAAGCTCATTTAATACAGGGCGGGTTCCTACTGGTCCAAGCAGACAGAGGCACCACACCCTCATTTGAAGGGAGGCACCACAGCAGACACCAATAAAATAAAACTCATAAAGTAATAAAGTAATTTGGATGAGAGAGAAATAATTAATATTTTAAGCTAAGAACTCAAAAAACAAAACTTCTTATATAAGAACTGAGTTCTTATTTTTAAGAACTAAGGAGTCCATGTCAGCACCTCCAATGGTAAAATTCTTAGTTCTTAGTTCTTAACTCTAAAATAAGAACTAAAAACCTTGCATTGGAAATGCTCTAACAAGACCAAAACGCAAAAAAAAAAAAAAAAAAATTAGAGAAACTCTTATAATGGAGAGAGGACCCTCTAAAATGGGTAAATGAACACTAATGGGAAGAACTCCCCTCCCCAAATTTGGAAAAAATGGTGGTGGTTGCCGTGTAAACCCTCTGGTAGGGTCTAAATTGTGATGTGAAAATTGTCAAAATTAAAATTTTATGTTTGTCTGCTGTTGGAGTTGAAGTCTTGTTCAATCAAAAATAGACCAAAACAACAAAGAATTTTTCTCCTTGTTAAAGAGAGGAGAATGCGTCACTGAGAAGTTAGGGTCTCATGATTGTGTCCAAAGGGTAGGGCTCATCAGGTTGATATTATAATGTGTACACACTTTCTCTATAATGTTATTCTGCTCTATCATATAATGGCCTAAGCGTTAGAGTCTCTTTTTCACATAATCTCTGTTATTCCAACGAATAAAATATTGATGTCAATCTATCCACTCAGACCCAAAAATTGAGTCCATTTTACGAGCAGAACCTGACAATAGCAAACTTTATGTTGCTGCACATGAAATAAATATCGCAATAACAAGAAAAACAGAGTAATGCTACATCACATGCCTTGTATTGGCAAAGCAAATATATAGTGGAAGTTTTGGTAGAGGCAGTGCCAATCGTGGAATTTAAAAGTGTGAATCATGCAAGACTAGCTTTATTCAGAAGAGCTTCTCTTAACTCAGCACCATACAGAACAGTGAACAAATCCTATCACCACTACTTTGCATGTTATCACATCTCCAACATCATTCGCTCGTTCTGTTCTCAACAGTTCCCGACAAAATATAGGTGTTTGGAAGTCAATAGTTCCATCCCACATTTGATTGCTATGGACTAACTTCAATGGCAACCTTCCCTACACTACCAAGCTTTTCTAAGTCCCTTTGCAAGTTTGCAGCACAATACAGCAAAGGATGACTGCAAAGATATGAGATGTCCACTAAGGCAAGTATCAGTTCAAGTATTTCAATTTTCAAATCACGGATTTAAACTTAAGACTTGTGATTTCCTGAGTAATACACCTAGCATTTAAAAACTGCCATGACTACTACTCTGTGCTAAATTTTCAATGATGTATATATTTTCAACTGGGCATCACAAGTCTTAAGTCTTAACCATCTATGTTTGATTTTCAGTTCCTGCGGTAGCTATCTTCTCCTCGCATGCATAACTGATATCATGGGGAGAATGATGTTGTAAATGGTTTAAAAAATCTCAAACAAGTATGCAAAAAACAATATACACAACGGAATGGTCGAAGATGCAGAATTCAGAATAGATGGTGACACTCACAAGGTCACCACTCCATTTGGTTTATAGGATCTTGGTAACCAATCTTCACAATGAATAAGAAAACAACAATGAAGTTTGACTCAACCTGCAAATTGAGCTCCATATGAGCACCTAAAAACTTGATGATGGTTATTCGCAAATATACCTCCCACATAAAATAATTCAATCAAATCTTCCCCCAAGTTCCCAATATAACTGCCAATACCCACAGCCTAGTTTCAGTTTGAGCAAAATCAGATATCAAAACTGCATGAAACATATATAGTTACATGATAAATAAGCATATACATCACAGGTTGGCACATAAAGGACCCATAATCTCACTTCCTACCGTTGTTCAAATGGAAGAAGAAGCCACGAGAGAACACCAAAAACAAAAGACAGGTGATGATATAAAATTTCTACAACTCACATCCAGACCACCAGTTGAAGGTTAATGCAACAAGTACAGGGCAATGCAATGCAACAAATATGAAGTAGTATAGGAGAAAAAAAAAAGTAAACAAGTCCTCAAATTGTGCTTCTACTCTATTATTACAGAAAATCAAAATATAACCATTCATCAGAGCAGGACAATTGACACCATATAACAAAACCTTAACAGTAATACTAATAACTAATAAGTAGCAGTTTATATTCAGCTCATGAGGTCAATTACAAATTACAATCTAAATACTCAATATATGTAAGGAAAACAAAAAAGAACCAAAACACAATAAAGAAAGAAAGAACATAGAGTACAACCAGGGAAGATCTGTAGTTCTGTACAAGTGGACACTATGTGATCTTAAATTATAACCATAGCTACTAGCTAGGAAGATGCTAAACAGGAGGTATGTTAGAGAAAGAGAACCCTTTGTAACCCTTGTAGGCATAATATGCAATCCTTGTGTAGTAGAAACCAGGTATGAACAAGAGCATTCCCAGTATTGCAAAGAACAGCCCTATCAACCATTCAAACAAACAAAAAAAAACCAAAAATCAATCAAAAATAGAAATATAGAACAATAGTAAAAAAGTTTTCAACTTTAGCAGCAATCTCTAATTCCCCAGCTACCCATTTACAATCTCTACCCTCTAATCCGAAATTTAATATCTTTTCTAGAATTAGAAATGTAAAAATCAAATTTTGAGGGGTTTTGAGAAGACCCAGATGGAATTTAAAAGAGGGTTTTTGATACCGTGAGCTCTGTCACCACCGACATGGTTGTAGGCCATGAGGGAGCCGATGACGATGCCGAGAACGCCGAAGACGAGAAGGGAAACGGCGAGGCCGATCTCCTTGATGGGTGGCTTGTTGTTGACGGTGTAGGAGGTTTCGAAGAGATCTTCGTCTGTGATGGAGAAAGCGTGATCTACGTATGCCATTGTTGTTGTAGATTTGGGTGGAGGAGAAGGGGTTGCGTTGGGTTGAGACGGCGGTGGAGGTGGCGGTGGGTTGAATTCAGCTTTCGCTTGCTTTTCAAGACTCTATGGAGTTGGTTGGGTGTTCTCAAATTGTGACTTTTCACAAAGCAAGCAAAGCATAGATCAAATATATATATATTTATATTTATTGGTTTTGTATATTCTATTCTGAGAATACAAGGATTCTTGTGAGAAAATGAAATTTTGTTTATTTTTTACTTATAACTTTGTTTTTATATTTTGGCCTTTTAGGGAGATGGGTAGAGCTTAACTTTATCTTATGCTATTTCATGGTTGTAAGGATAAACTTGTTTAGATAAGATAAGTTATATCTTATCCTATTTTAATTTAATATTTACTATTAATTTTTCCTGTTTTAATATAATACCTATACTTAAATATTGAGCTAATTAAAATGAGTTATATTTTTAATCCACCCTTCGTACATTACATTTGAGTACACAATCTTGAATCTCATGAAGCCATATCTTTAACTTTTGACATAAATTTTCATATTAAATAAAAATTAAATTAGTATTTAACTACTTTTTTGAAAAGATATTCAATCAAAGCATGAATTTTTTATTTTTAATCATTGTTTAAGTTTAATCCAATCAATCTAAATTATTAGCTTCGTTTTCTTTCTCAATGTATTTTTATAGCCGATAGTTATGAGACCAATTTCTCGAGACTACGATCACGATAAGTGAATAGGTTTTTCCAAACAAATATTTTTCCATACAGATCGTTTACGGATCGAACTCTACCGGTTGGAATATAATATAAAATCATTCATTTAACTCTTATTCAATAGCTTAAGTTTTTGAGATAATGAATTGCTTAACACTAGCTCTTAAGGAACTCGGCTATATAAATAAGTTTTTAGTACTAATTGTGTTTTAAATGATTATTCAACTTATTTTTTAATTTTTTCCATTAACGTTTTCAATACCCATCTTACACTTTTATTTTCATTTTTGAACACAACTTTTTCCTTATAATAATGTATCAAAGTGTCTCACGGCTCCAAATTTTCAACATTCAACTCTTCCTTGCCCATCTTAAACATTTTTTTTTTCATTTTAGCTAATTGATAATTTGGCAAAGTTCCACCCTTTACTGAAGGTTCTTACACCATGTCGGCCTTACTTTTCCAAAAATGTTTAATTTGGTTGTTTTGATTGTTGACTTAGGAGTTAGGACCCAAATGTCACACCATGCGTTTTACAGTTTTGTTTTGGAGCTGTCACACTTACTTGAGGTGATTTTCTTCTATATTATTTCATGGAAGATGCAAGCTAATTATTGTCCAAACTAGCTTTTTAGTCCAATATTTTCCACAACCTAGTGGTTCAAACTTTTGACTTTTATAAATCCACATGTATAAAGTGGTAAGGAAAATGATTGTAAGGTTAGATCTGCTATAGTTTGCAGTAAGTCAATGCCAAAGTCAAGCCCAGCTTCATCTTTGCTTTTTGCTCTTCCCTTTGTTAAATTGATAGCAGAGTAGAAGCTTGAGGTTGAGGTTGAATCTCCATGTTGGAGCAAATGGTTAGTGGATAATCAGGAAAAAGCTTTTGCTTGGTGGAAAAAAGAAGCTATCTTTTAAGATGGCCCAGCCTATAGTGACCTTCATAGTGCAAAGTCTTGGTGATTTGCTCATTCAAGAAGCTGTTTTCTTGTATGGGGTGGAAGACAAAGTGGAGCAGCTGAGAACTGAATTGAGGATGATGCAGTCTTACTTGCAAGATGCAGACAGAAGGCAAGACGAAGCTGAAGTCCTCCGCAACTGGATTTCAGAAATCAGAGAAGCTGCTTATGATTCTGATGATGTTATTGAGGCATATGCACTCAGAGGAAGAAGAAACTTGACTGCAGGTACTACCCTGAACCTGAACCTCATCAAAAAGTGTGCTTTATTCATCAGACGGTTCATAGAAATCCATCAGGTTGGATCTCAGGTTGATAACATCATAGAAAGAATCTCTAGCATCACAAAGAGTCTTGAAACTTTTGGCATTCAATCTGAAAGAGGAGCAGCTTCAGATTCTGTGCAAGGGAGACAGAGATCTTTGAGGAGATCTTACTCTCATATCACTGAAGAGGACATAATTGGTGTGGATGATGATGTGAAGACTTTGGAGTCATGTTTGATTGACACCAAAAAAAGCTATAGAGTAGTTGCAATTTGTGGGATGGGGGGTTTAGGAAAGACTACATTGGCTAAAAAAGTGTACCATAGTAGTGATATCAGGCACCATTTTGATAGCTTTGCTTGGGCTCACATATCTCAGCATTGCCAAGCAAGGTATGTGTGGGAAGGGATTCTGTTTAAGCTGATCTCTCCTTCTAAAGAGCAAAGAGAAGAAATTGCCAATTTGAGAGATGATGAGCTTGCAAGGATGCTTAAGGAAGTTCAAGTGGAGAAGAAATGCTTGGTTGTGCTTGATGATATTTGGAGTGCAGATACATGGAGTCATCTTAGTCCTGCATTCCCAACTGGGAGATCACTATCGGCAGTTGGTAGTAAAATATTGCTAACTACTAGAAACACTGATGTTGCATTGCATATGGAACCTACTCGCTATCTTCATGAACCAAGGTGTTTAGATGAAGATGACAGCTGGGTGTTGTTCCAAAAGAAGGCATTTCCAGAAAATGATGATCCAGGTACATAGATTTGCATTACCCTCTTCCTATAATATAACGTGCTCATAACATTGTTTAGACATGTTGATAAATTGCTAGTTTCTATATTTTAAAGCTTCAAATTTTACTTTCTTTTAGTAATTAAGGAATGGTTTTTGATTGAAACCAAACAATTAATCTATGTTTATAAGTTCATAGAACTCAGCAAACCAGACATACAAAAAAATGAGCTAGAATTCCTGTTCTTGCATGAGCTCATTTAAGAAAGTAACAGTTGTCAAATCTTGTAATGACCTCTATAAATTTTCTCTGCACATTTTAGAATTGGGAAGTCATA
Organism: Lotus japonicus; assembly: GCF_012489685.1. NCBI lineage: Eukaryota > Viridiplantae > Streptophyta > Magnoliopsida > Fabales > Fabaceae > Lotus > Lotus japonicus. The sequence goes on from NC_080046.1 coordinate 54,242,058, forward strand.
AATAGCCACATTTATTCATTAATGAAATTTTAAAATCGCCTTACTTCACAATTTCAATTGTTTTCTTATGCCTCAGATTTTAAGTGTTCATTTTAAGTGTATGCATTGATTCCTTGCTGAAGGTTCAACAATGTCATATACTAATAGCATGTTTGTATCAGCTTCTCTTTCACTTGAAGGTTCAACAATGTCATAAACTAAAATTATTTTTGTTAAAAGGAATGAAAAATAGAGGGTTTGCACATGGAAAGGAAACCGCACCCTCTAACAAATCATACAACATGTTTTGCACTTATTCCAATTTGGACTTATTCATTTTCAAGTTATCATCATGCATTTCCTTATGTTTTACACAGACTTCAAAATCAGCATAGAGATGGAGAAGTTGGGAAAGGAAATGGTAGGAAGATGTGGAGGTTTACCACTGGCCATAATTGTTCTTGGAGGACTGCTAGCATCAAAGCCTACAATTTATGAATGGAACACAGTGCGTCAGAACATCAATACATACTTGAGAAGAGAAAAAGGCCATGAGCAACACTTAGGGGTATCTGAAGTTCTGGCTTTGAGCTATTACGAATTGCCATACCATTTGAAACCATGTTTCCTGCACTTAGCCCATTTCCCAGAAAACACAGAGATACCAACAAAGAAACTAACAAGAATATGGGTGGCAGAAGGTATCATATCATTGGTTCTTCAGAGTGAAGGAGAAGAAGGTGAGGAAGCTCTTGAGGATGTTGCGCAGCGCTACCTCACTGAGCTCGTGGAAAGGTGCATGATTCAGGTAGTTGAAAAGAGTTCAACTGGAAGAATCAGAACTTGCCAAATGCATAACCTCATGTGGGACCTGTGCAGATCCAAGGCTAAGCAGGAACACTTTCTTGAGTTGATTAATTCATGGAATATAGATGATCCTAAGGCCTTGAGACCAAGAGTTCGAAGGGTCGCGTTGTATCTTGATCAAGACAATATGGATAGATTCTTTCCTTCAAATTTAAAAGGTCACCACCATCTCAGGTCCCTCCTTTGCTACAACGAAAAAACAACTAGGCTTAGTGAGTGGAGCTTGGTGAAGAAGGTTTTCAAAAAATGCAGGTTACTTAGAGTCCTAAACTTGGAAGGTATACAAGGTCAGATAGGGAAGTTGCCAAAAGAAATTGGCTACTTGATCCACCTAAGGTTTCTGAGTCTAAGAAACACAAAAATTGATGAGTTACCTCCCTCAATAGGGAACTTAAAGTGCTTGCAAACCTTGGATATTCTAACAGGAAATTCCACTGTGCAAGTACCTAATGTAATAGGGGACATGAAAAGATTGAGACACTTATATCTACCAGAGTCTTGTGGTGATGGCACTGAAAAATGGGATCTTTGCAATCTGAAAAACTTGCAGACCTTGGTTAACTTCCCAGCAGAGAAGTGTGATGTGAGAGATCTTATGAAACTAACCAATTTAAGAAAATTGGTGATAGATGATCCTAAATTTGGAGATATCTTCAAGTCTTCTAATGTGACATTTAACTACCTTGAGTCATTGTTTTTTGTTAGCTCTGAGGAAATATCAGTTCTCCAAGTAGCTTTAGGATGTCCCAATCTTTACAAGCTACACATAGAAGGGCCTATTGTGAATTTTCCTGAACCACACCAAATTTCTCCCGCGCTTGCCAAGCTGAAGTTGCAAGGTTCTGGACTAATTGAAGATCCAATGAGAACATTGGAGAAGCTTCCCAATTTAAGGTTGCTTGAGTTGCAACTTGATTCATTCATGGGGAAGCAACTTGTTTGTTCTAGCAAAGGTTTCCCTCAGCTGAAGTCTCTGGTTGTGTCTGACTTGACCAACCTTGAAGAGTGGAAGGTGGATAAAGGAGCTATGCCTAGTCTTAACAAGCTTGGGATATCAAATTGTACTAAGCTTAAGATGATTCCAGAGGGGCTAAGGTTTGTCACTAGTCTTCAGGATTTGGAGATCAGATCAATGTTTGCAGGTTTCAGAACAAAACTTGAAAAGGGAGGAGAGGATCATTACAAAGTCCTACATGTGCCAACCGTGGTGTTTCATTATTGTGACTATTAGATTGTGATGGCCATACTTGATATTTCAATTGCAAATGAACTATTTGGTTTCTATTTCTATTTTCAGGCTATTTCTCTTGGCTCTGGTGTGAATACCAAGAGTAAGAAGGGGATACAGTATAGAATGAAATTTTTTGTAATACTCTTATAGTACATATTTCTCCACTTTAAATCAAGAGGCCACACGTATGATTAATTATTCTTTTCGAAACCCAAAAAGTGAACAACTATCAAATTATGAGAGGAGATATAACGAGTAGTCTTCAGATTTTTTTCAATACTATAAAAGATTTAGTTAGAGTTAAAGTAAAATGAATGAGGGATGAGAGAAGCATTGATGTATGCGTGCGTGCTTGAAGGATGTAACAACAGGGAGTTTGAGAGATGAAATAGATTTCAGAAATTCTCTCATGATAATAGTTGGTATGTCAATTATTTATTCACTCTCATTTGATTGCTTTGAATTAGTTAGAAAGATGAGGACCTCTTTTTTTTTTCTATCTTTATTTCTAGCACATCACATTATATATCACATTAATCATTTATATCTCCGTCTCTTTTTATATTTCTCTCTAGTAATCTACACTCATTTGATCTAAACCAATCATTATCTAAAGACAAGTTTTGTTGGACTGGACAGTGTACTAACCAAGTTCAAAAAAAAAAGGACAGTGTACTAACCCCAGGGCCGGCCCTGGGCTGTGAGCCTGCTTGCCCAGGCCCGAACCGCTGTAAATAATCTATCTTTTACAGCGGATCGGACCGTTGTATAGTCTTTTACAGCGGCGAGCTCTACAGCGGGTCCGAACCGCTGTAAAAGGCTCTTTTTTGGCGTAGTGTTCCCATTAAACTTTCTCTAAAAAAAAATTTAGGGGTCCATTTTTATTATTTACCCAGGGCCTCCAAAATGTCGGGACCGACCCTGACTAACCCAATGGTGCTCAGGATGTAGGAGAGTATTTGGGCTTCAGTTAGCTCTATAGCAAGTAGACTTCTAACATCCTCACTTATAAAATATTGTTTTCTTCTTCATTAAGTTCCAACACTCTCCTCAAGTTTAAATGTACAAGTCGAGTTAAACTTGTTTGTTGTCTTAGCTTGTAGTCAAACGAAACTTTGAGAGGTTTAGTTGCTATTTTACTTCTTTGAGCCTAGTCTTTTTGTATGACCTACATATAAGTTATTTTTTAATTTATTTTTATAAGGTGTTCTGATTAGCATAACAATAAGATGTTAAATTTATATCTATAACATAATTTCAGGTTATCTCAATACATTTATCAAATTGGGTTGTCTAAATCATTCAAGGTAAATATTGGGCAAAATCAACATGTTTAAACAATATTTGAAGTGTGTTAATTAATGAGCAAGAATTTTCTAAGACACGTGTTAAAATATTATTCAATCACCTAAACTATGGTGATCTTACCCAATGTAAATCTTGAATGGTTTCGACAACCCTTATCAAATTAGCTTATTAATGTATTAATTATGATAAGAATTTATCAACATAAAGATTTAATTAAGTTGTTTACACATACATATTTGCATCTATTTTTCTTTTCATGGTATAAACGGACCTAGGACTTATGTCCTTTTAATTTTAATCAAAATAAAAATAAATTTCTGAATGAAAATAAGTTGGGTGCGTAAAAAAAGTTTACACTAAAACAATTTTTTTTTGAAAAATTTGGTTTTGTGAACAGCCAACTATAAAAACAGTAACTTTCTTGTGTACGGACTATTGATTCATTCACACTTTTATTTCTCTTTCATCTCATTTTCATACATTTTTTATCTCTCTCTTATATTTTAATCACATCACCTATCACATCTCTTATTTCTTCACTACCTCATAAAATAAAGGTGAAATTAACAGGTGAAAAAACATTATTGCTTGTGTGCTTTTGTTCTTTTCAATTCCAAAGAACGAAAAGCACAGTTTATATTTAGAAACAGCTAAAGGTGAGGGTGATTGGTGTGGTAACTTGTAAGGGATACATTAATATAGGAAGCAGCCAAGCACTACCTTTGGGAGTTACTGTTGTTGGGTCAGTAATACTTCACAATGAAAGTGCTGGAGTTTCTTAATTAAATGCACATGGAACCAACCAAACCATAAGTTGCCTAGCTATTCAAGTTTCATAACTTGATACCCAATTCCTATAGCTCCAGATCCATCAATATAATCACTACCATAGTCTCTAAGAACCCAAATTTAGACCTCATCACAGCAAGAGATCATACAACTAGATTTACCACAAGCAATTCATATGCTCCATTACCAGCAACACTAGATATATAGAGGCAGAAATATTGGATCATACACCATAGTTAATCGTCTACACTTTAATATTAATTCAAAATAACATGACAAATGAATATCAAGCAAACAATAAACAGACTATCTATATACTTGATAAAATGAATACTTCATTAATAAACACATACATAACATAACATTCAAATATATACCATTGTTCCATTGCCTCATCAATCAACTCATCAAGAATGGAATTTGTTCCTTGCTAAGAGCTTGCTTTGATCTTGTTGGGAAGGACAATTGACTTGCGAATTACAAACACAGAAGCCAGATCATGAGTCACTTGAAAGAACCCTTGACATGGTGGTGCTGCTGAATTTTTATTCCTTCTGGTTAGTCTTGGCTTCTTTGGAGCTGGAGGACAAACCAATTGTTCGATCCTCAATGTTTGAGTTGGTGATGTTGGTGTGCAACACTCTTCATCTACCTCGTTTTTGTGCTCCTCTGTTTTCTCTGCATTGAATAGCTCTGTTTCTGTGACATGTTTGAAGGACGTTTTAGCTGTGATGGGAACAACAGTGGTTCGAATAGGTGTAATGGGCCGAAATTCTTCATAGTTTTCAATACCCATTTGCCTCCAAATCTAGAGCACTAGCTTCTATTCCAATTCAGGGAAATTCACTTTGATCTGCACCCTTTAAAACAAGAGCAAAGTGTCTTTGTTTTGTGGGATTTTCAGCGAGAGAGAAAGAGAGATGGCGTGCAGAGAGGAATTGAGAAGGTGATGATTACTGGCGGTGAAAGAGAGACAGATATATGAGAGAGATAGATTGGTTGGTTGTGCTTGTGGGGTACACATGGGAACCATAACTATGAAAACAGAGTATAGTATAAGCTAGGAGAGAAAAAGAACTGGAACAGATTGATGACAGGGTGAAAATTCCTAATGGGAACATATTAAAGTGAAAGAAAAAAAACTGACAAAAAGGAAAAGGATAAATATGGAAAATAATTTTAAACAGTCAATGGAATATCCCTTAAATGGAAGGAAAGATAATAAATAATATGTAATAAGTGGTCTAGTATTGCATGAGGAATGAGAAATTAAGAAAAAATAACATTTTGTGTTGTATTAGTTGTCTAAATAAAAGAAGTTGTGTATGCACATAAATTTTCACATCATTTTTATGTTTGTTTAAAGATATTGAAAAATAAAATAATGCTTACATAGCCTAATATCGTTCTTCGACCATAAAAAAAGCCTAATATCGTCCTAGTTAGACAACCTTCAAAGAATGAAGGTCGTGTGTTGGTTGTTAGGTCGATCAAAGTAAAGTTGTGACCCATCCGCAGCTACTCGGGCAAAGACAAAGCTAACAATGTCGATAATCCATAAACCACTCAAGCATAACCATCATCTTATCACAAGCCATTAAAATTTAAGAGGGGAAAAAATAGTTCCTTCATATTTAGAGAATTTTCTTTGAATTCCTTCACTGAGTTGAGCATTGAAGTGTCATTTGCCAGCACATCTACCACTGTGTACACTCGCTTCACTAGCTGCTCTCCACCTCTTGCTCTGCCCTGCCTTGCCACACTTTGGCTTGAGGTATATGATATTATCACATATCTCATATACTTTCTAGAAGAATAGCATGATTGTTTTTAAGAATTATACTTTTGTGCTGTTATTAATTATTACTGTTATTATTGTTAATGAAAAGTTAACAAGTGAAGCAGAAGCTTGGAGCAACCTTGATCTTGATCTGACACATGCAATGTCACATGATGCCATAGCTGTGGTCGCTCCCACAACACTCCCGGGTTTGTCTTTGTCTTGTGGGGATCAACATCATTTTCTTTCATTTTTAGAGATATTGATAGATTGTTCACTAACATAACTTTTACAACAGTAAAAATTGAACACACAACCTATAAAAGAGAGGTAATTAAGCCAAATCTCATTGCTAGTCTTCCTTTTCTTCCATTTTGCCTTTGCCTCGCTGTCCCTGCTGCTTCCATCATCCACGTTCTTATCTTTCTTTTCCCCTAGTAACTACATGCAAGTCAACTTACTATTGCTTTTCACGTGGCGCTCTTCTTTTTCTCATGTGATCACTGTTTCTTTTAACTTGGATCAACAATCAACATAACTCGGTAGCTATATATAGCTTTAGATCCAAATCTAATAATCATATATAGCTGTTTTAATAAGCAAAGGCTGCGTGACTCACATGAATATGTCTCTGGTGGAACATAATTATGAGGTGGAGAACCTGGTATATCGCAACATATATTTTTCTCTTTAAATGCCATAACATATGAAACATCATACTACCTATGTTTTCTGAGGACATAGTAAATATTCACACTCATGAACAATGATATATATTATTAAACAAAATATATTCTGAAGGAGTTCATTCATATAATCATTTTCTTAAGAAAATTGACGAGAAAAGTCCAACGAAACTTTTGTGGAAAAATCACAAGATATCGAGTTTGTGGCGGCATGCTGGCGGTTATAGATGCTCGCATGATTGCACCTTCAATTAACTATATGAAGCTTTCAATACCAAAACAAAAAAAGTAACCTTTTTTAGCCTTGGCATTATGGGCTTTATACAAGGACTGGCCCATATACGGGCTCTATATAACTATATAGGCTTTGTTTGGCATGCCATTTCAGCTAGCTTATAGCTTATTTGACTAGCTTAAAGCTTATTTGGCTATCTTAAAAGCTCTTGAAAAGTGTTTGGTGAAGAAGCTTATTTTAGTAGCTTAAAGCTTTAAGCTATAAGCTATCTCAGGTAGCTTATAGCTTAAAGCTTATAGCTTATTAAATTTATTCTCATTTTTATCCTTATTATTTTATTAAAATTCTACCATTACCCTTATATATTTATAAAAACACTAAACTTATTTTTCCCTCACACTTACGTATGCAGTTTCCGCCACCTTTCCCGCCACACCGCTGCGCACCACAAGTATTATAAATATTATATTAATAAAAATAAATATTATATTTTTAAGATGATATATAACTGTAGCTAATAAAAATATTTAAAGTGATAATAATTTTAATATTAATATCATATTGGTATTAATGTGAAAATAAAGTAATGTTAAATATAAAAATAATTATACAAGTATGTCCTTTTATGTCATTTTACAATTTCAGCTTGTTTAACAGCTAGTTCTACCAAACACTTTTGTTTCAATCACGTAGCTTTTCAGCTTTCAGCTATCATCTTTCAGCTAGCTTATCAGCTTTCAGCTATCAGCTAGCTTATAAGCTTTCAACTAGCTTTTCAGCTTTCAGCTAACTTATCAACTAAACATGTCAAACATAGTCATAATAAAAATAAGTACATTTGGATAAAGGGCAAAAAGAGGACAAAAGTTAACACTGAATTAAAATAAAAAAACGTATTTCTAGCAGAGTTTAATGATTAATTAAACATTTGTGAACAATTTTTACAAGGATGTTCGATCAAATTCCACTATATCATCACATCATAGTTAAAAAATTAAAAAAAAAAGTTATGGAATATGATTGATCATATAAGTATTTAGTATTTACACTATGAGTGCCTAAATATTAAATTCTATCTAAAATCTATATTTTTTGCAAAGTTTTGCCTTTGGTACGGTCAACCTTCATCGACGACCAATCAATTCCCCCTTCAAGGCACCTCAAGAATGGCGTGTGCCTTTCAACTTGGACTTATATTAAGGGGAATCTCAACCTTTATTTGATATTTCCTTCGAATGGTATTCCAAAATGTCATGCGATCCTGCATCTGATTTACATGTGTTTATTCTGTTTTCTTACAATGTTATAATGAATGCTTATGTTATAGATTTGTTTACTATAAGTTAAAATAGGAAAAGCTTCGACCAATCATTCCTTTTAGGGCATTTGTCTAAAGCTCTAACCTCTGGCTTTATGTTCGTTCTAAGGGATTTTTCTCACTTCTTGACACACCCCACGATCATTCAGGCATTTCCAGTTGTTAACGATGAATTCCTATGTCATGTTAAAAGGTGTTGGCCCTTCTCCAGTCCATCTGGCTTGCGTACTCGATCAGGGTTTTACGAGGGCATTAATCAGTATGCCTTTTCCTCCAAGCTCTCAACTTTTGTTTTCACGGCCTTATTCCTCAAATTCAATAAATCTCTTGTGCCTATATGCAAATTAAATTCATTCCATTGAGTCAACCAATTGCGTCACCAAGTCATCGTCAAAATGGCCCTTACGCAAACCGTGCTCGAACACCACTACATACATAGTTGGGTGCAACTTAGCAACAACTGAAGTGATCGAACCTATCCATATATTCTCTTAAGAATTCTCTAGGAAATTGTTGCATCAAACAGGTATGCATGAGTTATCTTCCAAGGTCGTTACTAGGGAATCGGGCTTGGATTATTTCTGAGAATTCTCTGAAGCTCTGAATCGACTGGGGTATTATCGTCGTAAACCACGTTCAAGCCTACTTCCTTGAATGTTCTTAACAAATAATGCTCATATAACCTTTCCAAATTACATTCTTGCATTGAACCTCATAAAATGCTCTTTAGGATCAATTGAGCCCTCATACGTGCTCAACTTCATGGTCTTAAATTTGTCTAGGATCTCGGTCGCGACAATTTCAAAAGAAAATGACCAAAAGTTTCTCCTATTTTTGTGTAGGTTGAAGCGTCTCTTCCTTGATTTCATATGAATGAAGAGGTCTCTTATTTGATTCTGAAGTAGAAGACCTTGGTAAAGAATCTCGATATGTCTCTATGACTTGTAACACTCGCTAGGTGACGACCTTCTCCCCCCTCTAAGATTTTATCAACCTTTTGTTTGGATCCTCCTACCATCATCATCCTCGCCACTCTCTAGTTGTCTCAAAGTCTCTTACTCATTGGCGGTCTGAAAAACCTTTTACCATGGCCACACGATAGGCACATTGTTCAGTCTTGATTCTTGAACCTAGGTAGCCAAGATAGAACCAAAGCGGTTGGCACTCAGCCTCTTGAAAATAATAACCAACATAAGCGAGAATATGTACAATGTGATAGGAGATAAGAGTAAATTTGAGGCCAAAGAATGCTCATAACAAGACAAAGCAAATTGGCTGGAATAGTAGCTTCAACTAGCAGCCTGACAGGAACATGTTATCTAGATGAAAATTATGCACATGGTTCGGTTTTGACCCTCCGTGGTTACATGAAAACCCAGGTCAACTAATACGTACTTAAATGGATCATAGTTCCTCTACCTCATTATACAATCAAAAATAGGAACCAAATCCAAGTCAGTACATTGTTTAAGGTAAACTAAATTTACATCTAAGTTGGATAGATAGGTACGTATTAAAGGCACCCACCCCTTACCTCAGTCAAAGGGATTTAGACCAAAGAGCCCCACACATTTGAAGCAGAAGGGGTAGGGGTCCATTTTCTCCATAATGTTCATTGACCTATGACCCTCCCCAACTGCCACAAAACACCAACTTATCATTATTCCTTCTCCACGTGCTTCTACGGACCCCTCACCTTGACTTTTTCCTCACACAACACAATGCTCTTTCTTTCAACCAAAGGAATCTATTCTAATCTTTCAACATATATTATCTCACCATTGAATAATGAATACAACAACACAGTTGTGGGGCCAACAATTCATCATCAAATTTGACAATTTTCTTTCAATAAATAGAAAAATAATTCCCAACATGCCAAAGAAAAAAAAAGATATATTCATTTTTTGGGTCCAATATAGTGAATTTACACAAAAGTCCTCACCCACTTTTACACAACTCCGTCAAACTCTCTACAATGAGAAAGTTGACTTTTGCTCCGTTTGTTCCACCGTTAGTTCAAAACCTTTGTTTTGACGCTTCACCGTAAAAGCCAGCCGGGGCCGCCGTTACCGTCACGGAATGAGGGACCCACTTTAACGGTGCCGATGACGGAGTTTCCAAAACGACGCCGTGGATCAGCTCAGTTTGACCGGAGGCTAAAACCGACGGCGGTTTGCTGTTGCTGGTGGCGGTGCTCGCCCTCGTAAGTCACTATCAGCATGTTGGGATCATCCTGAGCTCGCTCAACGTGCTTCCTCGCCGGACACCCTCTCACGGTGCTGCACTTGTAGTAGCCCCTGCAAAATCAAATCAAACCAAACATCAGTGACCATCATTTTTCAACGATTAATCATCTTTCAAGCACTAATTAGAGGGGAAAACCCCGAAAGGAATGGAGTAATACCGAGGATAAGGTGAACCCTTGATCGGTTTCTGACCATACTTCCTCCATGAGTACTCGTCCGGTGGGATATCGGCGATTTTCGAGCTCACCGCCGGTACACGGATCGTTTGTTTCACTCGTGATTTCCTGAAAATAACAAAAACCCATTAGCTATTATTGATTTTTTCAGTGAATTTGTGGAGTTTTGGAAGATGGGTGTTGGAAAACAGGGGAAGAATTTTATCAAACCTTTTCTTGGAGCAATGGCAAGGGCCGGAGGAGAGTGCGGCGGCGTCGTGACATCTTTTCCGGTGAGAGGTGGAGAGAGGTGGCTTGGCAGCTGGAGTTAAGAAGGGGCCGATCTTGCCGTCGGAGACGCTGCCGTCGGCGGTGATGGAGGATTTGAAGGAGGAGGAGTTGGTGTTGGTGGTGGAGATGGTGAGGGTGTCGTCCTTGTTGGTGGGTTTAGCGAAATCTAGAGTTAAGCCTTTGATCTGAGTTTGAGGTTGTGGTTGTGGTGGTGCGCGGCGGAATCGGGCGTGGCCGGTGCGGTTCAAGAGGTTGATGACATGTTTGAACTTGGAGACAGTGAAGTCGGTGATTTCGGAGTAGTCGAGGTTGTTGTTGTTGTTGTTTCTGTGAGATGATGATGGAGTTGAAGAAGAAGGGGTTTGAGAAGAGAGGATTCGGATGAGATGCTCCATGCTGTTTAAGCCAGCTGAAGCAGCTTCTTGTATGGCTGTGTGTTCATTCATCCTGATCATGTTGAAGGTTTCCACCGCCATGATCATCAACAGAGGTGAGAGAGATCAGAGAAGGTTATGGAGAAGGGAAAGTGAAGGAGAGTGGAGAAAATGGGGGATTGAGAAGGGTGAATATAAAAGAGAGAAAGGAGTGTTGGAAAGTCAAACAAGGTTCGCGAATCCAAGGGTGGAGATTGGGTTGGAAGAAGCGACAAAAACATGAGTTACTGTAAAGGTGAAAAACAGGTGCTGGTGGTGGGGTCCACTACCACTTGGAGTCAGTCTCACTTCATCAAACATCAATACAGTAAGCCAATGTTTATTTATATTCATCTCTATCTAAAATAAATAAGTAAGTAAAACTTGTTTTTAATTTACTGAAGTCTTGATTTAAATTACCTTTTCAAGGTTGGGAAAAAAATTGAGTTAGCCTTCATTTCTGATGAGGTTATTATCGTTGAATATATTCAATAATGCTATCACTTAATCAAGCCTGTAATAAACTAATAATTCTTCCACCTGTAACAAAAAAAAAATTAAGCCTGTAGTAAAGTCTAGAATTTGAGCTTTGTGGGTGAAATACTGTTGAGAAAGAAATTAAAAATACATGTAAGGGAAAAAAAATAATGCCACTACTTAATATATAGATTTCTACTTTAATATCCAACTAATCACTCATGAGCATAGTGCTGTGATTACTAAAAAAACTAGGGTGAATGTACTTGTCATTTAGGTTGCAACTGTAAAGATACTTTGACGCTTAAGTTAGGACAAGGGCGCTTAAGTTATGATCGATGTCTTGCATATAATTAATTAATCATGTTAATTGGTGAATGTTAATGAAAAAAGGTGAGTCATAAAATACTGATTTCAAAAAATATAAAATATAAAAAGGTCAACTAAATCAAGGTAACTCCATTGCTGATTGGTTGGCAAAGCAAGGTTACAGAAAACTTCAGTTATTGGTTAGTCCTTATCAAGAGCTTCAAGTGATGTTGCTCCAAGATTCCTTAGGAGCCCCTTAGTTTTGTTTTTGTAATTTTAGCACTTTTTCGATGTAACAAAAAAAAATCTCAAGATATCTATAAGGATATAATTGAACATGTTCAACTAATAAAAAGATATTAAGATAACAATTATTTTATCAAATTATTTGAAATAATATATATATATATATATATATTCATATTTAGAAAATGGAGAAATCAATATTTCTGCTTTTTATATAATAATGTTTACTTGCTCAATATGTCTTTTTTTTTTTGACAGTCACTTGCTCAATATGTCTTATGAACTAAAGAATAGAACTCTGATATAGTACACAATTTTTTCTCATTCTCATTTTCACCTCTTTTCCTTTTTTATATTTTTGTTTTCATCAAATTACACAACATATCTCACATTATTTTTTCTTGCTCACCTTTTGTTGTGAGTGTATATTTGGTGTAAAAATACATTAAGATTGCGAGTTAAGTAAAATCAAAAGATGCGAGTCATGAAAAGCCTCGCCCTTCCATTCTTTTTCATCTTGTGCTTTTCTTTATGGCAAGTTGACCACATATATGTTTGATACGTAGGGGTAGAAAAGCAAACAGCTAGCAAATCATTCCACTTTAATTTGATTTTTAAAATTTAGTATGGAATCTCTATAGGACAGCATGCATATTACACTAGTCTTAATAAATATGAAAATGTTGTCAAAGGGATATAACACCTTTAATTTTGAGCTTTTTTGCGAGGTCAAAGTCTAGCTAGCTAGATCATTTAAATAAACAAAACGAGGGTTGGGTCTAGTGGTTTGACACTTATATGATACTTGTTCGAAATTAATTAAAATAATGTGCTCAATGTTTTAGTGCAATGCAAGTAACAATACTAGCTCACCACTTCCATACAAAAAATTAAAGCATCTCAAGCAAGATCTATGACGACCGTCCGATGAGTCCAATGATGATCGAACGGCCACATGGTGTGGTGGCTGTGGTAGTTGACCAAAGAGTAGATTAGATTTGAATAAATCGATGAATATTAGAAAGCAAGCACATCATGATGCTTATAAATTTATATTGAAGTTTTGGTCAAAGCCACCGAGGGTACAGCAAAATCCAATAATCCACCTATTTGTGTCTGTCTTTCTAGATCTGCGCGCAGCGGCAACTAAAGGGTCGGATACAAATGCAATCACAATTTTTTTTCTTGATCTGCACTCATTTTCATGGTTTTCTTGTTTTTTTGTGTTTGTTGACTTGTGGCCTAGATCAACTTTTTAATTCACCTTATTTTATTTGTACACGTTACCATTTTATTAAAACAATCCATATTTGATCCATCTTTGCTAAATGTTAAAGCTGCAATAAGAATTGAATTTTCAATTTCGAAGATTACACAACTATTCTTAAGTCTTAACCATTGTGACCAACATCCATTTGGATGGCCATGATCAACTTGCTATGACTAATTATTTTTGAACTAATTTTAAAAAGATAAATGATAACTGAGATTTTAAAAATATTATATTTAATGAAAAATATTTTAATTGTTAATATATTTAAGGGTTAAGATATTTTTTCCTCCAAAAATATAGAATTATTGAATTTGGCCCCCTTATTTCTTTTAGAGTAAAATACACTCACCCCCTCAAGATTTGTGAGAATAACACTTAGCTCCATTCTTATCCAAAATATGCACTCCACCCCAATAATAATCTCACAATTACACTTAACTCAATTCTTCTCTAAATTCTACACTCCACCCCACCCCCTTTAACACCATCCAAAAGATGCTAACGGAATATTCTTTTAACTCAAAATTAATTAATTTAAATATAAATACATTACATTATCTTCTAACTAAATAATAAATATACTTTTAAAAAAAAAAGTAGCACGAGATAATCAGTGCTCATTCAAGTAAATAAATCCTTGTTATTTGGAGGGTAGCACAAATGATTTACAATAAAGCATGTTCTGGCCTTCTTGGTATAATTCCAAATTCATAGAACTAGAACATTTCTTAAACGAGAACAACTTTTGTTTTACTTCTTCCATATCTGAGTTACGTAGCTTCCAGCTAAGTTTGAAATCATCCTCTTCAAGGCAACAACATTTTCCATCACAAATTTAGCAAAACTTAACTCAATGTCAGAACCATCAAAACTCAAAAACTTTACCACTAAGTTTACTAAAAAAAATTGTCAATAAGTTTACTAAACTTTCAAAATATAATTGTGTTATGACGATATGTGATTACCTTAGTTATTAGGTTGTATGAGCACTTAAGCACATGGCATTTTAAGTTTTAAAATATAAGTTGTTTAAGGTTATACACAGGTATTAAGAACTCATCATTTGATAAATATTTTGACTGAAACACTCCCTATTTAAATTTGAGTTATATTAGAGAGAGAAATATTTTGACCATAATAAACATCAAGTTTAATTATTATTTGTTATTTGGAGGTATTTAAAATATTTTATAAATATTTAGAATATTTACAAAATTATAGTACAATTATTATTCGGTTAGAGGATAATGTAATTTATTTATCATTTATATTTTAATTAAATAATTTGAGTTAAAGGAATATTCCGTTAGCATCTTTTGGATGGTGTTAAAGGGGTGGGGTGGAGTGAAGATTTCGGAGAAGAATTGAGCTAAGTGTAATTATGAGATTATTATTGGGGTGGAGTGTATATTTTGGATAAAAATGGAGTTAAGTGTTATTCTCACAAACCTTGAGGGGGGTGAGTGTATTTTACTCTTTCTTTTATTAATTTTGGTTCCTTTAAAATATTGAATTATTGATTTGGTGGGCTTTTATTTTTCTCCTCTATAAAGGTTTTTGGCCCCTCTTTTTATTTGAGTTGTCTCCCCTTCTTGTCCTTTGTTTGGGCCTCGAAGTTTTTCATGATGAAATGAAACCATTTAACTTTCCAAAAAAAAAATATTGAATTATTGATTTCGGTCTCTCCATTTGTTTTTGTGGCAGTTTAAACCGACACTAGCACATTTTATGACGGTTTAAAAACAATCACTAATGCACAAATCTGTCACAAAATGTGTTAGTAACAGTTTGAACCGCCACAAAAATGAATAGAAGGACAAAAATCAATAATTCATTATTTTAAAAAGATCAAAGTCACCGAAAAATTAAAGGGATAAAAATCAATATTAGGGGAGAAACATATCTATCCCTATATTTAATATTGAATTAACCACTTAACGCATAGATGGCTTAGGAGTCAAAGTAAGTTCAAGTGCTGAATATACAATGGAAGAGAGTTTTAATTATCATCCACGGTTATTATTTTAGCATAACTATAACATAACATTTGTGGCGAATATATTTATATGGTCCCATACCGAAAAAAGTGTATTTACTAGTCATCCTAATAGATCGATTAGTAAGACCCTAAAAAATCACCACATACATATTCCATATCTTTTTTGAAACAAACATATTCCATATCTTAATACTTACTTAATTTGACCTCTAATATGTACAATCAATTTATAATAGTTATCCTTTTAACCATTCTTTTTGTTTAGCTTTTGGTATTAAACCTTAATTAACATAAATCAGGTTAAGTTGATCCGTTTTTTTCATTAACATAGACTTAAAACACGTGATGGTGCTTTATTTATGTTTTACAATAAAGGAAGAAAATAAGAGAAAGAAAACATTGAGTTGAAAGAAAATGATAGAATAGGAATATGTCAATTATTCCATATTTGTTTACCTGTAATTACTCTGTAATTAGGCTTAGCATTTATGCATTAGTCAACTATACATTGTATAAATATTGTAACATTTCAGGAATAATATTCACCAATTCAATTATCTTACATGGTATCAGCAGCTTTTCTGATCCAGACCTAGCCTCCGTGCGTAATCACTGTCGTGCCCCTTTCTTTTTTCCTTGCACCGCCTAACGCACAAAGGCCCGCGCCGCCGCCGCAGCCGCGCTTGCTTCCGCAATTCCCACTCTACGCTGCTGCTTTCTCCCTTGCAGCCGCAACCCACCCTCTCCAATCCTTCTTCCCCACCGCTGCACAACCTCTGCAGCCAACCTCTCCAATCCTTCTCTCCCACCGCTGCAGCACACCCGCAGCCACCCTCTCCACTCATTCTCTTTCCCGATCTGCACTAAAGGCCGCACCACCATCTCCACATCCTCCTTACGCCGCCAGTTACCGCAGCCAGCCCCGCACTCATCTCTTCACGCCACTCCAACACGACCACAGGCCCGCAACGCCCTTCTGCTTCTGTTGCTTTGACCTGCAACGTCCATTTTTCTCCAGATCTCACCTTGAACGTGTTTATGTGAGATTTGTTTCTTTGTTTGCTGCCCGGTTCAGCACTTTAGTGACCCGGTTCACCCAGACCGGTTCTGCCCAGACCGGTTCGCCCAGACCAGCCAGCAACCTTCACCTTAAAAAAAAAAAAAAAAAAAAACCTGTTTTTTTTCTTCCCTCTCGGCCAAACCCTTCACCGCCATGTCTTCTCTAGCCTCATCGGACAGCACTCCCGTGCCCGTCACCTCTCCGACTACAGTCCCCCCGGTGGCTCCTCCCACCTCGCCGGCCAAGCCTGATTTTCACCCGGCGCTCGTTGTTTCAAATATTAGGAATCACATTCCTATTATGCTTGACATGGAGACCGATCGCTATGGCACCTGGGCGGAGCTTTTCCGCATTCATGCTCGTTCCCACCGAGTTCTGCATCACATTGCCCCTGCTGCGGACAAGCCTACCCCGCAAGTAACAGACCCTACTTATGAGCAGTGGGTCACTTTGGATGTCACGGTCCTTCAGTAGATTTATTCCACCATTTCTATTGATCTAATGTCTACCATCATGGAGCCTGACTCCACTGCTTTCACTGCTTGGACGCGTTTGACAGATTTATTTCAGGATAATCAGAACGCCCGTGCTGTCACCTTGGAGCAGGAGTTCTCTACTGTTCGTATGGAGGCATTTCCGACCGTCGCCACCTACTGTCAGCGTCTGAAGACGCTTTCTGACCAGCTCCGTGATGTCGGTGCTCCTGTGAACAATCACCGTCTGGTTTTGCAGCTCATCTCCGGCCTCACTGATGCTTACCGGGGTGCCTCTAGTCGTGACCACACCACAACTCCCCACGACCTCTTCCTCTTCTTTTGATGATCCCACCATTTCACCTATTCCCAAAAACCCGAAGCTAGCTCTTTCAGACCCAAATTGGAAATCCGCAATGCAGTCTGAATTTGATGCTTTAATTAGAAATAAAACTTGGGATTTGGTTCCTCGTCCTAGTGATGTTAATATCATTCGCTGCATGTGGATTTTTCGTCATAAGACGAAAGCTAATGGTTGTTTTGAGCGTTATAAAACTCGTCTTGTAGGTGATGGCAGGTCACAGATTGCAGGTGTTGATTGTGATGAGACCTTCAGTCCTGTGGTGAAACCAGCGACCATTCGCACAGTTCTCACCATTGCCCTCTCCAGGTCTTGGCCCATTCACCAGCTAGATGTTCAGAATGCTTTTCTCCATGGTGATCTGCATGAGACAGTCTACATGCATCAGCCCCTAGGTTTCCGTGACCGTACTCATCCTGATTATGTGTGTCGCTTGCGGAAATCTCTTTATGGGTTGAAGCAAGCGCCTCGCGCTTGGTACCAGCGTTTTGCCGACTATGTCTCCACCATTGGGTTTCAGCATAGCACCTCTGATCACTCTCTTTTCATCTACAGACGAGACTCTGATATGGCTTACCTCCTGCTCTATGTTGATGACATCATCCTCATCAGCTCCTCTCATGATCTTCGCAAATCTATCATGGCCCTTCTTGCCTCAGAGTTTGCTATGAAGGATTTGGGACCGTTGAGCTATTTTCTTGGCATTGCCGTCACCAGACATGCAGGTGGACTTTTTCTTAGTCAGAGTACATATGCACGTGACATTATTGCTCGAGCCGGTATGGCATCGTGCAACCCTTCTGCTACTCCAGTTGACACCAAGCAGAAACTCAGTACTTCTGCTGGTACTCCGTGTAATGATCCTACTTTATATCGGCGTCTTGCTGGGGCTTTGCAGTATCTCACATTCACTCGTCCTGACATATCTTATGCTGTTCAGCAGGTGTGTCTTCACATGCATGCCCCTCGCACAGAGCATATGTTTGCCCTGAAGCGCATCCTGCGTTATGTTCAGGGCACTTTACAGTTTGGTTTGCATCTCTATCCTTCTCCTATCGAGAAGCTTATTTCCTACACTGATGCCGATTGGGGTGGATGTCCTGACACTCGTCGGTCTACTTCTGGCTATTGTGTGTTTCTCGGGCGACAACCTCATTTCTTGGTCGTCTAAGAGACAACCCACACTTTCCCGGTCCAGTGCTGAGGCTGAGTACCGAGGCGTTGCTAAGGTGGTTTCCGAATCATGTTGGCTACGCAACCTGCTTTTGGAGCTTCACTTTCCTCTTTCTCAGGCTACTTTAGTCTACTGTGATAATGTTAGTGCCATCTACTTATCCGGCAATCCTGTCCAGCATCAGCGCACTAAACACATTGCGATGGACATTCACTTTGTTCGAGAGAAGGTCGCCCGTGGTCAGGCACGCATCCTTCATGTTCCTTCACGTCACCAGATTGCAGACATCTTCACTAAAGGCCTCCCTCGAGTTCTCTTTGATGATTTTCGGTCCAGTCTCAGCGTCAGTGAACCTCCCGCTTCGACTGTGGGGGTGTGATAGAATAGGAATATGTCAATTATTCCATATTTGTTTACCTGTAATTACTCTGTAATTAGGCTTAGCATTTATGCATTAGTCAACTATACATTGTATAAATATTGTAACATTTCAGGAATAATATTCACCAATTCAATTATCTTACAGAAAACACAAGAGTGGAACAAGTATAAACTAATGCCATTTTTTTATTATTTGAATAGATAACATATGAATTTGAGAGGTGAAGGTTTGAGATCAATTCCTAGATGGTTTAATTTTCCATTCCGATGAAAAAAAATTGGTGAAAAAATGGAAAATGGAAACTATGGGCTCAAGGAAAATACAAGAAATACAATTCCAAAGCCCAATGGACCAAGTAGCATAAAGAAAAATACCAGTTGAATACTAAAGTCAAGTACATTTTAGGTGTGCAAGCTATTATCAAGTCTGATTATGATATTTGACCAAAAAAAGTCTCTGATTATGATATGAATATCCATGGCTGCTCAGCAACCACATGCTCACATTGGTGCAATTTTTTTTTCGGTCAACACACTGGTGCACTTCAACAAAGTCCCTCAGGAATAAACTACTTACATGGGTTCCTACTAGGCATGCATACCATATCCAACAAGGGACCACATTGCACAGACAATCAAATCCCAACAATAACCCCAAACTTGCAAAGCGCTACACATTGATAGAAGCATCCATACCTAAAATAATATGTCAGATTCTTCACATCCAAGTAATCATTGACTTTATAAGTTTCACCTATTGCATTAATGCCTTGAGGAACTCTTCAACATTTACGGTTTGTTTGTGGGTTAGTTTTTGAAAGATTTTGGAGGAAAAGCCATAAAAACCTCCAAAAACTAACTTACAAACAACTTAGCAATCTTAATGTGTCCATAGCAGTGGTGAATTGGGAGATTAGGTTTGTGTTTGGCTAGCCAATTTTCTCCCAAAAAGCTCCTGCAAGACACCGAGAGTTTCTCAGTTTTATGAAGATGAACACTCATTTTAAGAATATTAATGAACACTCAAAAACACTAAATAAGACTCATGATGGGAAGGAGATAAAGAAATTTGATTTTAGTCCCTCATTAATCTTTCAAATTAGCTTTTAATTAGTTTATGAGCCTTTGATTCATTCACCCCTCACTTACTCTTTCATCTCATTTTCATTATCTCTCTTGTTATCTCTTACTTCTTTTCCTATCACACAACCCATCATATCCAACATTTTTCTCCATTCTCTTTGTATCTCTAGCTGAAGTTTGATTTTGAGTGTGAACACAATATTATTCTTACTTTATTAATGAAATAATAAAACTGTTATCGGAACAAAATATTTAATTTTGATATCCTCATTAAAACATGTAGTGTGTCACATCATCTCCAACATACACATGACATGGTTATCTAAGATAATTCTCAAACAATGACTAAAAATGAAAAATTTCTCTAAACGCATGTGTTTTTACAACTTTGTTCCAATTAAGAACGAAAATCAAATCTCACTTACACATGAAAAAACAACCTTCCAACCCCTTGGGCTTATGAACCACACACTCTTGGGCTTGGAATCAGTAGGACTTAGTACTTCAATGCACAAATGGGATTCTATCTTTTGGGCCTTATCAACCTCTCTCCAGCCATAATCCTATGTCACAGCAATATTTATGTGCTTGCGTTCTTCTTTCTATCATTCTGAAAGAAACTTTATAAACTTTGCAGGATGATATTTGCATTGGCAATGGCGCTTCCCGTAATATTACTATGTGCTTCTTCAACTCTAACTTTTCTTTGTAGGAAATAGATAAGAATATAAACATGCCTTTTCTTCAATATGTAAACCCACAAGTAAAGATTGACATGAATCTACAAAGCACCATGGCAACTTGCAGCAAATCATGATAGCCATGTAAAAGCTACAAACAAAGTTTGGTTTTCTGTTACAACAAAATTGCTCCTATTACAAAGGCCAGAGAAAAAAAAGGCTCTAGCATGGAATCCACCAAATCATTCATATACAGATTGTGTTCCAAGTTTCCAACCAAGAACAGTAGCTTCCATGTGGAATACATCATAACACCCAAAATGAATCGATCAGAGTCTAGGAACATGAGAAAGAAGGAAACATGATTGGTTATGTGTCATATATCGCAGCATGTAATGCAGAGTAAGGTATCTAGTTAGACAGACTCTGTCCCATAATGTCCCTCATGGGTGCTGCCATTTTCTTTGCCAAGTTTAGATTTTGGTAATGTGGAGGAAGTTTGTCGAGGAGATGTCTTGTTTGTTTGTTGCTTCAGATTAAGGTAGGTGAAAACAGACATGCCGGCGATAGCTGTGAATGCACCGCATATACTGATTGTGCCAGGATTGGATCCAAAGAGATAATAGTTACCTAGCAGAAGGACGCATGTCTTAAACTGCCCAAGAACAACGTGTGAGATGGCAGATGTAGCACTGTGTAGAAAAAAACATGATAAGTAGATTACAATTTATAAAAAAAAGGCAAACCTCAATAGAAGTAAATCCAGAGTATTTAGCCAAAGAAAACATGATAAGATAATGTTCTGGTTTACAAGCTTTTGATTCTCATGCTTGTGATGTGTACATGGTCTAGTATTCAATGTTAGCAACATGATATTGGACATAATTAATTGTGCAATGCCATTTAGTACAAACTTCAGTTGAAAGTAAATGGCCCATCAATCTTTATAGCAGGTTGCAAGATGATTACTGACATCAGAAGGTTGGGGGTGCAAAAATATACAAATTTCCAAAATATTTTACTTGATGGGGTTCTTAGATGTTTCTAAGAATTTAAATAAATCTGTAACTTGAAGATGGTATCTAGCTAAAACGAAACCAATAGAGACATCATTTGAAAATAAGGGCAATTAAGTATTTAGAACCATAAGAGATATCCAAATGGCCACAGAGAACATTTAAATATTCAATGAAAGTAAACCTATAACCAGGGTTGTTAATGGCGGATAGCGTAGCGTAGCAGCAAGCCCAAAAAACGCTATTTCAAGCGCTATTGCAGCGCTTTAGCGGTGAATAGTGGAGTAGTGGTGAACCCCCACGGCACTACGCTATAGAGCGCTATTAACAAGCCTTCCTATAACCTATCATCACAGTGATATAGACCCTTAATTTCCAATGTGAAATGCTACTGCACTTTTAAATATCATAGAACATAAACTTGGTCCCTTGGAGATGAGTTCATTCTTAAAAGAAACTTCATCAATGTGTTCTTCACAGCCCACTAAAGTGATCATAAACAAGTGGGGTCTCTACAAAGTTATACTCAATAGGTCCTATACATTGTCTAAGAAATTGAAATCCTTTTTCTAGCGAAGGTTGTAAAAGAACTGGAAATGTCACTTACCCTAGTGCTAAAGCACCCGACCACTGAAGCAAAAATCCAAGAATGGCTGATGCAAAAATCACCAAGGAGTTGCTTAAGTTCCAATCATAGGAGAGTACACCTGGAGGGTCCAAGCCGGGTAACATAGCAGCCAGGAAAATCAAAGTAATAGGTGTTGTTTTCCACATCAGCCTGTTGATCAATCCACAAATTAGACAAGACAGAGAAAGAAATCCTCTGATGCAAATCAGCACCAAGTATTAGAAATTTGGAAGGAGAGATAAGGGTGGTATATAGTAAATTACTCACGACAATGCTGTCCAGTTCTCTTGCTGCTGCAATCTAGACCAAAGGATTTTGTTTACAGCACTTGGTACAATCCATGCCAATGCTACACAAGCACCAAATAAATGGAACTGCAGATCAGTGACAGTAGCCACGGCAACACCAATACATACCACCGTCAATGCTAATGTCTGTGAAGTTTCAAATTTTGTAGTAAGAATTTAAACCTAGAACAAGATGAGCACAATAAAAGTCACAAGTCCATTCCCCCCCACCCCAAAAAAAAAACACAAAACACACACACACACAGACATATATTCACACACCATGTCATCATGAAAGTTCTTGGAGGAAAACAAGGTTAAACTTCTGTTTTGGGATACACAATGCAGATATCATTTCGATGTAGAGCGTAGAAGCTAAATCATACAAAGATAATACAAGATGAAGCTAGTCGTTTCTAAAACAATACTATATGGACTAACAAATCACAAATCACAAACACTAAAACTATGGTCTCAGTGGCTAGACCCTTTCTTTAGATCACAATTTTGAGCTGCATCCTTCATAGGATCTTATGAGTACATACAATGAAATTTCACTTGTGAAATCACTTCAAATCTACTACAATTAGTTATCCTCGACAAACATATGGGTGCCTTATAGGTGTCATAATTCATGAGGAAGTTCAATACATATATTAGCTTTACAAATTACAAATTGGTTATGCATTTTGCCTCATATTGAAGGAGCAGCAATTTCCTCATATTGAAGGAAGCTCCATATTGTTTAAATTAAATATCTCCCTTGTACAAATTCTATACATATTTCATGAGTAATGAGTTAGCTAAATAAAAGCTCTAGACCCTAACAAATGATATAATAGCCAGTATCCCTGCCAGGCCCGTATATTCATACATATTATAATCAGAAATACATACACAACCACAGTGAGTGAATATACCTTAGGCAAAGAAACTTTCTTACTGTACAATACAAATTCTGCCAAAACTATTGATGGTGTCACTGCAATCTTTGCCATCTGATAGAAACCAATGCTGAAGACATGGAGTTTAGATTAAGAGTATAAAACAAAAAAATTGAATAAGAAAGTAATTAGTGGGACGGTTGCTTTACCTATTATACTTCAAGCTGACATTAGCAAAGCCAGTAGATAGAGACATAACAAATCCAAGAGAAAACAAAGTGGACATTCGAGTTGATTTCGAGGAAGGAGGTGCAGGAAGGAAAGAAAATGCTTTTAGTACAGCCATAAAGAACCAGCTCACTCCATAGTGAATCAATGTAAGAAATATAGGGAATTTGAATTTAATAGTTTGAAGCACCTGAAACAAAACAAGTAAGCCAAACAACAACAAAAGTCAGCACCAAAAAGTCCTGCTACACCTACATCAAAACTTGAACAAAGAACACAGCTTTAGGCAGATTGAACAAACCATTTTGTTCATGAAAATAATGCCAACAGCAACCAGAAAATTGAAGGAAAGTGCAATAGCTGGACCACATGTACGCTGTTGTTGACGCTTAGCACCTTCAGGGGATCGGAATCGATTAAAGAGAGAGGCTCTCAATTCTTCCAAAGCTCTTCCTGCAAAATGACCATACAAAGTTAATGGAAGAACATGGTTCCATTACTTGAACATTTTGCTTTAACTATATTCATTTTTCTCCCAGAAGAATCAACTAATATTTGCTTTTTCAAAAAATTAACTTGAGTATATACTAACTAAGTACATGAAAATTGAAAAGGGTCCATTGTGCAGGTCAAACTTCACTAAGCAAAACCCATATGACAAAAGAATCAACTAATATTTGTGTTTTTCTAAAAACAACTTAAGTATTTACTAATAATGCAGAATAAACTTCATTGTGCAGACAAACTTCACTAATCAATCATGAAAAAGCAAACCCATATGACAAAATATTGAATTCCAAATGCAGCCATAAACAAGCATCCAAAAACACAAGTGGGTAGGATGAAAATGGAACCTTTTTCACCAGCATCACTGTCTTTGCGCTTGAGAATCTTTCTGGCATCTTTCCTAATTAAGAAGCTAAACATTTTACAAAACCAAACCCTAGCAGAAGCTCAACTCAAGCAGAGAAGAATAACAATTGAATGAATGAAGGGGAGTGTATGTAGAGAAGAGTGAAAAGGGTGTGTGTGTGTGTGACTGTGTGTTGTTTGGTAGCTAAATTGCTACAGAAAACAGAACAGGAAAACACTACACTCTACACTAGGCAAAGAACAGTTGCTGTTAAGGTTTGTTTGGTTGAATTCAAAATGCAGGAAAATAGTCAGAGAGAGAGAGAGGAAGAAGGGAGACGACACGTGGATTTAGCACCGGTAATTGCGAAATGTGGCAGGCAGCTGTCAGAAACTCTAAAATATTGATTGTGAAATTCAGTAAAAAACAAAAAATTAGACAAAGATTGATGATAGTATCAGAGAGAATAAAGGGTAGTAGATTCAGGTGTATTTAAATCTCGAGTGAATACACCATTTTAGTGCTTGTTTGGAATCATCAAAATCAAGTTAATACATATGATATGCTCTTTCTTTATAATTACAAGATCATTTTAGCACAATTGTTAAGAAAATATATGATGAGATTGATTAATGTTTTGTTTATATAATTGATAGCGTTGAGAGTTTAATAATGCAATTGTATATATGAAAATATTTGACAAGTAGGTAAAAAAAATAACAATATTCCCTAATAAAAAAATGGATGAAGAATAATACTCCCTCCGATCCTATTTATAAGCAACAAAAAAAAATTCACATAGTTTAAGAAATATATTTAAACTAGATAAAATGCATTAAATTTGTCTTAAATCAAAATAAACTTCCAAAATTACCCTTTGTTATTAGTGTTGGAAAGTGGGAAAGAGAGAGAATAATTAATGAGACACATTTTACAAGTTAGAATTAATAAGGGCATCATTGGAAAAAATTAATTAATATAGCTCAAACTTTCATTTAGACCATGTACAATGGTTTAAACAAAAATTTTCCATTCAACACCACTTTTTCTCTTCCCAACACTCCACATCATCTTCTCTCTCCAATTCAACACACTTTCAACAAATACCCACTCCAATGGTTTTCTCTCTCAACACCCTACCCCACCACTCACCCTACCCCACCACTTTTTATTTCATATTTTTATTTAATTTTATGTTTTTGTTTTTTTTATTTACATAAAATTACAATTATTATTTTAAATTAAATTAAATAATAAACACTTAACGAATTAATTTTTTTTAATATAGATAATAATTTATTTTATTTCCTTAACTAAAAAATGGAAGACGATAAACGAAGCACACAATAATATATTTTATTTTCTTAACTTAAAATGCAAGACAACAAACTAAGCACACAACACACAAATAACGTAATTAGTACGATACAAATCATCTTCCATCACGAAGCATTTGCAAACTTTGTCCATATGTGCTTCACTAGATCTGCTTGCAGTTCGTGATGAACGTTCGAATCACGCAACTCGGATCTAGCACGCACATGATTTGCAAAAGCGGGTAACACCTCGGTCGAGTATGGTTGCGGTGTACTAGATCCACCTTCCCCAGATTGCTCAAAATCGGTCCAACGTTGAGCAAATGTATCTCGTTCATCCTCAACAATCATATTATGTAATATGATGCATGACCTCATAATGATACCCAAATCAGCTATGTCCCACAAACGAGCTGGTTCACGGATGATTTTAAAACGAGCTTGAAGAACTCCAAATGCACGTTCGATGTCCTTCCGACATCTCTCCTGAACTTGTGCAAACAACTTATCCGGTTCACTTTGAGGAAGTCTGATCGATTTGACGAAAGTTGGATAAGAAGGGTAGATACCATCAGCTAGATAGTATGCCATATTATAGGGACGTTGATTCACAATGAAACTCACAGTTGGAGCCTTTCCCTGTTCCACATCATCAAACACTGGTGATCGATCTAGAACGTTTATGTCGT
Organism: Lotus japonicus; assembly: GCF_012489685.1. Lineage (NCBI taxonomy): Eukaryota > Viridiplantae > Streptophyta > Magnoliopsida > Fabales > Fabaceae > Lotus > Lotus japonicus. The sequence continues at coordinate 54,268,776 of NC_080046.1, forward strand.
TCAACGTTCCCGGACATCCAAAAAAGGCATGCCAGATCCATAGATCATGAGATGCAACTGCTTCAAGAATAACTGTAGTGGTTCCCTTATCCCCTCTAGTAAATTGACCTTCCCATGCTTTAGGACAATTTTTCCACTCCCAGTGCATGCAGTCAATACTCCCGATCATGCCTGGGAACCCCCTTTGTTCACTAACCTGTAGTATTCTTTGCAGGTCCTCTTGAGTTGGTGCTCTCAGGTACTCGTGCTCATACAATCGTATGATTCCATTACAGAATCTACGTAAACACTCCAGTGCTGTAGTACCTCCTATTTTGATGTACTCATCGACTGCATCTGCTGCCACACCATATGCTAACATTCGCATTGCTGTGGTACATTTTGCTAAGGGTGATATACCTTCTTTCTTGGCTGCATCAACTCGCTGGGTGAAGTAGTTATCACTACTTGAAAGGTCCGCAACGATTCGAAGGAAAACGTGTTTTTGCATCCGGTACCGACGACGAAACATTGAATCGTCATATGTAGGCTCATTGGCAAAGTAGTCGTCAATTAGCCTTCGGTTTGCTGCTGCATGATCTCTACGGACATACTTTCTACGAGGTGCACTATCTTCCAAATTTTGGTTTGGACCCAACCCTAATTGGTTGAGTATAAAAGCTTCTTCAAGTTGAGAATTTTGAAGGTATGTTGCAATATCAAAAGGATTTTCACAAGGATTCTCAAAAGGATCAAAAGGATCCATTTGTTGTGAAATTCGAAGTAGAAAGTAAGAGGTTTTGGATATTGGTACATAAATTGATCTATGAATCCATATATATAAGTAAATTGAATGGTGGACACTGACGGATTCAAAACAAGTTACCCACTAGAGTTAATAATCGGAAAAGGACTAGATTCGAATTGAGTGGAGCATATTCAAACCCAATAACCCATACACTAAAGCCGAACACTGCAGACTTGACACCACTGGCAAATTATTAAAGCAAACCCCACCGACTTGACACCACTGACAGATTCGAAACAAGTTACACACTAGAGTTAATAATCGGAAAAGGAGTAGATTCGAATTGAGTGGACCATATTCAAACCCAATAACCCATACACTAAAGCCGAACACTGCAGACTTGACACCACTGGCAAATTATTAAAGCAAACCCCACCGACTTGACACCACTAACAGATTCGAAACAAGTTACCCACTAGAGTTAATAATCGGAAAAGGAGTAGATTCGAATTGAGTGGAACATATTCAAACACAATAACTCATACATTAAAGCCGAACATTACAGACTTGCCATCACTGACAAATTATTAAAGCAAACACAACATACTTGACGACAACACTGACAAATGGTTAAAGCAAACACCACAGACTTGACACCACTGGCGGGTTTGACCGAATACAGACAAATACTCGATTGAAATTAATTACCAAATAGGTCTTGGGCCAACTTACTCAACAGCTCTTTCTTACGGTCATCGAGATCCTCTTCAGAACTTAGCTTGAGATACAAATTGGTTTTCATCAATTGGTTAGTCTGTTCTTGCACCATTGTTAGCTTATCAATTCGTGCAATCTCTTGAGCCTTCAAATCTTTGTATTCAACCCAAACTTTCCCCTTCTCCTCAACGACAGGTTCTTTACTTTTCTTTTTATTCTTTCTTTTAGCTGCCTCCCTACCCATTGGACGAGGAATTGATCCTATAGTGGTTGAGCCACATGCATCACTGTCGTGAGATCTCTTAGATCCACTACTTGCTGAGCCACCATTTCCTCCTACTTGACTACAAAAACGTGGTAGATCACGGAGAGCGATCCATTCTTCCATCAAAGTAAATTGAACATTCTTCCCACATGCGAATAATTCCTGCGCTTTTGCCAAAACATCATTATCCGACCAACCGCTTCCTTGTTGACGCTTAGCGGCATCATAAGCGCCAATCCATTTACCCAGTATTTTGTTCATATAATTCCAACGGTTTCGACATGCAATTCCATCACGCGGAGGATCGAATGAGCAATGCTCATTACAATACTCAGCAATATCTCTCCAAAATGTTTCTCCTTTCTGGTTTTTCCCCACAACACTGCTTGTTCCACAGTTAATCCACCCACTAATTAGCACCAAATTTTGTGCAGTGTTCCATGCGGGTGCATGCGTTTTTTTGCTCTTAGGAGTGACTTCATTGACTTCATTATCAGCTGACCCGTCACCAAGATTGACTTGTGTTGAAAATTCCGGAAATTCCGGTCCATCAACACTAGGAAAATTTTCACGAACCATTGGCATATAACCACTAGACTGGGGTGTTTGAGATGGATATCTCACAGATCCATAAGATGGATGAAAGTTTGGAACAAATGATGACTGGTTCGAATATTGATTTGGATCTGGATAATAGTTTGGATTTTGAGGATGTTGGTTGGAGAATTGATGTGGGACTTGAAAATAGTTTGGATTTTGAGGACGTTGGTTGGAGAATTGATGTGGGACCTGATAATTGGTGGGATTTTGAGGACGTGGGTAAGAAAATTGATTTGGATCTTCATAGTTGTTGGGATTTTGGTTGGAAATTGGGTAGCTTGAAGAATTCTGGGTGTTGTAATGATGATTGTTGGGATCCATTTCAAAACAAATGCTAATAGAAGGATAATAAGATGGTGAGAGAGATAATAAGATGGGGAAAAACTTGGTTTTTTTTTCTGTGTCCAAATCTAACAAACCAAGTCTCTATTTATAGAGAAAAAAAAGTTATGAATTTTGGTAAAAAAAAAAAAATTAAAATTATTTTTTTTCAACAAGATAATTCAGTTTAAAGTTTTTAAAAAAAAAAATCCGGTCCGCCAATGGGACGCTGCCACGCGTCCCATCCTATCCTCTCTGTCCTCTCTCTCCTCTCCAACTGACACGACACGCGCCTTGTCGGCGCGTGTCGTGCACGCGCCCAACGTGCTCCAATCCGGAGCTGCCACGTGGCTCCGGATGGCTCTCTCAACAATGTTGAAACCATTCAACATTTTCCCTCCTTCAACAATATTCAACAGACCATTGTAAGTATTAAACAAGTTTCAACAACATTAAACAAGAGAAAAAACAGACCATTGTAAGTGGTCTTAGTTCTTATAAAAAGGATCAAGGTTTTTCTTCTCTTTCATACTTATAAATAGGACCGGATGGAGTATCTGAGTAAGTTTGGAGTTTAGTAAAATGTAATTTACTCTTTCTATTATAACATACAACTTATAAATATTACTTTATTTTTTCTTGATTCATCTTTTCTTTTAGAATTAAATAGACTGTTTGTCTTTTTCGATGTATAAAAAAAAAGAGTGTGCATCGTTAATGTATTTTTTTTACACAGACATCCAATTAAATTCCGCCACATCATATATTATATTTTTTTAATTAAAATTTAAAACGAAAGTAATTGTTCCTCTTCTGTGGCACTCTGTGGTGGGTTGTCAATGTAAAACTATCCATTAAAGTCTTTCTTTTATGATGTTCTATCTTCTCAATCACTCATCACAACCATTTTTCTGATGTATCAAAAAAAATCACTCATCACAACCAAACAGAGCATTAATGTCATTAATGTGCTATGGAATGTGTGGTTAACCCACATCCAATATCCAAACATGTTGTTACTTTATGTTTGAATTTAAGTAAAAATTACTTTTTGAGTTTTAGAATTAACTATGATGAAACATTGTTTATATATCACAATAATTTTTGAAGGTTAAATTTCATAACTTTTCCTGATATTTACCACCATAAAACCAAATAAGTTTCTCAACAACAACATTTTATTGTGAGATGAGAGAAAAGAAAAGAAAAACTAGTAATAACTAGATGTTATTTGGTATGAAAAAAATACAATAAATCTAATGTTATTATAAAATCAATAAATAAGAATGGTGTCACCAATTAACAACTCTAGATGGATGGAAAATGTAACTAACCAATAAATATGATATGGTGTTTAATTTCTATGCACCGACGGTGTAAAGTTTTTTTACACCGTCAACCAATCAGATTTTAAGAATGTGAAAAAATCAGTATTTTTATTTAATTTCATTAATTAATGTGACACATCGTTGAAATCTGATTGATTGACAGTGTAAAAAAACTTTACACCGTTGGTGGTGTATCATCATTTTTCTCATATGATATTCGAATATCAATAGAATTGTGGGGATAACTTGCTAATATGAGAAAATATGCATCCAAACAAAACCTGTGCTTAGGACCGTCCGTCACGCAGGAGTGTTTTTTTGCTATCGTGCCATTTATTGCGGAAAATGATGCTGCGTTTAAAGCCCATGACCCGTGACAATTGACAAGTGAGCCGCACACACTTGAGTGAGAACAAACAAAGATAATGACATTCCTGAACAAGTAACACACTTGAGTATTTTGTTATAGTTATGTAGAATTCTCATATACTCGATCTTTTTGTTTTTGGTTGAACTCATAATATACTCTTAAGCTATTTGGAGATCCTTCATGGGCTTCAAGTTCATGTGATATAAGGGTTTGTCATGTAAGTTGCAGATTGGATTCAATCATTTCAATGGAAGCCCAGTCTTGTAAAACACCATGTCTCGATTGATTAATATGAACTAGGATTATCCCCGTTTGTCCGTGCGATGCACGGATAATTTTTTACGAACTCCACTGTTAACTACAATCATTCAGAACTTGATATATATGGAATAATGCAATGATGTATTTTCTAAGGTACAAAATTATAATTATTCAAACACTTATATATCGTTATTATCTTATGTTTATGTTTAAATGTTTTATTTTTCTTATATATATGAATTATATGAGTTTCAAATGTTAATTGTGTTTGACCCCTGTCGACTTGTAATTTGATACAATCTTTACTGTAAAAGATGAAAAGTTGGCTGAAATGTAATAACATATTAGACTATGAGTAAGATATTTGAAACTAAAAGAAAATATTTATACACATATCTAAGAGTAACGATTTATTCATATCTCACTTTCTTCCTATCTCATTTCCACACATTTTTCTATTTTGTCTTTCTATATATCTAAGGTGGATGTGGATAAGAAATGTCAACAAAACATTATTTCATGAGTCCAAAGTCCAAACCACTAAAGGGCAATGATAACAGAAAAATTCATTCATATATGTTATTTCTTTCATAAGTTTTTACTCATAAAATATTTTGGAAATTATGAATAAACGTTCTTAAATTATAATAAATTTATTTTTCTATTAGTTTTAATATGAAAATATTTTCGTACAAACCCCATGACAGCTTTTTACCCTATAACTTAAATGTAAATAAGGCTTAAATATGTTTCCGATCCCTCTAAAATTATGGTGTTTTGGTTTCTATCAAAATAGACCATAAAGAAAGTAGATCAGTAATATGGAGAAAGAAAAATATGAATTTATTATTATAAACTAATCCTATCAACCTTTCTTAAAGGTTATAAAATTAAGTCAATATGATTTATAAAATGGAAGAGATGAATCCAATCCTTTTTGGAGAAACCAAATAGCATTGGAATTAGTATATGTTAAAAACCTTTGATATTGAGAATGGCATCTCATTTATGATTAAAATTGAATTTTAAATGTTGGATAGTTAAGCAAGCGAATAACTAATTTTTGACAACTACAACATATATTGATAGAGAGAAAAACCATGAGAACACTCCTCTCATGTTAGAGAACAAAACATTAGACACAAAAATTCAACAGTGTTAACACAAATACTGATGAAACATACCACAAAACAAATAGTTGTTAAACACATGAAAAGAAATTACTCCACTACAATAGTTCAAACAATGATTAAAATTACATGCCATACACATCAATAATGTTAATCACATCATTGTCTTCATCCCCACCAATGTTAGGATTCATCTCAAGAGCCACTTCAGGAGCAAGTTTGTAAGAAATCTCCCTGTGAAATAGATCAAATATGTGGATATAAAATCTGGCCTGTCCACGATAGATAAAGTGCATCATCGCAGTAATTTGTATTTGGTGAACCGAGCGGATGTAGAACAAACCAGCCCCAATTCTTTACTCCCCTAATTTATATGGATAAAACTAAGGGTTAAACCCTTAAATCTCATTCATAATGACATGAGAGCTGAGTTTCAGGTTCTGTTTTGTCTAAGAAAATGTCATATGTAATTAGTAACCAAATAGATTTAACAAATGAGAAACATGGAGATGCTCAATAAAAATTATCATATAAAATTAGATTTGTCTACCAAACAAAGTCTATTGTGTCTTTTTTAAAATCAATGTATAGAGTTTCAATGGATCCTTAGTTTCCTTAGTTTCTTTTTAAAATCAAGTCCATTATGTATATTATCTATACACATTCAGCTTAGACATGAAATCTAAAAATAAAGACAATTAAAAATCACAATCAACTTTGAGATTTGAGCAGACTATACAGTTTTTGAACCAAATTATCAAGATAAATGTTCTCCAGCCCCTTACTAAGCAAGAATTCTCTCCATTTAGCATGAATAGTTCTCACTTTGACCCACTTCAATATCATTGTCCATTAAGATTGTGACTACATGCTAATGCAAGTAACCAATATGTGAAATAAAAAATACCATATGAGATCTTTGCTCTCTTAGAGAACCTTAAATTTTATGCTTAGAGAGATCCATTGCAGTCATAAGAAGAGAATGCACTGAGGAAGGAAAGTCTGCAGTTGTTTCAGAGCCAGCAAGAAGACCATCATGTGGTATGGGATTGGAATGAAGGATATTTGATTTGGGTGGAGGTCCTGTGATTACACTTTCATCCCTAAACATTAGACCACCTTAATGAGAATTCATGTCAGATATTCAGAAGAAATTGCAGCAAATGAAGGATATGCCTCCATTCATGTAGAAACATAAACCACTAATGAGATCAACACTCTTCACACAATATTCTAAGATTTAGAATTCTAGATTAATGAATAATGAACTTTTGGTGATCTATTCTTATCAGTTAAAAATTTGTCTTTCACTGTGAAGTTAATTTCCAAGTTGTAGAAGCAACATTTTTGTAGTATACTTGTAGATGATTCTAGTCACATAAAAACAAAATATCAGTAAGAAATCCAAGTCCAATAACCAATATTTTTTAGAGGTTTTGCAAAGCAACTATGAATACCAACACATTAAACTCTGCAATTTAACCTCTGGTAGTCTCCCTCCTTACACACCCACTGCCTAGAATTCCTATTTTTTCTCAATCTATCACACATAGATAGAAAAGCCAGGGAGGGAACTTTGAAAAGGGAAAAAGATAAACTAAAGTCCATGAATGGAACTTTCTACCCATTACATTCAACCTCATCTTTCAAGCTACACAATTCAATCCCATATTAGAAGATCAAGCATGCATACTGTTATTCAACATTTAATACATGAATATGAGTTCATGTTAGAAGATGTATAGACTTTAAGGCAACTTTACCGGTCCTTGATGAGTCTTGAAGTTCATGATTGAGACAAATTCCTTGCAGAGCCCTAATACAGAGAAAAGAAAAAAATTAAACTTACACATTTAGATCCCAAAATATGATATTTCAATTCCATTTAGAACTCCAAAATTTTCATTTTTAGATTGATAATTTTTCCTTTATTCATCACATCAAACATGAATCTCTTGTTCCACATTGAGTTCCAAATTCTCATCCGGTCTTAGGTACTGCTGGTCCAAACCAATTAGAGAAAAATCAAAGATAACATATTTTTTAAGTAAAATCAAAGATAACAAACAGTTATAACTGAAAAAAAAAACTCTTATGTGGCAAAATATGCCTTGTGTGGTTTAATCTGTTTCAGACATAGTTTATAGATTCACTATCAAGAAATTGAAAAATATGTACATGCTCTTAATAATTAATGTGACAAACTAAATTTCAGATTTCAAATGAGATACCTGAGAAGGGGAACACATGAAGGGGAAGTCATGAACACTGAACAACCAACCAATGAATATCCTGAAGAAACAAAAAGAAACAACTTCTCTACATCAGAAAGTTACCTCTCATAATTACCTTTTTGTAATTGTTTATAGAATGAAAATAAGAAGTCAATTTCAAGTCTATATACTATCACATGTGCAACAAAGCATACAAATGCTTCACTCACTTTCTCTTGATCCTTGATCACCAATAACTGTTGCAGATTTTGGCCCACTTGCAATCTCGTGTAACTGAAACAAAAAGGACAACATATTCATGTGTTTGGAAGAAGAAATAGAGCATTAACTTAATATAGTATAGCAGTGAACTTAATTTAAAATGGAAGGAAAAGTAAAGTGCAACTACAAAGAGTCTAATTAACTGCCTAGCTGGCAGAGGTAGTGGGGAACACATTGGGGGGGGGGGGGGAGATAATGTGAGAAAGGGTATCAAAATGAGATTAAGGGTGAATTTGAGGTAGGCTGGAATTTGGACTGGACTTGGTAGATATCTCTAACTTCAAAAATAAAAGTAAGGTAACATAACATTATAAATTGAAAACCAAGGCATATAGTTGTAAATCAAATGGATAAATGCTACATTAAAGGCACCAATTTCATTGTCAAAGATTACTATGACCAGGTTATATAGTTTGCACCTTCTTTTAATATCAAGAACTGGCCTTAATATTTTCATTCACAAACTCCCCAAAAACAATTCCACCGTAAAGTCATATGATGGGAACTCAAAATTCAGTTTAAGCATTTGGGTGAACACATGGAATGCATCATCGGTATGATCAGATTTAAGAAAAAAAAAAGCCATAATTTTAACTTGTAGTTGATATATCTTAAACACTAAGTAATGAGAACATAAAGAACAATAAAATTTGCAAAAACAGAAGCTAGTAATAACCTAGGGTGAGCATAAAGCATGAGAGATTGAATGTTGCAGTAACTTGGGACACAGTTGGAAATGGTTTTTTCTTGAGAAGAAAAGATCATGATTGATAAAAAGAAATTCTTGGGAACAGATCTCCCCCAAGTGAGATTAAAGTCTGGCACAAGAAAAACAGAAAAGGAAGACAACAAAGGGTCCAAAAACACAAACGATAAAATACAGCAAAAGAGAAACAACTCTAACAAACTAAAGGCTAAAGGCACTAACAGACTAAGAGCAACATAAAAATAAACAGCAGTATCATGAACAAAATAGCAGCAGCAGCACACCGCACCAGCAAAAACATCTACCCTTTCATGAAACTCGCAGCACCAGCAAGCAAGTGATCGGCAACAGCAAGCATTAACCAAAAACCGATAACAAAAGCAGAAAAACAACAAAGGACTCTAGTAGAAGAGACATCACAGCAACACCAAACTCTTGTCAAACTTATCCCTCTAAAAAAATTAAGACATCACAACAACAAAAGGTGATAAGATGCTTAAGAATGAGCTGATATTTTTCTTGAAGAACACAGCTAATGAATTTTATGAAGGAAACATAACTTTAATCTCAACCATGACATCTCTTCTTACAGCAAATTCATGAAGGAAAACATATTCGCGTTAAGATTACCTAATTAAGCCTCTTATTTTATGTTATATCTTAGGCATAAGAAAAGTATTTTATTAATATCCTTAACTTTGAACTACTAACATATTCAGATTGGAACTATTAACATATTCATTTTAGTTGTCGGCATTGATCCGTTCTAAAGGCCTATTACACTCTAATGGCCATGTCTTGTATCACAAAGTCAAGTTAATGAGAAAACAATATTGCAGAATCAATGTTAGCTATTGAGAATCAAAGAAAATGGTAGTTCAAACTCATCTAAAAAGCTGAAATCTGTCCAGGCTTGTTAGGAACCTAATGAAATACAAACACACTCACTTGTAAGTGACTTTTGAATTTGTCAATTGCCATGCCTTCCACATGCATGTGTTCACTAATATGTTTAGGAGTGGCTACTGCAAAACAAATAAAAAACAACCAATTAGGCACACATATATAAGGACAAATGAAACAAATCAGTGAAATAAGTGAGAGCAAGGGAGTTTGGAAGAGAAGAAATTGGGAAATGGAAATGAGTTGAGTGGGAGTTCAGAACATGTGGTATTTATAGCCAAGTTTTGAAACTACAGTGACACAACCACACATGTAGTACGATTTATAAAAAAAAAAAAAAAAACTAACATGATTTTCAAAAAACTACATCTACAAATTAAACAATACAGATGAAAGGATTGAGTAGTACAAAATATATACAACAGAGAGGAGATAATTAAAGGAGCTTTGGATTGACACTGACCATTTGGTGAGAGATTAAACCTTTGCTGATGCATTCAAACCTATGTTCCGGTTTTGTAGGAGAAAGGATGACGAACGAACAGTGAATCGTTTGAGGTGTGAAGACGTGAATGGTTCGAGCATACACGACGGCAAACAAATCTTGAGGCAAGCTTCAACCGACGGCCGAAAGTAAAGGCTCAGATCAATCGGAAAAGACGAAGTTGATGGGTTGGTGAGAAGTGGGTGGAAAGATGAACGAAAACACTGAATCACAGCTAGGGTTTTAGAATGAAGTGGAGAATAAGGAAGTTATGGAAGAGAAATCAACAAATAGAGATGAATCGTACAACAGAGTGGGTAGAAAAGGGTCTGAGACACGCGAATGCAATCTGGGTTCGTCATTGATGGGGAGAAACAGTGCAATACGAAACGATGTCGTTTTGGACGTTCTGGTTGAAAAAAAAAACAAAAAGTAAAAGCAGGACACGTGTCGAAACGCAATAGGAGGTTATATAGCTACAGTAGTGGACAAATAAGAAGTAGTAGATATGTGGCCATCATTAGAAATTGTGGGATAATATATATTTCAATTGAAGCTATTGAGTACACGCTATTGTAAATTTTGACATGAATAATCAAGATAATATATATGTCCCAAATAAAGATAATGCATACAAATAATTTAATGGTTAAGTCATAAGGTTGAGGTTGATTAAGCTTAAAATAAAAATGGTTTCTTACTTGGTAAAAATTTGTTACTTTTAGATATATTTATACTATATAAAAGAACAACGTTATCAACAAGCATTAGACACGTGGCATTTCAAGATTCATTCTCATCTCACCCCCTTTACTAGCTGACAAGTGTCACAACCACAACAATTCACACAAATTGATTAATTGCATTGATTTTCCTATAATTTGGTTTTGTTGTTCCCCATTAAATGTAATTTTCAAAATCATTTCCTATAAACCAACCTTCTTATTGTTGATTTCATCTCATATTCAAAAGGTGTTTTTGCCATCCTTATTCTGCAAGTTTTTAGTTTCAACCTTCTCATATCAAAAGGTATTTTTTCGCACTTTCTATTCATTTTACTTGTTAGATCTGAACTTTTTCTGTTTTTCCCACTATACATTCAACAGAACTGTTAGATCTGAGTTTTTGGCTTTTTCAATTGCGGTTGTTGAATTGTCAACAAAAGGTATTTTTTCGCACTTTCTATTCAATTGACATGTTAGATCTGAATTTTTTCTAGTTTTCCCACTATCCATTCAATTGAACTGTTAGATCTGAATTTTGTTCGTTAACTAATACTGAGTTTTTGACTTTTTCAATTGTAGTTGTTGAATGAACAACAAAAGGTATTTTTTCAAACAAACTTTTCATCTCAATCGAATTTTTTGTATGCAAATTTTTATCAATCAACATTCTCATATCAAAAGGTATTTTTTCCCACTTTCTATTCAATTGACCAGTTAGATCTGAATTTTTTCTGTAAACTAATACTGAGTTTTTATCTTTTACAATTGTAGTTGATGATTACCAACAAAAGGTATTGAAAGTTGTCAAGAAGGAGAAATAAGCTTTTGAAAGTTGTCAAGAAGGAGAAGATATGAGGAAATTATGTTCCTATTTTTTGATGTGGATTTCGTTTTGACCATACGTGGTCTAGATTTAATTTTCTTTGTTGACCTATATCATTATCGTTGTTTTGAAGTCTGCTGGGCATATGTGGTCTAAACTCAATATCAGTTTTTCTTGGTCTAATTGCCTACTTTGATGTCTTTGTCTGGCAATTAGTTATTTCAATAAATTATTCGGATTATGGAATTCGCAAGTACTTCTGAGTTCAATTTCAATTTACTATGTTTAATGAGGAATACCTTCCAAAAAACATCAGATTTAAATTAGTGTTCAATATATAAAAATCATTTACGAAAACCATTTTTTAAAAATATTCAAAATTTAATCATCTAATTTGGTGAGTCTGATTTGAAGGAGAAAATTAAAGTTGAGTAAATGCATTTTCTTTCTAAAAAAAACGGTTTTAATATTGTAAAAATAAATTGATAGCTTAAAACCCACAAATTAAGGACCTAATGTGTATATATTCTCCTTACATAATTAATTATTATTCTTTATTACCGAATAAATATAAAAAAGGAAATGATGACCTATATCAGGTTCAAATTGAGAATTTAGTTAATACATTATGTTTTCTTGCATTAATTTAAAAAAGGAAAATGATTGATTATTCCTTGCCTAAATCAACTTTAAATCAGGAGAAAAACTTTGGGCATTAATGTTTGATTGATTCCATGTTCAAAATAAAAGAATTGTGTTATTCAATGTGAGATTTTTGATAAATAATCACTATTTCCTTAATGAGATACAAATTTTCATTTTTTTATATTTTATTAAAAAACTGAATTAACACATTTTTTTATTCAAAATCAAATATCACTATTATTTGTTTCAAGTTAAAAAAAATCGGAAAAATTCTATATCAGAGCTTCACTAAGGAAAATCAATGTGTCAAGTTAAAAAAAGTTTTTATACCTGAGTATGACGTTAAAAATATACACTCAATATTTTACTTAATTTTTTTTAACAACATATTGAGTGTTGGGTTAAAATATACATTATTAACATAAATTAGAAAATTATATTAAATAAGGAAATTAAATTAAATGAGAAATATTGAGTTTTTCTTTTTCATTTTGAGAAATTAAATGCATTTACTTAACTTTAATTTTTTCCAACAAATCAGACTCACCAAATTTTGATAATCAAATTTGGAATGTTTTTAAAAAATGGTAGTATTTTTAACGTAATCAATCATTGTTCATTCAATAAACATAATCACCTTAATTATCATTTAACATTAATTGGTTAATTTATTTTTTAAATATTGATTATTGATTTAAATAAGGAAATTAAATTAAATAAGGAAATTAAATTAAATGAGGAAAAATTAAATTAAATAAGGAAATTAAATTAAATGAGGAAATTAAATTAAATTAAATTAAATAAGGAAATTAAATTAAAAACGGAAATTAAATTAAATTAAATTTACTTTTCTTAATAAGGAATTTAAATTAAATACAGTAAATAATTATAAATTTGTGATTTTTACTTATAAATTTTTATTTATTATTTGATATTACTTTGGATGTTTTCAATTAACCTTTCTTTACTGTGTATATACAAAAAATCTGCCTATAATGTGTTCAGTATATGTTTTCATAAATTGAGAGAAAATGCCTAAATTAAAAATGGGTGGAACTCATAGATCAAGGAAAAAATATTTATTTTCAATATGTTCTCTTCAATCAAAAATGTTTGAACATTCAATATTAACTTAATCATTTACTATATTCAATGGATATAGATTTTTAAAATATAAACGACAATTATATGCATTAATATCGTTGACTGATTTGTTAAAAATCATGATACAAATTACATTTGCTGCATTAATTACAATCATTTAATTTTTTAAGTATTGCTTATTTTTGCATTACTTAAGTGTAATAACCATAATAAGGCATTATAAACCGAAATCGTATAATGCATAAAAAAGTACGAATCACTTGATTTTAATACTTGACTTTTTTTATACAATTAATTTATAAAAATTAATTCATATCATAATTTTGCCAAAATTACTTTAACGCATTAATGAAATGAATATACATCATTGGGCGGCAGCATTATTTTTAAGTGTTGTATATAGTCAAAATCTGCGTAAAAAATCATTTTCACTTATATTTAAATATGAATGTAACTAATTCATTTAATATAATTTGTAATTAATGCATTTAAGAAAACCGTTTTTCACATAATGTTAATTTGTATCATGATTTTTAAAAATTCACTCAACGTAATTAATTTATTAAATTTCGTAGGAAATAAAATTACATTAAATGTTGGTGACATTACCTTTAAACTCTTTTGTCCAATTACAATAAATAAATCAAAATGATGGTGGTTAATGCATTTAACCTATTTTATGTATAAAGAGAATTTTTAGCAAAATATCATGCGATTTTTAATTTATTTCCATTTAAAAAAAAACGGTTGTATGTACCAATTTTTTTAAAACTATGTACCTATATTAATTATAGGGATTTGATTTTTGTGGTACTAAATAAAGCCGTTTTAATTCCCCATATTATTGTTTTTAATGCTTGACTTTTTAATCATTTAAATTTAAACTAAGAATCATAAAATTGAAGGAATGAAAATCAGCAAAAAGTCTTCCTTAAATTTGACTTCTGACATGGTTCTTACAAATTACAAAACCGGAATTATTCAAAGGAATTGATTTAATTTATTTTGATGAGATCTGTGTTAATTCTCCAAAATAAACAATATTTAACATTTTATTTTTGCAAGGCATTCCGTAAAAACTTGGATTTATTTTACTTTTCATGTGTTGACATTGGTGGGTTATACAACGTTTACTATTTAACATTTTTAAGTTGGTCTATTCACATACATATTTGAACTTATTCTCTGTTATACAACTATTCTACATATATACTTACACAATAAACTTAATCGCCGTGCAACGCACGAGGTAAAAACGCTAGTTCATATATAAAAAAACTAGTTTGTGTAAGCCCAAGTAGAACCCCGTCTTTTGGAGACAACTTGATCACATGATTGATACCACATAGGCTGCTTTGCCCCCACCTTACCCTAGTATCCCACTCCTCATACTACTATCAAACTGAGTTATGCAAAAGCAAACTAGTTGGCTATCCCCTTGAAAGCACAAATAAATTCCTATGCCGCATACTACTGAATTGCAGTGTATGCAAACACAACCTAAACTTTTGTACTATTAAAATGAGTTATGCAAAAGCAAACTAGTTGACTATACAAATGAATTCCTATGTCGCAGACTACTGGGAATTGCATATATGAATCTCTATTGTTGTTGCTCATCTTCATGCAGAGCATGCACACCATGTAAAGTGTCAATTACAATAATCAAAACAGATTTAAGCTTGTATCAAATGTACATACCCAAACAAAAAGGACATTACAAAAACAAGAAAATGAAAAAGAAAGACACACGCAGTTGGTGTGTGTCCTTTGCAAGCTTTCAAACACATACATACAACATGACAAAAAAACAATCATGTGGTATCAACTTAAGAAGAAATGGGCAGATGCATCAAATGAGAGAAGAAAATCAAAATCAGATGAACTAAAATCATGAAAATCATGCTGGACAAAATCAGATGAACAAGACCTCACACTGGGCAAGGGAATCCGATGCCCCTCAGCTATAAAAACTAAAAAGAAGTAGGGGGGAACGTAACAGAGCACAAATGATAATCATCTTCCTCCTCCAAAGAAGACCTCTCCTCTTCACCCATCCTCACCACCACTTTCCAGCAACCCAACCAGCCACCACCAAACCGCAACCTTTCCAACACCACTGGCACTCCCCCTCCCTTCGACCATAAAAAAAAGCACTTCTTCAACCTCAAGAACCACCTTGAGCCACTTCCTAGTTGGTGTGTGGGTAACCACCTTGAGCCACTTCCTAGTTGGTGTGTGGGTGTGGTTTTGATGGGCCTAGAAGAAAAATATGTTGAGTAAATTTGTCTGTGTGTGTTAGGGTTAGTATTTTTTAGTACTTTAGTAGTTTTAACTTGTTAATATGCATTTATTTAATGTTTATATTTAGGTTTAGTTTCCTTTAAAAAAAATGTTTGGGTTTAGTTTATCTTAAACATAAAAACTACCAACAAACTAAAAATCAATTTTTACTCTAAAATAAAACTTTTAAGGTTCTCTTGTAATTAATTTTTTTTCTTTTATAAATATTAAATCATAAAAATATAAAAGCATAAAATCTTCTCTCTGGGGGTAAAATTAATCCTTTCAAAATTATTAAAACTTGCACATTTACCCGTTTTAAGATGGATGCACTAGTGGGACTGTGGGGTTCATTCTCCACCCTTCTCTTTACATAAATAAACTCCTGAACTCAACTCTCTGGTTAAACTAGGGCTTAAAGCAGTGGATGTCATCACCATCCAATATTTTGGAGAGCACAAAAAAAGATTTTGTTTTTTACTGAAGCTAGTAACAGACTGCGGAATGAAGCTCATGACCTTCTGCGACAATCTACCAGTAAGGTTTTCAACGGAGAATGGAGTAAACGGATTCAGGATAAAAACATGCTAGTCGACTTAAAAACGTATGGAGGTGAGCCTAGAAGTTTAAAATAATTATTAAGATTTGTGAGAGGCTCTTATCAACACTATCGTATAGAGTTGGAGGTCGAACGATGAATTTTATAAATACTTTTCTGAGAAGTTCCTCGAGCTGCTGATGGAGGTATACTCGGTTATCAAAACACACATTTCAGTACTGAACCACAATTTAAGAGGTTCTTTGATAGTACATCTTAAGGATCACAACAAGACCTTCCTGGCTGGACTACAAGTGATTTGGTATCCTGCATGTTTTAAGCGTGGACTAGTGAACTTTCCTATGCATATGTAACAATTCTCATAACCACTAAAATGTTTTTCAAGAGTATTTTGTTGATCCTATAATAAATTGAGGATGACTTTATTTGTTTTGTATATATAAAGGTTTAGGAGTGGTCGCTAGGGTTACACAATTTAGAGATGGGGTAAAATAAACTGCTGCACGGCGTGATGCAGCCCAAAAATCGACTCTAACAGTTTAGTAGGTAGTTCAGTCTAAAAAAATTAAGATGTAAATTAACTAAATAAGAATTAAAATCATAATCTATATATATTAGAAAAGAACAACTTCTAGCATGACGTGTCGCTCTCACAGGCCAAGTTAGTGACGTGTCGCTCCCAGATTAATTCTCACATAATATTTTATATGTAAGCTCTTTCTCCTTGGCCCCACTTGCCACATGTGCCCTGATTTTTACTTACCTTATTTCTCCTTAATAAAAAAATACATTTTTAAATTTTAGATTTGATTAGGATTTAGGTTTTTTATTTCCTGATTTTATCTTAATTTATTTTTAGAGTATTAATTAATTTTTATGGTATTTTTATTGAATTTTCGGATTTTTAATTAATTCCGGATTTTATGAGTTTTTATTGTGATTTGCTAGATTTTGATAGTTTTTATCTATTTTTATTTAGTACATTTTTAAATTTTAGATTTGATTAGGGTTTATGCTGTTTATTTTTGTATTTTATCTTAATTTATATTATTATTTATTTTTAGAGTATTAATTATTATTTATGGTATTTTTATTGAATTTTCGGATTTTTAATTAATTTCGGATTTTATGAGTTTTTATTGTGATTTGCAAGATTTTGATAGTTTTTATCTATATTTATTTAGAACATTTTTAAATTTTATATATATATTAGAAAAGAACAACTTCTAGCATGACGTGTCGCTCTCACATGCCAAGTTAGTGACGTGTCGCTTCCAGATTAATTCTCACCTAATATTTTACATGTAAGCTCTTTCTCCTTGGCCACACTTGCCACATGTGCCCTGATTTTTCCTTACCTTATTTCTCCTTAATAAAAAAATACATTTTTAAATTTTTTATTTGATTAGGATTTAGGTTTTTTATTTCTTGATTTTATCTTAATTTATTTTTGATTTATTTTTAGAGTATTAATTAATTTTTATGGTATTTTTATTGAATTTTCGGATTTTTAATTAATTCCGAATTTTATGAGTTTTTATTGTGATTTGTTAGATTTTGATAGTTTTTATCTATTTTTATTTAGTACATTTTTAAATTTTAGATATGATTAGGATTTATGTTGTTTATTTCTGTATTTTATCTTAATTTATATTATTATTTATTTTTTATGGTATTTTTATTGAATTTTCGGATTTTTATTTAATTCATGATTTTATGAGTTTTTATTGTGATTTGCTAAATTTTGATAGTTTTTATCTATATTTATTTGGTACATTTTTTAATTTTAGATTTGATTAGGATTTATGTTATTTATTTCATGATTTTATCTTAATATAAAATCTGTGATAAGTGATTTAAATCAATAATACATCCCATCAGCAAAAACCCTCTTAAAACCCTGCCTACCTCCACTATCTCCTCCATGGAATTCATCTCCTCCATGCAATTTTCATCTCATCTCTCCACTGAACGGAACCACCCCCACAAAATCGTCTCATCTCTCAACGGAACCACTTTGTCATCGACTTGCAATCGCATCCCTCCGATTTGCTGCCTTGGACTGATTGGGAAGGTTGCAGATGGAGGTTTCAAATTATTTTCTTCCTTTGCTTGCATAATATGTTATGGTTTTTTTCAATTTTATTTTACTTTACCTTTAACTTTCATTCACTCATGTTTGACTTCAAGGTCAATTTCGTTCATCACTTGCCATGCTAATTTCAAATTCTTTTCTTCAGGTTTTTTTTTATAGATATTCCACCAAAAGAGATTCTTTGGAAGCCATGGATGGTGAGTCCATTTTATATTCTATATGGAATTTTGCAATATTTTGATTTGGTTTTTATGTTTTCTGATTCTCCTTTGTATGTGATTCTACAGGAAATATTTTATTCTATTTTAGAGTTATTTTTAGAGTATAAATCAATTAGGATTTAGGTTGTATATTTTTATCTTAAATTAATTAATACTCTAAAAAAATCCGAATTTTTATGGTATTTTTATTAAATATTTTTTAAAGATTTTGTTTTGTTTTTATTGTCAATTTGTTAGATAGCCTCTCTTATGTTGTGCTATTTTATCTTGAAACCTGAATTTTAAAAGATTTTCCCTAATTATCTAAGATTTAAATAAATTATATTTTGAAAGAAGATTTACTACTACTCCTTACTAAATTTATAATGATGGCTTCGACTCCCCTCTTTGTCACGTTCCATGACTCAATTGGAGAGTTGGCCGGAAAAAGTGGTGAGCATTCTCCCTTTTCCTCTTTAAATTCCTTCTTTGCATAGTTTTGTTTATGTCTAATCTTATTTTGACTCGGGTTATAGGTGATGGTTCCGCCAATCTACCTACGCGTGTTGCTCCAAAATTAGTTTCTTGATATAATATTGTAGGTTGAAATGATTTTCTTGATCTAAGACATATTATGATTTGTTTTCTCAGACTATGCTAAGGAATGAAGAATGCAGGAGATTTCAAAAAAAAAATTAGAGAAGAATTGTTCAAGTACATTAAAGGCTCGAGATATGGTTTGGGAAGGAAAAACATGTGGCTTAATGCTTTTAATTTCTGAGGTAGGAGAATGAATCCTTTTAGTTAAAAGTTCTTTATGTCTAGCATTTGATTCATAAGATTAATGTATTGGTTTGAAGCTACTTATGTGTCTGTTTTTAATTTTATTCTTTATGTGTTTTGGTTGGTTCAATTAGGCTAATTTGAATCAAATGCCTTAAAGAAATCAAGGCACTACTTGAAATAAGGTATGAGAAGCTAGAAGAAGGAAATGAGTTGTAGGCAGGAGAATAGAGAGACAGAGAGAGAGAGGAGGGTGATTGCACACAAAGAATGCTAATTAAGTGGATATGTTACTTTCAAACCAAAGCTATATTGGATAAGATTTGAAAAATAATTTAAAGAAATTTTAAAATTATTTTCCAAGAACTCCTATGCCATTTTGTTATAGCCTTGCTAAACTATTCAACTAGGTTCTCTAATGCTTTGTTTGATATGGTAGTGAAAGAGAAGAGAGAAATAGAGGAGAGAGAGATAAGAGTTAGTGTGTTTGATCGGCAAGGGATGAGAGATAAAGGGGGCAGATTTTGTGGGTCCAATGTATTTTTTCAATCTTCTCATTTTGAGTAGACATAGAACAAAGTTTGATCAATTTTTTTAGCTTTCCAATTGTAATCTTATTAATTTTTTTGGTTATTGGGAGGGAGTAATCTTATTAATTTATTAAGCCTATCATTGTTTTTATATTTTGATATTTTTATTTTTATTTAAATGTCGATTCATGGCAAACTAATTCCCTCTCTTATTCTCTATTTAACCCAACGATGGGAGAGAATCTACGTCATTCTTTCTCTACTATCACAGCTCTCATACAAACAACTTATATAATTTACTCTATACCACACGTATTTCTCTATACTCATCACATTTTGTTATATTTTTTTATTAATGTCAACTCCAACAATCAATTTGCCGTGCAAAGCACGGGTAAAAAACACTAGGGGATAAACAAGGGGTAGTTTCAAACTCCAAGCGCAATGTTGTCTACCAAGAAGTTTTTGAGAACATATGAGTGGTTAGTTTAATTTTTTATCTTAATAGTTTTTTTAATACAAACTGACTTCTAAGTGACCTAACTTTATTTCATTGTTAACATGATGTCTATGACATCTTATAAGTTGATGAACATCTGATGCAAAAATATTATTGTCGGTTTAAGGTTCGTTCTATTTTCCCTTACAATGAAATAATTCTTTATTGATTAAAACAAGTATGTACAAAGTCTGATATATATCTTAAATTTTGTAGGCACCCTGCAATATTGGCTCAAACATGGATGACTTGAAATAAAAAAAATGAGGTCATGCTTTATGATTTATCTTTCACAATTCAGATTTGTGCTACTATCACGTTCTTTTTTTTTCATGATTAATATGTATTTATCATCTACTTTATTGGTGATTCTTTTTTGTCCACTTTCCTTAGCATTTCAGACTCTTCTATTTCATCTATTGTTTAATAATCACTTTATTTTTAATTAAATATGTAACAGAATCACAGTTGTTATCTAATGTATTGACACGTTGAATTTTTAGAAAAAGAATCACGTGCTATTTCTTCCATTTTCAAAAAAAGAATAATTTTTTAATGAATGTACTAAGGGTGGAATCACGTTGTGGTAATAGGACAGTCATCACCCTTAGACACAAAATTGTTACTTGATATACTATAAAAGATCATAAACTCCCTATATATTTCGGCTCTTCTCCTTTAGAAGACAAATTTCAAGTAGACGAATCAATATATATTTCTTACACATTTTATTATTATATGCAACTAAAGTAGTGTTGACAAACTACTAATAAAAAAGTCAAACTTTTTTTTGAAAGATATATATATATATATATATAATATCAAAAGGCTTGGGAGCAAACTTTTAAGCAGGAAATACAAACCAACCAACACCGGCGGAAAAAACCCGAAAGTACACCCAAAGATCGAGCCAGACAAAAACCAAACAGAAGAAACCCAAAGACAGAAAGATAGGAAAACCTAGAAAGTGCTAGAAAGAAAACAGGACAGAGCAAACAAACCAAAAAAAAAATTCCTATATATTTCATAAATTTTGTAGGTACCTTGCAATATTGACTCAAACTTGGATGACTTGGTATAAACACAAAATGATGTCATACTTTATGATTTATCTTTTACAATCATGATTAGTGTTACTATCACATCCTTTTTTTTCCATAATATGTGTTTATCGTTTGCTTTATTGGTGATTCCTTATATCTATTATTTGTGTCATTGTTTTCATGTTCATGAAGAATGTGAAACGATTTCATCTTGATCTCAATTAGGCTTAGATGACAAGTCTTTTGCTCCACTTTGCTTAGCATTTGAGACCCTTCTATTTCATATGTTGTTTAATATATTTTAAATAATCAAATAATTGATTGATGTATCAAATACGATAGACATATTCCCCGTGCAACGCGCGGGTAAAAAAACACTAGAATTTCCCCTTCTATATTAATTTATGAAATTTATAAGATTTTGTTTCTCTGATAAATGAGAATCCATTGAGTAAGATGATTTGCATTTAAGTCTGCTCTGAAACCTAAAAGCGGTTGTTGTTTGTATTTGCGTATAATTTTCAATTGTATGTTTTAATTTTAAAGTACTATAATGCTATCTACGTGAGATTTTGTTTTATATAAAAAATATCATTATACTTTTTTTATACAATCATTATATTCTAAACTAATTAATTGATATTATTTTAATAGAATAAATTTAATATAATTAACTTTAGTATTATTTTCAAAATTTTAAGAGTGTATATTTATATAAGTATATAACTATAATAATTTGATAATAAGAAAAGTAAGAGGAATACAAAATATTAATACATATGTACTATAAAATTATGACCTGAATTTATTAGTGCTAACAAATTAGAGTTACGAGATCTCACGGGGAGAAACATTTTACATGAAAATGAAAATTTGTACGAGTTAAAAAAAATCATTTTCTATAACTTAAGTGTATTTTTAATAATTTAAAAAATAATTATATATTTATGTATTGTTATATATCTAAAACACAAAAACATTTCCCTTTATGCAACACGAGTATACATCTTCACAAACAAAATTCAGTTATATCTCACATATGCAAAAATTTAAGTTTTTGGTTTATTAACTTCTGTGTTTTTCAAAATTTGTGCTCTTTAAATATCTACATCTTTATTATGATTATTCTTACATTCTTAGCATCTTAAATATTTATAATTTAAAATATGAATCGATGTATCAAATATAATAGACATATTCCCCGTGCAACGCGCGGGTAAAAAAACACTAGTTATATAAGTAGTTCAATAAAAGACCAATTAGGTTGGAGTCAAGTAAAGCGCTTCTGCTGGTGTTGCGTTAGCACTTGTGGACAATATTATTTAGTTCGTAAAAATATTGGATAACCCGCTTAAAAAAAGTTATACGCAACCAAAAAGAAAGGTGGAGAATTAACCCCACAACACCCTTAGTGCATCTGATTTCAATGTCTTGAATTATTGCTAACATGTCACAATTAAATTTATTTATTAGAAATATAATTGATTTACCTAATTTAAGTTATGCTAAAAATGTTTAATAAAGAAACCTAATTTTTTTTCCCAAAGTATCCCCCGCCGACTGCCATGAATTAAATCCAAAGATTGGAAGCTCAATTATCCATAACAGTTCCTTCCATATTAAATTAAATTTCTGTTCAAAAAAAATATTAAATTCAATTTTGGGCTCGGGCTTTCTAAATAGTCTTATGTGTGCTAAACTTACAAACTTGTAAGGTTAAATAAGATTAAGATGTATTACCTAATCTCAGGGCTATAATCCTTTGTTTAAGAAAAAAATAAATTGGCTCGTATAAAAGTAGTGCATTGCGTTTGGCAGAAGAGAGATCTTTAAACATTTTCAAGTGAGTGAAGTTGGAAAAATCATTCTTAGGTATTATGGATTTTCAGGCATGCAATTTACATTGTTTTTTCCAAAATTTATTCTCATGTTTAAGGATGAGTATCTTACATCATAGGTACATTCTCATGGGAATACAAGTTATTTCCCGCTCAATTTTCTTTTTATTTCAAATTTTATATTTTTAAATATTTTAATTAAATAAATTTTAAGAACATACATGAGAATTGAATTTATAAGTAACCAAACACTTTTTCCAAAGATGCCTGAAGTAATATTTCCATCATAATATTCATAGGAATAAGAATCTTGAGCATCATTTTATGAAACTTGTAATAAAAGCCCCCGAAACGAGTTTTTCATGTAAGTTGCAGATTGGATTCAATGGAAGTCCAGTCTTGTAAAAGAACATTGTCTCGATTATTAATTAATATGAATATATGTCTATCATTAGAAATATTAATATTTTTTGTGTTAATATTTCAATTGAATATCTGGGACGCCGTCGGCTTCAAGTAGATTACTTGCAGCACCGGAAATATCTGCAGGGAGGCATTTTCAGTGTAGACTCCGCCTTCGCTGATGTAGGTGACACAATTGATCTCCACCGTTGTTTAGACTATCTCTGTGTTCGCTGGTGCAAAGGGTTGTCTAACTTACCCCGTAAAGTTAAATTACCCCATCATAAATGAACTTATAATGTTTAAGATAAGTGAATTGAGATAAGTCCGCCATGGGTGGTGGGACTATGGTATATACAGCCGCAAAATATAACCATTATGTGAAAATTCAAAATCGTCATCCAAACAGCTTAATATATATATTTTGGTTTTACACTATACATGTAATGCACATAACTTTCAAAATTTCCTAATTAAAAGAAATTATATAGTAGTATTATAGAATCCACCAATTTTTAATTAGGACATAATGAATTTCTCAAGAAGATTGAGTTTAATCAAGAAAGTATTGTTTAGGTGACTCAGATCCAATGTGACTCAGATCCAATTGAGCACTGAAATTGATCAACCATTATAAATATGAGTGATTTATTTTAAGAGATCATTTTAGGGACTAAATAAGTGAAAATGTTTGATGCCTACAACTTCAGAGGCCAAATAGGTGATTCACTCAAAACTTCTCCATTGTGTTGTGTTTGGTAGGAGTAGGAGTGTGATTAATATGATAGAGTTAAATAAGAGAGAAGTTTTTTTTTTTTGCAAACGGCCTGATTGATAAGTATCAATTTTACCTAGTTTCAATGAGTAATTTAGGCACTTATCTTTGTTAATCATGTAGATTCGCCATCAAAGTTACTCTCCTTGGTTAGAATTTGTAATATATAGCTTTAGTTGTAATATGTTGAATTCGACCAATAATATGTGCTTAATTTTATGTTTGTTGATGTAGGAAAGAAGCAACAGACTAAAAGGAAAGAATTTAGAAAATGAAGATTTTGCCTTAGCATTACACCTGATGCTAAGCCAAAATGAGGCAGTGCATGTTGATTGATAAAAGAAGATTTTGGCTTAGCATTGCACCAGATGCTAAGCTAAAACAGAGCAGTGCATTTTGAGTGATTTTTCCTTTTTTGCTTAGCACGAGTGATGATGCTAAGACAAAGGAAGAAAACCACTTATGAAGAAATGTACTCTGGCTTAGCATTACACCTGATGCTAAGCCACAGTAGGGTGGTCAGCACCCCTTTTAAAGGAATTTTTCAGATCTTCTTCATGATCCAACAAATTTAGAAGGGAAAAGAGACCACTTTTAGAGAGAGAAAGCTTAGGAGACTGGAGAGCAAGTTTGGGTGCCGGATTCGACGGCGAGACATCGCGGAGTCTTCGGTTCTTCTTTCTTCTCCTTCATGATCTTAAAGCTATCCATGAAAATGGATAGCTAACCTCTCTTTATTAGGGTTAGATGTAGTTATTTTGATACTTATGTATTCTATGTCATTCATTCTCTTCAATATAAATCATGCTCTTTGTCTATGATTTAGTGGTTTTCTCTTGATATTCATGTTATATTTTAGATTGATCACCTATGGTATTTTGCTTGATTCGACTTGTGAGCGAAAGCTACAACGTTTCAGTCCGAACTAGAGTTAATCATCTAATAATCCTAATTGATAGACATAGAGTTAGGTTTGTTAGTCACTTAAACACCTAAACTTCATGATAATTATCTTTCTTAATCACGTGAAACATCAATGTTTAGGATTACAGAGTAATTTTTATTCACTCATGCAAGACATCGATGAAGTAGGGTTGAGCTGGTGTAGACGAATCATATTCTTAGGCTTGGTTTGTATTTGAATCAATAGAATGGAAAAAAGGTCAAACAATGAAATCTAATCCCAACAATCTCTTGTGAAACCATCATTTAAGTTTGTCAACTATTGAACGACATAAGTATTACGCCTCCTTGTGGATACGACAAAACCCTTTACTATACTACAATTGACTCTTGAGAGATTCGAACGTAGAATGGTAAAACAATCTTTCAACAAATTGGCGTCGTTGCTGGGGGTGTGTCAATACTAGCGTGAATGATTGTGAATATAGTTTTCATTCTTGAATGATTGTGATTATAGTGTATAGTTCTTGTTTTCAGTTTAACTTTCCTTGTTGTTACTAATCTCTTGTGTTAGTTAGCTAGTTCAAGAGGAGAAGCAACAAGAAGCTTCCGAATCAATACCTTCTCAAAATGTATCAACCATCTCAGACTTACTATCCCTTTGAAGAGGATAGGATTTCTAAGATTGGGGATACATTGGTGCAATTCATGAAATTGTGTATGATTAATCAAAGGAATACCGATGCCTCAATCAAGAACTTAGATGATCAAATCGGGAAGCTAGCTAGCTTGGTAGCTGAACATGGAAGAGGTATGGTTGAAGCACAATGGGAAGTAGAAGAAAGTGGTGAGGAAGAAAAAAAATCAAAAAAAAAGAAAGGGATCCAACCCTTCACCACTTACCAATTCCTTCAAGCCCTCCAAAGGTAAAATATGAAGAGGATGAGGTAAACTTTGAAGATTTTAATAGTGTATCACATCACCAATGCAATGATCAAATCCTTAACGTTAAGCATATAAAACTTGTGTTTGGTGATAGGTTTGATGAGCGTATTGCACAAAATTCTTCACAGAATTGTAAATTCGCATTCATTCATATGCATGTAAATATCTTGGCATGTGAGTTGACTGTAGGTGAATTGAGTTGGATTGTGAAAAACAAGAAAAAGAATGCCTTTATGTTGACTTGGAAAGGATTTGAAAGAGAATTGGATGAAATCCAAGTCAAATGACCTAAGAAGGGGAAGGGGTTATATTACAACCCTAGTTTGTGCTCACCATGATAGTGCTTGCGTCAAGCTAATGACGTTAAACAAGCGCTTCCTGGGAGGCAACCCAGTGTTTTTATTGCTTTTGTTGTGTTTATGTGTTTTATGTATTTTTAGTAAGTGGTAGTGTGATTTTGTGAAGCTTTGATTAGTTGTGTGCTTTAAGGTGTTTCACAAGTTTTGTTTGATATATTGAGTGTATCCATAAGTTTTGGAAGCAATAAATATGATGAACTTTGAATTTGAGGAGGTGACTTGTTAAAATGCATGAGATTTGAGTGAAATTTGGATCTCGTGAAACTTTTGTGCAAAACCTGAATTTAAGAGTTGCTACATGTCTAATTTAGTGTTTGTAATGCACATGTTTTGATGGAAAGTGAGGTTTGTATACATTGAAAGTTTTGAGGCATGAGGTTGTGTGTTTCCAATTAAAAAACAAGTCCCTTTATGGCATTCTCTGCATAAATTGTGATACCTCCAATTTCTTGTGAACTCCTTGAAAGTATTCTCTGTGATTTATATGTCGCTTTTCAAGTTTTAGTATAGGTTTTTAGTGAACTCCTTGATGATGTGAATGATTTGCAAAAATGAAGGTCAGTTTATGCTTGTCAAGTCCATGGAGTGATTTATGATGCCATGTGCTTTCAATTGTGTATCTTAAAGCTCTCAACAACTCTTAAGTGATATTAATAGATGGTTTTGAGGCCTGGCATGAATGAAATGTGAAATTGTCAAAATATGAGGTAGTACCTTGTGAAATAAGTGAAATTTGACCCTAATTTGAGCTTCAAATGCCTTATGTGCTAAATGTGCTTCAATTTCTAATCTTAAGGTATGCACAAGTTTCATAGGGCATATAAATGTGTTTGAACCAATTGGCATGTGTTAGAAGAATGTTGATCAAAATTTCGCATATTGAGTTGTGAAAATGCATAAAACTTGTCTTTATAAGCTTAGGATTGTGAATCTTTGACAAAATGTGCTTTAGCGTTGATTTTCAAGGCCTAGGCATGTTTCATATGATGAATAAATCTGAATGGATCAATTAGCATATCTCACAAGTTCATAGCTCAAGTTTTGACCTATCTACTTGTGATTAAGAGGGTTCTTGAGTTATTGATGTTTTTGAAATTTGATTCTTTAAAAGTCTAATCAGATTTGGGATCACCATCCACATTCAATGTTTCCATTTGCTTTCAGTAGATAGTGCCAGCTGCTAGGCTCCTCCTAGCTATAGTTTCCATCATAAATGAATAATTGTTATCGTTACTAGTACTATATCTAGATTTTCATTTGATTTAATCAATGTTTTTCAAGAGAGACAGTACAGACAGAATAAAAGAACTAAAAGCCAGCTCCCATGCTCCAACAGTCGTTCCAGGATAAATATCAGACACCAAAGCGCCTACCAATAGCAGAAATTGCCAATTACTAGTCTAGCTAGATTAAGCTCCATTTGCTTTCAGTAGATTTTGCTAGCTGCTAGGCTCCTCCTAGTTATAGTTTCCAGCATAAATGAATATTTGTCATCGTTACTATATCTGAATTTTCATTTGGTTTAATCAATAGAAGGGTGGTGTAGCCTGCCTAGTAGAATATGCCATAAATGATGAAAGTAATTTGGAGTCCTGCAATCCCTTGCTTCTCCTCTAATTAGAAAAAGGAAGTCCTTACTTGAAACTTGAACGACCATGTTTCTTTTCTAATTTGCAGCTTAAAAACACTTTTTCTAAATTTCAAATTAAACCTGTTTTTTTTTTTCAAAAAGCCTTTGCTTTTACTTGAACAAATGGTACTCTTGACATAAAAATGTAAGTTTTATATATCAAACGAAAAATGTGAAATTTCTAGGATTCGGGCCTATATGTCGGTTTCAAACGGTTAAAATTACCAAAAAGTCTATATCTGCCACCATCCGCCGATGGTCTCAAATTTCGCAGGTTTCAGGTTGAACGAGATAGAATTTTTTATGATGGTTTTTACCAGCCCAGCCTCAATTTTTTGAGTGACTTATTTGGATTTCTAGTTTTATAGTGGGTTTTATATTTGGTATTGGGCTGATTTTTTTTTCACTCAGACCTGGTTCAGTCGACCAGACCAAATGAAGCAAATTAGAGAAACTAAGTAATTTTAAAAGTCAAAAGCACAAGAACACAACCCCCGTAAGTGGCAAGAAGCGACGACAAAGTCATGTCAGGAACTTTGTTGTATTGGGCATGATCAAGTAAAAACTCGTCTTTATTAGGGTCCAAACCTATTTTCTCCAATGCCTTTTTCACTTCATCAGTAAGTGTCGGGTCCATGACCGCCAACCATTTAGCCTCACATGGCACAAATATCTCCTGAGCAAATTGACTCACTGATAGTCTTGCAAGCCAACAAGATAGACATTCCATATTTATCAACATTGTGGTTGGAGACATAAAAACTCTGGAGAGTCAAGCTTCCACTAGGAAGCGAAATTTCATGAAGATCCGAAAGCAACCCTCAAAATCACCTTTGTCAATCTAGCAAGGGGGTCGGACTAGAAAAAAAATTAAAACAGAGATGTAAGTTAATCAATCAACTGAAATTACAATTCATAATGAATTAAGAACACATAACACATTTTAGAGGCAGGATTTGTGGTGTAATTTTTTCTTTTTTAAATATTGCAACTGTCAACGATTTGCATATAGGTGTTTGTTTGCGATAAGATGATTTTGAAGTCTTGTTATAATCGTTACTATTATCATATCCTATTTAGAACAAATAAACAATAATATTTTAGGAGGAAGGCCCGAAGGATGCAGGAAATATGTACTATTCTTCTCATTGATGATTAATGAAACAGAAAATGTGAACTAAATTAAACGAACCAGAAATCAAATTGTATGATATTTGTCGTGATGTTCTTGATAGTTTCTTGATCAAGATTCTTAATAGATGTAGGAAAAATAGAAAATGCTTACCCAAGCGAGAGACGAGGCAGAATGAACTGCGTGCGACCAAATGCAACACACAAAAGCGATATCATTAGTTTAATAAAATTGATATACGAACTGAGCCGAGTAAAAGGCTTCTTGAGCAGTTGCGTTACGCATAAGCAATATCATTAGTTTTACTTTCATAAGGTGAAGGTTTCTAGGATTATAAACAATATCATGTTAATTCTTAGACCAATAAACCACCATACAATACATATGAGAGGATTGATTGCACAAACTTACTTGTTGGATAAAAAGAAATGTTTCAACGACCTTTAAAACGGTCAATGTTTGTGGGAATGTTGGTGGGTTTCTGATACGGGCTGACTTTGCAACCTTACAATGTTTAGGAAGAAGACACATCTTACACAAAAGAATTAATTAAAAATTAGGATCAATTTTGACCTGATAGAAATAAAATAATTAAAACAAGAATTTTCTAGAGTAATTGCCCCATGTTAGGATGACTTATTGACTCATAAATTGAGTTAGAAAATTCAGTTGTGGTCATTCTCAAATCCGCCATATCTTTTTTATTTAAACTATCATGAATAAAAACTCTGTTTTTTGAGGAAAGTCAATACCAAATGTAGATTACTTGGGTGGGCAAACACAACAAGTCAAATGAAGTTTACAGTAATGTTTTTCACAATTTCTACACGAAGATAATTCTCAATATCATCTCCATTGTTTTTTTAGAAAGATATTTACAATGTGTAAAATTGACATAGTTTTGGATTATCCAACAATTTGTACAAAGCCTCATGGGTTGATTTCCTAGTATGTCAGTGTAACATCTAATTCCTGGTTGGATTAGAACTGTCAAAGAAAATCTTTACATCAATAGAACCAACATTGGTGGTATAGCAATTCAAAATTCCTTTAAATATATATATATATTAAAGGTCGGCTTCCTTAGAGAAAATGTTTCTGGAGCAATGATTTCATCCAAAACGGCAGCATTCAATGGATCTTTGCGGATTATTTTAACCTTCCATGCTTCAAAATATTCTTTCGTCGCTTTTTTCCAACTCTCAAATGCAGCTGCGACAGCTTCTTCGTTGTAGTTTCCAAATGACGCCTTAGTTCCCTCTCCTAACAAAATAGCTTTATAGAACAACCCATCATATAGCTTTATAGAACAACCCATCATATGTGTTGTTGTCTTCTCCTGATAAGGCTATTACAACAACTTCACCTCTACCATCTCTCTCATTGAGGGCTTCTTGATATAAAAAAGCTGCGTTGGAAACGTTTAGTGTCATCGTCAATCTGACATCAACTTTTACCATGTTGATAATTTTGCTCAAAACAGTATCTCCATTGTTAGGCAGAGAACCATGAATTGAATGGTTTCACCCTCAAACCTTAAACATAATCGATATGTTTCAGGATGAAAAACCACTTCAATTTCAAGATCCAACTCGTCAGAACTTTTTCGGTGGGTTAGGGTTGGAGGACGATGAACCCTCATCCCTCGGCCTCTTTGGTGATGGTGTTGGTGGTGGTGGATTGGTCGACATGGTTGGGTAGCCGGAGTTGGGTGGGTTGAATACATAACGGGTAACGTTGCAAGAATTTTTGAAACGTAGGACTAGGTTCCCCTATTAAGGATTGTCCATCAGATGAGTTCGGACGTATTCGGGCCTGTATGTTGGTTTCAAACGATTGAAATTACGAAAAAGTCTAGATCCGCCATCGTCCGTCGATGGTCTTAGTTTTCGCGGGTTTCAGGTTGACCGGGCTAGGGTTTATTCGAGTGGGTTCAACCAAACATCATAAAATTAGAAATCCAAATAAATCACACAAAAAAAAGCAAAAATAAAGATGAGATTAGCCACCATTGAGCACCACATGGCACAAATCTCTCTTGAGCAAGTTAACTCAATGATAGTCTTGCAAGCCAAGTAGATAGCCAGCCCATATTTGTCAACATTGTGGTCGGATACAAAAAAAGTTCTAAGAGTCAAGCTTCCACTAGGAAGCAAAATTTCATGAGGATCCTCGTTTCCATCCGTCGGGGATTCAACCAATTTCGGAGATCTACCGGTCATTGTCTCCAACCTAAAATTAGATAGAACAAGGTAATGAATTCAATCAATTCATGGACACATTTTGTCAGACAACTCATTTTCAATGACATAGGTGTGGATTCAAAATATTCAATTCAATGCTATTCAGAGCAGGGAACAAAAAACTAACATAATGCTAATGATAATATCTTAAAGAAAGAAACAAAGAAAGAAATTAAAATTAGTCCTCAAGAAACAAGCAGAATAGAAACATACCTACTTCAATTGCTTTCTAGCAAGGAAGAGAAGGACACAACGGTCAAGCAGCATGTCAAGAACTGAGCAATGGAGGACTCTGGTGCACACAAAGATATAAATTAGTCTTGCCATTGATGATGTATGAAGCAGAAAACATGAACCAAATCAAACGAACCACAAATTACATTGTATAATGTTCGTCGTGATGTTCCTGATAGTTTCTTGACAAAGATTCCTGATAGATGTTGGAAAAATAGAAAATGCTTACACCAGCTGGAGACGAGCCAGAATGAACTGCCGCACGGCCAAATGCAACCCATAAAATCAACTTGGTCAGTCTAGCAAGGGCATCAGACTAGGAAAAAAAATTAAAACAAAGATGTAAGTTAATCATTAATCAATTAACTAAAATTACAACCCACAATTAATTAAGTATAGTTTGATAAAAGTAACATACGAAATAAAAGGCGTACACAGCAGTTGTGTTACGCATACGCGATATCATCTGTTTCACTTTTTGTATCCAACTGAGGAGGTTTCTTAGATTAGAAAAAATACATTCTCAATGCTTATACCAATAAAACACCATACAATACATAGGAGAGGATTGAGTGCACAAACTTACATCTTGGATAAGAAGAAAAGTTTCAAAGACCTTTGAAACAATCAAAGTTTGCGGGAATGTTGGTGGATTCCTTGTACGCGCTAATTTTGCAAGTCTTTCCATAATCATTTCTATTCTCATATTATTTAGGACTAGTAAACAATAATATATAATGCTGATTACGAAAAAGATACATCTCACACAAATGAATTAATTAAAAATTAGTATCAATTTTGACCTAATATAAATAAAATATTTCAAACAAGAATTACCTGGAGTAATTACTCCATGTTAGGATGACCCATTGACTCATAAATTGAGTTAGAAAATTCAGTTGTGGTCATTCCCAAATCAACCACATCTTTTTGATGTAAACTGCATAAATGAGAACTCGGTTCTTGAGGAAAGTTAATACCAAATGTAGATCACTTGGGTGGGAAAACACAATAAATTGGATAAAGTTTGTAGTAATGTTCTTCACAGTTTCTACACAAAGATGATTCTCAAATTTCATCTTCATTGCCAAACAGAGAACCTTGAATTAAATGACATCACCCTTGTACCTTAAACATAATGGGTATGTTTTTGGATAAAAAGCCGCTTCAATTTTAAGTTCCAACTCGTCAGAACTTTTCGGGGTTGGGGTTGGAGGACGATGGACCCTCCTCCCTCGGTCTCTTTGCTAGTGGTGGTGGTGGATTGGTCGACATGGCCAGGTAGCCGAGCTGGGTGGGTTAAATACATAAGGGGGAAAGCGTTGAAAGAATTCAATCAATTCATATACACATTTTGTCGAACACCTCGTTTATAATGACCTAAATATTCAATTCAATGCTATTCAAAGCAGGTTCAAAAAACTAACATAATGTCGATGATAACATCTTAAAGAAAGAAACAAAGAAATAAAGAAATTGGAAATAGTCTTCAAGAAACAAGCAGAATAGAAACGTACCTACTTCAATCGCTTACTAGGAAGAAGGAGAAGGGCACAACGGTCGAGCTGCTTGTCAAGAACCGAGCAACGGAAGACTCTGGTGCACACCGAGGGCAACAGAGGATTCCAGAAGCAAGATGGATTTCTCAATGATAATGAGAACCTAGCCTCTTGTATTTCAAGTTTAGTTCCTTGTTTTATAAGAGTTCACCTTAGCAACGTTCAACATAATGTGCTATCAGAGGTTGCACGTGAAGGTCACGTGTTAATTTAACACTCATTAAATTAAGGTGTTAATTTGACACTCATTAAATTAAGGTGTTAATTTGACACTCATTTTCATTTCAGAAAAGCATATTAGCGTCTCACATGTCACTTGCGCGAACTTAAGTTTTCCATAGAAAGGGGATGAAGTAGAAGCTTCGCCTTCACTGGTGCAGGCTCCACAATAGGTCTCCACCCATGTCTTCAATCGCTTTTCTGAAAAATGTCAATTGTAAGCCTTTAAAATTTATCTAGCTCATCTCCTAGGGTTAAAAAAAAATTTTGAAGAAAAATATATATATTGATGAGAAAAATGTGAAAGATATACAGTCCACCTCAAAAGGACCAAAAAACTAGCAAAGCCTTAAATGAGATTATAATACAATGGAGGTATAGACAGCCTCACAATATAATCATAACGTGTAAATTGTCATCCAAACAACTCAATATATACTAATTTTGTTGGCTTTGCACTATACATGTAATACATATCTTCCAAATTTCCAAATCAAAAAGAAATTATATGCTTGGTACAATCCACTTATTTTTAATCAAGACTTTGGTGAATTTCGCACAAAGATTAATTAAGAGAGTGTTGTTTATGTGTCTAAGATTCAATGAAGTATTGAACTTGATCCACCATTATGAATATGAGTAAACAAAAAGAAAGATTTTTTTAAGGGATCATTTTAGACTCGAGCATATATGATTAATTTACTAACATTTCTAACAACTAACATTTGCCTTAAAAAAAAACTTAGAGATAAAAAACAATTTGATAGTCAAAAACATTTTTTTTTAACAGAGAAAAGCTAAATGATTGAAATTATTTAATAAATTTCTTAGTTTTTATATAATAAGCTTAATAAACATTTTAAAATTAAATCGACTACATAAGAAGAAGAAAAAATCCATCTTAAACAAGTGAATGCCACTCCCACACTGACATAAATTTCCTCCTCTCTTCCAATCGACACCGCGAAACCCGACCCGCAAAAAATGCGACCCAAATCGGAGAACCCGGCTCAGCAGAGCTCCAACTCCGGCAACACCGACTCCTCCTCCGCCGCATCGATAGATCCGATCTTCCATCTACTTCGGATCCTCCCATTCAGCTTCCTCCGCCTGCCTCGCCTCCGCCTGAAGCTGCCGTCACTGACCCTCCCCTCCGCCAACCTCGTCTTCGCTTTCGTCCTCCTCACCTACTTCATGGTCGTCTCCGGCATCGTCTACGACATCATCGTCGAGCCTCCAGGCATCGGCTCCACCCAGGACCCTTACACCGGCGCCGTGAAGCCCGTCGTCTTCATGTCCGGCCGTGTCAACGGTCAGTACATCATCGAAGGCTTGTCCTCTGGATTCATGTTCGTTCTCGGCGGTGTTGGCATCATACTCCTCGATCTCGCTCTGGATCGCAACCGCGCTAGATCCGTCAAGGTTTCATATGCCTCCGCCGGTATCACCTCCGTTCTTCTTGCTTATGTAATGAGTATGCTCTTCATCCGTATCAAGATCCCTGCTTATCTTAGATGAATTCGCTTTCGTTTCGCATTCGATTCGTAGTTTGATTGTACCTGAGATTTTCGAATTTTCTAGACTCATAATTTGCTCTATAGGGTTACTGGATTGAAATGCTGATAGTAAATGGATCTGAATTTGGTGATGTTATTTATGTTCTAAGTGATTTAGTTGGATTGGTAATCCTTGAAATTGTGGTAACATTTTTCGCGCATATATGCATTGTTGAATTATGGGTTGTGTTACTTGTGGCTGAAACATGTTTGCCTAGGGGGGCAATGTTGCTTGTTGCTTCATGAACTGTGGCATCATCGTCCTTTTATGTGTGTATATGTCGATAGATACGATGTTTTCTTTGTTAATATATTAGTTTGATGTGCAAATGTGTGTCTTGGAATGGAGAGACATATTCCTATGTCACTCCGCTGTCTGAGTAGGATCAGAGGCCATTCTGGCAGAAAAATGCAACATTAAGCAGGCAAATTGGGAGTGCAGATTTGTCTATGGATTGGCTGTTTGTATTGTGGCTAATTGATTTTGTATCGATGCTTTTCTTGTTTACTGTGAGATGATCTTGCTTTTCCTCTTGCTCTTGCTCGTAAGGTGGTATACCTCTGATTGTGTATGTTCCATTTCCTGCTGTGTAGTCCTGCTCTCTTCAAATTGCAAATACTTCTTAAGATAATGCTGGCTTTTTTTTTTTAGTCATACATTTGCTATCTATTGTGCCCCATAGTCAATACTTAGTACTCAGAGGTACAGAACATGATAAACGTTTTTCAAGTCTGGCACCTTTTGGTTCAATTAAAAAGTTTTCCTCTAGAGTCAGACCATTGGCTCAAATTGTAATCAAGTCCCTCTGGGTATTGCTTGGTCCTGGGATTGGATTCTGACTCAGTCACATTGCCTTTTATTTAGCTTACTTCCCCCTATGTGCACCTGGTCGTTGGCCTCCTTTGTACCAAGAAAAAGTTTCTCTAGTCATTTCTTTGAATTAACATAATGCCAAAATTTACGTACCTGGACATAGTAGTTTATCTGAAGCACATTCCTTTTCATTGTTCATGGACTATGATAATCATTCCTTCCCTATATTTGGTTTAGGGTTGTTGTCATAGACATCAAATATACTTGATAATTGCACCCCTTTTTGTTGAATATGGATTTTCGTTATCATGTTATCATTTTTTTTACGGTTGAAATAAATTAAGGCTTTGATAGCCTAGATGCAGATTAGGGTTGATTACCACTGTCGCTGCTTTGCCCCTACCTTACCCTAGTATCCCACTCCCCATACTAAGTCTTAGGCCTAGGGGGGGCAGGGGGAAAAGGATTTAAGGTCACATTTGGATTTAGTGTTTGGGATGAGTGGGTGATAGAATTGGAAGCCACGGATAGATAGATAAGAAGCTGTTATGACTATGTACAAGGGCAATGTACGAAAGTCTTGAGGATGTAAAGAAAATACAAGTAGCCCATGTAAGAGCAGGGCTTCGTTTTCTCCCACACTTCCCCAACCTGCCTCTCTTCTCCCCTTGCCTTCCCTCGTATCCAAATTCCCAATTAATACTGTATTCCATCATTCTTCTTCTCCCTCTCCCATGGCACTTGGTTGTGGAATCCCCTTAATCACTCAACTGAATTTCGTCTCACCACCTTACTTCCAACATGGTCCAGTATAGGGCTTAACATTAAGGGTATTGAGTTCTTGTGGACTTGTGGCCATTACTTCTCAATTTTGACCCTTGTTCTTCACAATGATAGGTGTGCTAAATATGTAGCTTTGAACTTTTTTTATTCTCTCTCAGCATAATGTTAGGTTGTGTTTTTGTAACTTTACAAGCTGTTGAATTTTCTATACATATATCCATGTATTATATACTTATTTCTTTAATGCTTGAGATATGTTACTCAAGGATCAAAACTCATGAAATTTGGTGCATTATTTTTTCACTGCTAATGGTTGGTTTGCGCCATGGCAAGATATTTCTGTGTTCGAGTTTTTTTTTTCACTGATCCTTCTTATGTTGAGGCTGGATGCACTGTGCTCAGCGTTTGTGCTTAATCTAGTCAAAAGATGGAAATGGATACCAGAACTGATGGGATTAGTTTTTCACTTTTTTGCTCTGATGTGCTTGCTTTTACTTGCATATGGTGACTGCTTTCCAATCATCTTACTGCTATTTAGGTATTAATCCCTCAACCCAAATCCCCCCGTCTCCTTAGAAATTATATTTGCAAGAGCTGTTTTGTATCGATTGAATTTAACCACTTTGAAGTCTCGCAAATCAGTTACCTTCGAGTTTTTCTCGTTCGATTGCCAATGATGATCTGTTTCAAAGCAATTACCTTGAAGCTGCAATTATACTATTATAGATTATAGATTAGCACTGCGTCCCAAAAAGGAGCATGAACGCATCAAAGTTTCATGAGGCACCCACTTTGTAGTCTTGTTGATCAAGAAACCGGGGAAAGAAAAAACTAGACTCGCCCATTTTATTTTGTTTTCAGCTATTAATTTAACATCTGAATATACTTTATATAAATAGGCATACAAAGTTTCACAAACCACTCAACCATTTTCAAATCATATACATGCACTCTCCTATTCTGATACATACAACCTAACCAGCTATCGTCCCCATTCCTATATATCACACGCTTGATTGTAGAATTCAACACACTGAGTAAAACTCTTCAACAGACAGGGATTTTCAGAAGTATTCAGTTGCTTCTCGACTGAAGGAACGGCGGGGTGAGAATAGGCGAAGAGGTGAAAACTTCCCCAAGAAGCCTGGTGTAGCAAGACCATTGATGGGTTGATACTGAAGCATGTCGATACCTTTGTGTTCTGATCGTTTCCCTCTTCTCTCGTATCCATTGAAGGTCCCCAATTTAACCAGTTTCCTTATCCATGACCTCTTGGTTGGGATTTTATGTTCTGAGTTCATCTTATGGCACATGAATTCCTTAACCACATGTAGCCCCTGCTCCACCACTTCCATTGGAGGTGAAACAAGTGGGTTTCCTTCCACACTTAGCTTTTGGAGCTTCATGAGGCACCCAATGGAGTCAGGCAAGGTCTTGATATTGTTGTAGCTAACATCCAGTTCAACCAGGGACAGGAGGAGCCCTATGGAGTAGGGGAGTGTGTCCAGGTACCGGAAGTTCTGACTCACATTGAGGGTCTCTAGGTTGATGAGATTCTCAAGGTTTTCGGGGAGAGCTCTGAGACAGTTCAGGCGTGCGTCGAGAACCGTTAGAGCTGTTAGGTGAGAGGTAGAGCTTGGAAGGAGCACCAACTTGTTGGAATTGACTGCGAGCTTCTTGAGGTTTATGAGCTCAAACCCAATTGTGTCTGGCAGCTTGCTCAACTTGTTGAAATTGGCATTCAGTTCTTCTAAGGCACTGGTGGGTCAAAATTCATAGTTAGCACTCATTCATGTTAAAAAGAATGAACCGTCTAATCAATATGAACAAGATGAGGAAGTATTAACTATTAGGACTGTATGTATCTATAGTTGGATTTTTATGAGTTAAGCGTACAATATACATGAAATTAAATTAAAGATAAATATCGATTGTTGGATTTTTCATTTTTATGAGATAAAACATTCATGTTGAAATTAGACACATTCACATTTTAGTGGGTTAACTTTTTCAATAAAGTTTTATTTATTTATTTTGCAATTCATAAGACTTAGACACGATACACTACTTAAAAAAATAAAGTATGTACCACTTAAATCAACTAAATCATTCGTCGGTAAAAAATTGAAATTGGGACCATCTAGCCTCCTAGAGTCAGAGTCTTTGTTTAAGTCTCTGAATTTTCAACTAAAATATCAAGGACTTTAATACGCATTTACATCCATGCACCTTCAATTTTGTTTGATATACAAGCAAACTTTAATGACAAATAGAGCAGGGAGGAACTGTTCAAACTGTTATCTCAATTTAATTTGTGGTATCTCAGTTTAATTTCCTCTTATCGTATTGATTAAGCTGAGCTGATTCTTCATTCTTATAGGAAAAAAAGGAAGAACAATTTAATGATTACGGATTGACACAACTTGATATTTGATACTACTCCCTCCCTTCTTATTTTTTTTATAAGTAATATGTTATATTGAAATGAAGCACAAGGAGTACTTAAACCCAATACAAGTAGTAGAAAATAAGACGAAAGAAAATTAAAAAAATTACAAGGTAACAACAAAGATCCTACTACTAGAGCCCACCACCCACCACCTCCAAGGAGACAGATTAAGGAAACCATGCCTCATTTTGGACACGGAGGGAGTTTCCCACTTTCCCACTTTCCAACACTAATAACAAAGGGTAATTTTGGAAGCTTATTTTGATTTAAGACAAATTTAATGCATTTATCTAGTTTAACTACATTTCTTAAGCTATGTGAATTTTTTTTTGTTGCTTATAAATAGGACCGGAGGTAGTATTAAGCACGTGTAACCTTTCTCTTGACAAACAAATTAAAAAAATTACCAACTGTTTATAGGGATGACAACGGGTAGGATCAGGCACGGGTTTTACAATTACCAAACCCAAATCTTAGAACCCAAACCCAAACCCAAACACAAACCTTATGGGCGATAAAATGAAATTCATGCCCAAATCCATTGGGTTTCAGATTTACCCGAAACTCAAACTCATTAGTTACGTAGCAACTCAATCCAGAACTTACTTTCATATAAAAAAAAGTAAAATTCATAGAAAGAAAAAAAAAAAACAAATACTATTTATCATCCTCATCCATCACTAAAGTGAGACAACAATAGTTTAGAGTTTACTTTCTCAAACATACAAAAGTACAATTAATCATCAAACACTAAGAACAAAGTTTATAAATATATATATGTATGTGAGTTTTTTTGTAATTTTATGTTTCGAGTATCTTTGGGTTTGAGTTTGGGCGGGTATGGACACGGATTTAACTAATACCAAACTCAAACCCATAAATGGCTACTGTAACGGGCAAAACTCAAACCCAAACCCAAACCCAAATCCAATCAAATCGGATTTTGTCCGTCAAATCGAATCGGGTTCGGGCGAGTACCCATGAGTTTGGGCAAAATTGTCATCCCCAACTGTTTATGTATATTCGTATTATACTGTAATTAATATATAGTTTGTCATGTAAACATTTTATTCCTATCGTAAATATTTATTATTTTCACTAAAAGTATGCTTATTTAATACTTTAATTAAAAACATATATAATATTTAATGTAATAAGGATTTTTATATAAAAATGTCAATTCCCTTCTTGTAATTGTCAAGCTTTCCATGCTAAAGTTAAAAGTACATATTAAAAGTACATATGATGTTGGAT
This sequence comes from Lotus japonicus, assembly GCF_012489685.1. Classification (NCBI taxonomy): domain Eukaryota; kingdom Viridiplantae; phylum Streptophyta; class Magnoliopsida; order Fabales; family Fabaceae; genus Lotus; species Lotus japonicus. The sequence goes on from NC_080046.1 coordinate 54,309,467, forward strand.
TGTTGACTATCGTACACGGGATTTGATGCCGTAATTCCATGGCAAGAGAAAAATCAATAACAGAAATGTCACTTCACAAATTTCATCATCATACTAATAGACTACAACTAAATCCATATTTTTTTACCCATACTTATTTTTGCTAAAAAGAAAATGAAAACAGATTACAGAGTTAGTATAAAGAAAATAAATTATAATAAGAATTCTTTGGCATCAAATCAAAGATGACAATGAATTAGATTTAGATATATGGTAATATAGTATTTTTCCTTTGTACTTTTAGATAAGGTCGTTTAAACTCGTGTGAATTACTAATCCAAAATTCAATGAAACAATATGATTGTTAATAAATAAAAATTAATAAATAAAATATAGAAATTTTAACTAATTTATCTTCAATATGATTAAACGATGAGTTATTTAACCCAAATTTTTATGAGACATTTAAACAGTTACATTACCTGAATTTCTAATAATATGAATATGCTAATCCCATAATAGATTTATTATATAGATAAAATGTTAAAACATGATTTTTTTCAAATATAAAACATGATGTTATAACTTAATAGTATTAGGAAAAAATAACATAAATATTAATTAAAAATATAACATATTATTCAATTAAAATATATTTAAAAACACAGTACAAATAAAAAAAAAGTATTACAAATTATTCAAAAATTTTAATTATAAAATATAATAAATATATACACCTACCCAAATTGATATGAGGAATATTTGTTGGGAAAGGACTTACTCATTTGATAGGTAAATACCAACTCATTGTGAATATTTTTATGATCACTTTGTATCTAATCATTTTTCATAATAATTAAACAAAGCACCTTTCATTTTTTTTAATGATTTTTTTTATAAAAAAAGGGGTAATAAAACAAGTCAACATCTAAGATATATACACAAAATAGGTAGACAATTAAACTTTGGTTTGCAACATAGAGATGAATCATCTTTCTTATAACTGTTAATTTCATCTCTAGTGAAGTGGTTCTCCTAATCAATGTCAACTAATATGGCTTTATTGGTTAAATAAGATAACACACTAATCATCAACTTGGTTTGAAGTCATCACATGCCAAAAGAAAATAAAAGGAAGTCCAAAGCAGCTATCCACTGATCTAAGAATCTTAGCATCTTCAAGAAGAGTTATTATTGATGATGTGAAAAGTTCTCCACAACCCAAAAAGAGATGTAGAAAGGAGAATATATAGAGATCGAAAGGAAAAATGGACGAGAGCGAAATTAGGGATCTAGGATGATATAATAGAAAAGAGGTGTGGAATTGAAAAACATGGGTGCAATATTTTGTCATGAGAAATAGAAAAGGACAAGAAGTAAAGAAATTGAACCTGCAATTCTCAATGGTTTTGGGGAGGGATTCAATGAAGTTGCCAGAAACATTCAAGAGCTTGAGCTTTGAGAGGCAGCCAATGGAGTTGGGAAGAGATGTGAGTTGATTGGAGCGCACGTCCAACTCCTCCAAGTTCAGCAATCTCGCTGTTAACGACTCCGGTATTTCCTGAAATTAAGAGTCAAATGATTTTTTATATATTAATTTATAGAGAAACTCTTTTAATTTATAAATCAGATATTTTTCGATAAAACGATAGTTACATATGTGAACGTACGAACATACCTGAAGATTGTTATTAGACAGGTCCAATTTGCTAATGGTAGCTAAATCAAGTGAAGGTTTAGGAAGAGAGCTCAAGGACAAGCAACTCAAGTCCAGTATTTGAAATTGAAGCTTCTCTTTCTCCATGTTGGTGGTTTTGTTCTTCTCTGATTTCTCCTTCTCCTTCTTCCTCATCAACATGGTATCCATCTTCACCGTTAGTTGATGTTGATGATGAAACTGTTGCACCATCATAGATAATTGATAAGGAGTTGTAAACAATATACCTGATAAGAAAGAGAGAAAGAGAGAGAGATAGGAAGGGTTGTGAAGAATGAGAGAAGAGAAGGAGTTAGATATTTATTTATATAGAGGGAGGTGACAAATTAATGGTTTAATTTTCAAAGTGGTGATGGATGAAGGAAGAGAAAAAAAATAAAAAATAAATAAAGAGAGTAAAATAAGAATAGTGTGTAGTAGAGGATGAACGTACGGATGAGGACGAAGAAGAGAGAGTAATGACGTGTGGATGAAAGTACAGGAAGGAAAGTAAGTACCGTATAGAGTCAGGGTTTGCTGCTGCTGCTTACATAGCCACGTTACCACTTGATCCTCCTACCACCTACTGTTTTCCAGTTTAATTTAAACTAATACAAAGTCAGAAAACTGTTAATATTCTCTTGTCTTGTGAAACAATTTCAATGTCAGCCCCCTATTCATTATTATATGATTTGATTCTTCTACATTTTTATGAAATTGAGATATATATGTGTCATCTTCAACTAATTTTTTAAAAAATTTAATTTTAAGTTTTGGTTTCGAATTATGTCTTTTAAATTTTAATATTATATCAGAGCTTATTATATATTTGTTAAAATGCAACCATTCAAGTATATGAGTTGTATGGATGAATACATATTTCACAATTCATAAAAAAGAAACATGGTGTGGGAAGAGGGTGTTGAGTTAGGAGGAGGAGGAGAAGAAGAAGGAAAGAGAAATGATTTAATTGAATAATCATATCTTCACACCTTAAAAATGAGGTGTGGAGAGGTGGATGAAGAGAGATAGAAAAAAATGAGAAAAAAAGTAAAGATGTGACATATGATTTAATTGATAAAAAAAAGAGAAATAAATAAAAATGAAGGTGAAAAAGAAGTCGAGATGTATGTATATATTATAATTCGACTAAATTTGATAAAAGAGAATTACCAAGACTAACACTAATGTAAAAGTTACACTTGGAAACATATATCTAACTAGAATTGTCAGGTGGGCAGGTGAAAGAATGAAAAATATTTTTAAAATGACTTATGACATCATAAAAGATATTTTCAATCAAACAAAATTTTCGGTGCACTGGGAGAAGGTGGGTGATTCCTTGTGGAAAGTGGTTAGAGAAGCTTTTGCTACCGGACAGGTGGACAGGAAATTGATGGAGATTCTCCTTGTGTTAATTCCCAAGGTGGATCACCCAGTGACGGTCAAGGAATTCAGGCCTATTAGTTTGTGTAACGTGACATATAAACTAATCACCAATGTGTTGGTCCATCGCATTAGGCCTTTCCTTGATAATCTCATTGGCCATATGCAAAGCAGTTTTCTTCCAGGAAGGGGCACCATGGATAATGCTTTAGTGGCGCAGGAGGTGATTCATCATATGCATGTCTCTTCCGCTCGTCAGGGGACTTTAGCTTTTAAGATAGATTTGGAAAAGGCATATGACAGTGTATCTTGGAGCTTTTTAAGGGAGACTCTCGTTTTGTTTGGCTTCCCAGGTAGCTTGGTTGAGCTCATCATGTGTTGTGTCACGTCCTCTGAGATCTCTATTTTGTGGAATGGAACCCGATTGCCCCCCTTTAAACCAGGTCGTGGTTTGAGACAAGGGGATCCGTTGTCTCCTTACCTCTTTGTGCTTTGCATGGAACGGCTTTCTGTTCATATTCAGAAGTTAGTAGACTGTGGAGATTGGAGACCAGTGAGAGTGTCGCCAAACGGTCCGCCCATCTCTCATCTTTTCTTTGCAGATGACGTGCTCCTTTTCTGTCAAGCCACCATTCCTCAAGTCAATCTGGTTGCTCTGGCCTTGAAGACATTTTGTGATAGTTCAGGGCTGAAGGTTAACATGCAAAAGTCAAAAGCTATAACTTCGAAGGGGGTTAGATCAGAAGTTCGTGATGAAATTTCGAGCATTGCTCCAATTCCGTTTGTCAGGGATTTGGGGAAGTATCTGGGGTTCCCTCTGCGTGGGGGAAGTATGAGAGGAGGAGCTTTTAATTTCTTGTTGGATAACATTCAGAAGAAATTGGCTTCCTGGAAAACTAGCATGCTAAATATGGCGGGGAGGGTGTGCCTAGTCAAGTCGGTGATGGCGGCAATTCCGACTTTTGTTATGCAAGTATATTGGCTTCCAAGGGGTTTGCTAGCTAAAATGAATCAATCTATGAGAAGCTTTATTTGGGCAAAGGGAAGCAACCAGCGAGGCTGGCATAGAGTAAGCTGGAACGGGCTAACCCAAGACAAAGAATATGGTGGATTGGGAATCCGTGATATGGTAGCAACGAATACGGCGCTGCTGGGGAAAATATTTGGGGTATGATTCATAAACCAGGTAAATTATGGGTGCGTGTGATGCAACAAAAATATTTGTCCGGAACACCAGGGTCCAATGTTCTTCAAGCGACTACCCGTCAAACAGCTTCACCAGTTTGGAAAGGTATGCTTAAGGCTAAGGAGATTTTGAAGCCGGGATTCAGGTTTAGAGTGGGGAATGGTCAGACGTCTATCTGGTATGGAAACTGGAGTGGGAAGGGTAGGATTGCAAATCTCATACCTTTAGTGAACATAGATGACACTGAAATGAAGTTGATCGATGTAATCGAGCATGATAGCTGGAATTTAGACCGATTGTATACAGTCTTGCCAACTGAGATTAGGGAGCTTTTTTCACAAGTACATCCGTCTCGGGCACCCAATCAGGTTGATGCGTGGATTTGGGATCCTAGCCCTACGGGGTGCTACTCTGCTCGGGAGGGCCACATGTGGCTAAACGGGCTCATTCATGATAACCACGACGGTAAACACTGGCAGTGGGTGTGGAAGCTTAAGGTTCCGGAGAAGTTACGTCTGTTTGTGTGGTTGATCTTAAATAATGCAATTCAAACAAATGAGAACAGGTATCGCTGCCACATAGCTCAATCCCCAGCTTGCTCCCGGTGCTCAGCTCCTGAGGAAACATTGCTCCATTGCCTGCGGGACTGTCCTCATTCGCGGGAGCTATGGTTGCGGTTAGGGGCGATGGCTTGGAGAGCTTTTGCTAGCATCGAGGTGGAGGTGTGGCTTTCGTCCTTGGCCCGGAGCAGACATGCCACAGCGTTCCTCGCAGGGCTTTGGAGTGTCTGGCGATGGCGGAATAACATGTGCCTGGAAGAGAAACCGTGGACGCTGCAGGAGGCTTGGGGGCGTCTTTGTCACGCTCATGATGAGATTTTGCAGACTTCCCAGGACTGGACACCGGGGGGTTTGAGGGTTTACTGTGTACCAGATGGCGACCTCCAGAGAGTGGGTGGCTCAAAGTGAACGTGGATGGCAGCTTCTTGGAGGAGAAGGTTCGCATGGGTGCCGGCGGTTTGATCAGGGATGAGAATGGTGGTTGGCGGACAGGTTTCTTATGGTCAGGGGCAGGAGGTTCTGCAATTCATGCTGAGCTTCTAGCCATGCGAATGGGCTTTGAATTTGGGCTACAGAAAGATCCTCTGCGAAACGGATTGTGCTAACGTGCTTAGCCTCATCCAGGATGCCAGCAACTTTGCAGTTTTGCCACTGGCTGAGGAGGTGGTGAGATTGATAGCTCGGGCTTGGGAGGTTAAGGTGGTGTAAGACCCAAGATTTTAAGCTTAGGATAAGTGGAAGAGATTTCCATTTACGATTAGGGTTGATGTATTGTGAAGGGAAACCTGAACTAGAGTTTACCAAATGAAATAAATTTATGAAGGAGAAAGTTCAGGAAAAGTCAAAGGATTGCATCATGATCGATAAAAGTTATAGCACGATCGTTACACGCTTAAACCTAGGTCAGAAACTCTAGAATATAGCTAATTTTCACTTATAGGCACGATGGAAGTTAATTCCAAAAATCTTCAGAGAAATGTTAGAACTTCTCTTTTTTCCATTTATCAAAATCATTTCGAGGCGAAACTCTAGGATCTACGAACGTCCGATTCCAATCATCGGAAGTTTGCCGAAACCGAAACCCTGGTATTTCAAAACCCTAGAATTTCTCGACAATGAAGACTTTTTCTTTTCAGAGCTTCAAATGAAGATTCTACACGCGTACACCCATTTCTCTTGATGATTTCAATCTTTCTTCAGAAGGAAGTTTTCCATTCCGACATTCGATGCAAAAAGCAACTTATCGGGTAAAATAGTTTTACACCGATTATGCATTAGTTGCCAAAAATACAAGGAGACATCTTTTTAGTTTTGGAATTCTTTTGCCAAAACATATCTTAGGATTCACGGAGAATGACGCCGGAAAAATCAGATTCGCGAAACTTTCATTTTCCCGCGAATTTCCATCTTCTATATATAGCAAACAAGTGAGAAAAAAACACAAAACTCCTCCATTTTCTCTCCTCAAGGCCGCGAGCTTCACCAAGGAAGAAGGAAGAAGAATTTTCTTCATTACTTGCTTGATCGTCGATCAATCAGTTGCTGCTTCAAGGCTTCGAGGTATAGTCGCTAATCCTTACCTCTGATCGCTTTTTCCATAGCTTTTCTGTAGGCTTTTCTGAGCTGATAGTTTATGGGTTTTTGCAAAACTATCCTGAATCTTTCATTTCTGATTCTAAACCTCTTCCTTACATGCCCAAGATCACTTCTGCCGGGTTAGATTTTCCGTTATGTCGCCGGAATTCCGCCGGAATCAATTTTAGCCTAAAATACCCATTTTTGGAGTTTTTGGAGTAAAGCTTCAACCTTTAGGCTGAAAACTATCGCCTTAGCTTAGTGCTAGTAGGATTAGTTGTCATAAACGTCGTTGGTGACGTCCCTGCAAAATTTAGTTTTTGGGATTTCAGTTTTTAAAATCCTAAGTTAAAAATCATGACCAAAATACCCCTGCGACAGTTTTTGATCCGATAATTTTTCCGAGTTCAGAATACCCTTAGTTACGGCTAATGAAAGCATAGGAACCAAGTTTGATCGAAGAAAAATCGAGTCTCCTAATTGTGTAAAGTGGCCGAACCTATTAGGGGGGAGGAGGAAAATTTCCTTTTCCGAAAACTTGTCTTTCGCGCTAGATTATCGTACCTTAGAGTATAGATTACTTCGTGTAACCTTAGTAAGTATTGATAGCTTAGTTTCCGATAGATTTTGATTGATTTCTGTGATTTTGTTCTAAAGGTGCTTTTGAAGAGTTTCCTGAGGAACAACACTTTGAGTGTGAGGAAGCGTTTGACGATCATTCTGGAGAACCTACAGGTGAGGGCATCTCACTGAATCTCTAGTTAATGCTTAGGGTCGATGCTTTCGACATTGTTTACTGTTTATGCACTGGATTGTGTGTGATTGGAAAATGTTTTCTGAAGCTTCGGCTAACAATGTAGATGATTCATCTACTGAATGTTTTTGAGATTGACTTACATGCTATGTGCTATGTGTAGGACTGTTCATGGTTCTCTGAGAACCGAAGCTAACCAAGAACCGAACCGAAAACCGAACCATTCAAGAACCGAACCTTTAAGAACCGAACCGAACTCGAACCTAAATTGAAAAACCGGTTCGGTAACCGAACCAAAATATCAACTACCAATTCAGGTTCGGTTCGGTTCGAACCATAGTATATCGGTTCGGTTCGGTTCGAACCATCTATAAATATGCATATTTTACCGAACTGGTTAACCAAAATTTGAAACCGGTTCGGTTCGGTTCGAACCATACTATATCGGTTCGGTTCGGTTCTCTCAAACCAAAATTTTGGTTCAGGTTCGGTTCGGTTCGGTTCAAGCAAAGAACCGAACCATGAACAGTCCTAGCTATGTGGGTAATCTAGGATGTGTGGTGCATGCCTTATATGCTAAGTGCTATGTGGTTATTGCTTAATATGTTGATATATGACATGTTGATTGACTGTGATGATGTAATTATGCTATTGCAATGAAATCTGAGATTCTGTATAGTGAGAATAGCGGGCAGGTCATGCCGATTTTTATTTGAGAGTTTTGAGAAAGTTTGATAGGACGAATGAGATTCGGGCCTTGTTATGGTGTTGTATGGATCGAGACATTCTCTGGTGTCATTTGGGGATTAGGAGATCCCGAGAACTTATAGGATTTGCGATAAGACTAAAAAGGATATTATTTTGAAAAGAAAACTCATAAGACATTAAACAACCTCTAAATCTTTAAATAAAGATAATAAACTCGAAAGGAAGCTTCAGATGCAAATCTTAGTTTTCGGAAAATGAGAAGTGTCGTCGGATCCAATCGTTGAGGAAGTTGAGAAGTGTTGAGTATGTTGATGCTCTTGTGCTGTTAGAGCAACTATGTGTTGTTGGGCTATCCTGGGGATAAGTCCGGGAAACCGTTAGTTTCCGAGAGTGTGATACTCTGTGCCCGTTGAGCAGTTGTGACCATCGGATTGAGATGAGTCGGATGATTTGGAGAATCATCATGAGTTACTATGTTGATGTGAAGAAGTGTCTTTTGTCGCAGAATCGACTTTACCTTAGGGTAAGTTTTTAGAGACATTAATTTAGCTAGAACACGTGGCGACGTGTCGAGTGAGGTCGGAGACGTTGTTTGGCTAATCACTGCATTGCATGCACTCATTAAGTGGTTTAAACACGGCGAGATACCGGACCACGGCGGATTCCAAAATTGGTTATAAGACCAGGATTTCCGCGTAAGAGCGCTGCTAGGTGACTCTTAGTAGCAGACCGAAATGGCAGGCCTTCGGGCTTTATGCTGATCTGACTACCGCTGATGTTGGAGTAAGAGGCACGCGGGCCGAAATGGTCCCACCGTGGCTGGTGTTAGGGCTGATCCGTTGATGTCCATCCGTTCCGGATTGCATATTGGTTGACTGGGTTAACCTGCATATCATTTCATGCAACATGCATACTGACTTAGTTGATGAGTGTGTTTTGATACTTGTTAATCCTATTTGGAACATGTTAAGTGTTTTTAATGTCGTTTATGTTATTGTGAAATATGCAACCCTAGGATGTCATCTCTAGCTATAAGCCTAAGTGGCTATTTATTATCTGTACCTATTGGGCTTATTATTTAAGTAATTCTTTGGAGTTGACCCTCGCGTCTTCTGTGTGTGCTTTGGCGGACAAACGCCCTTTGTCAGATGTCCATGGCGGACTAGATCATGATGGTTCACCCTTCGGGGGGAACTAGAGTTGAGATGCTGGAACCGGAGCGCATCGCGGTAGCAAGAGGAGGACGGATGGTGTACATAGACTTGGTCGTTCTGGATTTTGAATTCGGACGACGATCATGTTAGCATGTAGGATTGAGTGTTAGTGTGAGCTCCTCGAGATGGCATTAGTTTAGGAGTAGAGTCTTAGCTCTGAACATCATTTGTTTTTCTTTGGGAACAGGGTAGTTTCCCACCTATAACTTTTTGTGTGGTTTCTTTACGGGGATCACAGAGAGTTGGTTGGACTTAGAAGGTCTTGTTTTAGGCCGATGGGCCAGCTTATTCTCATTTTTTAGGGATAGTGCTGCGAACACTTGACCTTTCTTTTGGTTTGTATATTTTGCCTACGGACGCTACTTTCTTACTTCCCGTCACTGAAGGTTTACTCGTGATGTGGTTAGCTACTTACAGCGGGGACTGTAATTATTATTGTATATTAGTTTCTGATTTTCCTTCGCATTAGAGTTTTATTTAATTCATTCTTGTCTTAGTTATTATTACTATCGAAAAAAAAAATATATTCACGTTTTTCCGCATTAAGTTTATTTTTGGTTACTAAAGTGACGCCACCGAAATCGGGGTGTTACAGGTGGAGATAATTCCAAGAGAGTGTAATACAGCAGCAGATTGTATGGCTCGCCACGCATCTAGTGAGGATGAGCAGAGGTTCACCACGTTGGATAAACCCTTCCCTGACTTGGAAACTATTATCCTTAGGGAATCCTTAGTGATTCCAGTTTCAGTTCCTTAGTTGTTATTTCTGTCTATTTTCCGATGAAGAAAAAAAAAATTCGGTGCACTAAAATTGTGAATTCTTTTACAAATATCATTTTAGATTAGAGTGCACAAGTTAAAGACCAAAAATATTTTTAACCCGGCCCTTTAATATTTTATACTCTAAGATTACATATTAATTTACTTTTTTATTTGAGGTGTAAAATATAAGTTATATTTGAAAGAGTTTAATTTTGATGCACCGACGGTGTAAAGATTTTTTACACCGTCAACCAATTAGATTTCAAGGATGTGACATGTCAATTAAAGAAATTAAATGAAAAGAGAGATATTCTCAAATCCTTAAAATCTGATTGGTTGACGGTGTAAAAAAACTTTACACCATCGATGCATCGAACTTTTTCTCTATTTGAAAACATTAGTTTGGGTCATGAGTTTAATTTATATGTAAATTGACGAATTATAATGGATGATTGTGTAATTTCATTTTACATTGTTGGTATTAATCCCGTGGAAATAACTATGTACCAAAAAAAAAACTATGTACTCTATGCATTATGGGTGGGTTAAAATACTGACTATATCTATATATATTATAAAAGAACAACTTCTAGCATGACGTGTCGCTCTCACAGGCCAAGTTAGTGACGTGTCGCTCCGAGATTAATTCTAACTTAATTATTTACACGTCAGCTTTTCCACCTATTAATTCTCATTTAATAATTTACACGTCAGCTTTTCCACCTTGGCCCTATTTGCCCTTACCTTATTTCTCCTGATATTTTACACGTGCTAAACCTAAACTCTTCCTCCTCCTCTTTCAATTTGCGCCGCTCACCATCAACGTATTATTCTAATAATCTAATCTGAAATCTTCTTCTTCCTCCTGTGACTTTGTTTCTCTCTACGCCCAAACCCTAACGCCACCAAGCTTAATTCATACGTTCACCGTTCTTCTTCAACACTCTTTCTTGCACGGTTAAATTTTTTCCACATGTGCCCTGATTTCTCCAAGCTCTTCCTCCTCCTCTTTCAATTGCGCGGCTCCTCTCACCTCTTCTCATTGACTGCTCATCGGTGAACCTGACTTAAGGTTGTGCACGGTGGAGAAAACCGAGAAGCAGAGATGATGCTTTCGGATTCTAATCTGAAATCTTCTTCTTCTTCCTCTGACTTTGTTTCTGCAATTCATCGCTCATCTGCGCCCAAACCCTAACTCCAGGTACTCCTCTTATCATGTTATTGCCTTTTCTGCTTCCACTGTTAGTCTGAAACTCATTCACTCACTCTGTTTCGGCCATTCTTGATGTCAAGGTTCACTTTTCTTCGACTTGAGAGAGTAAGGATGAAAGGAGTGAAGACACCACAAGGGAAGAGGAGATGAAGACAGGAAAGGAGCGGGAGTGGCTGCGTGTTTTGGCGTCGGGTGAGGAAATGGCGATACGAGCTCGCACGTTTCTGGTCCGCTTTAGCAGGTCACACCGTCAGGAAGCTCAACGTCAAGGAGAGAACCAGAACTGATTCTGATAAGCGCATCAGACCACTCGCGTTCTCTCTTTCTCTGAGTCACTCTATCCCTCTCTCCTTTTTACTTCATGCTGCTTCATTGCAAGCATATAACATGATCGATGACATAAGTGAATGAATTTTCTCCACACTTTTATCATATCTTCGGTGCATACTACATGTTCGATGAAGTTCCTGAACGAATTTGCTTAACTGAGTGCATTTTCTGTTCTACATACACATAAACTTCAGGCACATCTGTTTGGTTCTATGAGTTTTCCTACACATTTTTACATTGTCATGAGATGCAAATACAATCTGTTTAATTGATTGATTGATGTAAATCGTACTTCATATCATCCCTGTATGCATTAGTAAAGAACATCTTCATTGTAATGTACCCTAGATAGATCCATGCAAATGGTGTTAGTTTCATTTTTTTATTTCTTTCTTTCTGCATATGCAATTGAAGGACATGGTGCTGAAGTTTTCTGACTCTTCCAAGCAATCATCAAGATCTGGACCAGGTTCAAGTTCAAGAGGAATGGGACCAATAGAGAATCCCGAGAACACTGTGGCGGTAGGGGTTCAATACCCTGACATGGGAGGAGTTGGTTCAGCCTCTGCCCGTGCTTGGGAACTCAGAACCTCCTTGAAAATTGTGAGTGACAGCTCTGTTCCTTTCATAGTTTTAGGTGTTTATTATGTTATTGTTATGATCTTAATTCTTAAATGCTTCTTTTGTTTCTTTTTTATTTATTGCATAGCTCAATGCACTGTGTTTTGTTAGTTTTTTCATGATTCTCTCTTCCTTTCTTTCTAATTCTTTGAGCTGACTACAGGAAATACTAACAAGCTTCCTTTGCTATATGCAGGTTGCACGACAAGAAGAAGAAGAAGCACGAGCATGGCCATGACCATGACAGTAGCAGCAGCAGAGACAGCGATTATGTCATGTGTTTCTGCTTTCTTAAAACTTAACCATATAATCATTATGTGACATTTTATTGCTGATTAATAAAAATGGTAATATATTACTTGCATTTTCTGATGTGTTGATTGTTTATCATGCTACCTGCAGGTTCAGCAGTACTGCATAAACTGTGGAGTATGCATGGGCAAGTACTTTTGTGCTACATGCAAATTCTTTGATGATGATGTAAGTTCTCTCGCGAGATAGAAATTGAGTTATGTTTCCTTCTTCGTGGATGTTTGAAAATTCTCTTACAATTGATTTCGAAGTCAAAATCAATTATGATTTATGAGAGTGGCATATTTTGGAATATTGTATTAAGAAGTTGTTCAATCTTTCAGATTTCAAAAAACCAATACCACTGTGATGAATATGGCATCTGCAGGTAAAGATCCTCAATCAGTTTTCTAATTGTTATATTTCCTACTCCACATTGCTTTAACAGAATTTGATCATCATCTTCTCTATATAATTGCTTTTTCAGAATTGGAGGCAAGGATAACTTCTTTCATTGCAAGAGATGTGGTGAGTTCACCAAATGCTCTGAGATGAGTTTTTTACCTTACAACTTTGTATTATTGATTACTCAGAACTCCCTCTACAAATGATTTTCTTTCTCAGTTCCCAACAATATTCATGTGTGTCCTTATTTGTAAATTGATTATTCTTTTTGCAGCACCTGAGAAGAAGCACTGTCTCCCATCTGCTTAATATCGTTTCATGAAGTGAGTTTAGATTTCTGGAGAGATGTGGATTTTTTGACTTTGTTTTTTTTCACTACAACAACACAGATTGCACTATTACATTCTCTATTTCTCTTACTCTATTTACTTTCTTAGTACTATGACACGTATAACATATATGGTTGATTTGATGTGATTGTCAGAGGGGAGATACAGCGGATCAAAGCAGCAAATCCTCAGATCCCACATCGAGAAGCTTTCAGTGCTGCAACAAAAAATGTAAATCTTTTCACCCCATTTTTTATATATAGGTTTTTAGGGTTAGCACTTAGCACTGCACTTTACAACTACTACTTGAAACTCAAAAGATCAGTTTTGTAGTGATGAACATCACATTAACTGCACATACTATCTATATGCAATACGCAATCATCTATGTAATTTTTTTGTTTAATCTTTAATAAAATGTGCCATGCAATGTGTACCAAAGACTCTCTTGGAGCACCTGATTAAACTCATACTATTTATTTGGAATATTTGAAGTATTATATGATTGTGGATTGGTAGGAATTGAGATGAGAACTGGTGGTATATTGACCGCAGTTTTCTCCCTAATAGACTTAGCTTCTCATTTTCAAGTACTTAGCTAATTTGATTTGGGCCCATATTGCATGGACTTTTATGGTTTATTATACTTTGAAGTGATTTGTTGGGTAATGTGAACTGTAACTTAGTTTTGATTACAATAGTTCATGGCATGCTGCATAACAAAGCGAGGTAGAATTGAAGGTCAAATCAAAACTGTTAAAGCTGCTGCAAGAATGAGGGCTGAGGAAGAATTGAGGCAACAAAGAGAAAAGGAAGGAGAAGCTGCACGAGCTGCAATAGAAGAGGTTTCTTTTTCTCTTCTCAAACACCGTATCTGGTTTTGGTCTTTTATGTTGGTTTCATATATTCAGATTTAAAAGTTTAGAATATTAAATCTATTCTAATATCTAAAGTCTTAAGCAAATCTAATCTAAAATCTATAAGTTGTTGTTGTTGTAATATATTAGATTTTATCAGTTAGTAATCTACTTTTTATTTAGTTTCCAGCAAATCTATAGTAATCTGTTTGCTTTAGGTTTTAGATTAGATACAAAAAGTAAAATACTGCTCCACGTGAAGCTACTTTATCTCAATGGTGAGTACTCCTTCATCAATGGATCGTTGCTCCCTGGGAGTATCAGTAAAAGAGAAAGGTAGCATGCTATAGCTCTTTGTTATTATGGAGCAGGTAAGGACATGGTAGCACTGGCTCTTCTCTTAATTTTTTTGAGTAGTAGAGCAACATATCTACCTCTGCTTTGACATTGTTAACAAAGCCTGACATTGTCTGCTCAGAGAGATAAGCCTTCATCAAACTTTGTAGTTAGATTGTTCATGTTTTTTGGGTTTATTGTGAGATGATAACTTCTGATTCATGATGCTTGCTACCTGTTTAAGCATGCACAGAACTGATCTATAATTGAGGTAGTGTTTGCTAGATAAATTAGAATATTGCATAACATGTAAATCCTTTTATACATTTGATGCATATATGTAAAGAATAGAGCAAAGAATTACATTAGACAATGTTTGGTCAAACCTTCTCCATCAATATTTTGGAGTTGATGAAAGTTGCTTTTAGCGTCATTATGTAAATACACTACAGATGTTGAGGATAGGATAACTGGATTCAGAGGAGATGTGACAAACTGTTTGAGATGGTGAGACATTCTTTCCACTTTTTTGTTGGTAAACAGATTGGAGAGGGTCATTTTTCAAGTGTGAAAATAACATGTAAGGTTTTCTGCCCTTTTCATACTTTCTGATATATTTTGCACCTAATTTTTTTTGTTTTTCTTGAGTGGCTTGGTTGAGTTTTGTTCTACAATAAAAACCAAATAAAAGATAGGAGGAAGGAGAGGGAGCCTTATCGATTTATTTATTCACATTAAGTTTAAGGAAAGCATATTGAAATCTGAAGAAATATTAGAAGAAATAATCACCTCTATTGATTTTGATTTCTTTTTAGGCCAAATACTCTTGCTTTGCATACTAGAAGAAATGTTTTTGGTTTGGTTGGATGAGATCATCCTAATGCATCAAATGCGCTTGCTACAATTACACATTCTAATGTTTCTCTCTTTTCATTCTCCACGCACCTCTACATTGCATCTTGAAATCTGGATTTTGTCATGGATACCAAAGGGAACTGAGAAGTTAATCATACATTCAAGAAGTAGTTCTCTCATGCTGTCGAACTGACATTATATACTGCTCTGCTCTATGATTTTATTGCACAGATCCTCCTCAGGGATAACCTTGAAGCTAATCTCGCAGGGGATTCCCATGCCTTCCTTTCCCATCAACACCAAAAAACTCAATCCAAGTATAGTCGGAAATTCCCCCACACCATATTGTCAACTATAAAGCAATTGATCTTTTTGCTAGGTTTTAGTTTTAAGTTGCTTTACATTGAACTCTGACCCATAGGACTTTTATTGCAGATTATAATTGGAGTTGTGAGCTTACATCAGCAATATATTACTCAAGTGTGAAAACATGATGTTGATTGGGTTGTCACCAGATCTGTTGAACCAGATCTGTTTCATGTCTGGGATTTGTTAAAGCTATCATGCTCTCTCCTTTGCCAGGTACAGTAAGCTATATGACAAATATGGGAAGGAAAATGAGGCATGTATAACGAGGAGAATATTTGATGCGTTTCAAGTTATAGGTACTTACATGATTGGTAGTATAAGTATAACAAGGAGAATATTTAATGTGTTTCAAGTGGTTTTAGGATTGGTCGTATAAGACTTCAAGCTTTTTTAGGCTCTGATATCAAACTGTATTTCTGTTTCTATTTTAATGATTTTGAATATTGAAGTGTTTTTTATTGGTGTTCTTAAATTAATTTTAGTGGAATTTATTAATATATTTACTTTTATATTGTTGTCTACGCACTTAAAGGAAATGCAAAAAATATTTAACTAATGCGTACAATTAAATATCATTTTTCTTTTGTAAACATTTCAGGATCATTTACTTTTTCGACAACAAATATATTATTGGAAGGATTAGAATTTGATTATGGGAATATTTTGTACAAGGATTATAATATATAGTTTATATTTACTTATGTTAAAATTATAGGTAAGAAAACTCTCACACGCGGGATGAAAATTTTAAATGAAAAGTATTTTAGTGTGATCTTAATAGTAAAAGAATAGTACAAACTGAAGGGACCCTGCAATAGTGTGAACTTAATTTTAGTAATTTTCTTAGTTTTATAATAATTAAGGAGTAAATATTAATGTAAAAACATGACATAAAAGAATAGTACAAACTGAAGGGACCCTGCAATATTGACTCAAACTTGGATTGGATGACTTGGTATAAACACAATAATGTCATACTTTATGATTTATCTTTAATAATTCTGATTTGTGCTACTATCACATTTTTTTAAAGATTAATATGTGTTTTGAATGATTTATTGGTGATTCCTTATATCCATGATTTGTGTTATTGTCTTCATGTTCATGAAGAATGTGAAACGAGTTTCTGTTGATTTGAATTAAGATTAGTTTATTTTAATGTGTGAAAATGAACACGCATAATCACGCTCATGAACAATCTTTTCTCTTTTTTTTTCACGGTAGATTAAATCAGCTATTATTTATTAGCATCAGTAAACCAGCTCTTGATATATTTTGCATAATTAGATATTTGGTTAAGCAATTGTACAAATTTCAATCTATGCAATAAGAGTTTCAATTTAAGACTTTTTGTCCACGTCTCTTTTATTTCATTTGCTGTATATTATATTTTAAAAAAACAAGGTATTGATTGACGTATCAAATATGACAGACAAATTCCCCGTGCAACGCACGGGTAAAAAAACACTAGTTATATCTGAATTGCACCCAACATAGTGTCTATATACTTACACATAATTTGTAAGAACATATATACTTCTGATTTGTTTAACCAAACAAAAGAATACTCCTGATCTGTCCTCAACTAACCGCGAATACCGGGTAGTTTATGCCGTTACATG
Organism: Lotus japonicus; assembly: GCF_012489685.1. Lineage (NCBI taxonomy): Eukaryota > Viridiplantae > Streptophyta > Magnoliopsida > Fabales > Fabaceae > Lotus > Lotus japonicus. The sequence continues at coordinate 54,326,515 of NC_080046.1, forward strand.
GACCTTATGATTGTACACATAAATTAGTATAGTTAGTAATATTATATTTATTTTTTAATTTATATAAGCTTTTCAAAATTACTCATGATTCATTTTTTTTAACTGCATCGTTAGCAGCCACAATGCGGGTTGATCCTGGGGCAGGTGCTTTGGGTCCCTTCGGTTATAGTTTTGTTGTTCGTCGACGACTGTTACAACTTACAATGCGGTGCATTGCCGAATGGGTTGGGGTACGGTTTTGTGAGATTGTTTTGTGTTTTGTGAGACGCTCAAGTCAAGTCGATCATCCCTAAGTTGATCGCGCCGTCTCCTCATCCGACAAAACACAGCTTCCAACTTAGAACTCCAACTCTATTAGCTCAAGCTCCACAATTCTTGTGGACCAGAGCTAGAAGACTACTGTTCTGGGAGATGCTTTAGTCGATCACCCCCGGGTCGATCGCGCCGCTGTTAGGAAATAACAGCGCTGAAGAAGTAAAATAAATCAGGAGCGCAATCAACAACACAAGAATATAACGTGGAAACTCCAAAATCGGAGAAAAAAACCAGAATTTTTTTTTTTAATATTGTAAAAAAAAAATATTTGTCAAAATATTGTTTTTCGAAAAATATTTGTCAAAGTATAGTACTTTTGGCCAAGTGGGGTCAGCTTTTGTGAAGACTCCTGATTTGGGGCGTCCAATTCATCATAAAAACGCTCAAAACTAGGAGCTTTCACAGTCAATAATATCATCATTATTACCTTGACTCCGGTTGGTGGGGTAGTTGGGGTTCTGATGAAGACTCCTCATATGAGAAGTTTAGCTTTCAAGTCAAGCTCTTATTTTGAGGCGTCTCTAGTATGAAAGAGACTCCTAGACCTAGGAGTCATCACTGCAGGAAAGACTCCTCACATGAGGAGTTCAGTTTAAACTCGTCAATAGCGTTAATGACGTTGGGTGGTTAGGAATGGAATAAAGACTCCCCATGTGAGGAGTCCTCTTGTCAAATCAGTCTCCTCATTCCAGGAGTCTCATGTGTACCATAAACTCCTTAGCTCAGGAGTCTTACGTAGAACGCCTACAGCTACACGTTTTGCACTGTATAAATACCAGACCTCCATATTCGAAAATTTCACACTTCACTAACCATTTTCTTCTCCCTTCTACGATTTTCTACTTCCTTCTTCATTTTTTTTTTCAAGTCGTTGTGATTCTTCATGTCCAACACTATGAATCATATTGTTGCTTTTGTCTACTACAATGGTAGAAAATTTGAAGGCAATGAAGGTCTGACGTTCGAAGGTCAGAAGAGAACCATGCACCTCAAACGGAAAATGAGTATGGATAACCTGAAGCAAAGAATTCATAGCAAGTTGAAGCTTGAATGCAATAAGGTAATTTCTGGTGTAACTTGTAGAATTTTGATGTCACAAAATCCAAAGTATTTTTTAGGTGCTCAAGTATCCGACGATGAAGATGTAGCATGCATGATCAACGCCTTCAGTCAACAAGCTTCGATGAATATCTTGGAGTTGTACGTTGATATTGATGAGGTTGGAAGTTCATCAGCCCCTATCCACACATATCCCATGCTTACACCGCAAACATTGACTAATGAAGGTGTTAGACAAATGGGCGAGACAGGGGATGGATCAACACATGACAATGTTGATACCAATGTTAACTTGGGTGACGATGGTGATGATTACCACAACGATTATGAAGTGCATCCAGACGCTTATTATTCAGAAGATGAAGATGAACGAGCGGAAGGTCAAATTCCAAATGGAGAGTCATCAGACACAGACATAGAAGGTGACTTTGATTCTAATGACCAACCACCGATAGCACATGCATCCCCAATTTCACCGATGACACACGCATCCCCAATTCCACCGATGGCACCTGCACACCCAATTCAACCGATGGCACCTGCACCCCCAATTCCACAAGGTGTGTTTAAAATACTTATCTCTCTTCATGTGTTTTTTTTGTTGAGTTTATTGTTATTGATTTAAACTTCCATGTTTAGTAAAGGCACCACAACTTTCCACAAAGCTCTATCCTGGACACACTGAGGAGGGAGAAGACCGAGGACATGCTCTGGATATAGTTGCCAAACAAACTACACAAAAATGTAACAAATACAATGTAAGTGATACTATGCACAATTATTCATAAGTAATACTATGCACACATCGCTATATTGAAAAATAGTAACTTACTTCTGATTCGCGCAGTGTATCCAGTTTCCTGCGGTACCACTGGAGTGGATAACTTGGACAAGTTATCTCTTTCTTCCACCTGTTGAAAATGTAACAAATACAATGTAACCATTTAAAATTAAAGTGTTTAAATTTTTTATTGTAAGATCAACCATACCTAGCTCCAAGAGGTTGGTTCGGAACAATTACAAGGGCATCCTCTTCCATACCGATTCCACGAATTCGGTCATAAGCCCAAAGCTGAACTAGCAAATTGCACCCAGTAAGTTCCTTTTTCTCAACATCTGTCGCACTACAAAGAGATTTGTACAAATGGGCCAACACTGCAGACCCCCAACTGTAGCTAAAGTTTCGTAGCAACGGCAAATATCTCAAAGATACAAGCGAACCGGAGCTGTCAGGAAACATAAGACCCCCAAACAAACGTAATATGTACGCGCGTGTGTAGCGCGTCAAGGATGTCATATCCTGAACAAAATCCCCCACATTACTAAAATTTTCATTCAACCAAGACATTTTTAGTCGACTCCCTTTCATATCACTTTCATTAGGAGTCTTTCCAAGTAGCTCGTAAGCAAGAGCCCTCCAATCATCATGAGTTGTCACCCCGGTCACTGACCGACCGTCAATCCTCAACCCAAGTTGGAGTGCAACATCTTGCAATGTTATGGTGCACTCCCCCACCGGAAGGTGAAACGTGTGGGTTTCCGGTCTCCATCTCTCGACCAAAGCAGATATCAACCCATGATTTAGGCTTACATCCTTAACACAAGCAACATAGTAAAGTCCGGCAGTTTGGAGGAGTGGTATAATTGGATTCGGCACAGTGCTTATCAACTTGTCCGACCGAGAGTCTCGTGCACGTCTCGCTCGTAACAGTCTATTTTCCCCACTCCAAACAAATTCAGAAACATGTACATGTTGCTTATTCAATAGTGAAAGATTATATGGTCCAGGATGAATAATTGATTCTTCAGCCATTTTTTGCAATGCCTACACGAAAAATTTGAAGGATAGACAAATAAGAGAATTTTTAATTAGTCATTAAAATTAAAAATTAAAAAATAACAACAATGTAATGTAACAAAATATTAATCTTCGTTATTCTTTATTGAAGTTTATCAACTTGAATTAAAGTTTGAATATCACCATGATGCACACATGAAAGTATTATATTTTTTACTTCAAAATATAATAGTGCAAGGGTAGTAAACATCATGTAAGCTAAACAATTTATTATTCAATGTGGGCATTGAGAAGTAGTATATTATGAAACTTAAGAGGGCATTAAGAGCTTTAGGGAAAAAAAAAGGAGGACATTAAGAAAAGAGAACTTACAGAGGGGAACCAAAATAGAACCAACAAAATAATATAGTATGATCAGGTGCTTGAAAAAAACTGGAGGAAAAGAGAAGGATTTGGTACTTGGCAAAAATCTGATTGTAAATATAGTATGAAGGTGGGTAGAGACGAAAGAGAGGGTTATTTGCGTGTGGGTTGTGGGTAGAATTTAATGGCCCAAAGACTCCTACTGTGAAGCGTTTAAGTTTCAAGGAAGACTCCTACTGCCAAGCGGTCATGATGTCAGCACATGGGGAACAGGCGAGATTCCCACGCGAGATTCCCTGTGAGATTCCTTCTGAGAAAGCCGCCTCATTTCAGGCGTCTTCCTTACAGTGTCAGAGCCTCGTTTCAGGAGCTTTTAGCCCTTGTCTTGTCGAACCCAGCAGCTGAGGCATAGGGAACACACGTGGTCAAAGACGCCTGAACCTAGAAGTCTCCTTTATTAGAAAGCCGCCTCATTTCAGGCGTCTTTCTTACAGTGTCAGCGCCTCGTTTCAGGAGCTTTTAGCCCTTGTCTTGTCGAACCCAGCAGCCGAGGCATAGGGAACACAGGTGGTCAAAGACGCCTGAACCTAGAAGTCTCTCTTCTTCTTTAAACGCTTAATTCCAAGAGTTTTCAGAGATTGGTCAAATCATGTTCCCCACGTTGGTCTGCAGCACGCGTCCCACCCTCCTACTTGGCCAAAACTACTATACTTTGGCAAATATTTTTTGAAAGACCATATTTGTCGACCATATTTTGACAAATATTTTTTTTTTACAATATTAAAAAAAATTCAAAAAACCACAACCGTTGTCAAAACCAACAACTAGAGAATAAACACCATGTGAAAATTGTTACAACACATAGAATTCACTCTCCACCACCCCATAACCCCAGTACACCCACACTCTTCAAAGTAAATATTTGAACTACATCTCACAATACTCTTTTTTTGGTATACAACTGCTAAAAGAAAAACAAAAGGACTACACCACTAGCGCCTCAAGAAGAGAGTGCCACGGTAGTCTTCCGTCAGGAGAGAAGCAGCTTCCATAGAGTTAGCTTCCAAGCACGTCAAACGACTATCCCCACGAGCACCATCCTTGGCTAGCAAATCTGCGATCGCGTTGCCTTCACGAAGAATATGCTCGAAGCGCACCACCCAACTACGCTCACGCAGACTCTGAATTAAAGCACACAAAGCAGCATAAGCCTGGTAACGGCCACACTCATGCTCCAGCAAGGACAATGCTAGCTGAGAATCGGAAAAAACAACGATGCGCCGGAACCCACGCCCCCAACAAAGCCGGAGCCCGTAGAGGATAGCCAAAAGCTCAGCCTTGAGGATTTCCGCGACCCCCACAAACGCTGAGAAACCAAAGTTCCAAACCCCAGCTGAATCGCGCACCACCCCACCTGCACCCGCCCTCCCAGGATTCCCGAGAGAAGAACCATCAACGATCAGCGCCACCCACCCGTCTGGTGGAGCACGCCAAGCCACCCATCGGGGCACAGCAGTGGAGGAGGAACTGGCATTCTTCGCTCGCAGAACCTTCAAGACACCTGCCGCGTGCTGGAGCACCACTTGCCAGGGCTCACAAAGCTGGGTAAAAACCAGCTTACAGCGCCGACACCACAAGAACCAAGCATGAACCAGAAGGGCCACCACCTCCGCATGAGGAACCGAGGAAAGCCAACCCTCCATGGAAGAAGACGAGAAGAAGCCAGGCGCGAGGAACATCGCCAAATTATCCCAAACTTGACGGGCACCGTCACAATCACGCAGACAATGAAGTTGTGTTTCCGGGAAGCTATTGCACAATCTACACATAACAGAGAGAGAAACCCCACGATGACTAAGCACCGTCGCCACCGGGAGAGACTCATGCAACGCTTGCCACTCAAACACACGCATCTTCTCAGGCACCACCACCGACCAATTCCAAGCCCAGGAAGTAGGAGCTGGAGGCTCAACAGCACGACTCTAAAGCCATCTATAAAACAATAGCATAAGAGAAAAAAGAAAACACAAATATAAACTTAAAGTGTTTTCAAGTGCTACATCTTTGGTGTGTTGAAACAAGGAGCTTAAGATCCCTATATATAGCATTGGACTCTCCCACCCCTTACTAATCTAAGCAATGTGGGACTTCTCCGATAGCTTTTCTTGATCTTTTTTCTCCTTCATTAATTAGCAATGTGAGACTTACATTGCAATCAACCCCAATAGTCGTCTCCTCACCCGACAAAACATAGTTTCCGACTCGGAACTCCAACTCTATTAGTTCAAGCTCCACAATTCTTGTGGATCAGAGCTAAGGGACTACAGTTATGGGATACGCTCCAGCCGATCATCTCCGGGTCGATCATGTTGTCTCCTCATCCAAATAATTACAGGGACGATCAACCCCGACCGATCAACAAGTCATTATGGGCCAGCAACCGAGACAAAGGCACGAAGCTCGAGGATGTACTACGCATTCATGACCGCCTTGAAACCGCGCACTCTCAAACTCTATAAAAGTCAAGGCATGGAGAACTTAAGGTACACACATTAATCTATCTCATTTCTCATTCCCTTAACCCGCGTTCTAACTTGAGCATCGAAGTGTCACCGTAGGGACCCCTCCCAGGCACGACGAACAACGGAACACCGTCAAGACCATCATCTCGCCACCCCCACCCCCCGCCTTCACCAGAGCTTCGTCGCTCCCCTCTCTCCCTACCCATTCCCGGATTGTCTTGGTCGGTTTCTCCCGATCATTTTGGGTCGTGGATTTGTGGTGCTTGTAACTATTACATTAGTGCTTTCCTCACCGAGCTACCAGCCGTAGAGATGGGTTTAAAGCTTGCTTTCGAGCATGGCCATGGAGATATCACGTGTGCATCTGATTGCTTACAAGTAGTGAAATTTCTCTAGGGGAATGTGGATGTCTCTAATTTTTAGGATAAGGAAGTCATCTTGCAGATTAGGACTTCTCACTCGGAATTGACAGACATCAGTGGCTCATATCCCTCGCGAGATCGAGAACTAATGCGATTGATTAGTTAACATGCTTGCTTAGTATCCGGAGAAGGCACACCTCATCGTATTTGAAGGATTCCACCTTCGTTCATCATTTAGTCTCAATATGCATGGACAATGCAAAGTAATTGTTGTTTCTTTTCGACTTCTTCTTATTAGGAGAAAAATAGAATTTAAATAAATGAGTATTCTTATGAAAAATTAATTAATGCATCATAAAATTTAAATTAATTCTCATAAAAAAAATGACAGTGCACCTCCGATTTGATATGAGACTATGAGAGGCAGCTAGGTACGGATCATGTACCATGGCGTCTCTATCTGCTGGCCGCTGCAGCCATCATTAAAATTTCAAACATTTTTTTATTCTTTCATTCTTGGCCTTTTTAATAAAGGTGGAAAATGATATAGTAATGCTATCTAAGCAGCTGAAAAGAACAACCTGGGTTTATTTCATATTATATGTGAGTATGTTGAATATCGACAAATTTGGTGTTTAAAATATAAAAGAAGTTCAATCAATTACTAAAAACTGTATGAATAAAAATATATGCGTATAATGTATTACTAGTGATATATATCTGATATAAATAATGTTTTGGATAATCATTGATTTCTCGGTTGATGAGCCATGTGATTTCATATTGCAAACATAATAAACTGCAAATTGTGGGATAAACTATTGCCGTACTATTCCGTCCTCATTGACTAAATAATCTTTTTTCTTGGAATCAAGTGTGAAGACTTTTTGCTATGAAAAGAAAAGCATGAAGAAGACTTATGATTTTTCTTACCTCCTTTTCGTTTCAGCACACACTAATTTGAGGGTGTTTTGTCATCTCCATACATAAAGGTTAAAAAGTCTAATATATTCTTTTATTTTATTCAATTGATACAATTTGTTAAGTGTGACACAACTCATGCAAACCCTTTCAGTAAAAAAAAATCAACAAATTAATTACAAGACTTCATACAATGCGACAAAAGTCAACACTATGGAATTTGGAATAAGATGTTACTCATATTAGAAATTGGGAGGCCTATACTCAACCACAAAAGCTAGCTCAAGAGTTGAGGTTTGCACTACCCTTATAAAGGCTATCTATGCTCTATGTCTAGCCAATGTGGGACTTCTAACACACCCCCTCACGTCTAGGACTGAACAACCTGGAACGTGGGATCAACAACAACAGGTGCCCCGAATATGGGAAGTCTCCACAACAAATGGATCTAGGATAGGCTCTGATACTATATTAGAAATTGGGAGGCCTATACTCAACCACAAAAGCTAGCTCAAGAGTTGGGGTTTGCACTACCCTTATAAAGGCTATCTATGCTCTATCTCTAGCCAATGTGGGACTTCTAACACACCCCCTCACGTCCAGGACTGAACAACCTGGAACGTGGGATCAACAACAACAGGTGCCCCGAATATGGGAAGTCTCCACAACAAATGGATCTAGGATAGGCTCTGATACCATATTAGAAATTGGGAGGCCTATACTCAACCACAAAAGCTAGCTCAAGAGTTGAGGTTTGCACTACCCTTATAAAGGCTATCTATGCTCTATCTCTAGCCAATGTGGGACTTCTAACAAGTCATTTAATCTGTTTTCATGACTTGTTTCATTTTCATATTCAACTTAACAAACTTATACTATAAAATGTACACAGAAAGATATAAGAGCCTAAGGTAAATCTAACCCCTCTAACCTCTCTAAGAATTTCCCCAAAAGTGAGTTATGGTATAACCATTGATCGAATGGTCACCATAACTCTCCTTTGAAAAATTCTGAAATCGTCCTATGATATTCGCAACACATATTGAGAGGGATACGACCCAATGAAGGAAACTCTAGAGTAGCTATTTATAATTATTCACACTGAATGTACAACTAAGCTTGATAGAGAGGTTAGAGAGAGCATTTGATTATGATTAAAGCCACAATTACCGACTATAAATCAATTCAAGTTGTTGCTCTCGTGGAGTCTATAATAAAGTTTTTTTTGAAATGAAGTCTATAATAAAGTAAAGTTGAATGTCTTCTTTTGCAATCGAGCGCAAGATATGACTTCCACACACAATTTTTTGTTTCTAGAAAAAAATCTATGGACATTTTATGTCCATATATATATATAACTTATTCGTATTTTAATTAGGGCATTGCTAATCACTAAAAAACATTAGTTAAAAATAAAAATTAACAGAAAAAGGTTGGTTTTGGTACATGTTTGATATTCTTTATTTAATGTCTTGGGTTTGACTAGTCTCGTGGGCTGAAAATATCTGTAAGCACAAAAAAAATTGATCTTTTTTTACTAAATTATAATATTTGTAATCAGTAATTTATTTTCAATTTTACCTATCGATATTTATCTTTTTAATTTTTTTTGAAAGTATCTTTTTAATTTACTTAAAAGAAAATTATTTATACAAATTAAGATTAAAAGCTTAAAATAATTAGGCTTAATTCCAGTTTGGGCCCCTGATGTTTCAAGAATGGGCGATCCGCACCCCCCGTGTATAAAAGTTGCGGTCAAGCTCCCCTTTGTTACAAAACTGTGCTAACGAAGCCCTTCCGTTAGCTTCCGTCTGTTGACCAAACGGAAGTGGCTTCATTAATTGACGTGGCGGCCACGTGTTATTATATTTTCTTTAAGCAATTATTTTTTCATGAAAATCACCCCCCCCCCAATTCATAAGACCCGATCCCCCAAATTGAACCCAACTTGAACCCTAATTTCACCATTGTTGAAGAGAAAAGAAAGCAGTAGCTTGAAGAAGATAGCAGTAGTTTGAAGAACAGGTGCGAGGGAGAAGACGATAGCAGTAGCTTGAAGAACCGATTCCCCCCAGGAAGTCGCTGCTGCGATAGATGGAAAGAGGAAGCCAAATGTCAAGTGGAAGCTCCATGACCCATGGGTCTGTTCGAGGAACGACAAGGGTTTGCGATTGTGGGGCTGAGTCGAAACTAGTTACATGTTGGGTGGGTGAAAATGCTGGCCGGCGATTCTATGGATGTGGAAAATATCAAGTAAGTTTTGACAATCGAAACTGGGTTTCCTTTTCATCTTAGTTTGGAAAATATCATTGACAATGTTTGTAATATTTCTGGGTTTCCTTTTCAGGTTTATGGGAGGAGGTTGTGCTCATATTTTCATTGGTATGATGGGGAAGGCAATGTACGTGATAGGAAGGTTATTTCTGGGCTAATCCGCAAGCTTGAAGTGCATAAGAAGAAGGAGATCTATTTGACTAGGTGTTGTGTCATTGGGTGGGGACTTAGTGCAGTTTTTCTGCTTGTGATTGTAATGTTGTTGCTGAAAATTTACCTTAGGAAATAGGGCTCATGTCATGTACTGGTTAGGAATTAAGCCTACTTGGTTATGGTGGAATGTAATTGGTAGCCTAATTGCTACTTGATATTCTAATGCAATGAGAATTCTCACAGTTTAGTCTAAAGTCTATGTTTCTATGTTGCTATATTACCTTAATTTTGCTATGGCTTGCTATCTATCCTGATGCATGTTACAAAACAAGGAAACCACATCATCCTTAATTAACACAGAAACCAAATCATGTTCACAGAAACCAAATCATGTCCACAGAAACCAAATCATACTTAATTAACACAACCTTTGAAGCTCCAAAGGTATCATGCTTAATTAAAACACCACAAAATACATAATTTAGGTTCATAAACTTCAAAGGTAAGTTAGGAACATAACAAATTACATAATTAAGGTTCCCACAACATCATAACTAAGGTTCACAAAACATCATAATTAAAGGGACCAAAACATCAAAATATGCCTAACTAGTTCCCACTTAATCAAAACACATAATGTTGCAGCCTTCTTCAAGTGAGACTGTCTTAAGTTTCCACAACACTCAATGATGCTCTTGACCTCTTTTTGGTCCTTGATGTAGTTCCCACTTCATTTCTTGAGCTTCCTCCCTGTGATGGAACTTCTTGAGTCAAGACACCAACATTGAATTGTGCTCCTTGAGGTGGTTGCTGAGATGCTCCCTGTGGTTGTTGCTGAGATGCTCCATTAGTTGGGTTTAGGGGTGGTTGCTGAGTTGTTGCTCCCTCAGTTGTTCCACTGCCACTTGCCTCTTTAGTCTTCTTCTTCTGTTTCTGTTAGTTCCAAACATGAAATAACCAGAGCTGAAATAAAAAAAAGTTGGAAAGGAAAATAAATTTAAAACAAATTAATAAGTTAGTTGTTGCAAATCATTACCTTATTCCCTCCTGGTGGAATAACAATATCAGAAGCTGTTTTTGCCTTGCATGATCTGATGTTGTGGCCTGCCCTTCTACAGTTGCCACAAAAGACAGTTGATTGAAACCTTTGCAGCTTATGTGGATCTCTGGGCTCATCAGCAGCCCTCACCCTTTTTTTCTTTGGTCTTCCAGGAGCCCTCCTCATTGCTGGTGGGATGATTGGCAATACATTATTCCCAGGATTAGGCCACAAGTCAGGACCATTTGATGGTAGTATGATATTTTCATATGTCCTCAAAAACGTACTTTTCCTAAACACATAAATGAGATGATATCAGTAATACAAGATATGCAACATACAATTTCAGTAATACAAGATACAACATTAACACAATTACCAGTAATAAGGGTCTACAAAATCCTCAGGCCTGGTGTTGTTGTACCATATGCAAGCTACAACATGGCAGCAAGGGATACCAGTTAGGTCCCACCTTCTGCATGCACAAGATTTAGCATCCAAGTTCACTGCATACTTCCAAGTCCCATTAGTTACTTCAAAAAGTGAATTCCTAGGGTCTCCAGCAGATAAAGGAAGCCATGCAGCAGCGTCTCTCTTAGACACCTCTAATTTCTTCTGAATGGTTGGACATAGATCACCCTGGTACCTAATAACCATATCCCTTTGCTTCACAATCCTGTTGGTAAGATAGAACTTCAATCCTTCAAGCATGTTGATTATAGGTTTATCCCTATACTCTAGGATTGCTCTGTTGAAGGCCTCACACATGTTATTAACTTGCAAGTCACATTTTGGGTATGTGCTATAGCCAGCTCTGCTCCATTGTTTGATAGGTATCTGCTTCATGTCATTCCAAGCCTCCTCATTCAATTCTTTCAACTTATCCATTGTCTTCTCCCAATGTGACATAGTATTTGCTCTTGCAGCAGACCAAAGTGCTCCTTTCATTTCCTGTCCAGGGTATTTCTTCCTCCAATTTCCATAGAGATGTTTAACACAGAATCTGTGATCAACATTCTCATCCATTGCTGCCAGTGTAGGAACAAGCCCCTGTAATTCAAGACATTCAAGTACCAACAAGTAAGAATGTAATTAAAATTAGTCTTAAAATTAAAACAACAGCTCAACCAACATGTAAGAATGTAATTAAAATGCAGTAATATATACCTTCTGCTGGTCAGATATAAAGCACCATCTCTTGCTCTCTATACTGTCTAAATCTGCCAGTAACAAGTCCACAAACCACTCCCAAGAATCTTTTGTTTCAGCCTCTACAACTGCATATGCTATAGGGTACATCTGATTATTACCATCCTTTCCAACAGCAGTCAAGAGTTGCCCCCCATAAACTCCTTTGAGGAAGCACCCATCTAAACCAATGAGAGGTCTACATGTGGTGGCAAAGGCTTTTTTGCATGCAGCTAGGCATACATATATCCTCTCAAATACTGCTACACCAGCACCTGCCATGGTTTTGATTTTGACAGTGGTTCCTGGATTGCTTCTTCTAAGCTCTTCACCATAACTCCTGAGATGCTTATATTGCTCCAAGGTTGCCCCTTCAATCATAGCTAAAGCCTTCACTCTAGCTCTAGATACTTGATATCTGCTCAACCTCACACTCCACCTATGTCTAGCTTCCTCAGCTAAAGCTTTCAGTTTCATATGAGGGGTGTGCCTTAGAAGGTGCACAAACTTCTTAGCAAGAAAACTGGGCCTTGCTTGTCGGTTTCTATTACTCAAATAGCATGTGTGCTCATCCTTAAATGTGACAATCTGAAAATAATTATTTTGTTTATACTTGGAAGCCCTCAAGTAAAATGGACACTTTTCAGTGCATTTTATCACAATCCTCTTTGTATCATTCTTATCAAACACAAGATCCTTCTTATTCTGCAAAGCATAGTTCCTCACAGCATTTCTAAACAGATCAGCATTTGTGAATATCTGGCCAACCTCAAATTTGATCACAGAATCATCATCTCCAGCCTTGAACTTTGGAAACTTCCTCTTTACATTGTCAATTTCTTCATCACTATCCTCGGCTGGACTTTCTAGGTCTTCAGAACTCCCATTCTCATCCACAAAATCTTCAAAATAGGCAACAATTGGGCTTTTGCAAACAGCATTAGGGACTTTGTAATCTACTGGAAGAACTTGACTCCAGTCAAAGGCTTCATCATAGTCACTGTCATCAAGGCTCACGTCACTGTCATCTTCAACTTCTTCAGAACCGCCATCATAATCTTCATCTTCGCTTGAAACCTCAGGTTCAGACCTTCTCACAAAACTAGCATCAATAACAACTTCAGCAGTTTCAGGTTGACTAACCTTCTTAGTTTCAGGTTGAGTAACCTCAGCAGTGTCAGGTTGAGAAACCTCAACACTTTCAGGTTGAGTAACCTTAGCAGCAACACTTTCAGGTGGAGTGACAAACTCCTCTTGAGTAACCTCAGGTGGAGTGACAACCTCAAGTTCAGGTCCAGTGAGAAGCTCAACTTCAGTGACCTCTGGTGGAGTGACAACCTCAGTTTCAGTTCCAGTGAGAAGCTCAGGTTGAGTAACCTCAGGTCCAGGGACTATCTGAACCTCATCATCATCATCAATTACCAAGCCTGATAGAGATCCAGGAACATCTGTCAATGTCTCAATGTAGAATGTAATTTCATCAGCCCCAATGTGCTCATCCAAGAACCTCACCACATCACTATTATTTGAAAAGTTCCTGCACCCATGTTGAAGGGAAAACCCAGGTTGAAGGTACCACACTTTGAAGGACCTGTAACCTAGACCTCTGGCTAATTTTACCAACTCAATTGAGTTTATGGTATCAACATCACACTTCTCAACACTTTCACAGACCCCATCAATATAGTCATACGTAGGGTGAGTCACAAACTTTCCCCCATGCCAAATATGTACAGTTGCCAATCTAGATTCCAACAACCACAGTAAATTGCAATAAATTAAACACCCTGAACCATAAAATATACAGGAAACGACAGAGAGGAAGGGAAAAGGTACCTCGAATGGCCAGCAGTGTGGACCACATGCGGAGCTTCACTGTTCGACAGCGAAGGGGTTTGCCTCGGATTCCTTGCTCCAGCCGATCCACGCCGTCCACGACCTCTCCCTCTCCTTGCCATGCACGAATCTTGGTCTGCAACCGTTCGATTCAGAGATAGAAACCCAGGAACTTGAGGGATTGAAGGCGCACACTTTCTCTTTGTTCTAATGGTGAATTTAGGGTTCAATTTGGGAAAAATTTGGGGGGAATCGGGTTTGGTCAATTTAGAGGGAATGTTTTTGAAAAAAAATAAAGGTTTAAAGAAATTAAAAATACATGTAAGCCACTTCCGTTTGGTCAACAGACGGAAGCTAACGGAAGGGCTTCGTTAGCACAGTTTTGTAACAAAGGGGAGCTTGACCGCAACTTTTATACACGGGGGGTGCGGATCGCCCATTCTTGAAACATCAGGGGCCCAAACTGGAATTAAGCCAAATAATTAATATAACCGCGAATAGACATTACTATTAATGTGCATTGACTAAAAGAAAGAATCCATGCCACTGGGTAACTGTCTCTACATATAAAAACAAGATTTATAAATATAAAATTTCACTAGTACTAAAATAAGCAAACACTTAAAAACAATTAGTACTAGATACCCTAACGTGCACAACTTTTAGAGTGGTGCAATTTTACACCATTTTTTCTAACATGCTATAACAGGTCAACACATCTTTTTTTAAAGAAAATTAATATATAATAAATTTTTAATGATATTTTTTTAAAAAATAATAATTTGTTGACATGTTATAACCGGTCAAAGTAAGTGGTGTAAAATTACACCACTTTAAAAGTGGTGCATATTAGGGAGAACCCTATGGTAGCGTTTGGTAGACAGGTGGGAAGGGAACGAAACAAGACACATGGGTTCCGTTCTGTGTTTGTCATGTTTTTAAGATGGAACGGAACGGGACAAAAGACTCTAGGAACGGGACACTTTGGTTCCCTGAAAAATGGTGGAACGGAACGGAACACTCTCTTAAAACTTTGGTAAATTCAAAAATATCCCTAATTTATATTTGAAATTTTATGTATCTAAACAGTTTAAAACCTCACTTCTAAAATTAAAAGCACTTATTATATTTGTAAACAAAGTTAAATGAAAATCTATTTTTTTAAAAAAAATCACTTAAAATAAAATCAATTATTTTTTCAAAAGTAAAATCACTTTTTGTAAGCAATGATAAAAGATCCAATTAGAGTGCGTTTGATTCAACTTAATTCGAAAAAATCACTTTTTAATCAAAAAATCACTTTTTGTGGTGAAGTTGAAAACAGATTATTTGAAACAGTTACTTTAGCTTATCATGAAAATCTACGATGATAGATGAGAGGAGATAAAAAAGTGATTTTAATTAGAGTAGTAAAATACGAATCAACTTAATTAAAATAAAATCAATTATTTTTTCAAAAGTCAAATATATGTTTTTGTAAGCAATGTTAAACGAGCCAATTAAAGTGCGTTTGATTCAACTTATTTTGGAAAATAACTTTTTAATCAAAAAAATCACTTTTAAATCAAAAAATCACAATTTGTGTTTGTTTCAGTTGAAGCAGATTATTTGAAACAGTTACTTTAACTTATAATGAAAATCTATGATGATAGATGAGAGGAGATAAAAAAAAAATTGATTTTAATTAGAGTAGTCAAACACGAATCAATTTATGCTTTTCTCAAAATCTCTTTAAAAAAATTATAGTTAAAAATAAATATTTTTTAATCTAAACAAACGCACTTAAAATTGCTTAAATAGATAATTAAGTTTCTGCTTTTTTCAATAGCATACTGAAATAACTTAAACTATATATAAGTGATTATTTTAAAGAAATAAGTGATTATTTCATGAAGTAAGCAATAACAAACGGTTTGTAGCAAAATGTTCAATTGAGTTCAATTTGTTTTCCTCAATCAAATATTAGACATGCAGGGTTATATATGTAATTAAAAGGCTAAAAAGCATTTTTGGCCCCTGATGTTTTAAGTTTGTGCAAATTCTGCCCCTATCTATTTTGTCGATGTTTCTACCCCTCATGTTTTCAAACAGTGCACCGTCTACCCCTCCGTGAGGGGTAGATGGTGCACTGTTTGAAAACATGAGGGGTAGACGATGCACTGTTTGAAAACATGAGGGGTAGAAACATCGACAAAAATAGAGTAGGGGCAGAATTTGCACAAACTTGAAACATCAGGGGCCAAAAGTGCTTTTTAGCCTAATTAAAATCATAACTCTGTTCTATTGACTTGGAGTTACCAAACACAATACACAGAACATTATTGTCATGTTCCGTTCTATTCTGTCCCGTTCCGTTCCGTCACCAAACGCTACCTATATAACCATGGATAGAATAGTAGTAGTATCATGTCCTAGCGCAGCATCTTTACCTCTTAAATTTGAAGCATCATCCTGTCACCACCAAATTAATCCTGTGGGCGCGGTGGTTGACCATTATTTAATGAAACGAAACGCCGTTTCCAACCCTCAATAAGAAAAAGTCGAAACAAGAAACAAGTTGGAAATTGTTACCACTTACCAGGATGATGATGATGTATATACACTTTGACCATTAATATTGGCACCCTATAGTAATTGTGGCTATAAGATTGTGACTATAGTCACTAGTAATAGAAACGAAGGCCAAGTTGTACTTACCTTCTTCAGTAATTGTTTGTTTTAATCTAAAATATCAAATGAGTATCTCAGTTTTATTCAAACGGTTAGGATAACTCAAGTGGTAGAAGCGGGGACATATGAGTTGAGTAGGAAAGATCTAGGTATCATTTCTGGCGGGTGTAATTTATATTTCCAATGTACAAAAAAAAAACTGTTAAGGATTTTTTTATAACCTTTATGAAAATTATCTCTCAATTTAAATTTGGCTTAATAGTATTTTTGGTCCCTCACTTATCATGATTTGACCATTTTGGTCCCTCAAGAAATTTATTAGCCTATAACATCCCTCACGTTTACTAGCTGTTGCAGTTTTGGTTTTTCGTCAACTTTCATCCAATATCTAACTGTTTTAATTAAAAAATTAATTAAAAATAAGACTTAAAGTACTGTTTTATATTTTCTGATTAACAATTTTATGGTTTTTTTTTTCATCCAATATTTAACTGTACACATTTGTATGAAAATTAACCTTTCTCCATTGCAACCGGTTTTGTATTTTGGGCTCACCTATATATCCTTTCACATTAACCTTTCTCCATTGCAACCGGTTTTGTATTTTGGGTTCACCTATATATCCTTGGCCCACCAATGATGGTCCGAACCAACCATGGCTTATTGGCTTTTACATATATCATGATAATAATAAAAACACATCACAAAAAGAAGAAAAAAAAAAGACTCAATATTTTTTTTTGATAGGCAAATATTAGTGGTTAGTTGTTAGTAAGCTAGAAAACCTCTTCAAAATTCGAACCCTGGACCTTCCCCTCCCCAACCCTTATGTCCCCTAGCTCTTTCCACTTGAGCTAACCCTCGGGGACTCAATATGCTTTGCCTCAAGAATTCTAGAATGAAAATGTCTTTCAGAAGTAGCAAGGTGTTCCTTATATATTAGGTTAGGTCGGGTTGCGATCCGCTCATTTGAAGTTTTTGTCATGTTTCCTCATGTTGAAATGTTGTGTTTATCTTTCTTTTTATAAACATTTAAAGGGTATATCATATATACATATTTAATGCATAGATGTGAAGATAGAGACTAGAGAGAAACACAAAATTTCAACGGGAGAGGAAACATGAGAGAACTTTCACATGCGTGAATCCTATTCTAATCGAGGCCCTTGTAATTACAATAAGTTTCAAGAAGGGTATCAAGTGCCTAATTGCATTACACCTACATATAAGGAGGGGCAGAAATGACACAATCTCGTTAAATAAATTAACAGGGGAGAGAGGCAGATAAGGAGTTTCATTAATTAAATTTGCAAGGTCAAAGAATTGGAATATCTTCCCAGACATCCCGGCTGACGTGGGCGTACCTAGTTGGACCGACGCTTTCTTGTTTAGATCAATTGCGTGAGATGCATGTAACAACGTGAAACCCGGCTAGCCAATAAAACCCTAACCGTCCAGTATCATTAAAAGTAATGCTATATAAAAAAAATCTACTATTCTTTTATTGGACCGAACGCGAATAAGAAAACGACAAAAATAAAAGAAACTGGATTTTTGTATAATATGGGATAAAAGAGCATCATTAATCAATTTGTTATATATTTCATTTAGAGTAATGAATATACTTTTAAAGATGAAAAGTTATCTCATTTTCAAATCATTATATGCTATAAATTTGCTTATGATACTTTGAGTAATGCTTATAGACAGCTTACTAAAGAAAATTGAGTGTAGCAATGTGAATACATGAACAATGGTTCTTATTTTTTTGTCCCCGAATGATAGTTCAAGTGATAAGAGCTAGGAGACATGTAGGTTGGGTGGGGGAGGTCCAGAGATCAATCTCTAGGTGCAATTTATCTTTCCGATATAAAAAAAAATGGTTATTTTCTTAAGTTGTGATAGGAAATTTGTATAATTTCATATTAAGATCATGTTTTGATATGAACTAAAAAGTCTTATTTGAGTTTACCTACTAGAAAAGTATTAAATAAAGTACTAAGGTTTTGCAAGGTAGAGAAGAGAAGGAGGAGCCATTTTGAGAGATTTTAATTAGAGGGGGTGATTTGGACAATTTTAGAAACCTTCTAAAACTACTCCAAAACTCCCATTTATTTAAAGTTACTTTAAGCAGTGTTATCAGACTCGGACCGGTGATCGACTCGGTCGAGGTACTGGGTCAATGAGTCAATGGTTCAACCACTGGGTCACTGGTTGAACCGTTTAACTCGGTCGATACTAAAAAAAATTAAAAAAAATTCATAATACCATAATAAAATGTCACAAAATACCATACACACAAAAGCAATAAGGAATTTTTTACCACAACAAAATGTCACAACTCACAAATAACTAAAATAAGTTTTAAACATCATCAAACAACATCGATTTTATGCTTTAATCACAACAAAAAGCGTATAAACAAGTTTAAAACAGAATCAACAACTAAGATCTTGTACATCATAAGCTAACAAATGATATATACACATGAAACAACTTGTATATAATCCAGTTTCTGATTCATGCTAGCTAAAAGGATTATCAATTTTTCAATTTTTTACAACACCAAAGCTTGTTATTCATATTCTTTAATTTGTCCTCAAAGAAACGACAAGAAGACTTTGCAAAGAAATTATATAGAACAACTTGACTCATTCTATATTAAAAAATTAAAAGAATTAATAATACTAACTAACATTAATTAATAACTTCATAATAAAAACACACAAATAATTATTTTAACTTATTGTTAAATAACGTTTTTGAAACAATTGTTAAATAACGTTAAGAAATAGTTATTGTTAAATTACTTAAATATATATATATATAAGTAATTATTATAATGGTTGGGTTGTGTTTTAGTTATTTTGTGTAACACTAATTTCGTTCAAAAAAAAAACTAATGTTTACTTGTCAAAGATTTGTATAGTATTATTTTTATTTATATAAATATAATTAATTGTAACCATTATATCAAAACACTTGTCTAGCCTAGTGGTAAGGTTCACAGCATTGAATCTTGAGGGAATGGGTTCGAATCCAAGCTAGACTCTTTTTCAAATTTTTTTCGCAACTAATAAATGCTAAGAAAAAAAAGGGCTCTGTTCAAAAAAAAATACAGGGGAAAAAAAAGGCCCGTTAATACAGGGAAAAAAAAGGCCCGTTCTAAGAAAAAAAAAGGTGCTCTGTTAAAAAAAAAAGGTCGGTTCAACCGAGACCGGCCGAGTCTCCGGTTTAATCATATAACCGGCCGAGTTGACCGGTTCACACCGGGCGGCTTGCATGGTCGATCCAATGCTCGGTTCGAACCGGTCTAGGGTCCGGTTCCCGGTTCAACCGGTCGAACCGGCCGGTTCGAGCCGAGTTTTATAACTATGACTTTAAGGGAAGAGTCCCTTGTCCCCCCCCCCCCAAAAGCTCCCATCAAGCAAAATCTTAGTGATTTTAACTATGAACACAAAATTATTTTAATAAATGTGAATATAATAAAAAATAAAATTTGTCGCATTTTCATTGGACCGAACACGTATAAGAATACGACAAAAAAAACTGTATAATATGGGACAAAAGAGCATTATTAATCAATTTGTAAAAATATTTTTTGGTACATAAATATTTGTTATATATTTAATTTAGAGTAATGAATACTTTTAAAGAGGAAAAGTTATCTCATTGATAAATCATTATATGCAACAAATTTGGTTATGATACTCTGAGTAATATTTATAGACAGCTTAGCAGAGAAAATTGATTGTAGCAATTGTGACTACAGAATAATATGGTTATTTTCTCAAAATTGTCACTACACCAGAAAAGGGTACATCGCCCCTATTACAGCGGTTTAAGTCCCAAGCACTGTAAAACACGGAGCGGATAACAGACCTGTTTCAGCGGTTTCCTTGGCCACCGCTGTTACTGTCATCTAATTACACGGATTATCCTGTATGATTATGAACCACTGTAAAAGGTCTACTCGAACCGCTGTAAAAGGAATTTTTGACATAATATGAACTACAAAAACACTTATTTAAATTTACCAACCAGTAAAAATATTTGATAAGCTCCAATAAAACTACCTATAAGTACTATTTATTCAGCATCCAAATTAGCTCAATGATTCCGAGTAAAGTTCTTATAATTTTCCCTTAATAAGATTTCATTTGCATCTTAATAGGTTAGAGTAAGGATGCAAATGAAACCAATTAAACATGCATGTGTGAACAAAAGATGATGAAGCTCATCTTGTAGTACATGAAACTGAAATGCTTCTCTTTCATGGAAAACGCGAGAGCTAGCACCTTGTTTCGACGTGTCACTTCTACGAAAGTGCAAACAAACCGGCTTCTAAATGGAGCTCAAGCAAGCAACAATGAGCTAGCTGTATATAGAGCAATATACACTACTTTTTTCTACAAAAATGAATGAATTTAAGAGATTCTTGATGCAAAAGCTATGGCTTTTTCCTCTTCCATCGCTTCCTTATGCGTGATTCGATCAGCTTTGTCGCTTTGTCATCATCACCAAGCCTTTTCTGCTGTTTTCTTCCTCGAGTCGGCAACACCGGGGCTTTATATAGAGACCAGTTTGTGATCCCATATCATTAATATGCTCATTTAATTTCTAGAGAGAAGATTGTTGAAAGAAAGATTTCGTGAGTAAAAGAATTAAAAATGTCTCCAATGGACTTGAGGCAAGCCTTAGGTGGCCTTCTCACTCTCTCAATGTTCATCATGCTGGGAAACATGATCAAGAAGGACCATTTTGATTCAATTAATGATGTAAGTCGTCATTCACATCATCACTCATATATGCCTTTCACAATATTTTTTGAGTTGTCATCACTTCCTTGTCCATTTGATCTGTGATGTGATACTTGAAATATTATCTTCCATTTTTGTGTTGATTATCAGAGTAAATGTAAGAGATTTTACCCCATGCAAATGTTGTCATCTAATAACTAATAGAAAAAATGACATATATCAAAGTTTTTTAAGGTTGAAAGTGGAACAAATCGTCTTAAATTTTCATTCACTTAAATAAATTGGATGAAAAGTTAATATTTGGAATAGATTTGTTCAACTTTGAAAGTAGAAGAAGGACTTGGGGTGGGTTTATTTCAGATTAAAAAATAATGACGTTTAACTGTCTAAAAAGAAGAAATTATTTTAAAGAGATTTTAAGAAAATCATAATCTGATTTGTGTTGGTTACACTAAAAAAAATCACTTTTTTTTATCTTCTTCCTCATCTATTATAATAGATTTTTCTAATAAGCTAATCAAAGTAGTTTTTCCAAATAACTTATTTTCAACTTTTTTTAAATAATCATTTTTTAAAAAAGCTGAAATAAACACCTTAACTTTTTAAGAAAGTGATTTTCTTTAATAAAATCGAAACAAAGGCACCCTTAATTTGAGCACGTGAAACTTTAAAGACTAAAATAACATATTCCTAAAACTATGAGGATTAAAAGTGTAATTTAGTCAAAATATTACCTTTCTCTTTTGTTACGAAGGAATAGGGGTGACAAAATGGACTTAGCTCGCTAGACCTGCCCGCTTGAACCACTTTTTTTTGGATGGTTTGAGGACCAATCGAATAACCCACTTGAGCCCATGGCAGATTTGGTTGGGTCATCC
Organism: Lotus japonicus; assembly: GCF_012489685.1. NCBI lineage: Eukaryota > Viridiplantae > Streptophyta > Magnoliopsida > Fabales > Fabaceae > Lotus > Lotus japonicus. The sequence continues at coordinate 54,348,653 of NC_080046.1, forward strand.
CACCAAATCAGATATTAAAAAATATTAATTTTATAAAATTGAAATATTGTTAGATGTCCCTCTTATAAATAAAAAATATCAATTATGCTAGGATAGAAACGTATTTACTTGAAAGCATAAAGGGAAAACAAACTTATTTACAAGTCTAATTTTATTTATGGACAAAATAAATCAAGTTCAACTTATTTGCAAAGTTTATCATGGTTTGAAGGTTGAAGACTCAAAATTTAGATTGCTAAATTATAATTTAGCATTATTTATTTGAATTGACACCAATTTTGGCTTTTGAAATGTCCATGCATTTTCCTCTTGTAACCAAAAAAAAATTGTCCATGCATTGGTTTTGCAGTGAATACATTATACAGGTTGTGTTGATTAAAAGAAGGTTGGTTTTGTATCATAGTGAAATAATAAAAACAAGAATTTGGAGTATGGTTATAAAATGAGGATTTGGATCATTTGTAGTGAAGGAGTTAAACTCCTGAATTGGAACGAACAAACTAATGAAGTTCTTTTTGCATTGAACCATGTGAAGATTGACATTCATCCAGCTACACCAGATTCCCAGCAAGACTCTGCTGCAGCTATTGACCAAAGCCTAGCCACAGTTTCGCACTTAAGCAAAAGGCCTTGGCAGCAAAATGGTGAAGAACTAAAACCATGCTGGAACACCTCTCCACTGAGTAAGCTTCCATCTTTCATGATCAAGTAGAGGAAATGCTTGCTATAATTCCTGGCTCAATTTGATATTTATCATGTTTATAATTGATCCGCAGAAGAGGCAGAGCAATCTAATGGTTTCATCATGTTCTCCTTAACAAATGGCCCTGAGTATCATATCTCACAGGTTTTATTTTTGACATCACTTTCATTTTCAGATGGTTAATGTTTCAAAAATTTCTGATGAAACTTTATTCCTGATGAGATTTCAGTTCTTTTTCTTTTTTGCCTTTTTCTGGGGTCTGATTTTACCATTTATTGGAATGACTTGAACAGATTGCTGATGCTGTGGTTGTGGCCAGATACCTGGGAGCCACTCTTGTGCTTCCTGACATCAAGAGTAGCAAATCAGGATATACCATGTGTGTTCTCTATATAACAGATATCAGTTCCACTTTTGTTAGTTTAATAACCAAGAGAAGCGATTTATGCATAGAACTATGTAAAAGCATTTCATAGAACTCTCAACAAACGACCACTGTTTTTAGAATTCTTCAGCATAGATAATTAGTGTTATATCTAGTTCTTACATATTTGATTTCATTTCAGGAGCCTTGGAGATATCTATGATGTTCAGAATGTTTTGAATAGGCTGGGTGGGTTGGTAAGAGTAACAAGTGCACAGCCTCCTCAAGCATCCAATGGAAACCCACCAATAGTGAAGGTGCCTAACAGGGTTTCAGAAGATTACATTGTGAAGAAAGTTAAGCCCATATACAAATCAAAGGGGATTGTCAAGATTGAATCATACTTTCCCTCAGCTAATGCAACATTAATGGCAGGAAACAAGAAGAACCGGGACCCAGTTGCATGCCAGGCAATGTTTGGAACTCTACAGTTGCAATCAGAGATACAAGAAGTAGCTGAGTTCATGGTCCAAAAGCTCGAAAATTGGAGCCAGGACTCAAATGGCCCCTTCATTGCAGTGGATTTGAGAACTGAGGGGGTGGAAAAGGAGTGCCAGAGAAAAGATGAGACAGGAAAGAAACTTTGTTACCAAGGACATGAGATAGGTGAATTTCTCAACAAGATTGGGTTTAATCAAGAGAGTGTTGTTTATGTGACACAGACCAAATGGAGTACTGAACTTGATGCGCTCAAAGCTATGTTCCCAAAAACATACACTAAGGTAACTTTTCTATGACCTGAATTCTAATGCCACTTCAAAGTTTCACCTTTTCAATGACATATTGCTGAATGAAGTCTTATGTTACAACAGGAAAATGTAATGGCAGAAGCTAAGAAGGGAAAGTTTCTCAGCTCAGAAAGCTCTGAATTTGAGAAGGCCATTGATTACTACATATGTTCTAAGAGTGATATCTTTGTGCCTTCTACTCCAGGCCTCTTCTATGCTAATGTTGTTGGGATGAGAATTGCGTCAGGGAGAAACCAGACACTTGTTCCTGGTGAAATAACATCAGCTTCAGCCTTTGACTATGTATCTCCCTATGTGTCCCAGAAGAGTCATTTTGCTTATGCATGCTTTTGTTAAACTATCCCAACTCTAAGAAAGTATGTATCAGTCAACCAACTAGAGCTTTCTGCTCAATATGGCAATGATGACTATAATATGTATGTATAAACATGTTTCCATCTAAAACGCATAATTCTAAATGAAGGAAATATTGTGTGAATTGTTGGGTTCATTTACCGTACACAAGGACTTTCTTGTGCAAGGTTGCATAAATCTAATTTTACCTGCTAGTGTAGGTTTTCAGCAGGTTACTTTTTTCCTGAGCAATATTTCAAATAAGTCGAAGTTGATCCTGAAGTTTTGAATTTTTATATGACCCTCTTCTTACACACTCACTTTCTAAAACATCATTTGGGCTCTTCATCTAATTACCTCTCACATTCATCTACTTACCTCTAACATTCATCTATTTACCTCACTATCTCTCTCCCTCTCCCTCTCCAAAACCTTCTTGCATTTGCGTTCATGCTGGAAGAAAATCCCAATCTCAGATCCCCACACCCTCTCAAGAGTAAGCTCAGATCCTCCCTCTGCTTCTCCCAAGCCTGAGGATCCCTCAGAGCTCGTCGCTTCTCCAATTTCCTGAACCGCAAGGACAAGTGTTGCATCTTCATCCCCAGGATCAGACGCCACCTCGCACCACAAGCAACAATCGACTAAATCTGGTGTTCTCTGAGTTTGAGGATTTGATCATTTGCCTCGCTCGCAAGCTCGCTGTGTTGTCATTCTTTCGGTCGCCTTCTAAATCATCAATCTCGTTGCTCACCATATTTGCTTGCTTGCCGATAGCTGTCTTTTCCTGCTCACTATAGGTTTTGGTGCGGCCAAAGAATGGTGCCCGCGATTTGTTGAGGTTCCAACAATGGTGACACATTTTTAGTTTGCATATTTTGTTTTGTTTCGATTTTCGCATGTATTTGATCATGATGGGGATTTCTTTTTTATGATTGTTGGGTTTGGTTTCTAATTTGGCTTCAAAAGTGAGACGAATCTATGACAGCTTCCACTTTCTTATGAGAGGCAGAGAAGGGTAGAGAGGGGTTGGAGTTGCTGGGTATATTGTTTGGGTTGGGATGAATTTCTAGGGGAAGGGGTGAGGGGTAGAAGGGATAATTTCTAGTTAAAATATGATTCTAAGGTTTTGAATGATTCTGTCAGGAAAATTTTGGGGAAGGGATGAATATCTCTCTGGGGAGGGGATAAATTTCTGAGGAAAGGATGAATTTCTGGTTGAAATATGATTATGGGGCATTATAGAAATTATAATAGATATGGATTAAAGTAGAATTTTTAACAAATATGGGCCAAACGTATAAAAAGAGAATGACTTGAACCTACAATATCATATAAAATTAGGTTTGAGCAACCAAACACAAAGAAATCCTTGTGCATGGCATATGAACCCCAAATTCTTCACTCAAATAATTACCACTATAATTGATCTTAAGACGAGAAGAGTTTTAAATAAGTTTAAATATTAATAGCCTTCGTAACAAAATGATACAATATACACCGTAGTAAAAGCTCTTATTTGTCTAGACTGAAGGGTTTCTGGTTAGACTTGAAATTACCATGCAAGGGAATGTTTCAAAATACTATTACTTAAAAAAGGAGAATTAAAAATCCATACACAAATCAAGAACAAGCAGCCAAATTGAAGTTATCAACCATATATTTTCAAGTACTCAATGTCAAACTATCAAGTACAATGAAAACAAAAAAACCAAAACACTTCCGTATTTGTTAGAACCTAAGTATGTAACAAGTCCAAGATCTCGCCATTAACTAGTTCAAGTAATGTTAGCTCGTAAAACTGTAAGTGTTCCGCTGAAATATAATATTTTCAGCTGTAGGCCATCAGTCAGACAACGAACCAGCAGAGTATGAATCAGCCAACGTCTACATATGACTAATGTGAAGCCTCAGTCTCAGGTTCCTCCTTCTTTCCTGAAGTTCGCCAAAAAATTCTTTTAACTCGCTGAAAAGTTCTTGAGAAATAGTTATTCACAGGAGTTTCTGGAACTGGTATGAATTTCCCGACAACAGCAAGAGGCCAACTGAAAGTATGAGCAAAGACGAGGGTTAGAATTTAGGAAACCCAGTTAGCACTTGTGCATGAGAGGAAAGCCCTATAATCTCTATTACGACATTTCTAGTTTTCATCATGTAAAATCCCCAGAGTCATAATAGACGAATGAGTTTATGATTAACTGACCCAATAAATCCAATGATGACACATATAAGCCACTGCTTCCAATTTAGCCTGACTGTTGAAGTGAATTTCCCAAGAAATTCGACGATGACAATCTGAAAACAGTAGCAATTTTATGACGACACTAAAAAAAACCAATAAACAGCTAAACAGCCAGAGGACCTAACAAGACTAACCTGAAGCACAACAGTTAATCCCACTATCCCCATAAAGAGGTAGTTTTTCGTGACTCCTTTGAAAATGTTGAACTCATCTGGCTTTCGAGCATTAAATTCGTTAAAGATCTGCAGTTTTGAACGCATGATTTATTTATTTGTCATCAATTACTAGAGAATCGGGAAAAGAAAACAGTAGTTATAACTTGTAAGGATCCTATTACTTCAGAGCTCATTTTCTTCAGATAAACTATGAATGAATCAGTCCTATCACTAAGCTGGGACATCTGTTTCCCATTAACCGGTGAAGACAACAACTTACTTGACAGAGAACAAATGCGTTGAAGATCAAAGTGTTCTTTACTTTGACCGCATGGTCAAACTTGTCATGAGTCAGACCCAGTATGCTCCTACCTCGGAAGTTGAGAACAAGCAAGACAGACACTTGATACATTGCCTGCAAATTTGCAATCATTATTAACAATCAGTTGGAGACAAGAGTAGTATAGCATTCACTGGCTTAATGGTGAATACATGCATTCTAGTTTCAAAATCCTTCTGCTGGTGCTGTTTTTTGATCAGCCAACAAATATGTAAATTCCTGCCAAGTAAAATAACAAAGGAGTACGAATAAATGAGAAACAGAAGTCACCTGTATCAGTAAATTCCTCCACATAATATTTGTTATCAGAGGCTCTCTGAAAAAGCATGCAAGAGAAATGTCAATTCCATCTCATAAAAATATCCAAGAACATAGGCACGACAACTATTGTTTTGATACTAGAACTGTAAAAAAAAAAACTCATTCACCATTATTTACAAATACATTATATATATACATGGCCACACAATGCTGCCTTCACCAGCAATGTTATTGGCAACTTCATTTTCTCCTAGGATTTTCATAGTTTCACCGCTAGCATGGTTTATTAATTGATTATACCCTGCTCTTGCATTCTTTGAAGGGCATCTCATCTTTGATCTTATAAATTATTCTTCTCTCTTCAATTTCCGTTCTTCTATTAAAAAAAACCAAAAATTGAGTTGGAAGATACCGCGGCATACTAAATAGGCCCGCCTATTCACAGGCGCATTGAGCAAACCCATGCATGCATAAACAAATTCAGCCTTCATTGTCAGCTTTATGGGAGGTATTTCAATTGCTTAAACAAATTCCACTAAGTGGAATATGTATTTCAATTGGTTATATTCGTCAGGAGATATCATCTGGTCTAACACATTTTTTTCCTAAATCTATTTTATACTAAGAAAAAATTAAAATTAAAAACAAAACAAGAATAACATATTAAACAAAGTCATGATCTGAAATACCAAGTAAAGATCAGAAAAAATGAAAAATTGTGACCTTCTACCGACAGGAGATCGATCCATCAGGTGATCAGTTGGTGGTTCAGTTGCCAATGCTAGTGCTCCGAGAGTATCCATGATAAGATTTACCCAGAGAAGCTATAACATAAATACCAAAGAGAAGTAGGGATGCCATAAACAAACAAGTCAGCACCAGCCACAGACACACAGAAAGAGACAGAGAGAGAAAGAGAGAGGGAAACCTGCACTGCATTTAGGGGGACATCACCAGAGGAAATTGCAGCAACAACATTAATAACAAGAGCTGCCACATTGACTGTCAGCTGAAACTGGATAAATTTCTGAATATTTGCATATACAGACCGCCCCCATCTGACAACCTAAATTTGCAGAGAACTATGAATGTCATCACCCGTTAAGCTTAAATATCCACTTATTATCAGCACATATAACGTAACATCCAAACCTATGTAGTGCACCTCAATTATTATAACCCCCGGAATTGTAAATTTTCGATATTCAAAAACTGCAGTCTACTTCTGGCAATGACAGAAATAGCTCTGCAGCAGGCTCTTGAAGAGCTAACACTAATCCTTCAAAATTGTACACACATAAAAAAAGAAAGCTGACCTTCACAACTGAAGCAAAATTGTCATCCAAAATAATGATATCAGAGCTCTCTTTGGCTACTTCTGTACCAGCAATACCCATCGCAAGACCTATATCGGCCTATATTCAAAAAAATATAGAATTACAAATGCAGAAAACAAATAACTAGTGACAAAAAAACACTGGTTACTTCATTGGAACAAAAAATCCAGCAATATGGGAAAAAGTAACTTTCAATAGCTGGATAGAAGCACATAAGCGATTTCATATTTAACATGCACCCTCAACCAAGACTACTTTGGGTTCGGAACTTGGACAATACACATCTCCATTCTCCACCCCATCTTTTTAGGGAGAAAAAATATCAAATTCATTTTAGATAAAATGGGAGCAAAAAAGGATCAAACTCAAATAGGTGCAATGGTACTATGACATGAACCAACCATTCCAAAAAATGGTTAAAACAGTATCCAAAATTTTGAAATTTGAGAGCAAAACATAATGTAAACAGAATACGATGACTCAGCATTCTGCAAAAACATAAGATAGAAATAGCAGTCTCATAATCATACTCCATGAAACATCTCAACTATTTTTGTCATTGTAATGTGTAATTAAACTCGAGATAACTATACAAACAGAAGGCCAAAAAAACCTCATGAAGTGCAGGAGCATCATTCGTTCCATCGCCAGTGACAGCAACAACATGACCCTTCCTCCTCAATGCTTGTACTAACAATAGCTTGTCATTGGGAGATGACCGTCCCATAACCTATCAGAAAATATTTACAACAAATGTTGTGAAGTAGTTCGAAGAGCACAGAATGAGAAAGGTTGTCATAGTCATAGTAGTTAGATTTTACCGAAATTGCATCTGCAATTTCATCTCTCTCTGCATCTGACATGGCACGGAATCTTTTCCCCTCAATGATGTTTGGCTCTGTAGCTTCAGCAAACGAACTAAGTATTCCACATTCCACAGCAATTGCTTTAGCAGTTTTGACATTATCACCAGTGACCATTTTCACCTAAGAACAGAAATGCAAACAATAAATTAAAGACAGACACGTAGAAACTGCATAAGTAAGGTTTGTTGCATTTCTTAACTTAATGTTCAATTTGCTGGAGATACTAAAAATCGTGAATCTAATAACACTTGAATTTGGACCTTAAAATCTTTAAGCATCAAATTCAAGATCTCTTAATGAGAATTCCATAATTCAAATTCCATTCATTTGACCTCGAGGGGGAATGTCGCAGAATCAAAACCGAAACGTCGAAGTGAGCTCCTGACACTCATGAATGATTTTTTGCACTTATTTGATTATGGGTTTGATCCATCCCCGACCCTAATGAATCAAGGCCAATACACTATTTCCTTGGCAGCCCGCTTTCACCTATCCTCTGTTTCAAAATCTTAAACTTTAGTGGGAGTTTTAAAAATACCTCACCTTTACCAGACCTGTGATATAGCCTATTATCTTAGGCTAGCTATTAGCAAAAGGTTACCGACTACTCTATTCCCAAATAGTTAGAGGGCAACGGTGACATATTGGGCCGGTCCACTGAATAATGGCACTGCAGGAGCAATGTCCTACTAAATCTATTCTTATTTTTCTAAATATAATTATATTAACCTAAAATAACATTGAACATGTTCAAGATTTATCATCTAAGAAAATTGTAATTTAGAAACTCATTCCATCTTATGAAATTCTAGCTAAACATAAAACTCAAAGTGCAAACTATGTCTATCTAAAAAGAAGACTATGCTCATACCTTCAACAAACTCTAATTCAGAAAACAATAAAATATGTCAATTGTGTTATCAAGTTGTGACCAGGGAGGAATGATGTGGTTGAATTCGTGAAATCCATTGGTGTGCAACCTATCTGTTTTATCTGACTTTCTCCAAACTCCGTCCTAGGTAAAGCCACTCTTACTATTTTCTTTTTGTCTTTTACTTGCAACCGGATCAATTCTTCCACCTCCTTCAACCATGCACCCATAAATAGAAACTTGGACATAACGCACATACCAATGTGCTCTATTTTCTTTTCACTTTAACTAGGTATAATTCTGTTCTCGCATCTTACCATTTTTTGAATGTGTGTGGGGGGGGGAGCCACCTAGGACATTCTGCTCAAATTTTTAATTGTTTTCTGCTTGCTTTGCATGATTTGCAACAGTTTTAGCATGTTTGAAATGCTAGAAAATGTCAATGAGTGGTGAGAAATTTTATAGTACACTTTACAATTTTGGACATGCCTTACTTATGTCCACCAGCCCCCACACCACCACCCTGCAAAACTGATGTGTGTGCATCTTGCATATTATTTTCATAAGGATCCTAAGGGATACCAACCAACTTCAAAAAACAGAGACATACCTTAACCCCAGCTTTTTGGCAAAGCTCCACTGAATCTTTGACACCAGGTCTACAAGGATCCTGCATTTTAACCCATAAACAGTATAAGTAAAAAATAACAATATACAGAAAACGATAGAAATTCAGCTCTTGAAAAGATATTTACAGAAATGACAGAAGTTGATCTCATGGATATTTTAAAATCAGATGCCGTAAAAAAACCATAGACTTTCACTTATACTTCTTTATGAAAATCTAAAAATACATGACCCCTCATAAAATTTATGTATAGTAAATAGTAATGTCAAGATCTAGGAGAAAGTCATAATACATAAATTATAATAAAATTCCCTGCTGCCTCCCAAGTCCTAAGTACATAAAATATGCAATATGAGAGGAAAAGCCACTCAAGAATGAAGAGGAAGAAAACACATATTAGTGCTAAGGAGCTTCTTCAACTTCAAATGAGAGGGAAACAAAACCATTACATTGAAAAATACAAGTATAAAAAAGATGACAAAAATACAGAGAAAATGCATACCTTGATACCAACAATAGCTAGTAAAACAAGATCATCCTCTGGTAAAGACCAGTGAGCAAGTAGTTCTTCATTAGCTGGAACATTCTTCTTTTCATATGATCTATATGCAATTGCAACACAACGTAGACTATCCGCAGCCATGTCTTCAATAGCTTTTTTGAAAAATGCCATCTGCAAGCCAGGAAAATTTATCTCAAACCTTATATGAAATTAACAAAAAATATGGGGTTGTCTAGATTACGCCATAGGGTTAAATAACCCCATCATAGGTGGACTTATAGTATTTAAGAAAAGTGGATTAGGAATTACATCTTACTAACTTGAATTTTTACATATAATACTATCAGTCTACCTTGGATGGGGTTATAATCCAGTGGGGTTAAGTTAGACAACCCCAAAATATAATCATATTCAAATGTGAACTATCATCCAAACAGCTCAACATAAAAGAATTTTGTTTGCTTATGCACTATATGTGTTTTTGCATGTAACACAAATGGACCCCAGTAAGAAAAGAAAGAGAAGGGATAAGAATTTTGACATTCAATTTTTTAAAAAACAAATGCCATTATTTAACCATATTCAACAAGTTTGTCAAACCTTCTCTTCATCCATCCCCACCAAGTGGTCATTTGCATCAATATACCCTGTACAGCAGGCTAGAACTATCTCAGCGGCACCTTTCCAATGTATATGGACATCAGAGTCAGCCTGCATATAAATTAAAAAATACATTGTTCATAGCACCGGGGTCAACAAAGCAGATATAGTATATCATTATGCAAAATATATTAGCAACCCAATAATTTATCAGTTAGTCTTGAACAGAAGAAAATATCTGCATAATTGATTTAAAATGCATAAATAGTACCTGGATCGCAACTCCGCCTCTCTTTTTCTCTGAATTGAATGGAAAGACGTGGATAATTGACGATTCTGACCGAGCAGCCGCAAAGTTCATCCCAAGCTGAGATGTAACAGTCAAAGAGTAGTTTAACTAGTAAGCACATAAATCAGACCCAAAAAGAACGGAAAGAAATGAAACTGCTCATCCAAAACAGACCTTTACTCCCCAGTGTAAAATTGCCTTCTCTGTAGGTGATCCAGAAACCTCAACATCATTAGCACCCTGTAGACAGGAATTGAAAAAATTAATTGAAGCAGCTAAATTTTTCCAGATATGGAATTAAGTTCTGGAAGGTGAGACAATGTAGTAAAACCAATTCAAGCATTACCTCAGGTACGTAAACACTGCCGTTAGTGTTGTGTGCAACACCTTCAATGAGCAGAGAGCGTACCATAGGAAAGCTCTCCAACTGGTGAGGAGGATCAATTTTCTTTCCCCCAGCATAAACCTCAACCACAGTCATCTGTCTCGTAAAATTCATAAAAATAAAATCAAGAGACCTAAAAAGTAACTGTACAGACAATTATACATGCCAACCAAGGCCAAAGAGAAATAAACTTCCTTTTAGTGTTACCCAAGTTTAATAGATATCATATTCATAACACAATAGACACTTTGAACTCATAATCTACTAAAATCAGAAACACCAGCAAAAATTACCCTCAAACACCTTTATGTCACTTCATAAAAAAAAATGCCATTTAAATCAATGGTTCTAATACTGCATCACAACTAACCTGATTCATAGTCAATGTCCCAGTCTTATCACTGCATATGGTTGTCGCAGAGCCCATTGTCTCACAGGCAGAAAGCCTCCTTACCTGCAATTCAATGTGTCATATTACACGTGTAGCAATATACAGACAAAGTACAAGCATCAATAAGCATACCAAAGCTTTATCTGCCATCATTTTTCTCATCGAGTAGGCCAATCTATAAAATAGTTGAAGCAAATAGTGTAAGCCGGGATAAATAAGAGTTGATAGAGGGACAATGAGATAGAAGTACTAAAATGAGTCAAATGACAACTGCAAGCAGCAAGGAAGCAAATTTAAATCATAATGAAGTCCTAGAAGAATGGCAAATTGATGAACAATGTGCAATGGCACCAACGCTAATATCTAAATATCTAATAAGACCTGGTAATTATAAATGAAATAAAACTAGCAGCTCAAGCATCAGATAAGAGAGAGCACACTTACGTTAAAGTAACTGCTAGTGGGAGCCCCTCAGGCACTGCAACCACTACAATGGTGACCTAAATATTCAATGGATTACGATCATTAAATAGATGCTTCATTTGAAAGCCTATTAAATTTATAAATATGGGTATACTCATCTATAATTGCACCAGAACTTATCAAGGCACATACCGCAACAGTTAATATCTTAATTGCTCCATCAATAGCATCACCCACTTTAGTCTTGCCTGCTTTAAATTGAGCTATCCCATTTGTATCTTTGGTATGCCCACTGAAATATCTGCTAACAAGTTTCCACTTCAGAGGCATGCTAAATAAAAACTCCTGTTGAATCACATAATGAAATACATGGTAACCTGAGCAAACAGCTAGTTACCTGCCTAGTAGCACAAACAGGACAAGAACAGCAACAGAGAGTCCAACAATACCAATGAAGGTGGCAACACCGTTTAAGCGGACCTATATCGAGAACTTGAACTGGTAAATAAATTATTAAGTACCAGAAGAATTCATCCAGAAACTAGAGCTTATAAGAGGACCTGCAAAGGTGTCTCTTCACCAGTATCTTCAGAAATGCTAGCCATTAGAAGCCCCCATTCAGTATTAATACCAACACCAGTTACCTGTGAAAACAAATAAACCAGTAAAAAATAGAAACACCAAATGGGCTGCCTAATCAAAAAGCAGATTGGATAAAACTAACAAAATAAGCATAACAAATCTAATCTATTGAGTTGTTGAAAGAAGTTCGAGAAAATAAGTCCCTATGTTACTGACTCCAATCTCTCTCTGCCTCCACTGTTTTCATAACAGAATTCAAACTGGGAATAAAAGCCCTTCAAGAATAACATGCACTCAACAAGTGAATAGTAAACATCATTTCCAAAAATAATGTATTGATTGTATTCAAATATAAAGAATGAATAATGTCTTAAATCCAATTAGGAAACACTTCACGAGTCAGTGAAAAAAATTGGCCTTCGGGAAAAATACTACCCACACTAACAGTAAAGCAACTATTACACATAATACCTTCACAATCCTTTAAAAGCTCTTATATAAACTAAAACAAGACAGCATAAAACTACAAAAACGCAAAGGGAAAGAAAGCTTAAATTACCAACATAGTGCCACTGCCATCTGCAATTTTACATCCAGATATCAGAAAGGGATCCTTAGAATCCTTATGGGCCTGCAAAACAAAATCTGTTAATACAGAAAAGGGAGGAAAAAATTCATTTTTCCCAGAAGATATAAACAAATACTTACAACTTTGCTCTCCCCTGTCATGCTTGACTCATCAATTGCAAGGGAGTGACCAGCTATTAGAATTCCATCGGCAGGGACCTGGAGAGAGAAGATAAGAACTTAATAACGAAAAACAAATACAATGAGTTGGTATGATAAGCAAAAAACAACAAATGAAAAAGAACCCGCACCTGGTTACCAATATTGAGGGGTATAACATCGCCAACAACAATATCATATATTGAGATCTCAACCCTTCTCCCACCTCTAATAACCTTCTCGTGCACAAGTCCAAATATAAGGTAAAAGGATTACAAGAACAATGTTAAGAAAATATACAAAAATAGATAAATTTAACAACGCCAACTAAAAACAAACAAAACAAACCTCTAGGTGTATATTTCTCTTCTCTTCATTTAGGTCCCGAAATTGTAGAGACTGCTTATAATCACTTACAGCTATAAAATGAGGGGGAAACAAAAGAGGGTGATGGGTCATAAACATGTGCAAGCACCAAAGACTTTTTATTGAACAGGAAATTGCACGACAGAGTCATCAAACAAAAACATGTGAATAAACAATGTGCATTATAAACTTTACAAAGACAATATAATACCTGTAACAAAAATAACAAGAAGAACAGCAAAAGCAATGCTTCCCCCATCATACCATCCTTCTTCAATACCCTGCAACAGAACAATTTGTGAACTGGATGAAGCAAAATTTGCAACATCTACAAAAAATATTCATGTAACTATAACCGCGATTAAATAATACCAGTACAATGAAAATTCCAAAAATATCAACAGGGAAGATAAAAAAAAACTCTAGAATTCCACTAAAGCGTGGAAGTAATGAGTAATGACTATTTCAGAGTTTGGAGGTTAATGTTTGTAAGTATAGATGAGACCAGTCTCACTCTCCATCAAATACAAAGAGTTGCTTCATAGATTTCTCAGCCAACCTCACCTCAGATTTTATCCCCAGTGCCAATGAAGCCGCAGCAGCTACCATTAAAATAATCAAGGTCAGATCCTTGCAAGCATCCCACAAAAACATCTGTTAAAGGCAACAGAAACAAAAGAGGTCACTAAAATAACAGAGGAAATTACAGTAGTGTTAACAAAGGCAATGATCGGACTTGACTAACCCCACCCAAATACCAACCTGTTAGATACAGGGCAGGTTAGCAATTAGTAAAAATGAAGGGTTGGCCAGTCAACCCTTTTTAACATTTAAAACTTTTAAACATAAAAATAAAATATACTAATTGAAAAAATTAGAAGGAAACAACAACAGTAGAGACTGGATAGGTAAAGACGTGAATAAGAGTAAGAATCGGGAATAATGGAATAGGGCTCAGATTTGGGTAAGATTACCCAACGAGTAAGACCAGTTTAACCAAGTCTCCCAACTATACAACACAGCTGTAAAGCAACCCTAGAATCCAAACGCACTAAAACTTACCCAAAAAGGTCTTCCCTTCTTTCGAGGATAATTATTAGATCCAAATGCATTCTTGCGTTTCAGTAAATCAGCATCATCGTCAATAACCCCCTTCTCTAAATTGGTTTTCAGTAAATTTGATATCCCTGCAACCTGATACAGATTGAGAAGAAACGCATGAAATTTATGACTGACCGGAAGCATTACCAAGCTAACAAAAAATAATTATTGGCGAACTTACCCCTCCATATTGCTGTAAAGCAGCAGTATCATGCTCCCTTGAAATTGAAGCAAGTTGCTCTGGTCCAATTGGAAATTCACCAGTGGAGGTCAAAGGGGGTTTAATAGTTTCTGATAGTTGAAAACCAAAAATGATCAATCTTGAAAAATATAATAAGACAGAAAACAAATTTATCTACACATATAATTTATCAAAACATATTAGGACAACTGGACAAGTCCACGTAGCACCAAGCATCACCACAAAGGCATATTCCATTTTAAAAAACCAAGATTGTCAGAAATGAAAATTGCATGTATATCTTGGAAGAGATTAGAAATAAGATAGTGCTGCTAAGACATTGTATCACTCACTATCATATATTATAATACACAACTGACAAAGGGATAGGACTAAAACAAGCCAAGATACTGATATCCTAAGCAGTGAATATATTAACAAATGTAAACAAATAAAAAATATTACATATCTTATAGTTTGCTGAGTGACTAAATTAAACCAAAAACATATATCAAAGATTTTTACAAGTAATAAGGAGCAACAACTGATTACTCACCACTCACTTGCCCCCCATCAGTAGTAGCTGCTTTAAAAAGATATGCTGCCTAAAAGGCAAACGAATTATTAGTGAACTTCACAAACATGAGCCAAATAAAGAAAGTCTAATTGAAGAAACTGTACTCTAATAGCTTGTGCATGCGCTCGAATCTTTCTCAATATATGTTTCTTCTCTTCTTCTTTTTTCAAGTCCAAGGTATACCGAAATCGACGAGAAGCATTTAGCACAAGGGCCGCTTGCTAGAAAAACATAAAAGGAATTTCCTTCAGGTCACAAAAATATATACACCTCAAAAATAGCAATGCAGAATAGAGAAATGAAACTAGCTATTAGTCTCAACACAGTAAATAAGAAAACAACATTTAAAAAAACTACAAATTAAATGTCACTCTACCAAGAAAATGCTAGGATTCATCTCTACAACAAACGTTACAACTTCAATTTTGCAGGGAAATCTATTAAGAAAGGTTAGTAGTCTTGTTGTTTTTCAAGGCTTCAGCTTGTGTAATACTACACCAGACCTACTTAATAATGTACTTGAAATAAAAAGCACATCAAACCAATATCTATAGGCACTGGATTTCATCTACTCTATTGAAAGTGGATTAAGTTGAGAAGGCAAGAACATCATTCTCAATAGCTAGTTCATACAGAATGTGTGACTTTGATCTCATTTAACCTTCCTAATTGATGCGCCCTGCTCACTTTCTACTGAACAATTGGTCCAACATTCATCGCTTTAGCTTCAACCACCTCCGCAATAAAACAGTTAGGAGAATCCCCTATAGTTTCCTTCTTTACAACTTCAAAAAAAAATTTGTAGTCTTATATTAAAAGTAACAAAAGTTCCGCTTCTTCCACATAATGAAACGAAACCCTAATTTGCATTGTTAACCCTAAACGATACAACTACCATAACTAGTCATCTGAAACTCTACCTTTTTAGTTACTTCATACAATGCAACAAACAGAATCACAACCTGCTAAAGCAATTGTAAAACCACGAAAAAAGAAGGAATCTAAACTTTAAATTTCGCCACACACATGTGATTCAAGAATATTTCTCAAATAATTTTCTTATCTTAGCATTTCACAGTTAACTCTCTCTTCTTCCTCAAAATCCGTATTAAGAAACCCTCACTCTCTCATAAGATTACATCCAAACACATTGTTCAAACACAACTACTCTTCGTGTCAAAAACCCTAACAATCCGTCCATTTCTAACGCAATATGAATCTAAATTCTCACAAACCGCAAAAATCACTATAAATAGAAACTGAAGCAGAAACCAGTCAACACAGTGAGCAAACAATTCAAACCTAGAAATAGAAACTACACAAAGCAAATCAAAAGTAAGAACATGAAGAAGAAGAAGAACAACAGTAAGACAGTGAGTAGAAGAGAAAACTCACCCTCCACCGCCTGAGTCGCTCAACCGAGGCGTGTTTGGTCCTCGCAATGTCAAATGGATCGTTAACATCAACATCATCGAAGTCAGAGGAGCGGCGAGTCGCCGGACCAGCCTCGATATCATTCTCCGCCGCCGCCGACGCACGGCGAGGCGAAGAGCCGTTCTGGAAATTCATCGCTGTCGCAGGAGAGATGGCACCGTCAGAAACTAACAACACTGTGAAACTTCGCACCCAACCAAAACAGAATCGGTTTCTTGCAGATAATAAACGAGAGCAAAAGAAACAAAATATCTGTAACTGAATCAGAATCACACTTTTTCTCTCATCATATTATCCTTTTTTTTTTGTTGTTGAAGATTTTGGGAATAAACGAAACGAAATTTCCTAGCAGTTTCAGAATTTCGATCAGTTGAGCAGTCTAGACTCTAGAGTACTTTTTCAACAGTTATTACTTTTTTACCCTTTTCTTGGCTGTAACTTTTTAAACCGAATCACGCGTTAATTGCCGAATCGAACAACTTCTCACGCGGTTTTTGCTTGCTTAAATATTAAAAAAAAAAAAAAGGAAAATAGTAATTATCTGTCTCAACGTTGAAGACTGTGCCTGGACGATACCTCAAAAATGTAAAAAGTTAAAATTATACTATAAATAACTAAATTGTATTAAATTAAATTAATAATTAAATGGCGTGTGAGAAGGGAGAAAATCAGAGAGAGCGAGACAGAGGGGACTTACCAGAAATGAGCAAAGCAGCTTTTTACTACTCTTCTTCGTCTGCTTCCTTACCTTACTGTGAATCTTCTGCAAAAAAAAGGTAAAAAGAGTGATTTAGAAACCGCCAGGAAATAATGAAATGATAAATCGCATTTATTTGATGTAACTACCCCGTGCGAGGAAGAAAGAATAACGCAGATTTGTATATCATAAGATAAGATATGAATTCAAATTTAATTTCATTTCATTTCATTTCATTCCCTATGATAAGATATGAATGCAGCGTGACGGGAGAGAAGATGAGAGAGTGGAAGAGCATTCAGCGGGGTGAGTGATTGAGGGCTACGTGTCACTGATTGATGAGCTGGCACTCAATGGTTTTTTAGGTTTTTTGCTTGCTTTGTTTTGTGTTAGTTATTTATATTTAATTTATATTTATATTATATAGTATTTTTTATTTCCTTTTTGAGGTTTGGTGTCAGTTGTGGGGTGTGGAGAGAGACAGTTGTACCACATGCAAGGTGGAGAGGCCCGGTTTCTGTCGACAGAATCGGCAGTCGGCACCGCATGCGGCTACCACCACAGGAATGTGAATGAATGAGTCCTCACTTATTGACAATTATTAATGAAATAATTCTAAGATAAGTTCAATGGATTGCTTTTCCTACAAGGAACCTTATACCTTTTTTGACATTTGTAAGAGTAGTGAGGGTTAAGATTATGAGAAAATGATTAATGAATGATTAAGGTATGCTTTCAAATTGTGTTATGTTGCAGCTGCAAGGTGCGTGTGTGTGACAAGTCCATAAAGAGTGTTGGGCACAACGTGGCTAGGACGCGGAGCGTGACGAGGGGGTGCAGGTGGGACTTGAATATGAAGCTTCCAGAAAAGTGACCAATACACGTGAATGAATTGGCTTAAGGCCAACAAAATCCACCTGATAATTGTAGCGGGTTAAGAAATTAAAAGGTAATTGTTCACATGATATGTCGGAATCAACGCTAATGTTCTTAATCAGAAGGTACTATTAGTATATATAAATAAGAGATTAATTTCTATGCACTGACGGTGTAAATAAGTTTTACACTATTATTCAATTACATTCCTCCATTTTGTTAGCACACAATTAAATTTGAATTTAAAAATATCTAAAAATAAGAAATGGAAGGTTGTGATTGAATGATGGTGTAAAACTTTTTACACCGTCGGTGCATAGAAATTAATCTCTATAAATAAATAAATATGGGGACCTATATATATATGTTGTTGCCTCTGAAATTACAAAGTGGAGACAACGTCTTTGGAGGGTAATGATGTACGGCACCACGTCCATTGATTTTGAAAAACAAAAGAAACAAATAAAAGTGGCGGTGGAATATATATAAATATGAAGGGAGGACCTAATATGCACTATTTGTAGGTGTAAAACCTACTTTGACTTGGTATAGTAGGTCAACACATTATATTTTTTAAGAAAAAATATCATTAAAAATCTGTCATATATTAAATATCTTTAAAAAAAAATGTGTTGACCTGTTATAGTAGATTAAAAAAAATGGTCTATAATTAGACCACTTACCTGTTGTTTGTCATTCAGCAGGGTGATTAATTAATGGAAATTTACAAATAGAAGATATAAGAGTCATGACGACTCATGACTAAACTAGACATAGAAAACAAGAGAAAAAGACCCGTGAGAGATTTTTGGGTAAAACTTAAAAGCATGAGGTAGCAGATTTGGATTACTCACCTCACTTTTGGAGTATGTAGGTTTGAAACACTTCTCAAAATCAATCGAGTGCGAAGCAACCCAAGACCTAACTTATGATATGTATGATTTGCGTCACAATCAATTTATAGCACTCTCTCTATGAGCAATAGTGATGGGCACTACCGACTCATACACAAAGCGTGTCGTGAAATTTGAATTAAATTATGGTAGAATAGAATCATTCACAGTAAAAAAAAAAAGAATAAATCATGGTAGAATTAGAATTATATTGTGCCATTTCATGAGAATTTTAAATCCATAAAATATGTTAATGATATTATTCTGCAAAATTTGATTTCATAAGAATCAGAAAAAAAGATTTAGAGATATGATGTCTCTATCAAGACTTGTATTAACGTATATGATTTCCTGAATTTTGTACCTCTAATATGCACTCCTTTCCTTATTGGACTACCCCTCAGTGTACTAATGTATGCGGATGGCAATTTTGCCCAAACTCATGGGTACCCGCCTGAACCCGATCCGATTTGACGGGCAAAATCCGAGTTGACTGGATTTGGGTTTGGGTTTTGCCCGTTACTGTAGCCATTTATGGGTTTGGGTTTGGTATTAGTTAAATCCGTGCCCATACCCGCCCAAACCCGAACCCAAAGATACCCGAAACATAAAATTACAAAAAAACCCTCATACATATATATATTTATAAACTTTGTTCTTAGTGTTTGATGATTAATTGTACTTTTGTATGTTTGAGAAAGTAAACTCTAAACTATTGTTGTCTCACTTTAGTGATGGATGAGGATGATGAATAGTATTTTTTTTTTTCTTTCTATGAATTTCACTTTTATTTTTATATGAAAGTAAGTTCTGGATTGAATTGCTACGTAACTAATGGGTTTGGGTTTCGGGTATATCCGAAACCCAATGAATTTGGGCATGGATTTCATTTTATCGCCCATAAGGTTTGTGTTTGGGTTTGGGTTTGGGTTCTGAGATTTGGGTTTGGGTTTGGTAATTGTAAAACTTGTGCCCAATCCTACCCGTTGTCATCCCTACTAATGTACTATATATGATGACACTATGATAGTGTTCGGCCAAAATAATTTCCTTAAATTGATATTTGATTGCTAGTTTTTTTAAAAAATTGAAAAATTTCATTAATTGCAAAAATGAAAAAAATAGTTGGTGTTTTAAGGCGAAGGACGTTGTAAATAAGTAGTTTTTGTCCATTTATAAAGTAAGGACAATTTAAAGATGCAAGGGTCTGCGTCCTAAATAACAATTTTCTGAAAATTGTTAGGACAGGAGAGTTGGGAAAAGCAATCAGAAGGATGTTAAAGGCTTTCAATGAACTGGTGAACTGGTCTAAACTCTAAAAGCATCATTCAACTCTCAAAAGTCAAAACCCTACAATTTGTTGGGCATTCCTAACTAGCTAGGGATACTCTATGCTCTATAACATCAAAGGGTTAAGGGCTAGTTGAGTAATTACATATAAATAAGCCCTACAATTTTCAAACATGTCATTGGCATCACATTAACGGGTAGGATACTAGGATTGGATATTTGGATGTGACATATCCTTTCTAATTCTAGTACTCTGCAGTCTGCAGCATTGGATGCCTTTCAAACTTACGCTTTATATGAAAAGGTAAAAATACTGGAAATGCTACATTGACTGAGTTGCACATTGTATAAATAAAGTAACAATAAATATGTTATTTCTTAATCTATTTTGGCTCAAAATTAATTTTTTGATGAATAGACTTTAACTATGGAAATATGCATTTTATTTATAAAATGTACATATTTGTACTCTAAAATTTGATCATCATAAGACGGTCAATTACTCTCGTACAAGTGTTTTAAGGGAAAGAAATGGTTGGGCTAGGAGCAAATAGGATTAAGCGCCGGTTGTCATACGGACGGTGAAACTACTTCTCCGGGATGTTCCTCCTATGGAACATACAAATAACGCTTCAACTCCCAAATCATGAAATCATTCTAAACGAGAAAAGTTTTGTACCTCTTAGGATTGTATTTATTTTCCTTTTATAGTGTTAGGGGCGGGAGTTTAGTTGAGTGGTATTTCGGGGTGTTTGAAATACGAAAACTGCAGTACACAAACTATTGGTTAAAGGACACTCGAGTGTCTAACGAAAAAAGATATTTTGGCGTCATGGCCTGCGCTCTAGGGGGTTTCGTATGATGCCTGTAGTCTCTTGGTGTGCGTGCATATTGACTCTCCTTGGGTAAAAGACGCCCATGTTATGAATGTTCGATTGTAGAGGGCGAGCAGTCATCATTAGGGTATAGGTCTTTCATGACTACAACATAGTGTGGGGAAGAGGAAGCCATCAAACGACGACTATTGTGCCTTGTTCGTGACAAGGCTGATGAACGTGGCGTTTCACAGGGTCAAAGTCTGCCACTTAGGCGAGATTTAGTCTCTTTCCCAACTTTCATGGTGCTAGTGCTAGAGAGGTACACCTTGTCATGATCTCTCTTTTGTGGAGTAATGCACACGAAAAGGATGAGATAATGAATGGTAGTCGTGTTACGAATGATTTAGGCCGAGATCAATGTCTCAGCCCGATCAAAAGTTATTCATTTTTTGTTACGCTTGAAAAAAATCAAAAGCTATTCTATATATATTAAATAAAATCCATTATCTTTAAAATATTATTTTAAATCAAGTACAATTTAATTTTTAGACACATTCTTGGGAGATTGACCGTAGAGCTCACCTTTATGAATAATGTTTAGCTAACATGCCAATTTCACCTCTATCTTGTGAGATTAAGTAGAAATGAATGATATGATTTGTGATGTGACAAGAAATGCAGAGAGATAGGAATAAAAATATGTGGAAATGAGATGGAAGAGAAAGTGAGGTGTGTATATATCATTACTCTCATTTTTCAAATTTACATGAGTTTTACTTGAAAAAGAAAATAAATTTAATTTGTAAATAAATTTTCACATTTTTATGAAAGTTACTCTTTTTTTTAATTCCAGTTTGGGTCCCTGATGTTTCAGAAATGTGCGGTTTGCACCCCCATGTTTAAAACGTGCGGTCAAAACACGGGGGTGCAGACCGCACATTATTGAAACAGCAGGTACCTAAACTGAAATTAAGTCTTTTTTTTAGATTGGAAAGATAAATTGCACCGTAGGAATCGATCCTGGACTTTCCCCTACCCAACTCATATGTCTCAAGCTCCCACCACTTGAGCTATCATACGGAAACAAAGTTACTCCTTTATGTAATAATTTATTTTTATTTCATCCCTTTTTTAAGAAATCTAAAATAAAAAAAATAACTACACATGTCAAGTATTATGATTTCTTTAACAGATTCTTTTATGCAGAGTGAAAATAAAAAGAAAGAATAATGATTGATAGACATAGGAATAGTAGAAACACCCCAAACACCCATTTTTTCTGCGGATTTGGCCAAATAATACACTGAACTAACCACCTAAATACACATGACTAACCATAAAGCACATAACCGACTCAGTTGAAATTCCTAAATTCAATTTTACACAGTTCTGTACTTTATGGTTAGTCATGTGTATTTAGGTGGTTAGTTCAGTGTATTATTTGGCCAAATCCCTAATTTAGGAATTTCAACTTTACACGGTTCTGTGCTTTATGGTTAGTCATGTGTATTTAGGTGGTTAGTTCAGTGTATTATTTGGTCAAATCCCTAATTTAGGAATTTCAACTTTACACGGTTATGTGCTTTATGGTTAGTCATGTGTATTTAGCTGGTTAGTTCAATGTATTATTTGACCAAATCCGCAGGAAAAATGAGTGTTTAGGGTGTTTCTACTATTCCTATGTCTATGAATCATTATTCAAAAAGAAAACTCTTTATGAAATGGTGTTTTCACTTTCTCAACAACACCCAACCACCTCACCGGAAAAGCACAAAAGCTAATAAGCTTACTTAACTCCCCTTTCCAAAGCAATCACTAGCTATTATTCAATGGCAACATATTAATACTAACAGATTTGATCAAGAGATTTACCTTAATATGCAGAATTGGACACTTCAAGTAATCAAGTATCTTTCAAAATCGTGTATGCATGTCTGCAACACCAAGATCAATTGAGGTACATATATCAGCACAAAGATGATTCCTTGTTCTTAAGAAGACAAACACCAGTTGCGTTCGTGCTAAATCTCATACCAAAACAAACTGCAGATGATGTCCACTCGAATCCAAACCAAATTGCCAATGAAAATTGATTGCAGAGTAAGCAAATCAATGGTTGGAGCTGAGCAACTAGAAAAATGGAATGAATGCTGGCTGATATATGTAGAAGTTAAGGTATTGATGCTTAACTTATAACCAAATTCATCCAATAAAGGCCGAAACTTTTGCCTTTTGACTAATGGTAAAAGAATAAAAGAAAATTTGATACTAGCGTGTTTTAAAAAAAATGATTCCCGGAAAATAATTGTTTTTCTTGAAAATATAAAGCCCACAGTTTTTATAAAAGAGAATATAATAATTTTAAATGTTAAAAAATAATAATAATTTGTTTAAATCTCAAGGTTCTCTAGGACAGTTTTATTTGACCACCGTCTGTGTTTGGGTGACCCCTAATGTGAACTACTTTTAAAGTGGTCTAATTTTAGACCACTTTTTTTAACCTGCTATAACAGGTCAACACATCTTTTTTTAAAGATATTTAATATATGACAAATTTTTAATGATATTTTTTCTTAAAAAAAATAATGTGTTGACCTGCTATACCCAGTCAAAGTAGGTGGTGTAAAATTACACCACCTAAAAATGATGCATATCAGGTTCTCCTCTGTGTTTGAAGGGTTATATATAATCTTTCAGCAAGAGCCAATATATACGGTGAAATAAAAGATGTTTACACACGCAGAAGAAAACAGCATTTTATTTTCCCATTCACAATATGAGAAGAAAAAACTTGATGGGAAAAAATTGAGACAAGTACACAAGCTTTTACATGTTTTCCTTAAACAAAAGACATTCAACAGCTTGTGAAAAAAGTAGCTAAGGCAAAAATGTTTATGTCTCCAAGCAAAAAGAATGCGGGGGGTTTGAATTTAACCAAAATGTCGTGTATACAAATTGGTACGGGCCAGAACCATGTGTTGAATTAAAGTGTAACAACTCGAGTTTGTTGCTTGACCAATAAAAAACAATGGACTTGGTTTGACTTATTTGAATTTGATATGTAGGGTTCCAATTCCATTGCAAGTTCAGAAAAGAAAAAAAAAAGAATAGTTCATAGTGATGATTGCGTTTAAGTTGTGAATTTGCTTTATGATAAAATGGCTGAGTTTGAGAATTTATGATTTGTGAAGATTGTTTATTTATTTTTTATTTTTTTCTCCCTTCATGGTTTTTGAAGTTGTGACTTGTTTTTTCGATTTTTAAATTTTTTCCAATTAATTTATTATTTTTTTGTGAGCCCACCTAATATGGGTTGAACTTGGTACTTTTAAGTTTTAACCAAAATATTAAAAGTATGTCAGCTCCACCCAATTTTTGGTGGGGAGATCATGGGCTCGGTTTAACCCATCAATTCATAATTTGTGACCCATAATCATTGTTCTCGAGTACCCTCCACTACCATGATATATGAAACCCCTCACTATTTCCACTATTGTTGAGTACTTTCCATCATAATTGTACAACTTTGGACTCTACTTGAAACCCTTCACAACCGACTGATTTAGTCGTCGCTAATATGGTCGACGATCACAATGTAACACCCCGATTTCGGTGGCGTCACTTTAGTAACCAAAAAGAAAACAAAACGAAAAAACGTGAATATTTTTTTTTCGATCGATATTTGTTTTAAGTAAAAATAAGACTTGTCGAAGTAAAGACTTATCGACGAAAGATAAACATGACTAATATACAGATAGATATATATATATATATATATATATATATATATATATATATATATATATATATATATATAACCCCCACAGTAAGTAGCATACTACGTCACGAGTGACCTCCAGTGACAGAAAGTAGTGCATGTCGGCAAATATGTACAGACAAAATATAAGGTCAAGTGTTTGAAATACAGTCCTCCAACCGAAAGTAGGTCAGCCCAAAAACAGCCCGAAGACCTCCTAGTCCGACTAACTCCCTGTGACTCCCGTAAAGAGAACCACACAAAAAGCTAAAGGTCGGGGACCTACCTTGCCCCAAAATGAGAAAACTGAAGATCAGAGCCACGACGCTACTCCTACCCTAATCCTAACTAGAGGAGCACACCACAGCACTCTCAGCTACGCATCACCAAGATCGTCGTCTGAATCTGAATCCAAGACGACTAGGTCTATGACTGCATCTGTCTCTACAGCTGGTACGGCGGGTACTGTACCCGATCCCAAATCAACAGCAGCCATGACGGTGGGTGAGCTAGAGTCAGATGGAGTCCCTCCTACGGGCAAATCCTCCGAAGGGTCCTCCTCGTCCTCAAGCGACGGTGGTGGTGGTACTACAACTCCAGGGCCACAGTGCACGCCCGGTCGTAGGTTGAAGCTTACGGTGTAGCGTCTCAAAACTCCATGCGTCAAGTTTCCGATTCTGTCGACGCGGTCCTCCATTATTCGCCCCGAATAAATAGCTCGGTGACCGGCGGGATCGACCACCCATGAGCCCGGGGTGTCCTGGTCTAACATCTCGAACCTAGTCCCCCCCCCCCCGAAGGGACGACCATCTCGAACCAATCGGCCATCGACATCTGACAAAAAGGGCATACATAGCCCCCCATACACAGGTAGCACGCGCAAGGGTCAACTCAAAGAATTACATAATAGTACATCCAATAGGCAAAGTTTAAGCAATAGCTACTTAGGCTTAAATATGAATAACAACATTATAAATTGTATATCATGTCAACGAAAATAAATAACATTTGCAGGCAATTAACATATCTCAAACAATGTTAACAAGTAACAAATACAATCAGCAACTAAATCAGCATGAATGGTGCATGAAATGCAATGCTAGGAAACAAGATGCAATCCGGAGGGATGGGCACCAACGAGTCAGCCCTAACACCAGCCACGGTGGGACCATTTCCGCTCGGGCGTCTCTTATACCAAACAAAATGTAGTCAGATCAGCAGTGAACCCGTAGGTCTGCCATTTCCGTCTGCTACTAAGAATCACCGCAGTGTCCTTATGTGGAAATCCGGGTCTTATGACCATTTTGGAATCCACCGAGGTCCGGCATCCCACCGTGTATTAACCTCAAAATGAGTGCATGAATGCAAGTGATTAGCCAAACAACGTCTCCGACCTCACTCGTCACGTCGTCACGTGTTCTAGCTAACTTATTGTCTCTAAAAAGAATACCCTAAGGTAAATGTCGATTCTGCGACAAAAGACAATTAATTATAAAAAGTATCTCATGATGATTTCTCGAATCATCCGACTCATCTCCATCCGATGGTCAAAAACTGCTCAGTGAGCAAAGAGTACCAATGTACTTGGAAACTACCCGTTTCCCGGCTTATCCTTTAGATAGCCCAACAACAAAACTGCTCATCGAGCAAAAGATCATCAACGTACTCAAAACTTATCAATTTCCCGGCTTATCCTTTCGATAGCCAAAAACAAAACTGCTCATCGAGCAAAGAGTATCAACATACTCGGAAACTTATTAATTTTCCCTAAAACGTGGACTCGGCGACACTTCTCATTTTCCAAAACTAATATTCATGTCCTAAGCTCCTATTGGAGATTGTGATAATTATTTAAAGGTTTAGAGGTTGTTTTATGTCTTGTGAATTTCCTTGTAAAAACAGTTTCCATTTAGTTTTATCTCTAACCTTATGAGTTTAAAAGATCCCGTAATCCCAAGTAATTCCCAGAGAAGGTCTCGATCCATCAAAACAATAACAAAGGCCCGAACTTCTGTTCGTCCCGTCAAACTTTCTCAAAATCTCATGATAAGTTATGGCGTAATTGCCCGTTTATCCTCTCTGACGTACAACAGATATATGTGTAATCTCATAATCAAAGCAACGCAATCCAACAGTCATGGCACATATATCAACACATCATAGGATAATCATTTAGCACATAACATGTGAATCAATATCAACACATCTTAGATTAACCATTTAGCACATAACATGTGAATCAATCTAAAAAACAATTCAAGCGATAAATGATTATCAATTGTCAGCCGAAGCCTCAGAAAACATTTTTCCCAGTCAAACACAATCAAGTGCATAAACAGTAAATCAAGTCGAAATCGTCGACACCTAAATCATTATCTAGTATTCAGTGAGTAGCCCTCACCTATAGGTTCTCCAACTTGCTCCTCAAATCCTCCTTCACGACCTTCCTCTCCGACTCCACAAAGTTCCTCAAACGAACCTTAGAGCAAATTCACAGAAATCAATCACGATGAGTCAGAAACTCAGCAAACAATAAGTACTAGTGTTACACGAAGCATTATAAACTTCGAAGTACGATAATCTAACGCGTTAAGACAAGTTTTCGAAAAACGAAATTTTCCTCCCCCTAAAGAGGAGCTCTCGGCCACACATCACAATTGTATGCGTCGATTTTTCTTCGATCAAACTTGGTTCCTAGGTTATCATTAGTCGTAACTAAGACGAATATAAGCTCAGCAAAATTTTCGGATCGAAAACGGTCGCAGGGGTATTTTGGTCAATATTTTAGCTTAGAATTTCAAAATTGAAATTTCGAAAAACAAATTGGATGGGGACGTTACCTACGACGTTTATGACAACTAATCCTACTAGCGCTAAGCTAAGTCGAGAGGTTTCAGCTTAAAGGATGAAACTTTGGCTAGAAATGGGTTTTTCCAACAGAAATGAATTCCGGCGGCATTTCGGCGACATTCAACAAAATGTAATCCGCTAGAAGTACTCTTGGGTACGTAGGGAATATGTTTAGACACTAAAATCAAGCTATTTGGACAGTTTTACAAAAAGCTCAAAACTTTGAGCACAGAAAGACATAGAAAAAGACGACAGAATTGACGATCAGAAGTGAGGGATAGTATCTATACCTCGAAGTCTTCGAATAGCAACGAACGGTGCAGCAATCGGGCAAGAAACGACGAAA
Source organism: Lotus japonicus (assembly GCF_012489685.1). NCBI lineage: Eukaryota > Viridiplantae > Streptophyta > Magnoliopsida > Fabales > Fabaceae > Lotus > Lotus japonicus. Next base: position 54,376,643 of record NC_080046.1, read on the forward strand.
ATCACTTCCTCCCTCCTTCTCCTTCAAGCTCGCGGGTTTGGGGTTTCAAATGGGTGAAGTTTTGCAAATTTTTTCATTTTCTTGCTATTTATAGGTTTTGGAAAATGCGGAAAAATGAAAATTTCGCGATTCCGATTTTTCCTACGTATTCCTCTGTGAATTCTAAGATAGGTTCTGGCGGTAGAATTCCAGAACTCAAAACAGGTTTCTTGGAATTAAATCAAACGATCCAAAATCGGTGTAAATCGATTTTACCCGAAAAGTTACTTTTTGCAGTTGATGTCGGATGAGAAAACTTCGTTCTGAAGAAAGATTGGAAATATCAAGACAAATGGGCTCACGCGTGTGGAATCTTCGTTTGAAGCTCCGAATAGAAAAAGTTTTCATCGTCGGTTGATTTTAGGTTTCTTGAACTATCAGTGATTTAGTTTCGGCAAACTTCCGAGTATTGGAATTTGACGTTCGTTCATTCTAGGGTTTCATATCGAAACGCTTGTTTATAGACGATCAAGAGAAGCTCTAACATTTCTCTGAAGATTTTTGGAATTAATTTCCATCGTGTCTTTAAGTATAAATTAGCTATTTACTAGCACTCTTGCCCTAGGTTTAAGCGAATATTAATCGTGCTATAACTTTTATCGACTTTGATACAATCCTTAGCCTTTTCCTGAACTTTCTCCTTCATAAATTATTTCCATCCAATAAACTTGTTCAGGTTTTCCTTCACGATACATCAAAACTAATCGTGAATATGAATTTTATTCGGTTTATTCTAAACTTAAAAACGTGGGTCTCACACACAACATCCAAATTACCGACGACATTGGTCATTGATGGCTTGTGTTAACAATGATATTAATGACATTGTCGGGCTCGGTAATTTAAATTTATTATTAATTTTATATATTTCTATAGTATACTTAGGAATGCTTTTTTTTTATTCATGGTCCTTTTTTTATTTTAATTAAATTAAAAAGCTTATATATTTTTTGATTTGATAACACATCATTGAATGTATGTATAAAAATGTTTACACTAACAGTCATTACCATTAAATTCTAGTTATAAATGTGTAAAATTACGAATACCCAGTATGTAAAATTAGATTGTGAGGAACTGGTGTCCATCTTGGCGGAAGTGAGACCGGAGCGCATGCGCCATCATCAACATGTTTCACTCCTAAGTGATATTCTGAACATCATGGCTAGGAATTGGAGAGTTAGTGTGAATTGGGTTCATAGAGATGGTAATTCAGCAGCGGATTGACTTTCTATGCAAAGATACAACATTCCTTCTCCCTGTATTCGTTTTATTCATCAGCCTAAGACTGAGCTTCAGCATCTCCTCCTAAATGGCTCTCTAGATGTGGCTTAGTTCTTCTTGTTCTTTTCTTTTTGTTGTCAATTTTTCGATGTATAAAAAAAGTATGTGAAATTAGGAATATGTTGGTAATTAAAATGGTAGAACGGAGATAAAGCACCTCCAGACTACCAGGCAGGGCGGTCAGTGGCATGCTGGAGAGGCCAGAAGAGGCCGACTCCTAGAAGAAGCGTTGGGGGATCTCCTAAAGGAGGGATGCCTACTAACCAGTGGCGGAGCCAGCAATTTGATCTCACTGGGGCCAAGAACGAAAATAGAACAACAGAGAAGAAGAAATAGTTGTGGGTTTTCAACAATACAAAAGCTAATTTGTTTTTATAAGAGATTTGCAAAATCTTGGGTGTGGCCATGGCACAGGCAGGCCACCCCTGCCTCCGCCCCTGCTACTAACTGAGATTTTACTGACCCCAAGGGATACGAACCCTCGACCTTTAGGAGGTGAGAGTTGAATCCAAAACCTAAAGCCACTTGTGTCAACCCATGTTGGCTGAAATTAAGAATATTGAGCATGTATAATTTGAATTGTTGAAATTAGGAAATTTGAGCATGATTTGTTACTTAGTATCTTTTTCTCAAATAACACATAATATTTAAATATAAAAGTTACTTGAAAATAATAATCTATGCGACCCTCTTTGATTTAAACTTTATTTGCTTTGTTTAATGAAATCTTTCACTTTTAATCTTCAGGGTTGGCTCACTGTGCTAGAGGATCAAGCAAGGTATAGATTATTACAGCGACATCTAACTGGACAGGTTCCAATCGACATGAAAAATTAAAAAAAAAACAAAGCAACCCCACTACTAACTACTAAGGTGACACTTTCCTTTTATATTAAGAGTACCTATGTAAATGACAGGTTGGTTGGTGTCGACATAGATAGTATTACTTCACCACTTGTACATGGAATACTCTTGATGAATCTGCGATGTCGTGCATATGAAGCAGCTACCTTTAATTTGTCTGGTTGATATGAATATTGATGACACACCACACTCAGCTAGCTAGTGTTCCAATTTCATGTCTTTATTTCATTTTCTGTCATAGCTCTAATAATCTTTGGTATGACTATCAGACTAATTAAAGGCTCCACAAGTGTATATAATCAGCGAGATTGCTTTTCATACGACTAAGTGCTTTCCAAATTCATTCCTATGAAAAAGTGCTTTCGTTTGAGCTTAATTTTTGCTGTCCAGGTGTGATTGGATGTAGTTTATTGCTTATCATGAATCTTTTATTTATCAAGTCAGAAAGTAACAACAAACTATACAACCTTAATAATTATGAGAGTTTCCTAAAGAATCAGTGAAAATCACATGACTAATAAGAGAACTACAATTTTCCCATTGGATAGAAGGAAGAGAAGTGACATGTTGCTATATGCTGCAAATTTCTCTTGATGTAACGTGTAACAAAAAAGAAGAGACTAATTCATAGGTATAAATTTTCTAAGAGCATTGATCAAATTAAAGGGCATGATGGTAAAATCTTGAGACATGGTTAATACTAAAATTTCAAAATAGCTAAGTATTGAGAGAAGCTCAATATTGATGTTCTTCATAAAGATTAAAAGACTAAGTGTTTAGAGAAGTTTGGTATGAATGTTCGCATAGAAGAAAAGTATTGCAAAGGCTTCAAGGTTCAATTAAATGATAAACCTTCTTAACCTATTCTATGACCATTTTGAAATGCAAGCTTCTATTACCAACTCAAATACAAACCTCGAAGACTAGCTCAAAATGTAAACTTTTTTATCCGATTGAAGGCAAGCCTAGCTCCGGGGATAGTTCAAATAAAAGTTCAAATGACCATTTCGAATTCAAGCACCAATGGCAACTTAGACACAAGCCTTTGAGAACAAATACAACACAAGTTTTCAAGCTTTAGCTTAAAATAAAAACGTTTAAGACTAACTTGAAGAAGTTTGAATTCTCTCATTTTAAAGATAAAGCCCCAAGTTGTAATGGGAAGCCTCTTAATATCAAGACCCAAATTAAAGATTGAAGACAATTTTTAGAAGTTAATTCCATATGTATTATAAGTCATGTGAAGACTAGTTACAAAAGACTTCATGGTAGCACGCATCACTCTTACTGCATAAGAAATGAAAACATAACACCATGCGAGCAGATTGTTAACAAAGTAGTGTATATATTCAGACATCTGAACAATTTCAAGTAGTTCTTATCCTCAAACAAATGAAGCTACAGAGATTCCATCAGGGGACGAATTACTAGTAGAAGCTTTGTAAGGTTAGAAAGTAGACCGGTCGAGGGTAAAATCAAATTCTTCTTTAAACCATCCCTTTCGAGAGACTCTGCTTAAAGGTAGTCAAACATATATCAGGAAAGACCTCTCAGCGTCATGAATTTTGGCCATTCATACCCAAACCTACCCCATATGGACAATTTTTGCCCAACCCATGATCAATACTTTTTTTGAAAACTCAATAGGTCTTCATGTGGTGTAACTAGAAAAATAGAAAAACTATTGGTACAAAAAGTATTTTCCCATATTAGATCAAACAAAAAGAAACCCAATAATATAAAAGCCCAAGAAGCAAAAGCCCGCGAATTGAAAACCCTAAATTCAACCCAATAAAGAAGAAGAGAAAACCCTATATACCTTGTTCGAATCCATTCTTCCTGAGCCTCCGCCGCTGAAGCACCATCACCATCGAGTGAGTCTCTCTCTCTCTCTCTCTGCATTTGAATTTTAGGGTTTTTCTGCGTTTGATTTCTCTCTTACAAATCTGGTTTCTGTGTAGGAATGGTCAGCAAAGAGGAAGTGAAAGCGGTGGTTCCTGAATCCGTGTTGAAGAAGCAGAAGAGGAACGAGGAATGGGCATTGGCAACGAAGCAGCAACTCGAAGCCGCCAAGAAGAAGAGGGCTGTATCTCGCAAGCTGATTTGGAGCAGAGCCCAACAGTATGCCAAGGAATACGATGAGCAGCAGAAGGAGCTTGTTAGGTTGAAGCGTGAAGCTAAGCTCAAGGGTGGGTTCTATGTCAACCCTGAAGCTAAGCTCTTGTTCATCGTCAGGATCAGAGGGTAATGGATTAATCATTTTGGTTTTTTTTTTGTGATTGTTATTGTTGTTGTGTTTGTTAATGGGGTTTCTGTAATTTCATTTCAGTATCAATGCTATGCACCCCAAAACCAGGAAGATTCTGCAGCTTCTGCGTTTGAGACAGGTAACCATTCTTTCAATGAATTGCTGTTAATTGATGTCTGTTAGTAGGTAACTTAGTTTTGGATTGAGGAGGTGGAGGGGATTGTTAAGGGTTTAATTTAAGATGCAATGTTGTGGATAGTATATTTGTTGTTTGATGAAAAGCCTTGTGTTGGTTGGTATGTAGGAGCACACACATCTACTTGTTTTGTGACTGTGTGGGGTTGTATGCTGGGAGTTTGTGTGAATGGGTAATGGACATTGGGTCTCTTTGTTGTGCAATTGTGTGGGTGTTTTAATTATTGCTACAGCTATCATGTGTTGGTGTCAATGATTTGTTTTGCTCTTTCATGTGATTTTGTGATATTACATTGAGCCTGTGTTTTGTTCTGCTTGCCTATTACACTGAGACAGGTGATTTAGTGGCCTGTCGTTCATTTCTGTAGTTTTTCTTGTTTTGAAAATGTTATATTTTGTTGGTTTTGTTGTTGGAACTTGTGTTTATTTAGCAGGATAATACCCATTTATTTCTGTCATTTGAAATTGAATTTATTTAATTGTTGATAAATGTCAATTTGATATTGTTTTTGCTTATTATTTGATCTCTATGTTTATGTATTGAATATGCTTTTGTGAAGTATGTTGGATTTTAAGTTGTCACGTAGTCACATGTTTTATCTGTCTGTGCTACATACCTGATACTAGGTAGGATCTGTGTGTTTAGTAACCTTGTACTACAACTTAAAGCTTTTTAAAGAACTGTCCGTATTAGAGAATTCTGACCATGTCCAAGTTGTTTAAAGGTCCATGATGTCCTCATTCTTCTAAACAAAAATTTGGTTTTTAGCACGGGGTGGGGTGTGTTGTTGTTCATCCTTCAAGCCTTAAGTTTTTGCTTCCGCGACCATCTTAGATATAAAAACATAAATCAACATATACCTAATAACTTCTCTCCCGTCTCCTGATTTCCCTAAAATTTGTCATTTCTATTTGTCTTTTCTGTTAACCTTCTTGCCCTGTCTTTATTTCCCTAAAATACTCTAGATCTTGGCAAAATGAAATTGACAGGGTCCCCTTTTTATTGTTGTTTTTGGCTGCAGATCTTTAATGGTGTATTCCTCAAGGTCAACAAAGCAACCGTGAATATGCTACAGAGAGTAGAGCCTTATGTTACTTATGGGTATACAGTATTTCAATTTATTTTTGGACTCTAGATTATCATGGTTTAACTTCCCGCACCATGGATTCTTAATATGTTCAAATTGGTTTCAGTTATCCTAATTTGAAGAGTATCAGAGAATTGATCTACAAGAGGGGATACGGGAAAGTTAACAAACAGAGAATTGCTTTGACAGACAACTCTGTTATTGAACAGGTGTTTGTCTAGTGTTTGATATAGTTTTTATTCATAAAACGTCATTGTCTGTTTTAGTTCCTGACTTTATTTTCAATTGCAGACTCTTGGGAAGCATGGAATTATTTGCATTGAAGATCTGATCCATGAGATATTGACTGTTGGACCTCACTTCAGGGAGGCCAATAACTTCCTATGGCCTTTCAAGCTCAAAGCTCCTCTTGGTGGTCTGAAGAAGAAAAGAAATCATTATGTTGAAGGGGGTGATGCTGGCAACAGGGAAGATTACATTAATGAGCTTATTAGGAGGATGAATTAATTTTAGTCATATCTTGTTAAGTATAAGATTAACTATTGAGGTTTGTTCCAGTTTTGCTTTAAACAATTTTAATCATTTTGTTTCAAATGATGCTTGAGATGATCGGGATATTTTCATTGCTTGCAATGCTTCGTTTTTCAAGTAATTGTTTGAGTGTGCTGATGTTTTAGTTTGATCCGGGTTTATAGAAGTATCTAGTATACATTTGCTCTCCTCTTAAACCTTGCTGTTGGGTAGATGGCTGGGAAGGAAAGGGGGAAGAGGAAGAAGGGAATGCCAAAAATGTTTTTAACAGAATTATGTAGGACTAAAACTGAGGTGAAAAATCCATATGTACAATTTACATCTTATTAGGATTGCCATGTGTGCTCTTTATTAGGTACAAAATTGCCACATAATGTAAGGCTTATTTAAAACAAAATAATTCACGGGACTAATAGCTATTTAATTTTTTTTCACATGCCTTTAATGTTTTAAGGGTACTAGTGGCTAAAAACATAGTTGACCTTAAATTGTATCTATTGTTTTTTTTTTTGGATGAAGGGCCTTAAGCCCAGAATAACTAAAGAACAGATCAAGACAAATGATTTCCCGTTCAGTCATTTAAGAACTGTTCTTCTACATCAATGAGAAAGTGGTTCTAAAATAAAAAATGTTTGGAATAAGAGCTGGACACTAACATGATTTAATTTGCTTGTATACTTTGTGACAATTTGAGTCCAAAATCCAAGGGCCTAATTTTTTGCAGATTCGGATTTTTTTTACCTTGATGGATGAGCCTATCTATCCAAAATTTTACAGTTTGATTAGGTGCTCTTTCTTTTCAATACAATCCTTTGCTTACTAAAAATAAAACATCCAAGTGTATGCCCTTGCCATGTATGCCACTTAAGCATAATTTATTTTACTACAAGAATCCATGTTAAGGGAAAGGGTGGAACTTGGTGAGAAGGAGACTGAGAGGGGAAATAGAGGGGTGAGAAAAGGAAGAGATTTGTGAGGAAAAAGATGAAGAAGAGTTGAGTTAATTATGGGCTTTAATTGGAAACGGCACGACCAAAGCCCACTAAGAGCATCTACATCCATCATACTCACTAAAATATCTACACTTCATTTTTTATAATTTCCCACAATGTCACATCATCTACACCACTTTACTAACTTTTTACTCCAACCCAACAACTCTTAATTAATTGTAAGTGCTTGTAATAAATACAAGCTCACTTTTCAAGTCTAGTGTAGAGTATTTATTCCCACATACTCATATTTGCCATGTTGGAATTGAATATGTACTTCAATGGTAATAGATATTCATATGAGTATGTATTTAACATTAGATACTACCATTGGAGATGCTCTAATTGATCGCAAGAAGGAGTGACTATCGTGAAGAAGTCGGCAAAAGCATTAATGGGAGACAGAGACGAGGAGGAATCGACGAAACCGTTGACGGGGTGCTCAAGGTTTGCAGAAGACAGGGACAATTGTGAGACAGAGCTATGGATAAACGTTATCTGGGAAGATGAGTCTTAACATTTTCTCAAGTTGGGAGCTTTTTCGCTGATTCTTCTTTATGGATTTTGACTCGAATCCCTCTATTTGGGTTTGGTTCCCGTCACCAGCACAAGTCACTCATAGATGTATTTACAAGTCGTCTAACAACATAATTCTCATATCAACACGAGAAATTCAATACACAATCATTTGGAAAAAAAGAGCATCATCTCTTTATCAATTGAGTTAACACATTGTGCAGGTTACTTGTCTTTCTAACCAACAAGTCAATTGCTTGCAAATATGGCTTAGATTGGATAACACATATCAACAAAATTATTTGGTGTATTTTTCATTTCAAAGTTGTCATGTCATTAGCTTCTCTATGAAGACGTGTCGCTCTCATATCCATCTTTAGCCACGTGTGATTCCGTTTCTTTAGAGGCAGACAATGAAGAGACACGTGTGACTCTGCCTTCAAATCAATGACATGAATTGTTCTTTGTCAACAAGCAATGATGATGCAGCTAGCCAAGAAAACAAAGCAAGATGACACGTGGTAGTTCCTAACGTTCAATGGCTTTACAGGTGTTAATTGTTCATTCACAATTGCAACTACTCACTAGTCATCACTATTACATTTTTTTTTTTTTGGTCAAACACTATTACATGTTAAATTCAATGGTCTTTTACATTCACTGTGATGCATTGATATTGTGATGGAAGCACATAAAGAGAAAACTGAACGGCAAGAGAAAGAAGAAGAGATCAGAAGAGAAGTGGGGAAGAATAGTAACAAAGATGGTAGCAGTACTAGCAATAAAATGGAAACAGATCAGGGTGACACAGTGACCAAAAGGCTCATTCGCGAGTGCATAGTTCCTGCAGGGGAAGGTAATGATAGTGACAAAAAGGCACAAGCTCCTCATGATGTTTTGGCTTTCTCTCGGTCCGTTGATAAGGTTGACTCCTCACTCGAATAAATGTTCACATTCACCTTCACACTCTTTTTTAACATTCACTCATACAGATTGCACTGAATTAGAAGTGAGGCTCTCCTATTTTTATGAGACCTGACATGAATTTTAATCAAGTTGGGAGTAGTCTTAAAATAGGTGTTAGTCAGTTTTTTTTCCATCCTTTATTTTGTATTATTCCAATGTATTCTTCTTCCTAAGTATACTTTTAATAAGTTTGCTTTTTCATTCAAATTTACTCATCTAAGTCATTTGAATCTTCTTTTTGTTTTCAAATTCCTATCATTGAACTTATTCTTCAAGCTCAAAATACACAAAATACTAAACTAAAATCATTTTTAGAGGTTGTGATTATGATCCATAATGTTTTTTAACGTCCATTGAAGGTCTCAAATTGAATAATAAAAATCAATGATAAAGAGTCACATATATTTTATATGGCAAAATTTAAAATACATCCAAATGTTCAACTAGATGCTAAGCTTAAAAAAGATGTTGAAAGCGATTTGGAGATCACTGGCTAGAAAAAACCTGAAAAGGAGAAGAAAGCTTTTGCCTCAACTTGCAAGGAAAAGTTATAATTCCTTATATAAACAATCGATTATCATCACATATCACCCGCATCAGAAAGAAACTCTTGAACCTTTTAGTGCAATCACACGTTACATGAAATAATGTTGACCGATACGGAATCTTTAGATAAAAAGAAGCCAAAAAGAAGAGTAAATTAAAAATTCATTGTGTGATGAAAATACTGTTCATAGATTCTAAATTTCATTCTTCTCTAAAATAAGCTTTAGGCTTTCAAATAGGTAAACGAATATACTTCAGTTTTTAGTTAAAAGATTAATATACATCAACTAGGCTTTCAAATTAAGACGGTCATTTGGGACTTGTATGATATAAAACAAAAATAGGAAACCCCCCGGAAAGGAAAACAAGGTTGTCCTGCTTCGTTTGCTGTAATTTTCAAGAATACGTTGAATTATACCACAATCACTACAAAAGATTAGAACAATAGAGCGTTGCCAGTATAGTATTGACTTCACGTTGATGTTAGTTTTATGATTGGATGAAGATCCTTTACATTGTAAAAAAAAATCACCATGTTAAAGTATCATCATTTGTTTTTTTTATAATTTATGGTAAATGTTAGGTGTTTCACATTAATTAGAAATATAACATATATAGATAGACTTTATAAAGGGTAGAGTAACTCTCAATTCATAAGCTAGTTTTTGGGTTGAGTTAGATTTATTAATTCATAAGCTAGTTTTTGGTTGAGTTAGATTTATTAATTAATATGTATATGATGAGCTTATCATAGATTTGTTAAGTGGTACCACTATGTACAAGATACTCACGGATGTTCATTCTTGCATATTATGGAGAAAATTCTTAACTGTTAAGCTTGAACATCTTGCATATTATGGAGAAAATTCTTAACTATTAAGCTAGTTTAAGCTAGTTTTTGTGCTTGAGTTAACTTCCTAAATTTTAATAGTGATATATGGATCTTAAAAGTTTTGAGTTTCCATTATTACATGCGAGAAATAGAGCTAAGCTCCATAGGTAGCATGGTAGCATGATGACCCAAGTAAGGTTGTCTAGGGTTAACCTTGCTCCCTTGCTTTTAGTAGATCTTCAACAAGTCTGCTGTATAGACAGCTAAGACCGAACTTATAAATATATGTGTAGTTGCTTATAATTTACATAACTTTTGCTCATAATATATGTGTAGTTGCTCATAATTTACTTCTTTGTTCTTTCACTAACTTTTGCAAAATTCTTGGTGTTTATGACATTATTTTTAATAGAAAATGCAACAAAAAAGTTTGAGTAAATACACAAGCTCTTTCAATGTTTGTTAAAATGACATCACACCTTAATTTTGTCTCAAATATGCACTTCATCTATCCACTTTTAACTTTTGCAATGAAATGTTATAATAAGTCACAAAATTCAAATAATAAATAGAACAGAGACAAGTTTTTTTAAGAGATATTTTTTTTGCAAAAATCATAACTAATTTCAATCCGCATATTTGAGGATGGATTAAATTTAGTTACTCTGTTTAAAATTTTCAAATATGAGTAGAAAAATAAAAAAAAATTATTTGAGATTTGCTTCTTTGCTCAACTTTGTTACAAATGCTTAATCAATAATCGTAAGTTAATTAAGTCTAACCCGTGAGCCTGTCATAAGGGACATGATGGATTTCTGAAAATGACAGAATACTGATAATGTCCGGTGATGTTTAAATTTTTTTTGGGATTGAGTTTGTTCATAAACTGTAACTGTTTTTCTTAACAAATGACTTTGTGTTCTCACTTTTACAATGTATAATTTGTTACTTCAACACCTTATTAGTCTGGTCATATTTAATTCTTATATTATTATAGTTATTATAGTTATAAGGTTTGAAAAGTGAACATTCGTGCACATGCTTTGAGTTTGTGGTTTCAGTCAATATTCACACAAGGATTAATTTATTGAACAAAACAACAACAAATGAGGACAAAATAAAATGAAAAGAACAACGGAGGAGACAACGTGAGTGTTCAGCCGTCGCCAGAACCTTAGACACAGAAGAGTGTCTTTTTCATAATGCTGAGTATGCTTTCAATCTCAAACTGATCCTCAATTCTATCTTCAAATCAAAACAACAATGGTTATGGCGGTTGTAACTTGTAAACTAGCTTCAATTTCTGGTTGCCAATTCTGAATCTAATTAAACAAAGCTATAATAAAGAATGAAACTTAAAAACGAAAAGATCAAAATGAAATTCCAATTCATTGACACCAAAACTCTCGATCAAGAACAAAAATAAATTAAATCCCTCCCACTTTTAATTTCTATTTACATACAAGCTTAGCTTAAAATGAAAACATTGATCCCCCCACAAAAGAGAAACATATATAGCATGATTATATATGTCCAGAATGAATCTAGTAAAATAATTCTAAACGCCTGGCACAGAGGGTACAAAAGAATTTCCTCTTGATGTTGAAGCACATGGGCAAGAAGCAGAACCTCCACCTGATCTCAACATCCATGGCTTCAACTTTGCCTCCACAGTGAGGACATGATCCTGGTGCTTGTTGCCTTCCAAGTTCCTTCTCACCCTCGTCACACACATACACAAACCACATTTTTTTGCTGTTGATGATTTTGCTGGCTCTGTTTCTTCAAGTTTGGCTTGTGTTGGGTAGACCAAGTTTAACAGTAGCAGCAGCAGGGGTGTGAATTGTGATTTATGAAAGAGCCACCCATCAGAGTTTCTTATATACAATGCTATGGTTGTTGGGTAAATAGAATATTCCTTTTCATAAATCTCAATGCTTTCTTCCCCTTGCTTTCTTTATGGTTTCTTTTCTTTATGGTTTCTTTTAATGCCAGTCTTTTTTAAAAACAGAATACAATATTTGGTTAGTATCTAGATACTAACCAAATATTGTAATCGGGCCCACATGAATAGTGCTAAGAACTAAGAAATAAAAACTAGCATCGGAGATACTCTTAGTTAAGACCCACAATAAAATACTTAAAATTGAGATTTTACTTATGAAGAATTAAGGATTTTACACTTGAATCAATAACCAATTGGTAAATTTAATTGCAACAGTAGTAACTGCTATTTTACCAACAAAATTCATAGTGATGCTTCCTTCAATTCCTTTTATATTAGAGGTAAATAAGATAAAATCACCTTAGTCTTAATCTTAAGAGTTTTACTATAAGAAAACAACATTTTACTATTATTTCTTAGGAAAATGTTAGTTGCTAGTAATGTTAATAAATTAGTTTTCATCAGGGTTCGAATTCTGGACCTTTCCCCTTTCATCCCACGCAATCTTCATGTCTCTAACTCTTACCACTTAAGCTTTTATTTGGAGACACAACATTTTACTAATGACTTACAAGCTGTTGCCAGATCTCATTGTTAGTCGTCGGTAACATTTATTTTTCTAAGAGTTACCCACGGCCTAAATCGTAAGTAATTTGATAATAAATAATTTTTCGGCGAATCAGTTACCGTCAAGTTATCAACAACTTAATTTACCGACGACATAGGTTGCGTCGTCAGTAATTCAAAAACACCGATAATTTGGGAGACTAAAAAAAATTTGGATATCAATTACCGACAACTTTGGCCGTTTGTAATGTTTTAAATTGAAATTTCATCCCCCAATAACTTGATGGACTCTTAATTTTTTTTCATGGGTAACTTATAACTATCATGAAAAACCATCACCAAGTTAATAGGCCTTTGGGAAATCTCTTATTTACCCATCCTCCTCCTCCATCTTCATATAAATTATCCATCATCCTCCTCCATCTTCATATAAATTATGAGTAATGATCATTTTAAAGGCAGTAAAATACTCCTTTTACTTCGGATAAAGTTGTTACTTTAAGGTTGATGTATTTTCTCATTTTATAATATGATAAATAATTTAATAATTTTTTTCATTTATTTAACTCTCAAAATGAGCAGTACTGAAGGCTGAGTTGGGTTGATTTCAGTTTTGTTCAAAGTTCAAACGATGGCCTGAAAATACATTTCTATTTCTAATTTCAATTAAAAGACAATATGGTGCATGTGTGCTTGATTAAGGTAATCCGAGTTTGACGAAATGACTGCTAAGTGCTAACTACTACTACTAGTTTACCATGTCAACGACAATAACTTCAGCCGTTGTCTGCCATGTACATCATCCTCAAATATCACGTTTTAATCAGTGAAAACAAGAGGTATATACGTACTTGCTTGTGAGTTTCCTTCAATCATATTCGCAACAACGAAAGTTGAAAACAATCAAGATGTAATTTTAAATTTTGGATAATTTTATACTTGGCTTAGATACATTTTCAGTCCCCTTATTTCAACTAAATCCTTCCATTTTGATACTTGCCGTTATAATTCAAAGATGCTCAACAGCCCAAAACAGAGGCACGAACACACCACTAAAGACAAATTAATTTATATTGATTTAATTTTATGAGCATGGTTGGATACCAATTTTCTTTCCATTTTTGTCAAAATAAATTCGAATGTTCAAAATTACGTACATTTTTTTTCACAAATGATAATTCAAGTGGTAAAAGCTAGGGAGCATGTAGATTGAGTGAGGAAGATCCAGGGATCAATCAGACGTGTGGGTTGGGTGTAAGAGGTCCAGAGATCAATTCATAGAAGATGCTATTTAATATTTATCATTTCGATGTGAAAAAAAAAACCATTTTTCCATTTTTTTTTTAAATAAATGAGTTAACATGCATTGTAACTTTGTCGTGATGAAACATTTTCGCGATTTTTTATTTAAAAATTATTTTTTGACATACTACCTCCGTTCATATTCAACTGTCTAGAAAGAGAAGAAACACACATATTAAATAATGCAATTAATTTTGTTGATTTTCAGGAAAGTAGTATTATTTGTTTTGCATTTTTGCCCTTTAGAATGCATTTTATCTTTCCCCATTTATTGTTTCCACAAGACATTATTTGGAAAAACATAAATTAATGCTCTCTTTAAATTATAAGTGGACAGTTATATAGGCTATGTTTGACACGCCTAGCTGATAAGTTAGCTGAAAGTTGAAAAGCCAGTTGGTAGCTGAAAAACTACGTAATTGGAACAAAAATGTTTGATAAAACTAGCTGTTGAACAAGCTGAAATTGTAAAATGACATACTTGTATAATTCTTTTTATATTTAACATTACTTATTTTTTTGTTGGTTCGGAAGACTGAAAATATTTTAATTTCACTCAAGTTATTTATCATCTTAAAAATATAATATAATTTTTACTTATTTAATTTTCATTTTTTTATTAAATTAAATAGAATAAAATAAATAATTAGTAATTTGTAATATAAAATTATTATTTTTATTCCAAAGTAGTAATTATTTGTGTGCGGGAACGGTGTGCATATGAGACAAATGTGATAACTAATAAGTAAATAGATTTAGTAAAAAACATATAAGGCTAAATGTGGAATTTTAATAAAATAATAAGGATAAAAATGAGAATATATTTAATAAGCTATAAGGTTTAAGCTTTAAGCTACTTGAGATAGCTTATAGCTTAAAGGTTTAAGCTACTGAAATAAGCTCCTTCACTGAACACTTTTATAGAGCTTTTAAGCTAGTCAAATAAGCTATAAGCTAGCTGAAATGACATACCAAACATAGCCGTAAGAACAAAAAATATTCTTCAAAGTTGACAGTTATTATGGAACATATGTAGTAACAAATAACCGTTAAATGTCAAAGTAATAATGTTTCATATGAATAAAATCCTACAATTAAAATTTGTCAACTTGGTTGACACAACTAGCCATAGGCTTCGAATTTAATTCTCCCATTTCTATAGGTTGAAGCTTTAAATCTCCCTTTCCAATAAAATTCCGCTAATGAGCAACTCTCCTCTGCGAGATCCTACTTTTACCTATGAGTGCGTTTCTGCTGGTTTCGACACCCTTTCTGGTAATTTGAATGTGTTTTCTCTTCGAAAAGACATAAGGGGAAGAGCTTTTGGTTTTTTCATGTTATCAAAGAGTTGAACAATGAAAATAGATGGTGAGTGCCGGATCAAATTGAAGTCTACCAAAACGGCCTGTGTTGTGCTATTGTTGTCTATGGGCCTTTGGGCTTGTTCCCCTTTTTATCCACATAATGAATGAATGATCTATCTGTGTATGAGGTTGAAGACAGATCCTAGTTCGGTCGCGGGCAAGTGGCTCGAGCGTTCTCTGTTGTTGTTGTTGTTGTTGTTGTTGTTGTTGTTGTCAACTAATAAATAAAGAAAAAACAATTCCATTGCTTCTTCAACTTTCCTTCAAATTCTATTCACCTTCTTCTTCTTCTTCTTCTTCTTCTTCTTCTTCTTCTTCAATCGAAAAGGCCAAACCAAACTGTTCCTTGTTGTTTTGGTAACACTCTCTGATTCTCTTTCTTTCTTTCTCTCTCTCATTCATCACGATCTAGTTTCCAAAACCCTATTCTCTTCCTTGGAAGCTGCTCGGAAGGAAGGAAGGATCTCGAGCAGTTTCAAAATTGGATTGAGGATGAACTTCACTCAGCTCTCTTTCGCGCCTTGAACCTTGATTCTCTCACTCACAACCATGTGGTTTTCTTTCTGGAGATCCCGAGATCGCTTTTCCTTGGATCACCTCAGGTTTCCATATTTCCATTCCTCTATGCCACCACGTAATTAATTAATTCCATAAATTCAAAAATTCAATTCAATTCTGCGTTTCTCTTTCTCACGATGATCGATTGGACTGTACAGCATTTTATTGAAGTCAGAACAAGTGTTTCACTTACTGTATAATATGTGCTATGCATTGGCATTGCTAGCTTCATACTTTATTCAATATGTATTTGGGTCACATTTACAATATTCACATGGATAAGTTCACTGGTTCTTTATTTTGTTTATTCATTAATTGTTGTTCTGCTGCCTTAGGTACTTAACTGATCAATTGACAAAAATTCAAGTAGTTAACGAGGTTAATAAGGTAATAATAGCTCCATCTTAAGCTGAGAAATTTCTTTGACTTGTTTCCATAGTTCCCCAATTTTCTCAATCGTGTTATGTGTGGTAGGATTTTGTTATCGAGGCACTAAGGTCAATTGCAGAGTTGATAACATATGGCGACCAACATGACACAAGCTATTTTGAGTAAGATTCTTGTGCTTATGTTCCTTGATAAAGTTGTTATTTTACTGGCAATATATTTATATGTCCTGTCTTGTGGCAGATTCTTCATGGAAAAACAAGTCGTGGGGGAGTTTGTACGTATTTTAAAACTTAGCAGGACTATTAGCATTCCACTTCAGCTGCTTCAAACAGTGGGCATTATGATCCAGAACCTAGAAAGTGAGCATGCTATATGTAAGTTGATTTGTCAAATGAAGTACCCTTATTTGCAGTTACATTAGTTTCTCAACTAGATGTAACAATGTTGATGGGCTTGATAATCTTCTCCATTGCAACTTTTGCAGATTATATGTTTAGTAATGAACATATGAATTACCTAATTACACATTCATTCGACTTTCGCAACGAAGAGCTATTGTCATACTACATATCCTTTTTAAGGTTTGGTTTTATGTATTTGGCTGGTGAATGGTGGTTGATGATTATGCTGCACAAAATATGTTTTCTCTCCCCCTTTGTATAATTTTGCTAACTAGTTTTTTGTTTGAATGTCTTTTGGTCATCATTGAAGAGCAATAAGCGGAAAATTGAACAAGAATACTATTTCTCTGCTTGTGAAGACTTGTAATGTAAGTTTTCTGTTATCTGGGTCTTTTTGTTCTGATAATGATTTAGACTATTATCATAAGGGGGATTACAAGATTGTTTTAAACTTTCACGACTCTTGAACCTGGTTAGTTGCTCTATTGTTTATGACTTTGAAGTGGAAAGGGAGAGGACACTAAATTTTGTTGCTAGTCCTGTAAGCTGTAATAGTCTTGTCTTGTCAGATTCTTAATTTTCTGGATACATCCAGAATTGACCATCTGTTACATTGTCTTTCAAGTATAGTTGATTTTTTAATAATGTTTTGGCTGGATAGAAGATGTCAGATACCCTGCCATTGCTTCTAAGATTCCAATTGTTTTTACTGTTTTTATCTATGCATTCAGGATGAAGTAGTTTCATTTCCACTGTATGTTGAGGCGATACGATTCGCCTTTCATGAAGAGAGCATGGTGCGCACTGCTGTACGAGCTGTGACCCTTAATGTTTACCATGGTGAGATTTTGCTATTTATTGTGGGTCTTTTTCGATACCTTTATCAATTTCTTTCTGAACTCGTTGATGTTATGATGCAAAGTATTCTAACTTTCTAATATTTCTTTGTAAAATTTTCAGTTGGAGATGATTCTGTTAATAGATACATAACCAGTGCACCTCACACAGATTACTTCTCAAACCTGGTTTCCTTTTTTAGAAAGCAGTGCATCAATTTAAATAAACTGGTCTACGAGACTCTGAAGTAAGACATCATAACTTTCCCCCGCTTGGTTGGCATATTAACTTCAGATTTCCTTGTTTTCTGAAAGACAAATTTTGTTTTTTGAGACAGAAATCCAGTCCCAGATTCAACCTCTACAATTATTTCTGCCGTAGATGAAATCGAAGATAACCTGTATTACTTCAGTGATGTCATCTCTGCTGGAATCCCTGATGTTGGGAGGCTAATAACAGACAGCATTCTGATGCTTCTGATTTTTCCAATACTTCTTCCTTCCCTAAGGATAGTGGCTTTTAATGTATGAAACTTCAGTTTATGGCTTTCTCTGTTTACACTGATCTACTTTTGCATATGTTCAATGATCTTTGAAAGACTTTTCTTCCATAGATTTTGATTTATATTATTCAGCATGTTCTTATTAATGTTTAGTTACACATTGTTCCAGGACATGCAAAGTGGTGTTGTCACTTCTCTCTACTTACTTTGCTGCATCTTGAAGATAGTGAAGATCAAAGATTTGGCAAATACCGTAGTTGCCGCTCTTATTTATCCCTTAAAGTCCTTTACAAAATGTTCTGGGGGCAACATTAATGGCTATGCATCTGAAAGCCAAGGGCAAGAGGATGATAATCTTGACAAGTGTTGTTCTTCAGGTTTTCATCCACAAAGTCTTATCACGCGAAATAATTGTAGCAGTTCGAATATGGCTTTAAGGTAAAACCCACTGCTTTCACCTAAAAATTTAAATTTGATTTTCCGTTTATATTCTTATGTTTAGATCGAGAACTTGGGTTTCGCTTGTCTTTGAAACTGGGACGTGTTTGTAAATTTATCAGGCCAGCTCAAAATATCCTGCCTACACTTGGCTATTCAATTGAATATATGTAATTTCTAGCCATCAAACAAAAGAATAACACAGTTGTTGGATTTTTGCATACATAATTTTGATGGTGTTTTTTACTATTTGGAAATGAAAATTGTTTTAATAAAAAAGATTCTCGATAAAAAATTAAGGGTACTTCTTTGAGATGTGATTTAAAATTTTTGTTTCTGGGATTTGTCCTATCTAGCATATCTCTTACAAATTATATTGCTACCATAGTAATTCTTTATGTTCTGACATAAAGCTTTGTTTCTAGGGTATATCTTTTGGTTTTTCTTTGGCCATGACTCCTGTGATTGATGTAGGGAAGTTTTGCTTGCATATGTTACTAACGGGGATGATTTACAAGTTTTGGGTTCTTTGAGTTTGCTTGCCACTCTGCTGCAAACTAAAGGTTGTGCTACTGAATATCTGTTTGCTTTACCATTGCACTCATTTCTGTTTTGTTAATATATCTCATTTTGTAGAACTTGATGAATCAATGCTAGATGGGCTTGGGATTCTTCCACAACGCAAACAGCACAAGAAACTCTTATTGGTATGTTGCTTCTTCCATTCTGACCTTTTACATTATGTAAGCATTTGACTGTTCAGTGTTGCTTCCATTTGTCAACATGGTCAATCAGTTGGATTCCTATTATTGATACCAAGATTTTTACAACGGATTCTGTTTCAAGTTATATTGTTATTGCTGTGATGCTATCCTGTGTTCTTTATTTTAAAATCTTCTGGCTCTGTTAAATGTGGCATTTATTCCAAATACACATGAAAACTGAGTAATAGATCTCAGGAAGTCACATAATTTTTTATTTATTTTTCCCTAGAGTTTATCCTGATAAGCATTTTCATTAGCATCGGTGCTTTGAGAATACTGCGGAAGGTACCTCCAAAGGCTATTATTACTGTAGTGTAATCTGTAAATAAAGCTAAATAAAATGCCAAGAATATCTGGTATAGTGTGGACATTCTATAAGTGAAGTTGAGGGTGCTTGTTGCTGGAGAAGGCTTCATCCAAGGCTTTGCATTTAAGGGAAGTAATCTGTTTTGTGGATGGAACTAAGAACATTTGTTGATGGACAGGAATGGAAAAAGTGAAATACTTGTAGGAATCTATTCACTTGTATGTAGTATTAGTCTGAATTTTGGCAAGGGGCTTTTATTTTGAGGAATGAAGTTAGGATGTGTGAAAATGTTATGTCCTGAATAATTATGAAGGTACTCTGTTCTTTGCTTGCTAGAAGGAACAGTGATAAATTTAGTGGAGACTTTGACAGGTTTACCTAGGAAGATTGTTGCTGAATGGTTTATTAATCTTTTCCCCTTTGATGTTGAACTAGGGCTCATTTCAGTAGGAGGAGGGAGAAATAGCTCATAGTTATAATCTAGTGAAGTAAATTGGTACTACTTTCCACTTTTAATTAACTTGGTCTATTGTTGATCTGTTGTTTGATTGGTATTGCATATTTGTGTAGCAAGCTCTGGTTGGTGAGGCTTCAGGTGAAGAGCAACTTTTTTCTTCTGAAAGTAGCTTGATGAGGGATGACATTGGTTGCGAGTTTAATGTCTATCTCGAAAAGATCCAGGTTTGAAGTTCCCTCTTTTCTTTAGTACTAGTTGCTGCCTTTTTTTACCTTTCTTTTAGATTTCATTTTTTTCCCTTTTAGATTTTATTTTTTTTCCCTTCTTGAAAGCAAGCTTGATTCTATCTTGTTCATTAGTTCTACTAGCTGGCTCTGTGATTAGATTTAAATGATATCTGATTGTTTCCAGTTTCCCCCTCGTTGTTTATGTAAGCTCATCTAATTGTAATGATGCTAAGATACCTTAGTTAATATCTGTTCAAAAATCAGCTGAGGTTTATTTTCCTCTGCTGACTTAATTCTTAGAGTTTGTTGTTTTCAATATTCTGCTATTGAGTGCATAAAGTTGCTGGAGTAAGTGATTGATAGTTGTGGTTAAACTTCATCATTTAATTTATTTTTCCACAAATTGGTTGGATACTATGTTGCATGGATACAGTATGAGTATCCAATACAATGCTTAATTTTGGATAAAAAGACGTATTATATGGCTATTAATTTTGAATCTATTAAGGAATCAGGATAGTTTCTAATGGATTATTTTCCAAATTTGTATTTTTATTTGTTTCACTTATTCTTATCGTGATCTATTTGCTTAGCAAGCTATAAATTTAGTTGCATTGTTCTGCCTTATTAATATATAGAAGCTGTTCTGCTTGATGTTGGTTTCCTAAATTTTTGTTTATCATGCTTCACAGGAGCAGTACGGAATATCTTTCCAGCCTTCTGGTGCGGGAACGAGCCCTCGTTTAGCTAGATTTCAGGTACATATTCATATCTAATGGAATCTCATTGACATACTTTATAATAGTATTATCTGTAGTCTGTACAATGTAAAAGTCCCTGACTCCTTGTTGGGACTTGGGAGGCACATCTTCTCATTTAAGGTAATGGAACTGTAGCAACTAGCAATACCGTATTAATTTCCACCTTGACGTAGCTTAGGTAGTTGTTTTTTTTGGGGGGGGGGGGGTTGATTAAAGCTCAAATTTTTGTATTGACATTCAATGATGTCATTTTCCTCCTTTTTTTTTGAAATTCATGAGGAGTTCTATTAGAGCATAAAAAAGGAATGTAAAACTAGGAAAACGAAAATATACTCTAAAGCATTAGAAATTAAATACAATGAGGAACATGAGAGACTCAATATTGCAGAAAGACCGCCCAGTCTTTTCTGCCTATCAGAAATAGCAACTAAATAGCCATGAGCCAAACACCGAAGAGATAGCATAAACAGAATCCTCTCTTACAGGTTATGGCAAGTTATGGGAAATGAACACTTCTCAAGGATGTTTTTATTGATATTGGATATTTGGAAGTACATTGAGTGCTTTGCGCAGATATTTAATCATTCACTGTTTGTAATATTAACAGTTCATTTTTCATTAGCTTTTAGCTCAAGTTTATAGGGTTTTTTAATAGCCAGTCAATCAATAGAAGCCAAAACAGTTAATCAGATCAGAGAGTTTTAACCAGTTTAACCTCTTTTCAAGAGATGTCTCTAGAAGATGAAGCAACAACTTCAATAGCGACCAAGCCATATCTGACTTGGTGGACTAGGTTACATGGATCAGTCAGCTCAATTGAGCTCTTACTGTTTTGTTTCTCACATGTCCAAACCACCTTAGGTGAGTTTCCACCATCTGTTCCACAATGAATGCTACACTGATTTTCTCAGGTGCTTTCATTTAAATATATTTTCTTGTTTGGCCACCTAGCATTCTCAGGACTCATGCCTGTATCTATGGTGTTTGTTTCTTGTTGGCACTTCACCGCCACATTCATAGAGCATTATGGTCAAAGGCACCGATCGATTGCCCATATAATCATCTATAAAATAAACTAGTCAAACGCACCGAAGTTTATGTAACTGCTAGACTGAAAATACTAGTTGGTTAAGTATGTTGTTAATTTTATAAATAAAAAATGTATACATTAAGGACCTACCTAACGTAATTAATAAAATGAAGTTTGGCAGTTCACTTTATTAGTTTATCACTTTTATGTTGAACTCTCTCTCCCTTTTTTAAGTACACATTTCCTTCGTAGTTTGATGTTGTGACTTGTGACCTTGTAAACTTTAAAAAGAAAATAGTTTGATAGACCACATTGTACTTGATCTAAAAAGTATTGACCATTATTTTTTAGAAGACTTGTTCCAATTATCATACATTTTTTAGGTTTTCAAACTGTTATTAGTCGTTAGTTTGTGCCTCAAAACAGTGAAATGTTACCGGTGCCAAGCACTTAGATTATGTGAAGAAGTTCTATCTTCTGAAAAAAAATTACTAAACTTGAGTCTGAATGGTTTGTATAATTTAGTCTACCATTTCCCCCCTGTGTGGCATTGCATTTTTCAAATGGAATTACACAATCTGAGTTCATTGTCATGTATAAGTTTACTAAGTCTATAACATGTGGGATGCATTTTTGCAGGTGCTCGATGCATTAGTGAGCCTCTTTTGTCGTTCTAATATATCTGCTGAGACATTGTGGAATGGTGGTTGGCTTTTGCGCCAGTTGCTTCCTTACAGTGAGGCAGAATTCAACCGCCATCACTTGGATTTGCTGAAAGTAAGAACATTTGAGGCTTGATCAGCAATGCCCACACAGAAACTAATGAATGCACTTATAATTGTATTTTGTTTATAAAATTTAGGAAGTCCACCTCTTTACTTAACTGTATTAAAGTAATATTTGGGCGGGGTTGACTAGTACACACAGGATGTCATCTTAGCTCGTATGTTATATTGTTTATATTCGATTGTTTTACCAGATATATAACTTTCTATAACTTTTTTTGTCCTGATGTAAGCATAGAAAGCTTCGACACATGTTCAAGTTTTTTATCCAGCAGCAAATTGTATGTCGGTACATGTTAGAGTCCAAAGTCAAAGTGTGGATCAGGTTCCGGGTGATGCAAAAAACAACCCTAAGATGTGGCTTGGTACTCTAGGAGAAATAAGAAAATATCAAGCCAGAGTTTCTTATAGGATAGTCACCTCATAGGACAGTTATCTAGTAGTTATTTAACGATGTTGTATGGTAGGGTAGTTATTTAGCAGTTATTTAATTGTGGTATGGCTATAGGGAGAATATGTGACAGTTTCTGGTGTGCTATTGGCATTTCCTAATTTCATTTGCATCTATTTTCTCCTCTAATACAGGTTTCATACAAGAACTCTGCTTCTGCTCTTGAAAAGGAGGTTAAAGGTTTCTGGCCAGATGTTCTTATTACTGTTCTTTGTGATGAGTGGAGAAAGTGCAAAAGAGGTGACTTTAATAATATATATCTTCTTGTACTTAATGTTTTTATATCCAAATGGTTTACTTACGTGTTTCAATTAAATAATGTTTTACCTATAGCAATGGAGTCTTCATGCCCTCCAAAAGAACCGAAGTGCATACTTTTTCCACCTCAAATGTTCTTTTCAGGAGGTTAGCTTGTAGCCTTTGTAGCTGTTCGAATATTCATCCACCCTCCCCCCTTTTAAGAAAGCCGTTAAATGATATTTCTGTTGTTTCTACAGAAGATATACCTGAGGGATCATCATTTGCTTCTGGAGAAAGAATGCATGAGTTGGTGAAGGTCTGCATTTGTTATTAGTAATCTAGTTGTTTTCTTAAAAAATGTGCTGTGGTATAATATGTTAATACTGTTTGATTCTTCACAATGTTGGTTCTTCTTGGATGTTGCACCTTTAGATAGTGAAAACCTTACATGATCCCCCCTCTCCCTAATAGGTATTTGTACTACTACACCAACTTCAAATATTCACTCTAGGTAGAGCTTTGCCTGAGCAACCTTATATTTATCCTCCTGGTGATCTTCCTGCAAATTCTCGTGCCCAGACTTCTGGACTTGATCTGTCAGCCCCAAAGCCAGGCACTGAAATAAGCCTTGGTAAGTATTCTAAACTGCAGATTTCTGTATTCTCTCATGTGACTGATTTTACATATTACTTAGTATATGGGAAGATGGTAAAAGGAACAAAGAAGAGAATCAGCAGAGATAATGGGGGGGGGGGGGGGAGGGGACAACGAAAACAACTGTAGTAATCTCAATTGCATAGCGAAGTCTGAGGGCATCCAAAGAACATTATCATACTTAGAGAGTCAAGGCCAACTAATAGTAATAAAGACCTGACGTGTTTACCACGTCCTTAGTTTTAGGTAGAAATTTAGAAGTTTGCATGCTATCCTTGAAACACCTAGATAATAAATAATGCGCAGTTGATATTTGAATGAATGTTAAAGCCTCTTAATCAATAATTTGTTATGTGAGTTGTAGTTTTCATTATTTTCTATTTTTCATGTTGGGGTTATTGTTTTAATTATATGTGAATGTTAGTTATTTTCTTTTAGTTGATACATCATATGTAATTCTGTATATGGTTAAAATAAGGCTATATAAAACTGTTGTAAATTGGCTCTCAATTAGTTTTTAATTGCTTGAAGAACTCGCCATGATATATATATATATATATATATTATCTATGCATCATACCCTGAATTATGGATACAAATATTTTGCTGTTATTTGCCATTTGCAGTTAATGCATTACCTTGTAGAATTGCTTTTGAGAGGGGAAAAGAGCGCCATTTTTCCTTTCTAGCGTTCTCTGTTGGAACATCTGGGTGGCTTGTGCTTGCAGAAGAATTGCCTTCGAAGAATTCCTATGGAGTTGTTCGGGTTGCTGCTCCGTTGGCAGGGTGCAATGTATGTATAGTTGTCTGCTCATTGCATCTTTATCTTGAATCAAGTAGTAGTTTGGTTAGCTGAAAATACTGGCACAAGTCTATTTTGTTGGTTTAGATGCAGAAAATCAATGGTGAATGTAATCTGAAAGCTCATACGTTACACTTTTTTGTTCTTTTATTTTCTTAGCCCAGGATTGATGATAAACATTCGAAGTGGTTACACCTGCGGATCCGACCATCCTCTTTACCTTTTCTAGATCCTGCCAAGTCCAATACGTATGGGAAATTAAAGACAAAAGCTTTTATTGACGGACGATGGACGTTGGCGTTCAGGAATGAGGAGTCTTGCAAGTCTGCGTTACTCATGATTCATGAAGAGATTAATTTTCTAAGTGACGAGGTGCATAGAAGACTGAAACCTTTGCTCAACCTTGAAACCGCAGTAGATTTATCGAGCCCGTCTGTACGTGTTCCAAAGGATTCCTCTTTCCAATCAACACCTCCCAATTCATTGTAAGTTAATTGCCTTCATTAACAATAATAGGCTGTTTACATCACGGGTGGGAAATTATTAAGTCCGTCACCCTTTTGTATATGCTCCAAAAATACAAACCAGATTTGTAGATTAGAAACTGTGGTTTAGTGTCATTCTTTTTGTATACTAGCCTTTCCTTTCCTGATTTGTAAGTTAACCCTTTCTTCCCATTCTTTAGGAGCTCTAACTTAGGCCCCTTAATTTTGGTTGTTACATTATTAGGTAGCTTTGTAACAATTGTATATTTGAGGGACCCCCCATGAAGAGTTTTTTTCCCCTCCCTGTCCAGACAAATTGTATTGCTAATTATATATTGGAGCAATGAAAGCTCCTCTTCTCCTTTTGTCCTGGGCTGTTGACTTTATGTTGCTCTGAGTGTTTTGATGCTTATTATTTGAAGTTTTGAACCTCCATTTTGTTGTTCTTTGTTGAGTGGTTGTGAACATCCACCACCCACTAAAAACAGGATAGACCCAACACTAAATGAGGCCTAAAATGAACTTTAAAGTGGAGACTTTTTATCTTTTTTTTTATTTAACATGTCTTATTTACAAATATATAGGGCCTTTTCTTTTTATTTGAGGCCTTATTTATAAAAATATGGGGCATTTTTTACTTAGTCAAATTTTTTTTGAGGCCTAAAGCCCTCTCTTGGGCCATCCCTAACTAAAAAAATTGTCTTGAGATGTTGTATATTAAGTTAGCTTTGCACACATTTCATCATCCGGTTACTTTTATAAAATCAAGTAAGACCCCCCCCCCCCCAAACCACCAAAAAAAATTTGTATCCGGTAGAGTTTCTTTTGAAATCATCTTATAATATTATTATAAGCATTTAAGCGTAAATTTATGTGTGTAAGCTTGTATGCTTTTTAAAATGTAGTAAGTTTATGTAATAAGTGTTTATTTACTCAAACACTTAGTAGTATCATATATAGATGTTTTGGGAAGGGAAATATGTAGGTTGTACAAATCATTTAGATTTTCATTGGTGCATGAATGAGAAATCTCAGCGTGTGATGAAATGTTGTGCAAAGTGGGTTGTCTAAATTATAAATATCCATAAGAAAGTTTGGGTTAAATAACCTATCATTCAATCACATTGAAGATAAGTGAGTTAAAATTTTTATATTTTAATTATAATAAACTTCATTGGTTCATTGAGTTGTGGGTTAATAATCCATATGCGTGATTTAGACAACTCATGCAAAATGCAAACCCTTATCTAGGGGTGTACAAGACCCGACCCTACCCGCCAACCAGTCCCGGCCCAAGCCTTTCGGGCCGGGTTCAACCCGGCCCGATTATTAAAAGATGTCGGATTAGGGTTGATCATTGAGTTATTTGGCTTCGGGTCGGGTCGGGTTCGGGTTGACATTCGGGCCACCCGGCCCGTCCCACGTATATATTTTATAAAATTTTAATTTGTTATAATAGTCAAAATGTGATAGATGGTGCTCAAGTTTATCTTACCATATGGATGATATGAAAATGTTTAACATCTATCTTATTAATTAAATAAATGTTGGTTAAAAGATGGACACTTTCATGCTTTAACAAGAGAAAATCATGTAATGCACATGTGAGACAAGTGAAGAGAGATCAAACAAAATGAGTGACACGTGCATATAGATCAAATAAAATGTAAACCTCTCAAGTGCAATAGATTATGACATAGATTATGCAAGAATTGGATCATTTCAATCTCTTTCTTCTAAAAAATAGTTCTCACTTGTAACCCTTTTAGTATGTTATTGTCTTTAAATTTTATAATTAGTATTAAATAGTCTTAGATTTATTGTCCCTCGGGTCAACCCGGTCCCGTCCTACATAGACCCGTCCTAAATTGGACCCGCATATTGTCGGGTTTCTTCGGGTCTAGGGACGGGTTAGTGTCTAAAAATTGGCCCGATCAATATTTAGGGCCGGGTTAGGGTTAACCAAAACCCGTCCCAACCCGTCCCTCGTACACCCCTACCCTTATCTACAAAGTGTGAAGGGTAATCCCATTGTTTTTTTTTTGGTCAAGTGGTAACCCCATTGTTGAAACAGAAGAAATAGTTGGGCTCAAGTTTAAGAAGATAGCCTAATATTAAAGCCCAACACTAAAGTCCAAAGTTGTTTGATTTTAGTTGAGGCATTCTATAACTATTCAAAAAGCTACATGCTTGAATGCTTGATTCTCAACCTACTTTTATAATTCAATTAAAAATATTAAAAGTAAAAAAATTCTAAAACTACAAAGAAATTCTCTCGGCTTTCTCAATACTATATAAAAAAAATTTATATAGTAAAAATTAAAGATACAAGTTCAATGGTTCTAAAAAATATAAATAATTTTCGAATCATTGTTTATCTAAAAAAATATAAAAAAATTTTAAAAAGTTTATTGAAGATACAAGTTCGAACCTTCTTTCAAGAAAAAAAAAGTTTGAACCATTGAAAATTTGTCTGTTGAGAGGGATTGTTAAATTTTTTAAATTGGTTTATAGTTATTAAAGATAAAAATAATAATTTGGCCTACCTTCACTCAAAAGTCTAAACCTTTTGTCACTAAATAAAAAACAAAAAACATGCACATCATTTCAAATAAAGCTACCATCACTACGATCGTAATGATTTCAGGCTTATTGTTGCCCTAATAGATTAGATTATTTAACTTCTATTCTTTCAAAAAGCTTCTAATTAATTGCATTCTCAACAGTGATGATTGGGTACAACAACTATATCATTGCAAACTTTTATTTCCGACTGAGCACCATGGATAGCTCTTTTAGAACACTAATACAATCAAAAGCGTGAGGGACCCAAAACAGTGAAGATACACTAACATCATAAAAGACACTAAATGGAGTTTGTCATTATGAATTTTTGATACAAGAGATACAGCTTTTAGATAAATTCTACACTATCTCATGCTTTACTATTTCGACATGGTAAAAAGTATGATTGGCAAGAAAGTGACAACTAGACCAGAACCATGTAAATAAAAAGAATCAAAATGCAGAGTCCCCTTATGAATTTGATCATGTTTTTTATCCACTCTTTAAGTTGTAATTAGGAGCGGGAATATGTGATTTTTTAGGTCTCACACCCTTGAGAGGGGTATATCAGTTGAGCATACAAACTGAATGCGCAAGAGAAGCTCTCAGCTTCAATCCTTCGCGGGTTTGATCCCTGTACAACACATTCGAGAAGAAGGATTCAGAATTTTAACTATGACTAAATCTTGAAGTAGTTGGCATTTAAAGAATAACTGAATAGTAAATTGTTTTATACAAAAAAAGTCTAGTTACGTCTCCTGTATTATCAATTATTTCTCTCTTGCATGTAAAATATGTTTCTTCTGTTGTGCATTATTATTTAAATGGGCCACATTGTAATTCAATTATAATGAGCGGATATCTATCATTCAACTATCATAGAGTAACTTGACATAATTAAAACAGCAAGACACTCAAGTGCTTTCCTAAAGAAATATAAAAATTTAACGATCATATCTTAATCTAACTCAGAAAATCAAAGCTATGATGGTGTTCTAAGTTTGGAAGACAGGACTCACATACGCCGTTCAATCATGCAACCTTTAAGGTCAAAGCAATGATAAATTTTTTTGAAGAAATAAATTGGAAAATCATAAAGTGTCAATGTTTTGTAGTGGAGTCTATTTTTGTTTTCATTGGGTTGTTGCACATATATATTTGTGCATGGCCAAAGATACACACAGAAAAAGCAATAAAAGAATAATGGCAATGAAAAATATTAAAACTGAGGATAAAAGACCATAAGATTTTAGTTTTTAAAAACATGTTTAATGTACCTTTGAAAAATTGCAAAACAACATGTTAAAATCATTATTAGCAAAATTCAGTTATTTTTATGCAAGTTGTTTTTTTTTTGAAAAGCCATTTTTATGCAAGTTGTTTTACACCACAATTAATTCACTAGAATTTCATTGACAGCATTGATGCAATTTAAGTAAACTGTGGTTGGACTGGGCGGGATATAAGTATCCCTTATTCCCGCCCAAATCAAGCATTTAGATGAACGAAAGCAGCCATGGCGGGATTATGGAACAACGTCGAAGCCCGCCCGTCTTCTGGATGGGTCCACGCGCCAGCTGGAAGATTCCTTTAGTTTTGTCTTATATGTATAGAGGCTTGGGCCCCGGTTGTCAGGCCCAAGTACAGTGACAGTCCATGTTATGATCATTCCCTCTATAAAAGGAGAGGTCAACCCCTTGTAAAAAGTACCTTTCAAACATTTAATGAGAATATTCCTTTTGTGATATTTTTAGTACTCTGCTAGGGTTTACTTTCTGTCAGTTTCCGACGTCAGAACTCCCTAGTACGGAACATTGACGCCGTCTGTGGGTCTTACTTCGATCTACTACTTGACATAGAGGGTGCGTTTTAAGATCCATGGAAACTCGTTCGTGTGGTGTGGGCCGCCGCGATCATCGCCGGAGGGGTGGTCGTCACGGCGGCCGCGGCGGTGGACGGTACAACAACCGCGAAGTACCTCAAGAGCCGGAGCAGGAGGCTTCTTCGGCGGGGGTTCACTCGGTGACGCAGTCACCAGTCTCGTTGGTGAATGCAGCTCCAGGAAGACCTTCAGATCTGATAGCTAGATCAGATCCAGGAGTCAGGCGCCGATCAGCGCCGCCTGAGTATGTAAATCTGGATGACCTCAAAACCAGCGTTCCGAGAAAAACGCCGGAGGTGGTGACGGGAATCACTCCGGCGGCCTTGCAACAAATGTTGGACACTTTGCAAAAAGTACAAAGCCAGAACGAGCAGTTGCAAGCCCAGGTGCAGTACTTAACTCAGCGACAAGACTATAAGCAAGAACAACGGCTCGAGGCCGAAGACGTTGTTGAATTCCAGCCTTTTGTTCCCGCCATCACACGGGTGGGCATACCAAAACATCTGCAAACGATGGCGTTGGACGCCTTTTCAGGCGACTCAGACCCCATGGAACACTTGCGTTATTTTAACACGAAAATGGTTATTGGAGGAGCAACAGATGAGGTGAAGTGTAGGTTGTTACCATCAACATTCAAGGGGATGGCGATGCAATGGTTCATCCGTCAACCGCCCTTCTCCATTGACAATTTTACTGATTTGTCCACAAAGTTCTTAACTCAATTCTCCGCCAATAAAACTACCAAGGCAACCATGTTTGATCTTATCAGCATACATCAACAGCCAGGGGAGAAGCTCAAGAACTACATGGCGCGATTTAGTAAAATGGCGGTTCAACTGGAGGAGGGCAATCCGGATGTTTGCCTTGCGTCTTTCAAAAATGGTCTTCGGGCGGGTGACTTGAATCGGGACTTGACGAGGCGACCAGCAAAAGACATGATGGACCTTCGTGCTCGTGTTCAGGAATTCATATTAATTGAGCAGGATGATCAGAAAAAACAAGAAAGAGAGGAAGGACGCAAGCAAGCCCATTCCGGCGGGGTTTCGCAGGATAAACCTAAGGCAGGGAAGGAAACCAGGGTAGCACAAACCCCCCGTGTACCAAGACCGGGACCATATCAAAACTCCAAACCAGGATTTCAAAATACATGGCACCGTAATTCTCAAGGTCCCGCTGCAGCCACAACTGGTCAGCATGGTACTGCGCCAGCTCCAGTTCCACTTACAAAGTTAAATGCGCCCTTAAGCACCATTTTAAGGGCCGTTGGGCAAACGAATGTTGTGCAGTACCCGCCACCCCCGCGGCGACCGCCATCTAATGTAGATACCAATAGGTGGTGCGAGTACCACAAAGCGTTGGGGCATACGACGGATAATTGTTGGAATTTGAGGCGGGAAATTGATCGATTGATTAAGGCTGGTCATCTGGCAAACTTCGTTAAAGACACAGCAACGCCAGAAGTCGCTAGGATCACCCAAGGAGACAAAGGCAAAGGCAAGGAGATAGTGGAAGAGTTGGGCGATCCTGTTGGGGAATGTTCATCTATTGCAGGAGGATTTGGCGGGGGTGCAATTTCAAGTAAGGCTAGAAAGCGCTATGTGACGGCAGTACACTCAGTACATGAGGCAAGCGAAAGCGAGTGTTGGGTGAATCACTCCCCTATCATATTCACTCCTCAGGATTTTGCGCACGTGATTCCCCATGACAACGACCCAATTGTGGTAACAATCAGGATTAACAATTATGTCACGAAGAAAGTATTTTTAGACCAGGGGTCTTCGGCGGATATCATTTATGGAGATGCCTTTGATCGCCTGGGGCTAAAAGAGTCAGACTTGAGGCCGTATAAAGGAACCTTGGTAGGGTTTACAGGGGACCGTGTCACTGTTCGAGGATATGTGGAAATACCAACTGCTTTTGGCGAAGGAGAGTTTATAAAGAAATTTCAAGTGAAGTACTTAGTCCTGGCGTGCAGAGCCAACTACAATGTACTCTTGGGACGAGACACCCTCAACAAGCTATGTGCGGTCGTTTCAACAGCTCATTTGACTGTTAAATATCCAGCCTGCAATGGAAAGGTTGGGCTATTACATGTGGACCAAAATGCAGCAAGAGAATGTTATTTAAGAAGTGTGGCGCTTTATGGGCGTAAGGCCGCCAAAGAAAGTCACAGAATCACAGAAATCTTTCCGCAAGAGGGATTCAGTTTGGATCCAAGAGACGATGCTGATGATTTCCGCCCACAACCTCTGGAAGAAACCAAGCAAGTGCAAATTAAGGATAAAGTTTTAAAGATTGGCAGCAGTTTGACAAAGGAACAAGAGGAAAGGTTGATCACGCTGCTGGGTGATAATTTGGATCTCTTTGCATGGACCATCAATGATGTACCAGGGATTGACCCCAATTGGATCACTCACAAATTGGCTATTCGACCAGGGGCGACCCCAGTCATCCAGCCAAGGCGGAGAATGAGTGATGAAAAGAATAAGGCAGTACAATTAGAGACTGAGAAACTAATCAAGGCTCGCTTCATCCGTGAGGTGCAGTACCCGACATGGCTCGCCAATGTTGTGATGGTCAAAAAATCCAATGGGAAGTGGCGAATGTGCACAGACTACACAAGCTTGAACAAAGTGTGTCCTAAAGATTCATATCCACTTCCCAATGTCGATAAGCTTGTGGATGGAGCGTCGGGGAATGAACTTTTAAGTCTCATGGATGCTTATTCGGGCTACAATCAAATCATGATGCATCCATCGGATGAAGAGAGTACAACATTTATGACCAATCAGGCGAATTACTGTTACAAGACAATGCCTTTTGGATTGAAGAATGCAGGAGCTACGTACCAACGGCTCATGGATAAAATCTTTTCAAAACAAGTGGGCAGGAATATGGAGGTATATGTGGATGACATGATCGTAAAGTCCGCCAGTGCTAGTGATCATGGCGGCGATCTTAAGGAAGCGTTTACTCAATTAAGAACATATCAAATGAAGTTGAATCCTGAGAAGTGTTCTTTTGGGATCCAGGGAGGAAAGTTCTTGGGATTCATGTTGACATCGAGAGGAATAGAAGTGAATCCTGATAAGGGAAGGGCGATCTTAGAGATGAAAAGCCCAACAAGTGTCAAAGAAGTTCAGCGTTTGACAGGACGAATGGCCGCCTTGTCACGTTTCTTGCCAATGACGGGTGACAAAGCGGCCCCATTCTTCACATGCTTAAAAAAGAATTCAAAGTTTCAGTGGACAGAGGAATGCGAACAAGCTTTTACCAAATTAAAGGAATAATTGGCCACATTGCCAGTACTTTCCTAGCCAACACCAGGCTTTCCATTAGTGCTCTATCTAGCAGTTACTGACAAGGCGGTGAGTACAGTGTTGCTCCAGGAAGAGGGAAAAAAGCAGAAAGTTATATATTTCGTGAGCCATACTTTACAGGGGGCAGAGTTGCGGTACCAAAAAATTGAAAAGGCTGCATTGGCGATTTTGAAAACTGCGAGGCGCCTTAGGCCTTATTTCCAAAGTTTCCAAGTTAAAGTTAAAACTGATGTCCCCTTAAGACAAGTACTTCAGAACCCCGATTTGTCAGGGTGATTGGTTAGCTGGTCAGTGGAATTGTCAGAATATGATATACAATATGAGCCAAGGGGCCAAGTCACAGTTCAAAGTTTGATCGACTTCGTGGCGGAATTAACACCCACGGAAGGCGAGAAGACTCGAGGAGAATGGGTCCTATCTGTGGATGGATCCTCTAATAAGACTGGAAGTGGGGCTGGGATAACAATTGAAAGTCCAGACAAAATGATCATTGAACAGTCTCTAAAGTTCGAGTTCAAGGCGAGCAACAATCAATCTGAGTATGAGGCTTTGATTGCCAGCTTAAGGCTAGCCATTGAGCTGGGGGTCCAAAAGTTATTTATCAAGGGAGATTCGCAGTTAGTGGTTAAACAGGTGAAAGGCGAGTACCAAGTAAAGGATCCGCAACTTTCCAAATACTTGGAAGTGGTACACAGATTGATGATGGAGGTCAAAGAAATTAAGATAGAACATGTCCCGAGGGGCCAAAATGAGAGGGCAGATGTGTTAGCAAAATTGGCGAGCACAGGGAGATTGGGCAATTACCAAACAGTCATTCAGGAAACCCTGCCTCGCCCGAGCATTGATTTGGTAGAAATAAAGTTGAAAGCAGTCAAGTCAGTAATTGAAGGCGAGCCTTCTTGGATGGAGTCAATCAAAATCTTCCTAGAAAACCCTCCAAAGGATGACGATGTGAACACAAGAGCGAAACGAAGGGAAGCCAGTTTTTACACAGTGGTGGATGGTGAGTTGTATCGGCGGGGAATTATGTCCCCTATGCTCAAATGCGTTGACACCAAGAACGCCCATGGAATAATGGCGGAAGTCCATGAAGGTGTTTGTTCAAGCCATATAGGCGGGAAATCCTTGGCGGTGAAAATCGTGAGAGCTGGATTTTATTGGCCGACAATGAAGAAGGACTGTCTTGAGCATGTTAAGAAATGTGAAAAATGCCAAGTCTTCTCTGACTTGCACAAGGCTCCGCCAGAAGAGTTAACAACCATGATGGCGCCTTGGCCATTTGCTATGTGGGGGGTAGACATTTTGGGACCATTCCCAGTAGCGAAGGCACAAATGAAGTATATCATCGTGGCGGTTGATTATTTCACTAAATGGATAGAAGCCGAGGCGGTGGCAACTATCACGGCTGCCAAGGTCAGGAGCTTCTTGTGGCGAAGGATTGTTTGTAGATTTGGGGTCCCCAGGGCGTTAGTAATGGATAATGGAACACAATTCACAAGTAATGTTACCCGGGAATTTTGTACAGAAATGGGAATCGAGATGCGATTCGCCTCTGTAGAACATCCACAAACCAATGGGCAGGCTGAATCGGCTAACAAGGTTATCCTGGAAAGTTTAAAGAAGAAACTGGATGAAGCAAAAGGGCTTTGGGCGGAGGAACTACCAGGCGTTATTTGGGCATACAACACCACTGAACAGTCAAGCACAAAGGAAACCCCGTATCGTTTAACTTATGGGACTGACGCCATGCTCCCAGTTGAAATTGAAAATCAAAATTGGCGAGTGGTTCGGTTTAATGAGAATGACAACGGGGAAAATTTAATAGCAAATCTAATCATGCTGCCCGAGGAACAACGTGAGGCTCACATAAGGAATGAGGCGGGAAAAGTGAAGGTTGCAAGAAAATTCTCAACGAAAGTAGTGCCTAGGAAAATGAGGGTAGGAGACTTAGTGCCCCGAAAAAATACAATACCCGATAAACACAACAAACTTTCACCCAACTGGGGCGGGCCTTACAGGATTATAGGTGATGTTGGAGGAGGAGCTTATAAGTTGGAACAACTAAATGGTCAAAAGGTCCCACGAACATGGAACGCCTCTCATCTCAAGCAGTATTTTAGTTAATAGAAACAACCAAGGGTGAATGAAGTCGCACTCTTTTTTCCTTTCTTTGGAGAGGTTTTTAATGAGGCGGCATGTAAAAAGAATGGGACAATTGTTCTCATGTGAAAGAAAATTAATGAAAAGGTTATTTCAACAAAATTGCCTGTATTTTTTAATTCAATATAATTTATATTACGAGTTCATGCAATGCAAATCGTATCAAAGTATGCAATACTGCGAGTAAACCTTTCGGAATAAGAAAGTGTCGCCATCAAATGTTAAAAGCCTTGGCAATTCTAGTGGCCACTAGAAACCAAGCCTCGTCGAAAAATCGACTAAGGTATGCAAACCAAAGTAACAACAAAAGTTAGTAACAACTCAAAGTAACAACAAAAGTTAGCAACAACTCAAGGTAACAACGAATGAACTTAAAATGGTATTCATTAAAAGTAAGGCAAAGGGGGCGACGCCCGTACATGATTTGGAATGATGATAAAAGACAGGGCAATGCCCAAAGCAAAATTCTAACTTCATGAAATAAAAAAAAGAAATTCAAGCCAGGTTCTCATTGTTGGCGTTGTTGCCCTGGCTTGTCCCAGCTTGAGGGTCTTCCTTCTCGTGATCCTCGTTCTTGTGCTGCTCATTCCCATCCTCGCCACCTTCTTCAGGCTCACTTTCATCATCGAATTGGGGAAGGAGGTCGAGGCTAATGTCATCATCACCAACTACTTGACCATCTTTGATCTCCTTCAGCCACCCAATACGGGAAAGATCAAAGCCCGGCTCAACCACACTAATCTGCTCTTTGGCCGCCAGAAAGCCTTGAGCAAACTGGAGAGAAGCACGCCCCAAGATGGAAGCACTTAGGCGTTCGTACTTCTTTTCAAGTTTTTGGCACTTGGCCTGAACAACAGTGTGTTTGTCGTTGATAGTTTCTTTCAGAGATTTGGTCTTTTGGAGAAGCAAGTCAGAAGCCGCCAAGTCATCAGTTAACTTAGCACACCTCTCCTCAGCAGCCTTCAGGTTTTTGTTGGCGGTCTCAGCATCGGCTTTTGCTTGCTCATAGGCAGTCTTATAGTCAGCCGCCTTCTTTTCATAACGGTTCTTGGTTGCTATCAACTCCTTCACGCACTGAGCCATTCCCGCCACAGTACTGGCGGCAGAGAGCGCATGATGGATCGCCACAGAAGCAATGTTGGGAGGGCCTTGACCGGAAACATCCTTGTGAATCCGGTTGTCAAAGGTACGATTCATAAAATCCAATCCGTTGAAGCGAGGATCAGATAGGTTCAGCAAAGGGGGAAGAGCCTCGCCACCAATAGCTGAGCTAGGGCCAGCTTGGACGAATGGAGTTGAAGGGCGGTTGATCAGTGCGCCTGAATCCGGTTGATGTGGCGGGACATTGTCATGCCCCTTCTTTTTCTCAGTCGGACGACCTTTTGGATCAAGAGTTGATTGGTGAAGAGGTTTAACACCAGCAGCGCTCGAAGTTTTTTGGCGCTTTGGGTCCCTGACGTTATCAGAGCCCGAAGTACCTTCATTCTTTTTCTTTTGCTCAGTCTCGGCGGCCCTTTTCTTCGCCGCCGCAGCAGACTGGGCGAGGTATTCCTTCATCTTGAGGGGGTTGGCATCAACCTTGCTTTTTCCCATCGTGGCTGCATGGAAAACATCAATTAGGTGAGGTACATAAACAAAAAGAAAAACAAATTGTGCAAAAATTATAAACTTACTAAAAAATTGATTTAAAGTGCCGGATTTCGACGCTTCAATCAAGTCATGACCAG
Organism: Lotus japonicus; assembly: GCF_012489685.1. Taxonomy (NCBI): domain Eukaryota; kingdom Viridiplantae; phylum Streptophyta; class Magnoliopsida; order Fabales; family Fabaceae; genus Lotus; species Lotus japonicus. The sequence continues at coordinate 54,413,665 of NC_080046.1, forward strand.
AGATCACTGGTAAGGTGCGGAGGTAATCGGCGATGGCTTGCTCGGATTCATCCAAGGCGTCGTATGAAACGGATATTTTTCGGCGAGGGTTTTTTGTCCAGTAAAAGGGGAAAAGATGGTGGTTATTGGAATCTCGAAACAAGTTATTCATTTCAGGCGACTCCATGACTTTGAAATATTTTTTTTGCCACACTTTGTAATGGCTTTTAAGGGCGGTGAATCGGCTCATGTTCTTGCAAGCCAAAAGGGGAACCCACTTGACAGATGTAGGTTTTAAAAATAAGGGATAGGTGGGAGTGCAACTCAAATGTTCACAGAGAATTTCAAAGCAGCGTATGAAACCCCAGGCGTTGGGCTGGAGTTGACAAGGCGCCACGTTCAAAAAGGTAAGAACGTGGCATATGAAGGGCGAGAAAGGGAGTTTGATATTCAAATCCAAGAAAAAATAACCATAAACAAAAAAGAAATCGGGCGATTCATCAGTGGGTTCCTTGCGAAAAAGAACGCAATCGTCCTCGCCACATGGAAGAACATTTAACAGGTGATCTTCGTTATTTGAGGTGGCGGGATTTATCTTTGTAAACCCTTGAGAAGATATTCGAAGCGAACTGATGCTCCCAAGGCTACCCCAGATGGAGCGCCAAAGACACTTATCTTCAACTAAATGCGCATTGGAACGCCATTCGGGCGAAGACAAATCTCCATTAGAGGAGAGAATAGAATCAACGGAGCCGGCGGGACCGGAATCCTCGTGAGTGGAGGGCGAGGATTGTATTTCGATAACGGTGGGGGCAGAAACTTCCCCCTCCGTAGAAGGGGAAGTGAGCTCTAAGGAGGAAATGCTAAAATTTTGTGTCGACATGCTGGGTAATTTCATAAAAATAAAAAAGAAGATGAACAGGTCCAAACACAAAGAAAGAAGAAGACACAGTGTCAAGAAAAGAGAAAGGGGAAGGACTCACCGGAGGAAGAAGCGGAGGATTGAGTAAAGAGAACGTCGGCGATGGGGGAGCACCGCGCAATGACGACGGCCGGAGTGAGCAAGGTTCACCGGAGAGCAAAGAAGAGAGGGAAAGCTGCGATGAAAAAGTTTTCAGAGCAAAGGTTTTCAGAAAAGTGAAAAGTGAAAGGTAAAAAGGGTATTTATAGAAGAAAAAGGAAGAGAGAGAATGAGTGGGAAAAACTGCGAAGGATCGTGGGATCGTGGGTTTGAAATTTGAAAAGGTATGAAACGAAAAGACGTAACTCCTCGAGACGCACAACTGCATTTATGGCAAATGATGGCAAAATCCCGGAAAAGAAGGATACGTGCGTCAGTTGAAAAGACGTGTTTGACAGGTGTGATAACGGCGAGATATTGACAAAGATAAAGAATGGCGACATATAAAGGAGCATGAAAATGGTGAGAATTCATAAGCAAGAATGTGACGACAGACCCATGACTACAAAGAATGGCGATACACTGTAAAGACGTCTTGACTCAAGGAACCTAAGTCTCATGTCTTGGGGGGGCATGTGGACTGGGCGGGACACCTACACAAGTGAAAGAACAGCGACACAATTATCAGAAGAACGAAGTAAATGATAAAGGTAGGCGACGAAGCAACGTATAAAGACATTTCGACTCAACTTACTTAAGCCTCATGTCTTGGGGGCATGTGGACTGGGCGGGATATAAGTATCCCTTATTCCCGCCCAAATCAAGCATTTAGATGAACGAAAGCAGCCATGGCGGGATTATGGAACAACGTCGAAGCCCGCCCGTCTTCTAGATGGGTCCACGCGCCAGCTGGAAGATTCCTTTAGTTTTGTCTTATATGTATAGAGGCTTGGGCCCCGGTTGTCAGGCCCAAGTACAGTGACACTCCATGTTATGATCATTCCCTCTATAAAAGGAGAGGTCAACCCCTTGTAAAAAGTACCTTTCAAACATTTAATGAGAATATTCCTTTTGTGATATTTTTAGTACTCTGCTAGGGTTTACTTTCTGTCAGTTTCCGACGTCAGAACTCCCTAGTACGGAACAGTGGTCATAACCCGATCAACATAATATTACTTGTTTTGAACCACATTGTCAAGCATGTATATACATGTTTTTTTAGAAATATCACGTTTTTCCTATCAACAATTGAGTGGGCTTTGCAAATTTGTATTGCCATTTCTATGACAAAAGAAGGAGCTTATAACACGTGGGCAAACAGTAATATGGCAAAACAACTTACCTAATTTTTTTTCATAGTTTTGGGTACATAATTTTCCACATCACATTTAATCTCTTCAAAATTTCTTTCATCAGATTTGGTCCTCCTCCCCTTTCACCTCTTCAAGTATGTTTAGATTGATGTGAGGGGTAAAATGAGAGGGGATGGGAATGGGACGATGATGAAACCAATTCATCCCATTCCTTTATTTACCACCAATTTTCGTACCCCTCAATTCTCAGTTTGGATGGATGATAAAGTCTCATAAAACTACTGAAACCATAAAATTATCTTTTTTTATCTTTACCTATATATTATATATTCAATACTACTATTTTAAAATCAAGAGCAATATAAGAATAAAAAAATTAATTTATTTCGCTTCGTCGACCACTCAAACAATAGAACAACTAATTGGTTTTGTTTCAACACACAATAATCATCTCATTTCATTCTATTTCGTTTCGTTATCTTCGATCAATCCGAACATAGGCTTCCTCTCTCTCCTCCCACCAACCATTCTCCCTGCCATTTGTTTCGGCCCGGCCACCATTACCACCCATCTCGCAGCTACACTTAACCACTCCATCCAAACCTTCTTCCCATTCTGCCCCAAAACTCGCATCCCTCTTCTCCTTATCATGCGGGGAATGTGGAATGCAGGGACGGGAAATTTGAACAACAACTATCATAATAATAATAAGGCTTTATAACAGTTTTAATCCCTTATTTATTATGTGGAATGCGGGGACGAGATATTTGAACAACAACTATAATAATACCATGTCAGCAACGTTCGTTATTAATTGGAGGGCAACTTGACAGAAGGACTAAAACTGTTATTAAGCCTAATAGTAATAAGACAATGTTGGTCAATGAGAATGAGGTGAATTAGGTAGGTTTTCATTCTCATTCTCTCTGATAGTCTAATTTGACCCAAAATATTGAATTTCTCTCAAACCCTTTAAATTCAGAACTGGATGTTGTTTTTCACTCGATCATGCGATCTTAATCTGATACCATGTTTGTCATTGTAGAGTTGAAGGAAGAAAGATGGTGGTGCCGCTGCTCACCTCCACCGTCCTCGCATTCCTTTGAGCATCCTATTATAATCTTTAAATCCCTCTTGAGAGAAGAATTTTCAAACATGCACTTAGGTTTAGTTAGGTTGCAGCTAGTGATTTGAAAAAAATAGAAACATAAGAATTGCAAGTAGGAGTGATGAGAAATGGTTTTGACAAAAGAGTTGAAAACAGAAGAAAAACAAACACATTATATAATGAAAATTAGCAGTTACACCAAGGCTATCACTTCCATTTTACATCTTGAGGAAACCATTTTACAAGAAACCCCCACCCCTCTAAACCAAAGTCAGTTCTTACTTAATCCATGAAGTAGTTAACTTGGATGTTGTTGGGCAAACATGAACTCATGAACCCACTATCCAATTTTGCTGTATCCTCTTTACCACCCCCACAAAGTGTAAAAACTATACCCCCCTTCCCCCCACCCAACTTAACTGTCTGTAAACTGCTTTGAAAAATGTCTTTCAGCCATTTCTCAAACATGCTGTTAGTAAAAGAATCACACCCAACACCAATTTCCTCTATCACCCTCTCTTCTACAGTAAAATTCCCCAGCTTTTCTTTCCCAAAAACCTCCTCAAAACACTCCTTGATCTTCCACAGAAACACCTCTCCCATCTTTCTTTCCTTAGCTGCACTTTGATTGAACTCAAAATGGTTCTCAACTGAATCCAGAGACCCATTTGAGTTCAAGGGATCGGCTATGGTTTCTCTAGTCAAATCACTTGAAATGTCTTCCCCATCATCCTCTTCATCAGCTTTCATGTTCAGGTCAAGATCAGTGTTAAAGCTTGACTGTCTTGAAAAGTCTTTCTTTCTGCTGTTGCTTTGCTCAGAAACCAACACAGTAATTTCTTCCTTCTCTTCAATCCTTGGGCTCTTGCTCTTGGTAAAAAAATCCAGTTCAGCCCTTCTCTTGTGAGATAACTCCAATGTAGGCTTGGTTTCACTAATCTGCAACATCAACTTGACCACTGAGTCATTGTTCTGTTCATTGATTCTAGTGCCACCATTACTCAATATGAATATTGCTTGGCTTAAACTTCCAAACTTAGATGTTTCAAATCCTTCTGCAAGGGATTTCTTGAAGTGAGCATCAGCAAAATCAGCATTTTCAATCAAAAGGACAAGCTTTTCATTTGTTTTCAGTGCGGCAGCCAGCATTTCAGAAAATGGGGTTGCTGAATTCTTCTCCATTTTCCACATGTCAAAGTGAAGGAGCTTGTCAGCTGAGCCAAAAACTGATTCAGCAATGGCTCTTGCTAACCTTGTTTTCCCAACAGAGTCATTTCCCTGCAAAAACAACCAAGTTGCACCTTGCTTTGCTGATTTGGAATCAACCAAGGCCTCTGCTATTGAAGCAACAGTAGTTTCAGATTGCCATGGCACATTGTCCTGCAACAGTTTACAAATATGAGCTTGTCGCTGAGTAGTTATATTTTTTCCCACCGTTTGCCCTGAACCACCGAATGTTGAAGAATTTCCTAGAGCAAGACTAATCTTTACTTCATTATTACCTTCCTCCATGCCCTTAAGAGAATCCAAGGTGGTTGTGGATTGATTGTTCTGAGTTACATCGCTGAAATTGAACTCAATGGTGCATGATTGCTGACGCCGGAACCGAGGTACAAGGTTGGAGCTATAAGCAGGTTTGGCTGCTGCAGAATCAGCAAAAGATATAGAACTGGCATCCGGGATGATGGCACTACCTTGGTTTGGCCACCAAGGGTATGATGAATTATAAGGGTAGATCTTGCCATTTGAACTCTGATTGCCAAGTATACTGTTGCTCCAATGGTTTTGAGGCTGTTTGTTCTGGTGGAGACTCTGGCATAGTCTGTTCCATTTCTTTTTCAACTGGGATAATTCATCCTGAAAAACATTGAAGTGTTTGTAAGCCACTATATCTCAATTAATGGAAACAAATGCATATACAAGTTGTGTCACAATTATTAGTTGTTGGATTATGGGAGACTTAAGTTAAACAACTGCTTATGGCAAACAATGTTTATCGCATAAGTGTTTATTCATAAACTAATCTCAAGAATTTATAAAATAAACTCAAACATATTATTGTAAGCATTTTTTGAAAATATGCTCAAAACAACTTATATGTAGGTTATATGAGCTATTTACATAGCTATGTTAAACACTTGCATAAGCGTTTCTGTTATAAAATAAGCTCAATTAAGCTCTTTCAAACGGGTATGTACGAGATAGTTTTTTTAGGAGTTTGCTTTTAATCTGTATTTTCTTGTACAAAATGGTGTAAAAAGGGCTAAGTTTTACTACCTTATGATGGGCTTCAGTGCTATGAGACTGAAGCCAGGAAGGCAACAGTTTCTTCTGGCCTGGTTTGAACAACTGTGCTTCTTTTTCATAATTTGAGGCACATTCTTCACAACAGTTGAGATTATCCTGCTCCTCCTTGTCAATGAAGAGCTTTGTTTCCAGCATATGAGATGGGTTCTGGGAGATGGCCATCTTTGAATCATGGACACTGCAAATTAGTACAGAAGCTATTATGAGCATCCAAATTCAAACAAACACACACTATTGAGTTGATTATTATAACTTGATTATCATGCTCTTAATACCTTCCAAAAGGTTTATGTAAATCATATTTGATAAAATGAAACATTGGTAATAATGCATATATGTTGGAATATACATAACACTCTCCCTTTTCCTCTTTATTTTACTTTTGCTAAAGCTCATTCGACAAAATATCATGTGATTCCGTATGTCTAAGAGGTTTGTGTTCTGACAACACAAAGCAAAACAGAAAGGCACTGCTTCAGAATCACGTCTAACTTACCATTTTACCAACCAACCATGCTTTTTGACAGTGGCTGCTTCTGGCACAGTCCAGAGACCGTACGTACTTAGCAACAAAATGCAAAACAAATTGAGCATTCAAATCATGAACCTTTACTATGTAACTTTTGTATGTTGATTTCTTTCTTAATTGCTAGCAATTTAGTAAATCAGTTTTTTTTTACATTAACTCAAGTAGATTAAGTGCATGTTTGAAAATTCTTCTAAAATTGGTTCTGAAGTCAAAATCAATTATAGGAAGTAGCTTCTAAGTGCTAAAATTGATTTTGAGAAAAAATAAGTAAGAGATTGATTACCTGGAACCATTGAGAGTCAAGCCAAGTCCACCTGATGGAACAGGAACAGCTTGAAGAGCCCATTGAGTCTCAAGAGAAGGTTGTCTCATTTGGCACCTCATGTAAGTTTGATAACTTGCTGTGGCCACTAGCCACACCTTAGAGTTTGAATTTCCCATGTCAGAAAACATCTTTGCTATTTCTGCAACTAAATGATCAACAGGGTTATAACCAGAAACTTCTCCAACCTCCACTGTCCACTTCAAGTCTCCAACATAGAAAATAGCACCTCCACCTCCACCACCTGAAGCAATAGCAGAATCCACCTTCCTCTTCAGTGCTGAGAGGTTCATTTCCACTTCGTCCCTTTTCATGAACCTCAAAGAGACAGGTGCAAACTGAAACTTGATGAAATGTGCTGACTTCAACTCATCAGGAACCTCTCCTCTTTCCAACCTCCCCATGAGTTCCCCCACAAGGCCTTCAGTTAATGACAAAGAGTCACCAACAATCACTGTGTTCTTCTTCTTCTTCCTCAAGAGAACATCAAGAACAACCTTGATATCTTCCTTGAAAGAAGGCACTGGCTCAGAGATGGGGTAAACTGAAGAAGCTTTCTTCAGAGGAGAACAGAGGAATGCAGGGCTATAAGAAGCCAAGAAATGGTTATGATTCTCACTAGTAGCAGGTGAAGAAGGAGAAGAGAAAACACCACCACCAGAACTGTTGTAAAAAACAGAATTAGGAGGAGCAGAAGAAGAAGAGTCCTCTATGTGGCTCTTAACAGTAGTGCTTGAGAACCCTGCTTCTCTCATGACCCTGCTAACAGAAGGGTCATCAAGAATTGAAATGATGAGCTGCTCCAGCTCCACCTTGATGGTGAGAAGAGGCTGCTGTTGCTGCTGCTCAATGCAGCCCCTTCTCTGGTGAGCCTGCGCTCTCTTAAGCGCGGCGATGAGCGCGTTCGAGAGCGAAGGCTGAGAGTGGAGCAGAGGACCTGGTGTTGTTGGGAGCCTGTTGAGGGCCACATTGAAGCAGAGCTCAAGTGCCCTGCACTGAAGAGGATGATGGTGTGAATGTGAAGATTGAAGATGATGATGATGATGGATTTGTTGTTGTTGTGGCTGAGATTTGAGACAAGCTCTTCTTAAAGAAGAAGCTCTTAGGCTCAGCAATGTGGCTGCAACATGCAGAGGGGTGACCTGTGCATGGCCCCTCCGGCGTGCAAGCCCCAGAGAGTGCTTCAAGACTGAAGCAGCCTCCGCTGTGAGGGTCTGCTGCAATGTACAAGCTCCTGAGCGCATCACTTGGCTAAAACCACCCCCCCACACCACCCCCCTTTGTGTTGAAAACTTCTCCTCAGAACCACACTTTTCTTTTGATTCTGTTCTCTATTTTTCTCCCTCTCCAATCACCACCACCCCACCCTCAACTAGTGTTATCTCACACTCTTTGTAAGCTGTGTATGACCTACAAGGCCAGTGCTGTGATTCTAGGAACTAAGCTTGAATGAAGTTACTGAAGTGTTTGAATGATAAGATGAAGAAGAGAGAAAGACAGAGAGTTTTGGACAGAAATTGGTTAGAGCAAGTTGCTAAGTTTTGGAAATACCAGACTAGGCCTCTCACCCCTTCTTTATACTTCTTGTCACTTGTTCTTTTTATTTTTACTTTTTATTTTTCCTTTTCTTTTTTTTAATCCCTATTTGGTTTTGGTAAATGATTCATAGACAGATGAAAAGTAATTGATATCTTGTTTGGACTAAAAGGTGCTTGACTACTAGAAAAGACACTAAATAGGCTCCAATTAGTGCTATTTAGTCTGCTTCCAAACATGTTCTTGATATATGATAAATGTAACAAGAGAGAAATAGAGAGAAAAGTGAAATAGTGTTTGCAGTGTTTGAGTATGCAAGTATGATTACTATTTGTTTAGTTAAAGAAGCAGCTTTTTCTTAGCTTTTTATTTCCACTTCATCTCTCTCTTTCTACAGTTATCTTTGCAGTCCATACTAGTCTAAATATGTGTACCTGATGTAATGGGGTTCTTTGATTTCTAATACATGACATTTTTTATAATTCTAGTCAGAATGTCATTTTTTAAGTAATGGTGGTATCAATCTTTTTTGAACTTTAATATTAGAAAAATGAAATTTGGCTCAATGAACATTACTGCGGAATTTAAGCTGCATCATGCATTGTATACAAAAGAGTGAAAAGCTGTAGATTGCAGTCATCAACCAGCTGAAACAGCAATATGCATGCATGATGATCATTATTGACACATTACTAAAGGGAAGACAAACTATTTGATTCATTGATTGATTAATTAGAATACAAGGTTAATTTACTTTCTGCAATGTTATATTTCTGTGCAGATGAGGTTGATTGTGTAAGAAATTCCTGGGGGGCCCCCAATTCAAATTTTTTACTTGGAGTCACAATGCTTCCCTCCTTCCTCATCATCCTTTGAATAGGCAGACAAAGCCAGCAGAAATTCAAAAAAAGTACTAAAGGATAAAGGTGGAAAGGTAGAAAGAAACAAAACAGTGTGATGAAAGATGAAAATGGAAAAAAAATCAAAGGGGTAGATTATTTGTTTTGGTTGAATACTGGAATCCGACCGACGAACATTTTCAAGTCAGGAATATCTACATATTTATCATACTAACTTTCTTAAGAGAAGTTTTTTACACCAAAGTTTAAGGGAAATCAATCATGCATTACTTGAACTAACAAGTAACAACTATGGTAAAAGAGGTAGATTATATTAATTTTTTCTTAAATTCAATTTTGAACCTCAAATGACACTCTTATAATTCTCCATGTAAATGGTTTTGGCCTCTTAATGCATGTTTATTTTAGTGTTGGAGTAAATGCTAACGTGATTTCACATAGAATTTATCAAATTGTGTTAAACATAGATTGGAAAAACAGAATTTTAACATTTAACAAATTTAAATTGAATTCAAACACTAAATAAATGAATTTTGCACTGTTGTTGTGTTGTAAAAAAGACTAGAGTGATAAAAGTAGAACCCTCTCTCTCTCTTCACGCCAATCCTCGTAGAGAGACAGCATTTTATTCCCCAAGTACCCAAAAAGCAACTCTCTGTCTGCTATCCTCCATAGCATTATTGGCTCTTTTTCAACATCCTCTTCTCCCTCTCTCTCTCTCCTCCTGCAAACTGCAATGGCCTTTTCCTATTAATCTCATCTAATCTCCAACAACCCACTTCAAAACCTTTTGTTTTACCAAATAAAGCAACCACAACTGAAATACACTGTTATAATGCATCCTCTTTTGTGTTCCCATTTCATTTTTCATTTATACAACAAAAACACTCATGATGATGACTCATTTGTTTTTTCTTGCAAGCCAGAAAACATTTCTGTAAGACTAGTAATTATGAATATTCACTAATTAAGGTAGTAACTTTTTTACTACTCCCACATATCATGTTTTTACCCCTCAACATTTTCTGAATATGTAAAGAATATACATATTATTATGCATTATTCTCTGTCTTTTTTGGGGTTTGAGATAAAAGTTTATTTTATGTATCCCCCAAAATATTAGATTCTTATCGAGATAAATGAAAGGTAGCTAGGGCCTTAGTAGCACTATAGCACATACATATAATTAATTGTACTTAATGATACCAGTTTAAGTTTCATCTTATCTAAATAGATTCTTATATGAGATTTTATGGATCATGCTAATAGCTTACTTTTTTGCACCACTTTGATTGACAAAGCTGTGTAACTTCAGTAATTAACACACTCCAATGAATGAATCAGAATTGATTAATGCAAAGTAATGTCTAGTAAGTGACTTATTATAATGCAGAGTAGAGTCTAATCAAGATTAATTAGGATTAATCCACATATCAAAGAATGTTTCTATTAAGCTCTTTGAAATTTATCCACTCTGTTACTGATATATGCTGTACTTGTTGTTGCTGAGATTTGAGATGCAGATTAGACATTAGCTTTGACCAAACTGAATAATATGGAAGCATATGGGTCCTCACGTAGTCACATTAATATGACCTTGCAAGATTCGAACTATGATGAGAAATTAATCATTATTACCTTTTGCTTTTAAATTTATTGTTTTTTTTTTAAGAAAATGCAAGGGATAAAAATTAAAAAATCAAAAGGTATGGGGAGAGATAGCGTGGAATCCGAGGCTAGCTAGGATCTGCTTCAAGAGTTTTAAGGAATATTGAAGAAAAAGAAACAAAAGGAGAAAAAAAAAACATATATTCTAATTATGCAAGTTCCATATTCTGTAGTGCATTAAAAGAGCCAAAAGAACCTGCTAGTTAAGACCTATATACCAAAGAAGTGCATCGATCGTTTGAAAGTTTGTGGAAAGAACATTCAAATAATAAAGCTCTTAAAGCAAATACTAAGGGGATGATTGAGCAGAGTGGAGTGTATGTGAAATTCTTCTTAGGCCTCTTTTTAATGGATATGATACCACAAACATGTATTATCAGAAGAAATACATGCATCTAGCACTGAGATCTGGGATATTTAAACTTTGAGCATAAGTAAACACTATTATTTAGAACTTGTTCCGGGTTGGCCTAAAAAATAACTACAGTTAAATGAATCCACGACGGTCAGTTAAAACAACCAAAAGCGAGTTTTAACTCGTTCAACTCATAACCGAGCGAACTCAAGCTGGCACAATTATAATGTCATTGCATGGATGCTTACAGGTGTACCGCCTTCATCTAGGAAGGCTTAACAAAGATTTATCAAGACACAACACTTTGAGTAAGACCCATATCCCGCATATAAGTTTGATCGTTCATTTACAACAGCATTGACTTATTTACTATCTCATGGTTCTTCTATAACTTTGAGCTTTTCTCACATTTCTCTCTTACCAACTTGAGTGTCATAGTGTATTTATAGGTAACTTCCCCACCGTTTCAACACCACACCTTATACTGAAAGATCCTATAAAACGTGCATCACAACAAAGAATCAAGAGCGCCACCTAACTTCGAAGAACAATAACCTCTTTTACAGTCAAATTCATTGTAACTCTGCTATTATTACTTTCTAAAAAGCTTATTTATCGAATGGATCATTTAATTTGTATGCCCTTTTAACTAATTAATGTCTTTTGTCGTTTACACATCTCTCATGATTGAATGCTGAGTAATGATATATACACACCTCATTTTTTAAACACTCCATTTTCACCTCTTTTTATTTCTATTTCTTTCATCTTTTCATCTATCACATCTCATATTTTCTCTTTCTTACGTTTTCTTTTCTTCCTATCTCTCTCATCATTCCACCTCTCCATCTCAAAAGAGAGGTGTGGATGAAACATTACCCTTGAATGCATCATATTTGTATGATCAGATTAGTTACAGTAAAAAGATAGAAAGCAAAAACGCAGTGAGCTACATCATAGTATGTGATCAAGTGGGGACAGCTATGTTTGTTCTTTGATCAATCTTTTTATCCTTTTCTTAAATGGAGCACCCTTAAGTACATAATTAGAGGCTCACTCATTTGTGGCCATCAATGCCCAACCTTTCACAAAGGATCGATGAGGTCTGGATTGAATGCTAAGGAGAGTGCCCAAATCATTGGAACATAATATTTCAAAGTTTGAAAAAGTGGTGAAGACAAAATTGGATTTCTCTACTTGGAAGAAAAGGATCCCTTTATGCATTGAGTTATGAGTGTGAAGTTTACACATTGTGATAAAAAATGAATCCCGCAACATCTTTGGACTTAAATCGAATGATTTGGTTTGCTTATTCCCTAACACATTTTCAAACAAAGCAGGAAAGTGAAAATATGAGTAAAAAGGCAATTAACAACATTTTACCAAGAGAGATATGTAAGACAAACATGAAGTAAATTAATATTTACTTGGAACTTACAAGTAAATTAACAACTCTAATTGTGCATAAAAAAGGTCATAATTCTCATTTTTCAAAAAGAAAAGGGAAAAGGGTGATAAGTGTATATGAAGAAGACCTTTAGTTGACAGCTCCACCCAGTGTTATGTGGGATTTGGATTAATATGCAGTAAAAGGAATCCTGCATTCACACACAGTCAATCAACTTTTAGCTATTATTTTAATCGAACAATTCACATTTTAAGTTGTAATAAGAAACTTTAAATAGTAACTTAGAATAGAAGTCATTAATTCAATCTTTGATTTTACAACTTATAATGCATAAATGCAAGATTCTCCTAACTTCAGAGAACCGAAATCTAGAGTGAGTACATTCTACAATTGGGAACACTATTTTATAATATGATTAGGGAAAAACAAAACAAAACAAAAAGACTTGTTCATATGATTCATGGTTAAACCTGAAGCCCATGACATTAATTTGATGACCACCTATGCCAAAAAGTCAAGTGTACTAGTGAGGATAGTTTGAGATTTGAGAGTACTTAAAACATTTTATGCAAATCAATTGGTGACTCTGTTCTTTATTATATTAAGAGACCTATGATGATCTTTAGATTGCCATAGTCAAAGAGTCAAATCTGATAAAAAAGAAAAAAGATTGAGAAGCTCACATATCAAGAGCATGTGGGATAAAAATGATTTGATTTCTTATATATTAGGGAGTTTCTTTATCATAAATATGATATGTATCTACTAACAAGTGCTAAATGGACTGGTAAGACTTAAGAGAAATGTGCTTTTAGTTTATTATCCAAGTTCACACTCTTTAAAGAAGACAATTGTTGACAATGCTTCTTGATTAATCACCAAGTCGCAATTACAATGTTTGTGATAATATATCTTGGTCAAAGATTAATAAAAAGTAATTAATATACAAATCTATTATTGGGAAGTAGGTTGTTGAACATACAAAAAGTATCATAACAGTTGTTTTGTGTTGTTGTAAACTTTTGATGCAATTTTTAACCACAGTTAAATTGTTTGTAAAATTGAATGTTGCTAAAAAATCCAGTAATATTTTCATTTATTTAACTAAGAAAGGGAAATGAAAGCTTATATCACCAGAAAAGCTTATATCAAAGATATGACACATTAATTAAAACTTATGTTAATAATATGACAATATTTTTTAGATAGCTAGCCGCAAACACCTCGTATAATCTTTTTAGGAAAAGAGAATTAGATATGTACCGTATGAATTAAGCACTTGTTGATGATTCTAACTTTACAAATAAATATTAATTTACCTAGTCTTTATTTATTTGTTCGCTTATAGCATAAGTGTCTTCCATTAAGATAGTTGGTGTTTGAGTCAAATAGAATTGTTATGAGTTACAAACATACAATACCTTCCTACCAAATATTTAAGGCATTTGTTATGGCAAAGACTTGACTTCAAAACATCTATTTAAACTAAAAAAAACTTATACATCAGCAGATGTACACATTTGGTGAAAATTTATCTATAGCTTTGAAGGGTTTATGAAATTAATACAAATGAAATCCTCTTGAAGTTTCAGCTATATTTCTAGCTCCTAAATGTGTCTACACAGCTACATCCAGGCTTGTATTGTATGATGAGTGATCAAGTAGCAAAAAGGTTGACATAATATACGGATGATATTATAGTGGTGCAGTTCTACTGCTAGTACGTACTCCCCATTCATATTTCATATAAGCCTATAGGCTATAACCTAACATGACCTCCACCTTTTTGAATAGTGGGAATGTGAGAAAAAGAAAACAAACAGAAAAAAGAGAAGGGAATGTCGGGTGGGTCCCAGACAGGTTTATGAGTTATGACCCACAAACAAAGACCATTTCATTACATTTCAGAGACATTGATCTTCTTCAATATTTTCTCTAATCTCCACACACAATTCTCACTTCCCAGTCATACCTCACTCACTCACTCAAAAAGTTATAGAAAGAAAAGAATAGAGATTTTTGGGGAGGAGAAAAGAAGCACAGCGTGCTACTTTATACAATAAATGTCCCCAGAAAAACATACTATCACCCTGTCCTGTTTCATATTCACTCTTTTACTTTTCCAATTACTCTGTTTTACGTACTCTCTCACGCATACTCATAAAACATTCCTAGCACTTTTCCTTGGGGTATGTGACTTTTAACAGAGCCTCCACACATTAATTAATTAATTAATTGGTCATTGATCACTGTTAGTACCATTTTCTAGCTTGGGTGTTTTCTCTGCTTCAGTCTTATTGTATGACTCGGCTATATGCCAAGTACCAACTATGTCATATTTGTTAGTGTTATATAATCCTGGTACACTACTACTCCTAAATAGCTGCGAATTAGCCACTAGCATGGCAAATTCATAGCTATTTAATAGCTAATTTATTCTTTACAATTTTGCTGTTAATTTTTCAGTAACAAACCTTATTTCACATAATTACAAGTATTAGATTTACAAGTTATGAGTAGTACACTGATACATTGCCCGAACATGTGTCTACCCTAGAGAATGCTAATACCATTTGATTAAAAACACTCATACCTGTTTCTAAAAAAAACACTCATACCATTTGATTAAAAAGTAAATGTTAAAAAAAAACATGGGCTTTTTCAGTTCTATAATGTTACACCATGTGACTTAATGATGATCTTAAAAATTAAAGGGTAAGTTAAGCTATAAATGCTTGAATTCTCATCACTTCGTAAATCATTCCCTAAAATCATTTGATCATGAGTCCATCACAACTTAAATGAAAGAGCATGCAGTTGTAAACGTGCAAAAACGAATGATCGTGCGAGTATCATGGTCATGCATATCGGGACAAGGGAGAGATTTTGCAAGTTTTTTTTATTGTTTTACGGTATTTGCAAAGTTAATTCTTCCATTCTTTTAAGAATTCACCTTGAACCGACCGGACCGACCTGAACTCTAAATTTAATTGGCCATAAACTCTAAATTTTACATCTGACCTATACAGCCTGTTGTTGACCCTCTTGACCTGGCTGCCTGACGTGACGCCAACCCTCTTAACCCGGGTCCGACCCGCCCGACTCAATGCCGGCACACTTGACCTAACGTTGACTCATACGATCTGTTAACGACTCACCTGATTTATCATCGACCCGCCTGACCTGACGTCATTCCGACCCGTTCAAGTTGTGTTTAGAGTTAAGGGTTTACAAGTTAGGATTTATGGTCAATTTTAGGGTTAATGTCATCCAGGCTTGTTTGGGTCGACCCAACCGGTTCACTTTGGATTTCTCCCAATTCACTTGTTGTCTCGAAGAATCACAAAAATCAATAAGACAACACTTCATAAGGCCTCACCAAAGAGAAGGAGATTGTCCCCGAAGAAAAGGTGTGTCAAGGGGAGGCATTCTTAATTAAACAAGGACAATAAAAGAGATTTCTCCACACACTTCTCTGTTCTATGTGTACTCTCAAGGCAAAGTACAAAGAAATAAGGTGACAAGGGGTCTCATTGTCTAATTCCTCTAGAAGATTTGAATGAGAGGGATCTTTCCTGTTGAACATAACCTAAAATGAAGTAGAAGACATACATGTCATTATGATGTTGTAAAAATGTTCCTAGAGAACAGGTGCTAAGAGTGTGTCCCAAGAAACCCCAATTCAATTTGTCATAAGCTTTTTCTAGGTCCACCTTAATGGCCGCCCAACATTTCCCTCTATTTGTTGTTCTTAGAGGGTGGAAGACCTCTTGAGCGACAATGATATTATCAAAACTATAATGTCTTGGAATGAAGCTACATTGGTTAGGTCAACACCCAATTCCTCATAAGCTTTGGTCACGCAGTTCGGCCAAATTGCCTACGTCTGCGACTATAAAACAGCTATAATTTTGTTTATTGATTCGCTCTGAATACAATAATTAGGGTTTCAGTGTTACAAGCATATATAGAGATACTAATGATCCGGATTACAATAATACCCCTGAACCGTACCGCGACCCATTGCCCCTATGACACTGCCTATGAGCCATACTCAACAGTCTTCAATCTATTTACTATGACCTTTGTAATGGCCTTGTACACCATGTTTGCATAGGCTAATGAGGCGAAGCAGTTTGAGACCCCAACTAAATTCCTAAAAGAAATCATGCTTGGCAGGCGATTTGGGTTACTGTAGTTGTTGAGTATGACTCATGGACAATGTCAAGGGGGCAAGGGTACAGACCAGGGACATTGTTGTAACCTGGAACGTTTTTAGTTTTATATAATATTTATAACAGTGTAACACTTGTATTTGACCTAATCAATAAGACGGAACTACAACTGCTCTGTAGTCGCAGACATAGACATACTTTATCGTACTGCTTAATCAAACCTCTTGTGTTCTCTATTATTACGATTGTGTGTTTCTCTATTTCTACTATACAGTTGTTGTTTAAACAGTAGTGCATATATGTTTAGTTAGAAATACTATTTTGTTTCAAAATGAGGTAGTTCTTGTTGAGAGGGTAGTGAATATGATTAAGTATAGATCATGGTGTTGGCTAAGACTTAAGATGAAGGGGTTTTTATTTTCCTTTATTGAATGATCTGTCATCTATGTATACAATGAGATGACTAGTTGTGAATGAGATGTCTAGTTGTTTTGTTATATTTTCTTGATGTATATGGATTGTGCATGGTACCTCTTGCACCTCATATAGTGTATTCTTCTTTGGCTGATAAAAAATAATGAAATCATATGTTAATAACGCATATGGGTTGTATACACATAATTCCTTCACATGCTTTTACAATTCAAAGTTAAGATTAAAGCTAGCAAATAGTGCCTTGTAGTAGAAAGCAGACAGATCATGGAGAGTAAAAGCTTGGTAAAGTAAAAAGAGGAGGCTTTTGTTACTGAATTCTAAGAGAGTGATTAAAGTAGGTGACCGTAATGCAAAGAAAGTAAAAGAGAAAAACAGAAAAGGATAAGTTATGAAAGTATGTTCCTTTCTTTCTCTACCCATCTTTCTATATTAAATTTCATGCAATACGATGACACCTTAACCCATCATTGCTGCCACTCTCTCTTTCTCACAAATCCCCATAAAAATGTCATGGATCTCTTTTTTTCTCTTTAATAGTATAAATTTGGACACCCCTTTTGTCAAAAATAATACATAGATCAATGAACAAAGTGAGGATATTTAATTAGAAAAGCTGTGCAAAAATAAGAACACAAAGAATGGAGATTTCTTGGTGAGATACCTTACTAAATGGTCGAAGATAACTTTACTCTTTCCATTTTGTCTCTACATCACTTGATCCATAAACAATTTAATTTATCAAAAGCATATATTTTGTTAATCGATATAATAAAAAGATGCTCGATATTCTCTTGCTCTAAATTACAAAAAGGAAACAAAAGATTACATTTCTAAACTAATTAAGTGTAAAAGTTGGCTGCAACATCCAGTTGGTTATCTTTCTTCTTTTGTGGATAAAGTTATAGGGGATGCCTTGTTCGTTTTTAATAAACTAACATCATCTCCATCTCCGGTGGAGGTTACTTAAATCACGTCTTAGAGCACTTAAGCAATATTATTTATTTTGGAGCATCATTTAAGCACAATGACATGACAGTTTTTTTGCTTAAATTTAAGCAATGTTACTTATTTAAGCAACAGTTGTTTCTTCTCTTTCTTCTTACTTTTTGATTAAAAAATTATATTTTCACTTTTATTCATGAACTTAAATAGTATCATAACCTTAAAATAATATAAATATATGAAATATAGTGAGACCTAACAAAAAATAAGCAATCGTGGTTGGAACAAATTCTACTTGGGTTACTTAAATCTTATGTGGTAGTTTAGGTCAATCAGAAACTCAACTAGCAATCCTGCATTGGAGATGCTCCAATAATAGTTGGTCTAAGAAATCAGCGTTGGAGATACTCTAATAATAAGAATAGTTGTTATAGCATAGATGCAACCGATACTTAAAGAAGACTAAATCTTCAAGTTGACTAGGACATAGAGGCACGAACTAGATGTGGGTGAAGTAATTTATGCCTTTTAACCATCCTAGTTAGCTAGAATTCAACTTTACTTTTTGTTTAATTTCGAGTCATATTTATTTTTCAACCTTTAAAATCCAAGTCCTTAATCCATTAGTTTAGCATCCTTTTTCTCTACTTAATTTCTTAGGCGTTTTTTGTTATTTATATTACCTTCTAATTATTCTTATGTTTCTTGTAGATCAAGAGTAGATGATTCTTTAATTTGCACCTAAATGGTGAGTATGCTATGCTTAATTCTTTCCAATCTCTAGTCAAACTTGAATTTACATTGTTGATGACATCATTCTAATTAGCCTAAATCTTACATTGTTGTTCATAGTCCAACTTGAACTCGAGAAGTGATTCAGATTAAAAGAGTACTAATTGGTGATCTATGGCATTCATTGGACTTAAAAGATTGCAAAGTGCTCCAAAGGAATTTCTCTATCCCAAAGAAAGTACTACAATTTAGCACTATTGAAGATATTGGATTTTTATCTTCTAAACCAATAAATGTACCAAAGAACCCCTGCATCAAAAAGGTGCTAAGGCTTGTTCTTCCTGTTAAATCTCACCTCCAAGTTCCAACTATGTGTTTTTGCAAATGCACACATGTTATAGTTCATGTGCTTAGATTCAAGAGGATCAACTACTGATTTTTTCTTATCACACCTATCATCCATTAAATTAATCATGTTCGATCTAGATATGACTGTTCTATCAGCGTCAAAGTTCTCCAAACTAAGCACTAGTGGCTTATTATAAATGGATAGTTGGATACTATAATTTATATAACATATTATGGAAATTAGTTTTAACACCCCTCAATTAATCCCCACTCTTCTTTATGTACCAAAATATCTGAAATACCCTTTAAAATTTAATTTCATTCCAAACATATCCCTTTTCCTATCTTATCACTACCATCATTTTTGTTTATCACACCACCCTTCACTTTTACTCTCATCTAATAGTTTTCTTCGTTGCCACTTTTCACACTTAATATATGTGAAAACATTTCATACATTGTAAGTGTGAACCGATGTATATTCGTTCTCTCTTCACCTTCTTCCTTTCGTTTTAAGTATTTCACACTCAGTGAGTGGAAAACATTTTCACATTCTTAACAGTTGGTTCATTCACACTCTTGAGGGTGAAATTTGAAAATATTTCATACTTTTGAGTGTGAAATGAAAATATAAAAAAATCAATTTTTTTTAAATAAAATTATTAACAGTTCAATAACTCACACTCTTGAGTGTGAAATTTGAAAATGTTTCACACATTTGAGTGTGAAATTTAATTATTAAAAACTAAATATTTAAAATTAAAAATAAAATTCTTAGCACTTGGTTCTTTCACACTCTTGAGTGTGAAATTTGAAAAGATTTCACACTCTTGAGTGTGAAATGAAAATTATAAAAAAACAAAAAAAATATTAAAAAATTATTAACAGTTCAATAACTCACACTCTTGAGTGTGAAATTTGAAAATGTTTCACACACTTAAGTGTGAAATCTAATTCTAAAGAAACAAAAAATTTAAAATTGAAAATAAAGTTCATTCACACTACTGATCTTGAGTGCGAAACTGAATTGTGTTTCACACCCTTGAGTGTGAAACACAATTGTGCGAATTGAGTATCTTTATTCTCTCTTCACCTTCTTCCTTTCGTTTTAAGCGTTTCACACTTAGTGAGTGTGAAACATTTTCACACACACATTGAGTGTGAAAATGTTTCACACTTAGTATTTGTGAAAATACTATCACACTTTGACTATCTCTTTATAAGAGTGGGTATTAAGGGAATTTAGAAAATAAAAGAGGGTGTGGGATTAATAAGGGGTGTTAAAACTAATGCCCATATATATTATATATCATAAATCCATATATATATATAGGGTCGATTCAAGTCAGGCTAGGTGTGGATTTTATTCTATTCTCGGGTATCCCTTTTTCAACCTTTTGGTCTGACAATTATATAGAGAAAAATGTAAGCACAAAGATGGTGACACATAAGTATGTGTCCGCATATGCAGTGATCTGATAATTGATGTGCAAAAAGTGCTTTCTCTGGGTTTAGTTGAGCATTTATTTGTAGCACCGTAACTGCATATATGAGAAACACAACACAACAAAACAAACTAAGCCTAGCTATCTATATAAGGTACCAAAAATAGGTCAGAAAAACACTCAGAACAAACAAACTCTGCCTGTGATGGCTTGCTTTTACTGGGATGGAAAAAAGACATTTCAGAGAAAAGACCGTGATGTATGTTTTCTTCAGAAATAATGTGTTTGTTTTCTTGTTCACTGAATGCTTGCTGGTCTTGGAATAGACCCATCGCTCAATATGGTTCCTCTTGTTGCATGCCTATTGTATTCAGGGTCTGCACACTTGCAAACTCCAATTCCTTTGTACCAATTCACTAGCATGCGCCTGTGCTGTTGTGCATAAACAAACACCATTTTGCTACTTTTGTACTTACATTTTTACTTGGTCATCGGTCACATGGGTGAAACAAGTACACACATTGAGGGATAAATGAGAATTAATGAGTTTTAGCTTTTAACAATTAAATTCAAGGAACATGGCATGTGATGTGATGCTGTAATCAAATTGAAAAGGTTAACTGAAGCCAGCAAGTTTAAGTTTGAATCTCAGTTAATATCAGCTCATGTTAGTTATGTAATGTTGGTGTCAGAAATTTTAGGTGACTTTTTTCCTCTCCCATCTCCATTCTCCACCCTGTTTTCAAGGTCATAGTTGTGTTCTGGAATATTGTCTTGTTAACGATACAAGATGATGTGAGTGATAAAATCGAATAATTGGGTACTCAATTTCAACGTACAAATGCATAATAAGATTGCATAGTCAATAAATCTTACCCAATGATTTTAAAAATTACTCAATCCTGTCAATTCTCCTCGGGCCCCCTTCACCCAAATCTTATCCATTGATTTTTAAATTTCAAGATCAGGATTAAATGAGAATGGAAGATTAATTAATTATATGTTATTGTGTCCTAGCAAGGTCGCTAGAGCTCTCTTCCTCTGACGATGACCAAAGCCATAAACACA
Organism: Lotus japonicus; assembly: GCF_012489685.1. Taxonomy (NCBI): domain Eukaryota; kingdom Viridiplantae; phylum Streptophyta; class Magnoliopsida; order Fabales; family Fabaceae; genus Lotus; species Lotus japonicus. The sequence goes on from NC_080046.1 coordinate 54,435,096, forward strand.
ACGGTATATTGTTGAAAATTTTCAGGTCAGGGATAAAAGTGAAATCTGGTAATCGATACAGGAACTAATTTGACCATTAATATGAATTTAGACTAGTAACTTTTTTAACACGGATAAATGTTATCAATCAGTAACTTCAAGAACAAGGGAACAATGATGACTACTATACAGTGGCTCTAGACTTCACTTCATTCTGGGCAACCTTCGTGTCGCGGTATTGGGCTCCCGTTGATGGTACCAGTGATGACACTTTGATGCTCAAGTCACTAAGGAGAGAAAAGAATAGAGAATTCAACCTCGGATGAACGCATACCTGATAAGTTTAACCTCTACCCCTTAAGAGGTGAAGGTTGAAGGGTTCCTATGTTATGTCATCGTCGTTTACTGAACCAAGCGTGACGTATTTTGCGGCAGGCTCTTGGGCTGTCTTGGTTTCAGGGTTATAGACGGTGGAGATTCCTTGAACTTCGATGCTAGGGTCGAGGGATTTAAGGTCGAGTCGGTGTCGTGTTCAACACGTGATGCTTTCTACCCTTTAATCCACTATGTTTGCTCTAGTGTTGGGGAAGATAAATGGCAGGGATTGCCCACACCTAGAGCAGGCCAATCCTGGAGCATGGTGAACGACCTCAAGTATCATGGTTTGACTTGCTTTAGGTGGGAACAACTTTGGGAGATCATAGCTTTTCTCTTTTGCTTGTGGTTTTAGCCAAGTGCTTCTGTTTGCCATGTATACCTATGCAGTAATTTATGTTGCGTTGTTCGTCTACTACTTAGGATGATGGCGACTTGGAAGATATGTATCTTCTGAGCTCATTGCTGGATCTTGAGGTGAGTATATCAAGCCAAGTAAGTACTCACAAGTCATTTTGGGAATATTATACCGATCAAGGTATGTGTCGAGTTGGATATATATGAAGGGATGACCCGGTCAAATTCATTGTAGAGTTGCCCGCGGATGATTTTTTAGGTAGGTCCATTGTTGAGTCGACTTGGTCATAATACCTCAATTTGGTTCATTGTTGAGTCAGTTTGTGAAGAATATCTCAGCCCAGTTCATTGTTGGGTCGGGGCGACATATACTGTGTTATGTGTGTCTTAGAGACTTCTAGAGCAATTTAAATCGAGTGGTGGTCGATCAACAATTCTATGGGTCGGAACCATGGAAGGTTTCCAGATGAAATGTGTCGGAGACATCAAAACAGTAGTCTCTAGTTGTGGCCAATCAACGAAACTATTAGTTGGAACTATATAAAATGTTTGGGGGAGAAGTCCGTCAAAGATATATCTTAAACTCTAGTTGTGACCAATTGGCGAAGTTATTCAATGAAGCAATATAAAGTGTTCGAGAGAGAACTTCATCGAAAATATTTGGCACAAAATGTTTGAAGAGAACCTCAAATCCTCTATACAATAATTCTTCGGGTTACAATAATCTTTACATTGTTGATGTTTGTATAGAAAGAAAGTAGCAACGTGACTAATTAAGGAGAACATATACAAAATCATCATTTCCAAGGCCAATATGCATTATGTACCACAAACGTTAGCATTGTAACTTTCTTTCATCTCAATGCAAATTTGTGTAAGAAAAGTGGGGCATACATATGAATACATATATACAAGAGAAAAGGGAAGAGAGGATGAGAATGAAATCTCTGAAAGATTCCGTGTATTATTCATTTCAATTCAATATGGTCGATACGGCAGAGAGAATAAGAATATGTAAGCATTAATGGAACAAATGAATGAATGTCATGAAACTATTTCATATCACTGAATCAATTTCAGAAACATGTCCTATACATCTAGGACAGTTGGGGGTGACCTCGACAACAATTGAGAGATGATGTTGTTTTCAATTTGTCTCTCCCTTTTGTCCATTCTAACTCAATCATGTTGTTGCTTCCCATTTTTCGGCTTTATTTTAACATGTAAGACATGCAGCCATATAGTTGAGTTTACAGAACAGAAAAATGCCAAAATACATATATTTGTTTCAAAAAGTGACTTTATTCAAAAAAAAAATGTTTAATTGTTTCTGGGCATGTTCAAAAATTCTCTGTTCATTACCTAACATCTCAAAATAGTCCGCTGTTTTCGACAAGAAAACAGATAGAAGTAGTTTAAGTTTTTCTCATAGCTTTCGGGGAGGATTAGGAGAGCTCCCACGGAAAAACAACGGAAAAAAACAACAAGTAGATACATAATTTCGATGTGATCAAACGAAAAATCAGACAATGATAAAGTGGCCAGTAATGTAATGAGAGAACTGCAACAAATACAGTTATCCAGAGACGCTAGGTTTCGCTTCGGAATTGGAAAAAAAAAAACTGAATTGAAATAAAAACCTGCCAGCAGATTTTTCCCATCAAGTTATTATTTGTTCTGCCGCAGTTAGAACACCACAATATTTGACCTTTTGGGGTTAATAGTCTCAATGGTGAATCGATCATTCGATATCCTCATTTTCTTCCTTCTCAGGTAAGAACCGAATGGAAGAAAAGTAAGGAAACCTGCAATGGCTACTGAATAACCTCCTCTGACTTTGTCAATCATAAAGCCCTTCACCTTTGTATTCGTTCGCCAAACCTTGTTCAGTTCCAACCAAGCTCGGTTTTGCCTGAACCTTCGCGGAAGAAGGAGAAGCGGTTCACCAGGCACTCCATCTGTGGATCCCACCAATTCATTGAACCTTGCAGTTGCTCGATCTTTCATAAGTGATTCGCCGGCCACTAGGTCGATGAAGAATCTCTCCAAAATCTTCTTTTTGATCAGTGATTCACCGGCCCCTTGACCCACGAATCCCACCTTATTCTCAAACCTGGTGGTGGCTCGGTTAATTGGCACTCCAATAGGCTCATCTTGCATACAAATTCTGGCGGACCCAGGTCCTGCATCCACCAAGAATGTATCTTTTCCCAAGCGTAAAACTTCAGATTGTAAGGCCTTTCCACTACATAAGAATAAACTTGAATTGCATCTTGAAAATGATCGACTCAAATAGCTGCTCATTTTTTCCCTCCTCTTCCTGTTCTATTAATCAGAAGGAACAGAATTAGTGGATGATATTCATATGGGTAGAGGAAATCTGCTCATAAATTAAATGACAAAGCTTGATATTGATAGAGTTCAATCCATGACAAATGCAAAATGTATTTAAATAGATACCACTTAATTGATATAGATACACATATCTCAAGGGAAAGAATAGATACAATCATATTTTCATAAACAAATTCAGGGTCTAAAGAGGAATGAGTCCATAATATTGCGATCAAAAAAGAAATTCAGAATAGATACAGACAATCATGTTCTCATAAACAATTTCTTGCATCACAGCTGATATTGACGGATGAGTAAACTTCACTTTATATGACCTATACAATTCATAATAGTCTGGACCCAAAACAGAGTTTCAAATATAAGTCTAATTTACATAACTTGCTAAGCCTAAATGTAACTTAATTAGTTTTTAACAAGCCAAAAGTGCATTCAAGCAAACACAAGGGGTGCTTGAATCCAAATACAAAGAATTTACAAAAATTAAACCAAGCAAACAACAGAGAGAAAAAAAATTGCGGCTACAACACACAGAAAACAAACCACAATATCTGATCAACTAATATCCCAGCCAAACCCAACTAATACACCTAAGCCACCAAAGATATACACTATCAACTGCGATTAAAGTCATACACCAAACCAGAATTTTATGTATGTAAACCAGCTTCATGGCTATGCAACTAAGACTAGAAACCTGCCCCAATCAACTAGGACAAACTGGATAGAAAAACTAGAGTGTCACCTATCCAAGATTAAAAATGTATCCACCCATTCCAGAAAATAGATTCAATGCACACCATAGCCAAATGAAATTGAAAGTGTTAGATAGATACATGAACCTCTCTTTCAGAACCCTCAATACAAATACACCCAGTAGTAAACGGTTAGCACAAAATGCACTCATTCACGCAACTTCCAATTGCAGCAAGCAACAGAACCCAGATCAGCAAATTGAAAATCAGAACCCTAAATTTCTCACTGAATTCAACAGAAATGAAAACGAATGGATCGATAGATCGAGTTAACGAGAAGAAGAGGAGCAGATCATCATTATGGCAAGAGAAGTAAAAGAAGAGGAGGACCAGAATTTACCTTGAAGAACAGACAACGATCGATCGATCGATCGGAGCCGCCACCCACACCACCCTGAGAAGAAGCGAAGCGATGTGCAGAATGAGGAGAAAGAAGAAGGTTCGTTCGTTCGTTCTGTAGAAACCAAACCCTATTTTCTTACCAAATTTCTTCCATAACAAAATTTTTTTTTTTTTATTTCATTTCATTTTTATGAGTGCTTTCTTTCATTTTCTTACATTCATTTTTCTACAAAATTAAATGTATAACAATCTGATTATTTATTTCCAACTGAAATTATTCAATAATAACTTACATACATATTATTTCAAAAAAAACTTGCATACATATTATTTTTTTACGTGAAAAAAATGAAATAGCATTTGAAAATTATTAGCCGTCCAAAAGAGAGTCAAAAAAAAGAGCAAGCACGCATAATACAAAAAGAAAAATTAGATGATCAGAGTTCATCCTCTAAGATAATACAAATCATCGTTAAGTCAAAAGCTCAGATTTGTAATTTTGTAAAGGAAACCTTAAGGGTTGGAAGGAAAAAGCTATCTCTCAAGGAGGGAGGGATGTGTTGATTAAGGTTGTAGCATAGACTATTCCTTCTTATGTTATGTCATGTTTTATATTGTCATATGGTTTATGTAAGGAAATAAAGGGACTTATTAGCAGGCTCTATTGGGAGGAATGTGGATAAGAGATATATGCATTGGATAAAATGGGACCGATTGTGCCCCCCGAAGGCGGAGGGTGGTCTTGAGTTTAGGAATTTAAAATCTTTCAACTTGACCCTTGCGGCGTCAAAGTGAACTTTGATGCTTCTCTTTCTTCTTCAAGTTTTGCAGGTATGAGCTTCATATCATGCAAACAGTTTGGTTACATTCTTGTTGCAACAACCTCTCCTCCGACGGAGGCTCTCTTAGCTGGTGGTGGGGGCTTTGGGCCTTCGATGGCTCTAGCTTGAGTTGGGTTTTAGAGTTGTTTGTTTTGAAACTGATTGTCTTCAGTTGTTTGAGAGGTCGAAAATGCCTTCTAGAGGTGCTTCCTGTCTAGACTCTGTTATTAGTGATTATAGTTGTTTGATTTCTTATTTTGATGTTCTATTTATTTGTTAGTAACGTTATTATTGTATTTGGCAAAATAATCCCTCAATACTGGTTTAGAGTCTGGATGAAGGACATTTCAGTTGGAGCTCTCCATTTGGTCCATCTTAATGTAATGACTTATGTATCCTCTTCTTTTTAATATATTATTTTTTGGTTCAAAAAAAGAATTCATCTCATAACATAAGGAGAACATGGTCAAATAATGAGTCACGAGTTCGTTCCCTCCTACGGACATGTGAAAAAGAAATAGAACCAAATTCATTTACAAATTTAACAATATCCACTAGAATGAAACTCGTATAAGAGTTATGCGATGTAACTCTTTCTTCAAAACTGCCTTTACAATCAAACACTTAGGGTTTGATTGTTTGCTGTTTTCAAAACAGTTTTCAGTTTTAAAAAACTAAAAACCTGTTTGGTACGACCTGTTTTTCAAAAACTGTTTTTGAAAATAGTTCTCATTTTCAGTTTTTAAAACTAAAAAACTAAAACAATTAAAAGATGTTTTCAGTTTCAGTTTTTAGTTTTCAGATATCAGTTTTCTAAATGTTTGAAAACATGTTATTCAAACTGTTTTCTTCTTCTAAAAACTGTTTCTAAAAATAGTTTCTGAAAACTTTTTTAAAAACTGAAAACTAAAACTGCAATCAAACAAGCCCATAGTTGCTATTTTCTTTTTCTTGCTAATTATGATGGACAATCTATAGGAAGAAATTCTAGTTTTATATAAATTTGATTTTTTTATATATTTTTAAAACTATGAATTTTATAAAATATCAATAATTAATTATAATTATTCAGCTTCGTATATAAAATTTGAAAATGTTTTTCTTGTTAATTATAGGGTGTGTTTGGTTGTGTCCCAACCTTGTAGAATCACGTCCCAGCCCCCAAATGCGGATCACCCTCTATTTGCATATGTTTGGGTACCATTTTAAGAGTGATTCGAGTTTTGAAACTCATGTACCTCTGGGTGAATTGGTGCTGGGGCAGTTTCTCCATCTAGACTGCGAAATTGCACTAGGATTGGCAACTTGCCACTAGCTAGTTGCCAATGAGATTTGCAAGTTGTCACTCGGATTGGCATGTTGCTTGAAGTGTGACATTTATTAATTTAATAAAATTAATTTAAATATCATTCATATGTATAATAATTAATTTAGTGACGGAAATCAATTCTTGATTGTATCCAAACATAAATTACGTTCCAATTATTAGATCCAATTCTAGCCGGATCCAAATTCTAGCCCGATCCAATTTTGTTCAGATCCAATTCTACTAACTATGAGCAAAACACACACATAATGGATAATGTATAAGAAAGAAACTCTTGCAGACTAGCTTTTATGATAAGCAATTGGTTTTCACAATGTGTAATGCATCGTCCCTGGCTCTGTGATAAAAACACACCATTCTTTTTCTCCAGAGCAGAAAATGCCGATATTGAAAAGAACGTTTCATTGTGCCTCGGAGTTTAGTTACTGTTAAAGCCCCTATCTGGTTTCACTAGCTTAGAAGGCTACAACAACCCATATACATAAAAGTGTAGTGTAATCTTAGCCAGCCACAGGCACGGATGCACATACAGACCATGGGGTCAAATGCCCCCACCTGATTTTCAATTCCAAATTTATTTGTTTGATTTGAAACAAAACATATTACTTTTGATATGATTGCCCCTGTGTAAAAAAGTTGCCCCCATGACTTACCGTAAAGAAAATGTGTCCCATGGCTTTGTCCAATTGTACGTATATTTATACATTGAATACCATTAAAAAATTAAAATTTATCTACTTTTGTTTTAAATATATTCTAATTTATCTATTTTTCTCTTTCTCTATATAATGTTATTGTCTATTTGTTTTTAACATTGATATCATTATTTTAGTAGAAGTTGTTTGATTTTTCTATCTTTTTCCAAATTTATTAAAATGAATCTTCATTTAATTCATTTATAGTTGTGTTGAAATTAAACCTTATATTTTTGTAATAAATTTTAATTTTTTTACATCAAAAAGATAAATTACTCTCTCCAATGATTGATCTCTGGACCTCTCCCTCTCAACCCAATATGTCATCATCTCTTATTATTTGAGCTATCATTTGGTGACAATAAATTTTGATTTTAGATATGAAAAACTAATTCAAGTGTGTTTAAGAATGAAAATTTTATATGATGTATTTAAATTTTTAATAATAGTATATTATGTTTTTAATCTTAGGTTAAAACTTATGTGATCACATGCACATTTTACCCCCACGAGTTAAAACTCCTGGATCCGTCACTCGCCAGCCATATAGAAAAAGTAGTAGCTAGGGAATTTGAGTCGTTATGGACCTGATCAACAAACAGCACTTTTATGTAATAACTTCGAGGTAAAAAGCTTAGCAGTCACAACATTTGATTAAGAATTAGTACTAGTACATAAAGTTGATATATAGTGAAGACACCACTAGTATACATGGTCAAAAAGCTTCAATTACCCTTTACACCTTTTCTTGAACCCCGCTCTATTCAGTAATAAGAGATGGACGTTGATGTATTTAAATCATTGGGTTAAGGATCAAATCAGAAAAAGAAAAAAAAGCTTTTCGTATCTTTATTTTGATCCATGTCTTTAATGCCTAAGCTAGTAACAAATTCCATTCATCTCAAACATGCCAATGTCCAATGTTGGAAAAATATGAAGTATTTCAAAAGTTCAACATTGCCGCCTATGCTATAAACTCTATAATAGGTTATATATTAAACTTCACACTGTGATAGTAAAGAGTATAGTAAGGAATTAAGTCTCACGCATGAGATTGAGCTTCATTGACCTAACACAGTGCAAATCGGAGGATTAGTTCCCTGCGCGCATGATATATTGGGCTTTTTGCAGAATATATCTAATTCACAAATTATCTCACTGATTTTTCCTGCCTTAATTTGTTGTTATTTGTGCTCTTCATCCAACAAGGCATGCAAAGAATCAAAGAATTCCCACCAAGGGAAAAAGAAGTTTGAAGAGAAGGTTTTTTAGGGTGTCATAGAATTGAGTGTTAATACCCCAAAAAGACTGCAATATCATGAACAGAGTGAAAGAAATTGTGTAAAATTAATTAATATAGAGAAGAGAATAAGCTCTGACTTAAGGGGAACATGGGAAAATGCCAAAGGAGATTAAGCCAATTCTCACCGCCAAGAAGCAAACAAGTTTTTGAAAGAACGCGTGCCCTTCGAAGCTGACACATTAAACTCTCTCTTTCTCTCATGGCTCGCCTTTTCAAGAATTCCATTCCAACATGGATTCTCTTTGCAGTGCAAAACACATCACTTCTCTCAAGAGATAGGACTAGATTCTACTTTCTCACTTTTTGCTCATATCGTCATCTATCTAGATCAAGGGGAGAAATAATAATAATACATGTCATGTTGTACCTACCTTAAGATTTGCATGGAAATCTTAAGAAGCTATAGATTGATTATGAATGATCCTTTTCTGTCATTATAATTTGCTTTTTCATTAATTATTGTGACCCTTTAAAAGACTCCACTTCCATTCTTAGTGTCATCATTGCAGCTGAGTTGGTGGGTGGTTGCTTTTAGCCTTTGTTTATTCTTTTTTGGTAGCTAGGAATGAAGAAGGAATGTCCCTTTGCTTGATCTTCTAAATTTCCTCTTTCTTTATTGATTCTTATGATATGATGAACCCCTTTAATGTGTCACCACTTTCTCACACTTTGACTGTGAGAGTATAGTGGAAAATTTTAAGGTTATTAACTCAGATTTGGCATTTGCATGTAAGGCTAATTAATGGTAATAAGAAAAGGATCAGGTTGATGAGCAATGATGGTTACAGTGATTGTTGTTGAAGCTAGATCTGCTGTTGTCTGTGTTCAGAATGAACGTACGTTTTTGCAGCTCTATAATGCATCGACACAACAGTAATGATGACCACTGTTATTGTTGTCGTGGTCTATTCGAAAGGATGGGCAAGGTTTTGGGATCTATAGATTCCCTTTGGTGGTGAATAATAAGGATAATTGTGTCATATGAACAAAGGACATGATTTATTTTGAGTATAATTGGTTATAACAATTATTATATTGAGTCTATTGTAGCTGATGCTGGCTTGAGATGCAACGGTGTCAGGGTCTTCTAATGTGATCGCATTGCTGTGTCTAGTTTTCCATATGTAACCCAAAAAAATAGTCTATTAACATGAGAATCGATGTACTAGAGTTAACATGTGCTTAGTTTTGTCCAATTAAATCTCACAATATTCACGAACCCCCATTGGCACTATACTTTCCCCATGTGAAGTTGGTCAAGCTTGTCATAAGAGAAGTCAAATCATTAGAGCTATATCTCACTCTTACGAAATAACTGTAAGACATCAAATCTGAAGTGCTTCCTCGATATACTAGAACTTCTTCAAATTCCATTCCCACGATCATATATAGCTGGAATTATTAACGAAAAATTGTAATTTCTTGCACAACTAATAACCTCTTTTTCTTCAAGGATGTTAGGAGTCCTGACTTGATAATTTCTGAATCTCCTTCCCGACTGATAAGGATCATTTCTTTCTTCCAAAACTTTCTTGTGACATGCAGTAATCAGTATTCCGCTTTAATTGTTGGGACAAAATTCTTCCACCAAGGCTTGGGGTTAGTTTAAGTTGGTCGGAGGTGTCCTTATCAAGAATGCATGAAACAATGTCTCATGCAATACATAATTGATTAACAACTCAAGGATTGCTTTCGATCTCATCCTGGGATTGCGGCAACTTCCCTATGTAACTGAGGAAGAAAATCGCTCAAAGGTTCGCCCCTTCGCTACCTCATATTTTTATTGATATATACCTTCCTAAACGATCGCCCTCGTTTGGAAGATTTCCCCTTAATACATTTGAAAAAATCTCGGAAGAAAAATTGAGGAAATTCTTTCCAAATTTTCAACTGAAGAAGTTGAGAGAGATTCGACCCAGCCCAAGACTCCTTCAAGGTGGACAAATATTCCTTGCAAAGTAGAGCATTTTTATTGTTAGTGTCTATGATTCTCGTGACTTATGTGCATTTGACAAAGGAATTTACAAGTCCCCTGAGAATTTACAAGTCCCCTAAGTCTTACTCTTCCTTGAAATGAATCCACATCCATTTGTTCAAGCCATCCTGGTGACAGACTCAAAGCACGAATTTCATTACTGAAGGACGCATTGATAAGGATCCTTTCTTTCTTCCAAAACTTTCTTGTGACAAAGGGATGACAAAAGTTATCCATGCAGTAATCAATGTTCCACTTCCGTTGTTGGGACAAAATTCTTCCACTCAGGCTCGGGGTTCGTTTAAGTTGGTCGGAGGTGTCCTTATTAAGGATGCATGAAACAATTATGTATTGCATGAGACATCGTTTCATGCATCCTTAATAAGGACATCGTTTATGTATTGCATGAGACATCATTTATGTAAATCAACAGCCTTAACTCCCAACAAATGTTGTAAATCAACAAAAATAGTTCTCCGGCACATTTCGGCAAACTGATAACATAGACTTCTCTAAATTAATTTTTTGCACAGAAGCACGTTCATAGGTAGCAAGAATTTTTTTTATGCACTCTGCTTCCTGAACCGTAGCCCGAGCAAAAAGAACATTATCATCTGCAAACAAAAGATGGGAAATTACAGGTGCAGAACGAGCAATTTTAATTCCATGCAAAGCAGATGTAGAAATAGATTTCTGGATCAAAGCAGAAAAAGCTTCACCACAAAGGATAAATAAGTAAGGGGAGAGAGATTTGACCCAGCCCAAGACCCCTTCAAGGTGGACAAAAATTCTTTGCAAAGCAGAGCATTTGTATTGCTAGTGTCTATGATTCTCATGACTTATGTGCATTTGACAAAGAAATTTACAAGTCCTCTGAGAATTCACAAGTCCCTTGAGTCTTACTCTTCCTTGAAATAAATCCATATCCATTTGTTCAAGCCATCCTTGTGACAGATTCAAAGCACAAATTTCATTACTGAAGGACGCATAGATGGCCCTTTCCAAACCCAATTGACGTAGAGAGTAACTCTTGACCTGGAAACTCTTGGTTCAAGCGGAGCACATCATGAACTCCTCATCATGATTAAAATTGAAGTTATGTTTTTTATTCCCCACAAACGACACCTTATGTTCTTCCTGAAATGAGATTGCCTTGACCTCCTTGCTTTCGCTGAAGGTGTGTGGCCTTGATTAACTTTTCTTGCACAACGAAACCTTAAGTTTGCATAATGAGTAACGTGTATATAAGGTGTCCATTATAATTTGTCTTTTTAGGTCTTTAGGAAGCCTTGTGGAAGGTATTCCTAAAGAAAATAAGCTTTTTTTTGTTTGTATAAGACATGTGTCCTCCTTCGGAGGCAATCATGTTCGAGCCCGGAATATCCACATCATGGTGGAGCTAACTCTCCCAACAGAGGTTTTTTCCATCCACGAGACTGGAACTCGAGACCTTGCTTAAGGGGAATCAAGTATGTACCACATGAACCAACCACCTGTTGGTAAACAAGCACAGTACAAAGAAATAAGAAATTATTAAGACATTAAAGTCAATGAATATTTTTAATTAGAAACTGTTTAAGAAAATATCTTGGAAAATTATTTAAGAAATTATTTCAAATTAATGTAGATGATAAAAGTAATAGTCAACGAATTCTTTCCCAAGATAATAACTTTGATTTGACTTTAAAAAAAAACTTTGACTTGACGTTACAAAACATTGCCTTATGGAGTAATTAATACTCAATGTTCTATGCATCTATAAATATCACATAACATAAAACACAGTAAGAATCAATTCAAAAGAAAATTGATAAGAGGCATATCTCTAATGGCGAACAAAATCTCAAACTCTTCTCTTTTTCTTGTCTTTTTTATCTTGGTTGCCATGGGTAAGTCTCTTATTTAATATAGTGATACAAATCAAATTATAGAGGCTAAGAGATCTCATTATAATTTTTTCCCTTCAATTTGTTGTTTTTTCTTTAACGAATTGTTGTGGGAATGCAGTGGAATTAACAATGGGAGGAGGTAGGTGCTCAGAACTTGTGAGTAGATGTGGTAGTTCATTTCCAGATTGTGACCAAACCTGTAAATCCCAACATAGCAGCACTAATGGAAAAGGGTTTTGCAATGACAACATATGCACATGTTATTATGATTGTGGGCCTCCCCTTCCCCCAGGCCCAGTTGTAAGGAAATGCCTAGCTGAGATTGGACCCTGCAGTGGTCAGTGCAATTCAAACTGTGCAGGGAGATTCAAAGGGGCTACAGGGACTTGTAATGCTGCATTTGGTAATTTGTGCATTTGTCAATATACCTGCTAAGATATTATTTGGTATATTCTAAATCAAGATAAGAATTAATAAAGATGATTCTATTTCAATATTGTCTTAAGCATTTGAATGTTTACATTATTAACGTTTTGCACTCTTGCACTCTTTTGGTCTCAATCATACGTAAACTCATAAAACGCTTCCAACTGCCCCCAGGCCCAGTTGGCTTTGCCTTACTGTTGTTATTTTGTTGGAAATTCAAGTGTAAATGATTTGTTGACCAAAAAAAAAATGTGTAAATGATTTAAGAATGGGGTAATTAAATTTGGAATATGAGTAGAAAGACTTGAATACTAAGATTTTGGATCATGATAGTGCCAAATTTCCCACAATCATAATAACATGTGCATACGTAAACTCATAAAGCCAAAAGAACAAGGTGCATGTTGGAAAAAGAGTTTGAGATGCTGTGTCTGGCAAAGCCAATTTCAGACGAACTCTGGTGCAAAATCCAACTGCCGATATTACACTCAAACTGTTTTCCACCAGCAATATGCAGATCACAAATGCTATATGGTTATAATGGTCATTAAATCACCATTATTTATAACGTTAAAAAATCAATTTCAATGATGTACTCCCACTGATTTGGGGGAAAAAATCAATTCCAAATATCATGACGTCAATGTGATTTGTCTCATAAATGTAGATAATTCGCAATGCTTGAGAATAGGAAAGTGTCAAAGGTAATTAAGGAATTTCCATTATTTAGCATCTAATTTTACCATCTAAAGCCCACCACGTTAAAGAAGTGGAAACACAAAAAAGACACAATGCATTAAGCACAAAAGCAAAATTTCCAATAGGTCGTTGGAGCCCATAAATTCAAATGACTTCTTCAGCACTAACATTTCCAGTTGAGGGTGTCAGTGAGAAAAATGCTTCAAGCAATGAATTCGTAGAAATGGAGTCAAAAGTCTGCCTCATTCTCGTTTCACTTCTTATTTGAACTTTAATTGAAGAGAACAAGTGAAATGGACAGAGACAAGCAATAGATTGAATCATTGAAGGAGAATGGAGTAGGGTTAGAGAGGGTATAGTCATTTTACTCATTCAATCTCAGTGACACAATACTTTTATATATCAAGGGTGGAAACGTTATCGGGAAGATATTGTTAAAAATGATCTCATTGTTAATATATTTCTCATAATCTGGCTTTCTATCGAGCACAATGGCGTAGTGCTATCCATATTAGTTGTTGTTGTTGGTGAAGAAGATGACATGTAAATTTTCATATGTTGCCTATGAAATTTCAACATAAAAAAGATATATTCCCACTTAAAGAAGTGTATTTATGAGATTTTTCCTATACGTTCATATCCATCTATATCTTTGCATCTAGCTGAGTAGATAACTGTCATGACTCTACTGTATCTTTCATTATAATTCTTTCTTTTGTAACAATTAAAAACACTTTATGAACTATGGATACAAGAATTGTGATTATCATATTAAAATAATATTGTTCAAAAATCTTATGTTTCACTTTTTAAAACCTTTTTACCAAGTTCATTGTTAATACTATTTGTAAAATCATCCAAGCTCTTAAGCAGAAACGTTTGTTTGCTTTACTTAGAAGGTATATTACCTCTACCTTGGTAAATAGCCGATGCCATATCCTCACCCGACATCACTTGCTCTCTTCAGAATGAGATAGCTTTCTTTTCAGGACCTCGTTCTCCTTTCTCAGTTTCATGATTTTCTGCTTAAGCGTTTCCACCTGCCAATTTGAGGTCATGTCCTGCTGCTGGTCATCCAGCTTTGATTTACAAATCAGCACTGCATGAAACAGAAAAATAACAAATATTTAGGTGATGGAATATGAATATGAAAATATTCAAATTAAACAATAAACTGGTCTTCTATAAAAAGAACGAATTGCAATGAATTAAGTATAATAGCTATGGTTGCTGGAAGGATTGGGAGATTCAGTTCAAGGGAATCTGGCAAATCAATCACCACTTACATTCCTTTTCTAAATTTTGGACTTTTCTGTTTAACCCTTTTTTTTCTTCCTGCTCAATCATAAGGCAATCCTTCAAATCCTGAATCTCAACATTATCTGTCAAGCAATGATAAGCAAAGCAGACTAATCTTCAGACCTCTTCACCCAAATACATATTAAAACCTCATGGAAGGGAAAATCATACATTTACAGGTAATCAAAGCGCCTCACATTTTGATTCCACTTCAAAATGGATTTGGTCCAACCTGCTCGCCAGAACTTGCATATGACTTTTATGCGATGCTAAATCTTGATGGAGTTGATTAATGGTAGCTCGGTATGTTGCTTCCTCATTCAGAGATTCACTGAGATAAATAAAATAAGATCAATTGTTTGGGCACTCAACTAGGGTTGCCCCAAAATATGAAGATTCCCAACAAGAGACTAAGCAGTAAGCAACAAAGTACAATAATGATCCAATATCTTACAACAATGTGTATTCAAGTCTTTCTACTCACATTCCTAATTTAATTACCCCATTCTTAAATCATTTACACTTGAATTTCCAACAAAAAAACAACAGAAGGACCAAAACTTGAGTTAAGCAACAAACACATTTTTGCAGAACTTGAATTTCCAACAAAAAAACAACAGAAGGACCAAAACTTGAGTTAAGCAACAAACACATTTTTGCAGAACCATGAATACTCACTTAACTCGAGCTTCTAAACTTGCAATTTTTTCTTCATATTCTTGCTTAAGCAATTTCATAGCCTCCCTATGTCCCTGCTCCAAAAACAAAAATCTCATTGCTCTCTATAAATTGTAGTTCTAATATATCAATAACTTAAATTTTTTGCATAATCAAATTATATAGCAGACAAATTGAAAACTTGAAAGCAACAAGTCCTTACATCTTCTTTAGAGATAACTTGATTATTTAATCTTTCTAACTCCTCTTTCAAGTTCAGGCATTTTGTGCGGAAATCAAGCTGCGCGTGTCGAATCACAGCATCAGTTAACAACAACAACAACAAAAGCCTTATCCCACTGAGTGAGGTCGGTTATATGGATCACACTACGCCATTAAGCTCGATTAAAAACAAAATTATGAGGAATTGAGGATACTATTGATAATGCGATCATCTTTAACAATATCTTTCCGATGTTATTCGCAGCATTAGTTAACAATTTCACGAAATTCCAAACCATTTTTGTTCATTCAACCATTCAAACAGCGAATTAACTGGAGAAAATTAAACAAGTTAACGGGAAGAACCTGATCAGCAACATTCTTGATGGGATCCATGTAGAGTTTAACCAATTCGTCATTTTCTGCAACAAATTTTAAAATGAATGTTGAAATTAGCAACACAAATCGAATACTAGGGCAAAATCATCTGCGAATGAAAGATGAACGATTAACGAACCTCGTTTGAGGGTGGTGCAAGCGAGTTGGAGAGATTCCCGAAGCTTCAACTCTGTTTTGTGGTTGGATTGCAGCGATTGCAGCTCTGAAATGCCGATCTTAACATCCTGATCAAGATTAACGAGAAATCAAAATCCATGCATTAGGTTTAGGTCGATGATTGAACTTCAACATTCAGGTGTTCGCTTTGATCGTACCTCGTAGATCTGATCGAAAGCGGAGAGCAGTGACTCCATTTCTTCGTCACTCGTTGCCGCCATTTTTTCGCTCTCTCTCGCTCTTCTCAAATTCAAATTCAAATTCTTATCCTCTTTATCTCTTTTTTGTTTGTTACACTCCTCCTTACATCTTCTGTTATTATTGAACTAAAATATGATTATGAAAAAATTAAAATAAAATTCTAAATAAATTCTTCGTCAGGTTAAATAAATAATAATAACAATGAGCTAATTTTTTTCACATTCATAAAAGTAAGTTTAGGTGAGTTCGGCTTCAGTCACCACCACGGGTCAGGACATGTCTTCGAGACCACATGTCGCTTACAAAGATACTTAAAAATCGTCTATCAATACAATTCTTATATCGACAACAACAGGAATCGAACTTCTGAATGAAAGTGTTGTATGTCTCCTATCCTTACCAACTAAGCTAACATGTTGGTGTAATAATGAGTTAAAGATGATACCTTGTGGCATTTGGTGTGCTTGAAATTGAGGTATGGATAAAATAAAAGAAGAAATTATAATAATACTATAACATGATAGTAATGATTGTAGTCATAGTGATGGTGATAAAAGATGATTAGCTTGGTTGCTGGTAGCAGTGTTTGGGGCCAGCAAAGAGAAGTCAGTTTTTTAAAAAATTTAAGTGTCAAACCAAAGTCTATGGTCAGATTACAAATTACTTATTCATGACTCATGAGATCCTTGTATCCCAACCTAATACAACTATAATGAGTGCAAATGAATCAGATAAGCCAACTTCCATTGGTACATAATGGATTAAAATATAGTGAGGTGGGATGGGAATCATGGGATAGTGAAAGTTACCACTTTGTTTCCTCATTCAATAGAGGATAGTGCCTTTTTATGTTTGGTCAACAGGATAGTGCCTTTATAGTTTATAGTGATGGTTGGGCTTTCCTCTTTTTATCATTGCATAATATTTGCATTTGCTTTCCTTTTCCACTCTATCAACCAAAACATAGAATTGAATTGACCCAAAAAAAACCTAAGCATATATAGCTTAAAATAGCGAGAGAAGACTACAAACAAGCATGGAACTCAAGTAGACGATGATTGATTGTCTTTATCAATATACAACAGTTTAAAGACATGATTTTACAAATTCTTCCGGTCACCACCAATTCAATGTTTATTTAGCATGATATTTTATAGGGAAGAATTAGAGCTAAACAGTCTCATAAACCTGGATTGCAATAGGTATACAACATAAAACTGAACAAAAAAGGAAGAAGAAAAAATGCTGCAGTCCTACTAAAACCGTGGAAAACACAGAGAAAATACAGGTAAAATACGTGTAATGTGCAGCATGGTCAATTGGTCATCTAGACTCTAGAGAGCTATCGATCCCATAGGATTTGTTCATCAATCTTGCTTAGCTTCTGATCATCAAGGCGTTTCCAAGTCATGATTTTCTGCAACCCCATCCATGACATTTTTCCCTTCTCAAGTTGAGCCAGTATAATCCTTGCTCTCCTTGGCCACCCGGCCTTCCCGTAGCCATGGTATCCAAAGCCGCCACCATAACAGAACCATATGCCGTCCAGGTTTCCACAGAAGTCATTGGTGTGGTCATGGCCTATGAACACAGCCTTCACGTCTCTGATCGAGACAAGCGTTTGCAAGACCCCCGAGTTCACTAGTGAACATGCCACGCCTTCTTGAAATTGGCCTACTATCTCTTTGTAGAATAGCTGCCGAACTTCTGGGATTGGGATATGGAAAAATGCAAGTGCTGGCGGTTCAAGTGGGGAAGTAGCATCAGTAGGGTGAAGATGATCCTGCTTTTGTCCCTGTTAGTGTGTGACCTGCGAGATGTTAATGGAACCTAAATGTGGGAAACATAGGTTAGGTTGCATAGCTAGTTAAGAATGAGCTTTCAAATTTTGCTATTACCTGAAACTCTTGAGAAACATGACGAAGCCAGTGAAGCTGTGAGTCCTTGATCCATCCATAAGTTCGAATTCCCTGATAAACAGCCCTGTCTCCACTGTCAAGAAAGAATAGATTCAAAACAGTGCTGTTTGCCAGCATGGAACCTGGGGCACCATATACTCTTAGGTTATAATTCCCAAAGCCATCAATTTTAGTAGGATTGGTGAAACCATCAGCTGAAGGATTGATTTGTGAGACTGAATAGTCCATAAGGGAGATTAAGGACATTAATTCTTCACGATTCATACTTGATTCTTGGTCATGGTTTCCAAGAACTGCAGCCCAGGGAAGTCCTGATTCCATGGCAGGACCAAAGGCTTTGAACAGAGACTCTGCAGCATCAGGGGTACTTGATCCGAATATGTTATCTCCTATTCACAGTGACTGGATCCATGTTAATTAGGCACAAGTAGAAAACATACAAACAATCATGGGAAGAAATAATTTAGTATAATAAAGATCCTATCAAACACCAGTAGAGCCACCAGTAGTTCATGCAAGGCTTAACTCAGTCATTTCTTACAGATATTGAACAAAGAAATGCTAATGGTATATTTTTCTTTATGCAGAAATCAGCAGGAAGAATGTATTTCCAGCCCGAAATTTTTAAATACTACTACTGCTAAATCATTTAGAAAGGGAAAAAGGCTTGTCCAGAAAGTGCTAAAACATGAAGTAATCACATACTAAGACTTCTCAACACACCCCTCACGCCCAAGACTGGACATATGGAGAGTATATGTAGGTAACATTTGTGAGTGACCCATATATGGGTAGTCTTCACTTAACGGATCTAGGATAAGCTCATATACCATATTAGAAATTGAGTCAGGCCTAACTCTACCCATAAGCTAGCTCGAGAGATGATGATTATCTTCTCATATATAAAGGTTATTTTGGTCATATCTCTAGTTAATTTGGAATTTCCCTCTCAACAACAGTCAGTATACTACATCCTAGCATAGAACCTATTTATTGGATTTCATTTGGCATGCTTCTCATCCTCCAAGGCTCCAAGTCAATATGAGAAATGGAGATTCCATAGTATAAACCTCCCAATTCCATTCTCATCTTCTTTACTTCTATCTAGTGAACAAACAATTACTATTTACTAGTCTGCTAGTTTCTTCAAATAAAGGAAATCGCTGTGCCAGAACTAAAGGGAACAAACAATTGTTATTGATTAGACAATCATTTCTTTTGACAAACAACACCCTGAATTCCACAAAATGACAAAGTGCATTCAACCACATCAGTTTTGTTATTTTCTCATGCTGGATTCTATCTCACCAAATAACAATCCTCAACATTTATTGCCATACAGTTCCCAAATTTGTGCGACACAACAAATTTTTATAGACTTCAATTTCCTGAACAATCTCCTCCTATTCACTAAGTTACAATTTTCCTTCCTTTTCTTGGCACATTCAAAATTCGGAAACCTAAATAACAAAACACCAGATCACAAAAAAGAAAATAAAAACAAAATTATGAAAACCGCAAAATCACAAAAATGAAAACAAATAAATCAGTTAAAAATACCAGTAAATGCGATGAAATCAGGATTCTCAGCCTGAATAATCCGCTTCAAAAATCTTGTAGTATTGAGATCGGAGCAGAACTCGAACTCAGAAGCTAACACATCTCTGCACCGTGTAACCATTCCAGTTCCATAGTGCATGTCAGCCACCTGGAGGATTTTGAAGGTTCCGTCGGAACGGAACCGGAGAGGGAGGTCGGAGATCTTCTTCGTGCGGCGCACTGGTTCGCCGCCGAGGAAGAGATTGCGTGGCAGATGGAGTTGTGTGAAGTGGAGAATTGCGAGTACGACGGTGAGGTAGAGCAGAGAGTGTTTGCAGTTTTTTTCTGGTGTTGGAGAATAATCCACCATTGTTGCTGCTAGCTTTCTGTTTTCAGATCGTGTTCATCACAGGGTCGTTAACAACGAACAACCGTAGTAACAGCTTCACAGTTCGTTCATTTTGGATTATTCAAACATTGGGCCTTGCTCTTTGGGCCTCTTGTTGTGGATCGTGTTCTGACTTTTGAGCCCAAATACTGTAACATAGGTTTGGGTTGATTCGTTCTCATTAATTTTGAGATTTATCGGTTTTTTCCTTCAAATGTACTGGTCACTTGATCGGTTCTCAGTTCAATGCATCGACGAGGGAGGAAGTCTTGTGTGTTGTCTAATATGCAACACTTGGAAAACACATATGTCACTAAATAGTTTGAGATATAAGTTTACTGTCATTAAAATGTTTTGTAAATTTCAAACATGTTCCTTTTCTTAACATGATATTCACTCACTCCTCCATCACTTTTGTCACCTATCTCCGACAACTCATCATCCACCTCTAGCCATCTCACTATTATGGATATGTCACATCTTCACAAACCGCAATCGTCATCCAGGATAGAGAATCAGGTTGAGAAAATACATCGAACACATAGGGTGCCGCTTCCATTTACCCTCCCCATGTTTGGTGTTTGCTGAGATA
The DNA here is from genome assembly GCF_012489685.1 of Lotus japonicus. Classification (NCBI taxonomy): domain Eukaryota; kingdom Viridiplantae; phylum Streptophyta; class Magnoliopsida; order Fabales; family Fabaceae; genus Lotus; species Lotus japonicus. The sequence goes on from NC_080046.1 coordinate 54,455,763, forward strand.
TATAATTAAGTGTGTTCCAAGATAAGGTACTTTTCTGCAAAGAAGACGTAACATCAACATATGGATCCCCTTTTTCTTTCTGACAAGGCTTCGGTGGAAAAGACGTCGTAGAAGGCAATGGTGGCATGAGGTATTTTCAATGTCATGCAACGCATTTCAAGAAGTGCGAAGGATGTTGCACAATAACAAAAGTGATAACTGGCATGTGCCATTCCTAGTGGGTGAAAATCCCTGGTGCTTATCGTTTTATACTGGCTTCGTGACATATAATGCTACTAATTAGGTTTTTTTTAATTCTTTTTTTGGGTATTTGCAAGTTTATGATTTTATTTTTGAACAGCAAAATTTCTCCTTCAATGATTTGAGCATTGGACCTTTCATTCCCCTTATATGTCCCCCAGCTCTTATCCCTTAAACTCTTTCGGGGACATTTGTGAATTTATGGTAATCTAATATTGTGGTGGAAAATTCGTTTGTCAATATATATATATATATATATATATATATATATATATATATTCTTGGCTGCGGGAGGTGGTGCTAAGGAAGGTCTAGATTGCGGTGGTGGAGTTCCAGTGATGGGGTCGTTCGAATTACACGACAAGAACTGCTTTGCGAGGCAATGGGGCAATGGAGGCAAGCACATTGGAGTTGTGCACATACGGGAGTACGGTGCCAGGTTTGGGTGTGATCGGTGGAGGGGGTGTGCTCCGCGATAAGGAGGGGAGATGGGTGTCGGGTTTTGCTGTGTTTTGGGGCGTTGGGGATGTGCTCACCGCTGAGTTGTGAGCTCTCTACGAAGGATTAGGTCATGTATGAGATCTTGGGCACTGCAAGGTGTTGTGTTTCTCGGATATGATTGTGTTGAAATGGTGGAGGTGGTGATGGAAACTCAGGCTGTGAGTCAGTATTGGCAGAGAGATATGATTCATCAAATTAGAGAGGTGCTTCATCGCGGGTGGCATGTGTCGGTCCGCTGCGTAACTTGGTGGCAGATGCTTTGGCGAAGTACGTATGCGACGAGGTCTCGTTGTAGGTGGCAAGTTTGGAAACTTCCTCTTGCTAGCGTTGTGCCTTTGCTGTGTCAAGATGTTATTGCCTAGCTCTGTTTAGTTTTCCATTGTAAAAAAAGTATATAGATATAGTTTTTAAATATTTAAAATTAAGACATAAACTGAAAATAAAATGACACCTCTATAACTAAAAGGGAAAAAGAAACAGATAAACCCCTATTTATTCATTCAAAAAAAAGGTAAACCCCTATTTGATTTCAGACTTTACAGTTTTATCCTGTAAAGCTTCTTCTTCTATTTGGTGCTTCTAGTGTAAGTTTTCTTCTTGACTTTGTGGTTGGACTTGGAGAACTTTGAAAAATACAAACATGGCCGCCCATGAATTAAGGTTAGGCATACTGTCACTTATAGTCTAATAAGGACATAGCTAGATATATATAATAATTAGAAAGCCTTTATATACATTATCTTTGGGGAGCAAAGTTGAAAACTAGTTCAGGGCATTTCTTTTATCAGTGAGAACTATTTTTTTAATAAAATATATTGTAAAACCATATTTTTTTGGTTGGAATGGTAAAACCATATTTTATTTCAGAATATATATATATGTATATGTATAAGTAAGTTTTATCAATCAAATCTATGAGACTATGATACTCTCCAAATGAAGAATCTAACAAATGGATACCTAGCTAAAGGAAGAAGCCCAACAACATGTAGCATGTAATCAGCAAAAGCATTATATGACGCATGTTGGAATAGTATCAGTATGAGAATCTAAAGGGTAATATGAACAACATTAATGCTCTGGTTAAATAAAGTTGAATTAGTGGTCCAATTTCCTAGTCATTTGCGCAAAGGAAGATCACGAGTTGCAGTTGCAAACCTGTGCACAACAACACACTTTGCATTTGGCTTGGCTTGGCTTGGCTTAGTTAGTATAAACGGTACAATTAGTCTCGCGCCGCATTTCACACAAGTAAGAGCCAAAGGTATTGCCTATCAAAAAAAAAAAAAAAAAAAAAAAAAAAAAAGAGCCAAAGGCATGACTCCATATTGTCGTTGGAATTGAAAACATCAGTGTGATAATGTAAACACACATTTATAATTATAAATTTAATAATTTCTGTTCATATATATGAGGTTAGTTATCAATTCATTAGTTTTTGTGTGCAGGTTTTGGCCAGTGTTTATCTGATAGTGAAAGATTATTTGACTTCAATATTCATAAATATCTTCTTGCTGCTAGCACATTATTCTTGGAGCGAGAGGGACTTATTAAGGTGGTTTTTCATTCACGCTACAAAATGGTAACTCTTCTTCTTTTGTGGTTTGTTGATTGGTCAGGGTCTTCTTTGTAACCGGCCACATTTTGTTAATATATTTGAATCAGTCCCGCTAAATGGATCTAAACAGTTCCAAGTTACAACATATCAGCGACAGCCGACGGTTTTCAACTGTCGCTAAACACGAAGAGTAAAAGAAAAAAGAAAACCTCCGCAAAATAAATGTGCAATTTTGTGACAGTTTGGATACACTTCAAAACCGACATATTTTTACATTTATATATACATTGCAAATTGTGGCGGGTTTTAACCTCACAATTTACATGTGTCGAAAGGCGATCAATGTTATGCTGAAGTCCGAAAATCATTTCCCTATTTGTAATGATGAGTGTAATCTAGTCTTGAGAGTTTTCTCTCCCAATACATTTTTGATTGGTTTATCAATCTTTCATTTCAAAATAGTTTCCCTTTGTTGGTGATTGACATTGGAATGCTAATGTACAATTGACTTCCATGGTTGCTTTTGCTTTCTTTTGGTTTGGCAAATTAGAGAGGATGTTGTGGAATCTAGTGGTGGCAATATGAGTTTGCGAGTAGGGTCCGCGCGGAGTCGACCTGTCATTGGTCTACAAATGACCGTGATGTCATTGCAAAAGAGGTAGCTGTGGAGGTCACTCACTACTACAGATTTGACCTTTTGCCACGCCCCAATTGTCACGGTTATAGGCGGAACCGTGACAAAAGTTCAATTATCACGGTTATAAACGGAACCGTGACAAAATGAAATAATATTTTATTATTATTTTTTTGGAACCGTGACAACATAAGCTTTTTTTAAACACAGACAATATATGGCTCTTATTTTTCCCTAGCCTCCCCCTCCAATTTTTCCTGAGAAAAACCCTACCACCCTAACCTCTTCTCGCTCTCAATCGGACTCTCTCCAATATCTGGCTTCTCAATCGGTCTCTCTCTCCTGCTCCCTCTCATTCGTCGTTCGCTGTCACGCCGTTCGCCGTTCTCCGTCACGCCGTTCGCCGTTCGCGCCGTTCTCCGTTCACGCCGTTCTCTGTCACGCGCACCTCTCTCTCTCGAGCACCATTGCAAAGCCCAGGTACCTTTCTCTCTAATATTCATCTCTGCTACTCCCTAATTAGTGCTTGCTGCTGTAATATCCATCTCTGCTTCCCCTGTAAACCAACTCAAATAGTTCATCTGTAGCTAAGTTTCACTTAGGGTTTTTCTTGGTCCTGCATTACCTCTAGTTAATTTAGGCTTCTTTTAAACTGTCCCTCATGTGGCCAAAAAACTGTCTCAGGAAAATTCTAGCGAGGGGGTAACATTCTCAGAACTTAGAAATCTTATGATCCCCTCTAATTTACTTGTTTTATCAGTCATAATTGTTTCTAACTTTTTGAGTTGCAATCTTTTGATTTCATTTTTTTCCCTTTGTCTATTTGATATTTTTTTAGTTATTGCAGTTAGTAAATGATTTGAAAGTGTCATTATTTTTCCAATTTTCTTTCATTTGGTGAGTATCATTTGAATTGTGCCCTTTTAAGAGTGAAAGGTAAAATTGATTGTTCCAACTGCAAAATCACAGAAAAGAAATTGGGTTAGAGATCAAGGGGGAAGAAACATTCAATTGTAATATCTAAAATCATTCCAAGTTATTTCAAATCCTGGGCTTATTTAGTTAGTGTTTAAAATTTGATCTTTATTTCAATCAGGGAGTTGTATATCTAGGATCTATATAGTATTGAACACACACACCCATTGCCTTAAGCCTAAGGTTTTGTGGTGTTGTGTGGTTCTAACTTAGGATTTCTAACACTTAGTGTTGGCATTCTACCTTTTATGCTTGTTATTTGTGTTTGATTCATCCATACAGATTTATCATGCATAAAGTATCATTTTGTGGCACCCTTTCGTCATGTTGTCATTTCTGAATTGTGTTGGTTACTTTTTGAAAGAATGCTAAGCTTTTAATGTCCATAGAATCTTTTCTATTATAAGCTGCTTCCAATGTTCTAACATATTATTTTGGCTTATCTTCTTGGAACAGAAATTCCAATTCATGGAATTTTTCTGTGGGTGGTAATGAGAATCTAAGGTTTGTATCACTATCCATCAATCTGCAGCTTTTCTAATTATTTGTAAATCCAGTTTTCTATTTCTTAAATCTTATATCCATTATTATTTATGGAATTAGTTCGAACTTTGAGGATAGGGAGTTTTAGTTTAAACAAAAGATAGGGAAATATCTTATTATGATTATCAGGGTAGAAACTTTCTCCCCCTTTTGACCACCCGATCACTATCATGAATCAGATGACCAGTTTATTTCTCTTTAAATCCAAATTGTCAGGCTTGAGCCTCTAAAATGAAATTGTTAAACCAAACCAATATATCAATTCAAGTATTAGCGATCCATTCATTCAGCTCTGGACTCCTTTGGTTCACCAAACATTCTCCAGCAATCAATTTTAGGGACTGGTGGCAGGATTGACTCTCTTCATTAGACAGATCACATGAATATCACATCATTCTCTTTAGTTCATCCTTCTTCCCTCTCTGTTCGATTGTTATCTTGGCAGCTTACTAACAGTGGTTTTTATCAGGCCGGCTACTTGGTCTAGGCTTACTGGTGTCTGTGATAGATGTTTGAAGTCCAAGGTTAGTATTTAAATGGATAAAAAAAATTCCATTCATGACTATGATGTACTCTGACAACACTTTTAACATCTTTGGCAGTGGATTGATGTGAAATACTTCTCATCTTCAGGTACTTACTTTTTCAATCAGGGAGTTGTATATCTAGGAAAATTAAGTGCTGATATATCTGTCTACTGTGGAATGTCAATTGGTGGCTTGCCCGTGTTCCTTTGGATATGCCCTTGTAGTCTTTAGGAGGAAACATAACAGATGGTGTGGTTAAATTTAATTTGGAGGTTTTGGGTATTAGGTGGTGGGTTTAAATTGGCTTAGTTTTAGCTGTTTGTTTTCTCTGCAATTATATTTTGATCACCCTTTAGATTAAATTGGAGCTTATATTTTGATTACCCTTTTGATTAAGAAACATGGCTTATTTGAGTAAAAATTATCTACAATTACCTTTTTATTCAGGATATAGAGGGAACGTTAACCTTGCCGTGAGAAGTCGTTACTCGCTACCGTGCACACTTCTCTCTCTCTCTCGAGCACCGTCACAGAGCACATGTACCTTTCTCTCTCTATATACATGTATGTATCTATTATAGTGTGCTATCATCATTGTATCAGTTATATGAATAGCTACTTGTAGTTATAATTAATACAAGTATGAAATTGTGAAATAATTTCAGAATGTTACAATCATGTAGTGTGATGGAATGGAAATGATCAACCCATCATTTAATTAAGATGGATTATTTTTGGATGCACATTTATTCCTTACAATTTGTGTTAGGGAAACTCTCATTCTGGTGCTTTGAACATTGGTAAAACATCCGTCATATATTTTCAGATCACTTTCATTGTTGTCATATCTGAGATAAAGAGGGTTTAATTCAACCCATGATCTATGTATTCCAATATTCCTACATTCATATATGCTTCAATACCTGAAAGGATTCGGAAGTGGTGATATCAGAGAGTGGATTGGATGGCCATCAAATGGTGGTACTGCAGCAATAGTAGATAATGCATAAAATTCTTAATCAGAATTTGATTAAACATATTGTTATGGACATGGAGAAGCAATTGTTAACTTTGATTACATATGTTCATAGCTTTGATAAGATATATCCTTAACTGTTGTTTGAACACTCACTGCAAGTCAGAAACTATATGTGTTCATAGCTTTGATAAGATATATCCTTAACTTTGATTACATATGTTCATAGCTTTGATAAGTTATATCCTTAACTGTTGTTTGAACACTCACTGCAAGTCAGAAACTATATGTTCAAGGACCAATGTTGTTACTAATTTGAGAGGTAAAGTTACTTAGTTTCCCTGGATTTTTCAGCTAGCAATAGTATTGCATTGTGTTAATGATGATAATATTTCTTTCAAATTATGAAAAATATTTATCTGCTCTAACTTGTAATTTTCCCTTATTGTTTGAAGACTTTTCAGTGCCTGGTTGGGTTCTCTTTAATTATTGCTTTTGGCTCTGTTTGAATAGATTTATTCGAAGTTGAAGATCGAAGAGCCAAGCTGGTTGCCACTGACTTAGAGGACCAGATTCTAAATATCCAGGTTTCAGTCATTCCTCTACACCCTACTTTTTTCAGCCGTTAACTCATATTGAATACTTTATCTGTAAGCACTGCAAGTTGAAGTATGTGATACAAGTTAGATGTCCATAAGCATTAGAAATAACATTTGGAGCCATGGTTCTTTATGTGTGTTTTCATTTATTTGTAACTTCTATTTGCTATTGATTGTTAAATATTCACCCAAACTAAATAGTTTTTTGAGCATGAAGACATTAACCTTTGTCCACCACGTAGGTATGGACCGTAAAGGAGATAATTGCGCACAAAAAATCTACAATTCCACAAGCGGTATGGAACTTTCCTATTTTTAAGTGTGACTCTAAATTTTGTTACTTTTACCATCATTTTGCAGTACTTCTCTGATTGTCAATTTGGCTTCTACGATGAGGATCAACTAAATGAAATTAAAGAAGAGTGGGCTACTTATGTGTTAAAGAATTTTGCCTAGTGTGGGCTATTTGGTTTAATTCCTTGTGAGAGTATGGGCTACTTATGGTATGGAACTGTACTGCATGTTTTTTTAGAGTATTTGGTTCAAGCAGTGTATTGTACTGGCTAGTGTGGGCTATTTGGTTTAATTCCTTGTGAGAGTATGTTCTCAACAACAATTAATATTGTTTTGGACAAATTAGTGTAAATGTATTGTTTTCTTATTCAAGGTTAGAATATTTGAGTAATTTGGCTAGAATATGTGAATGTTGGTGATTTTATGCAATTTATTTTTCAATATAAACGTACTAAAATTTATGCACACACCAGGTAAAAAAAAATCAAAAATTCTGTAGCAATTTCATAGATCAGGTGTATGACCTATTGTCACGGTTATAACCGTGGAACCGTGGCAATAGAGGCCACCTATTGCCACGTTTACTTACTGAACCGTGGCAATAGAGGGAACCTATTGTCACGGTTACGCTTTACAAACCGTGATAACAGGCTAATCAATTGTCACGGTTAAGTAGGTAACCGTGACAATAGGTGGCCTCTATTGCCACGGTTACATTTTGCAAACCGTGATAACAGGCGTATCAATTGTCACGGTTCCGCCTTTAACCGTGACAATTGAGCAATTGTCACGCCTTCTATTGTCACGGTTAAACCGTGACGAATGGGCAGTTTTAACCGTGACGAAAGGCCTTTTCTGTAGTAGTGACTTATGGTGACAACGTCATTCGTCGAAGGAGTAGTGGCCCCAAATTAACATTTAACATAAAACCCTTTTCTTTGAAACATTAAAATCCCTCCCATCAACCGGGCCAACACTACCACAAAGATAGAGATAAAGAGCATGACAATTTTCAAAGACAAGGCTTTTGCTTGCTTTTTTAGGTTGGTAAAGCGGTGTCGAAGATCGAAGAGTTACGAGAGAGAGAGTGTGTTTGACGTTAGTTAGGGGTTTCTTTATGACCGAATGAACATAAAAAATAATAATATAAAATCATTCACGTGACCCTTAACCAACAACTTAAACTTTTGGGATGATTGATTGTTTAACATGGTATCAGAGTCTCTATGAACAAGTGATCTAGAGTTCGATCATTGTCGTTCCCAATTATTTTAATTTAAAGCACATGATAGATGAATATGTGCATTGTCTACGCTTCAAGTCCAAACAGACTCTTGTGTGAGGAGACGTGTTAGAAATAATAATAATATACAATCATTCATGTACCCTTACTTAACAACTTCAACTTTTGGATAATTGTTTGCTTGACAATGAGTATATCAAGTGTGAAGTGATTAGGTATGACTGAGTTCGTATTGGGTCTGACCCGCATTTGAAACATGTCTACGTCAGTCACCTCACCACCAAAAAAAGATTTAACAACTCGCACATCATACCCGAACGCTCTAACCCTTAACCAAAATTTTCCACCCATTGCAAGGTAGACCGACCCAACCGCAACACTTAAAATTTTGTCAATTTAAGCGAGTTTCGGGTTTAAAACGGGGAGTTATGATATACTCACTCCTCTCTTTCCTTTACATATCATTTCCTCTCTTTCCTTTACATATTATTTTCTCTCTTTTATTTTCATTTTTCTCTCTACATTTCCTATTTCCTGTCACAACACTTATCATAATTTACCCTTTTACTTCTATGAACAGGCTAAATAATTGGTTCCCAACCTATTACTATTATTTAATTATACACAACTACCATAAATGAATGATTACATATCATGTCACAAACGCGGGTTCATTAGACAATCTTACCTTAAAGTTTGAACGGTTTGGATCTTTCTAGGAAGCAGCAAACATCAGACCCCGAAGACCTGACCATAGAATAAAGGACAAACAACACAATAATTAATCCCATTTATCCACACGTGACTAAATACCATCACCCTCTTCCATCACAATATTACACCTATAAATAATTCTCAGAGTGCTCACAGCATCAAAGACTAAAGACAAAAAAAGCAAACAAAAATAAATCACCTTCACTGGCACCAAGAAAAAAGCATCATCATATTCATATATCATATTCTTCACTCTCCGTTTTTCTCTCAGTGTTTATCTCCCACAGCTTCATCCTCATGGAGAATATTGGTCAGGAATACAAGCATTACTGGGAGACCAACATGTTCCTCCAAACCCAAGAGCTAGACAGGTAATTACTTACTACTGACATCTATTGATAATCAATGAGTGAAATTAATCATAGAGTGATGATTAATATTGACATGGTGTTTGTTTTGTGATTTTGTCATGCTAGTTGGGGATTGGATGAAGCTTTATCTTACTATGATTCGAGTTCCCCTGATGGCGCTGCTTCATCTGCTGCATCTAAGAACATTGTTTCAGAGAGGAATAGGAGGAAGAAGCTCAATGAAAGACTCTTTGCACTTAGATCAGTGGTCCCCAACATTAGCAAGGTATATACACCTCACATAATTTGGTGGTTGATTAATTAAGTAACTCATAATTATTAATTTGGTTTCTTCATTAATTGTAATTATTGATGATGATGAGGAATGGTGGGTCAATTTCACAGATGGATAAGGCTTCAATTATTAAGGATGCAATTGAGTACATAGAGCACTTGCATGAGCAAGAGAAGATAATCCAAGCTGAGATAATGGAGCTTGAATCTGGGATCCCAAAGAATATGAATAATCCAAGCTATGACTTTGATCAGGAGCTGCCTGTGTTGCTGAGGTCCAAGAAGAAGAGAACAGAGCAGCTATATGACTCTGTTCCTTCTAGAAATACCCCAATTGAAGTCCTTGAGGTTATTTTCTTACTCTCTCTCTCTCTTGTATTATTGAGAGTATAAAATTGATGTGAGGTGGGGGTATTCATGTTTGTTGTAGACTTAATATTGTTATTTAAAAAAAATTCTTTGTGAAATTTCTAAGATAATATATAATTGGTTTTGATCTGGTGGGGGTGCAGCTCAGGGTTACATACATGGGAGAGAAAACTGTTGTTGTGAGCTTGACATGCAGCAAAAGGACAGACACAATGGTAAAATTGTGTGAGGTGTTCGAATCTTTGAAGCTGAAGATAATTACAGCTAATATCACCTCGTTTTCAGGCAGGCTTTTGAAGACAGTCTTCATTGAGGTCAGTCTTCACCTTTTGTTTCACTTTCCAACCAATTAGGGTTCCTAGATCGCATCACATCACATGATGTTGTCATATGCTAAATTTTAGGGATAATCCTCTAATTGGTCCCTGTGGTTGTGTGGCCGTCTGAAATTAGTCCCTCCCGTAAAATCTAAGTCCTCGCGTTTGAAAAGTGTGTGGAAATTAGTCCTTCCGGCGAGGACCTGCTACACACACTTTTTCAAACGCGAGGACTTAGATTTTACGGGAGGGACTAATTTCAGACGGCCACACAACCACAGGGACCAATTAGAGGATTAACCCTAAATTTTATGTTACCTTTTATAAATTTAAAGTGTCTCACATGAAAAAAAAAATACAAAATTTAACATCATATGACATATGGAGTTTTCACAAGTAACTAAACTAATGTAGCGATTTAACTCTTCGTTATTTATGTAATTAGTTGGACGGATTTGGATCCCTTCGTGTATGTTATAGGAATATCGGAGTTTTTAATTGTATTTTTTTAATGAAATTTGGGCTCTTAATGAATATATGGAGAGAAAAAATTAAAATTATACCGAAAATATGACCATCAAATTTCATTAAAAAAGTAATTAAAAGTCTAAATCTTTCACATAATATATGAGAGGATCTAAATTCGATTACTGTGAGATGAGAGATTAATCTCATTAAATACTTCAATTATAGATAAGAGAATCTTACTTGTGAGTTGTGATATTATAATTTCTCCTCTTTATTTCATTATTATTGTTTCTATTTAATTAGATTTGGTTGGTACGGGAGATCCGGGCTTCACAATAAATTTCCTTAAATAATAATAGATGAGTAAAATGCTTTACAAAGTAAATTATAAAAGAACATGCAAACTTACATGTAGAGTTAGGGACCTACATGCCTTGTTTGTTACTGTAAAGTGTAAACTATTAGACCACTTTAACAAAAGTGGAAGTGTGGAACACCCCTCACTTAATTAATAGAAAACTTAGACTTATTAAGGGCAATTATGATGCCTGTAAACCAGCATGTTCTAAAACCGAGTGAGGAAAAAATTTAGAGTTGTTGCGTTGTCCTTTTTAAATTTGGAACTCCCCAATTCATTATTTAGAGTATAAAAAATGAAATGTATAAGTTATAAACAATTATTATAAAAAAAATCATAGCAAATTAAGTTTAAGGGGTATAATACTGTTAAAAATAAATAAATCTAAAGGGTGTGATATCCCTCTATTCTAAGATAAGTACTAGAGAAATTACTAAAAAATTGTAGTGCTCTAAGTGGACCAAATAATGTGTTCTTGTTAAAAATAATAATATAAAATTATTTATCTGGTCATCCAATAACTTAAATTTTTAAAATAATTAGTTATTTGATATGATATTAGAGTTTTTTTTTGTACAGATATTAGAGTCTCAATTATCAAACAATATAAAGTTCAATTTTCTAATAAAATAATAATTAAAAATTACATGTTGGGTGGGTATGTGCCCTTACCCAACAACAAAGTTCAATAATAGGGAGAGGAATTCTCGCTGGACAGTATTTTTTTTGTTATAAGATGAAACGCTAGACAATAATTAAATCTTAAAATTATTTATTAGAAAGAAAGTTAAAGAAGAACATATATATATATTCTCAATTTTTAAAATTCTAAACTTTGCTACCACTTTCTTTTCTCTTTTACATGCCTATGCAAACCATATTTGAGAAATCCAATATCAAGGAAACGAACATATGAATATCATATATGTTTTAAAGTTCGAAACAAAAGAAGATTCTACCTCCCTTTTTCCAGTTTAAACTATGTATCAGTGCTTTCTTTCCTATAAACTATTTCCCTATTCTAACATAAGAAATTAATCTTCAAGCATATAGGAAAGTGTTAAAGAGGAAAGCTAATCTTCAAATAAACATGGGACCCAAGATTGGATAATATATTTTATCTTTTTTTTTTTAAATGAAAATATATTTTATCAATAATCATAAAATAGCATTATTTATGCATTCTGAGTCATACAAAATTAATAACAAAAACATTGTTATCTTTCTTCTTCTTTTTTAAGTTGGATTAAAAGTGTGACAAAAGAAATTTTCATATTTTTTATAAAATATAAATAGAAGGAAACAAAATACAAATTAGGTAACGCGCGCTTTTGTACTTATCAATGAAATTTCGCCTTTTTCATATGATATTTCCAAACCACACATCCTTTATCCGGACAAAGAGGGAAAATTGAAGAAATAGTGCCCCCTTATCCCAAACATGTCATTCTCTAATGATTTTAATTTGGTGTTCAAAATATCTAACTGGATTTGATGTAACATAATACCCATAGTTGTTTTGTACATTGCACTTGGCAAGCCCTCTACTAGGATATCATTCAACTCACCTACAACTATATGCCATATTTATTTGGACAATGAAAAAACAAAATCACATTCAAACTAAACTAGTAATAACATGGTCCTCGATCAATTTCAATTCTCACAGTCCTGTCTATTTCGTATCATGAAAAAGGGACAAAATGAAACTTTGGAAGAATGGAGTACGTAAGAGAAAGAAAAAATTAAAAGAGACCTGAAATTTGAAAACGTGCTTCTCATTCTTATACTGTATTTGCTGTGACTCTCTGACCTTGAGCTACAGCAGTTTCCACTTTGACGCGCACGTTGTTATTGTTTTCCTTGTTCTTAACTATTCTCAATTATTACATATGATATGAATGATTTGGCTTACCCAAAAAAAAACATATGATATGATGATGATATCGCCAAACTTCCACCTCAGTTTAATTCAAGCATAAGAAACCCTGCCCAAGTTTTATGCTCCCCTATACTCAAACTTTTTACTTATGGTGGGGGTAAAACCGTAAAATCACTCTGATGGAAGATTACACAACCCCTATAAAAAATCTTCTTACTACCTGGACTGGGCGGGACATAAGTATCCCTTATTCCCGCCCAAATCAAGCATTTAGATAAACGAAAGCAGCCATCGCGGGGTTTGTGGAACAACGTCGAAGCCCGCCCTTCTTTTGGATGGGTCCACGCGCCAGCTGGAAGATTCCTTTAGTTTTGTCTTATATGTATAGAGGCTTGGGCCCCGGTTGTCAGGCCCAAGTACAGTGAAAGTCCACGTTATGATCATTCCCTCTATAAAAGGAGAGGTCAACCCCTTGTAAAAAGCACATTTTTAACATTTAATGAGAATATTCCTTTTGTGATATTTTTAGTACTCCGCTAGGGTTTACTTTCTGTCAGTTTCCGACGTCAGATCTCCCTAGTACAGAACATTGGCGCCGTCTGTGGGTCTTACCTCGATCTACAACTTGACGTAGACGGTGAGCTTAAAGATCCATGGAAACCCGTTCGTGTGGCATGGGCCGCCGAGATCATCGCCGGAGGGGGGGGTGGTCGTTACGGTGGCCGCGGCGGTGGACGACACAACAATCACGAAGTACCACAAGAGCCGGAGCAGGAGGCTTCGTCGGAAGGAGTTCACTCGGTGGCACAATCACTGGTGTCGTTGGTGAAGGCTGCTCCGGGAAAACCTTCAGATCTGATCGCTAGATCAGATCCAGGAGTCAGGCGACGATCAGCACCGCCTGAATACGTGAATCTGGACGACTACAAAAGCAGCGTTCCGAGAAAAGCACCAGAAGTAGTGACGGGAATCACTCCGGCGGCCTTGCAACAAATGTTGGATACTTTGCAAAAAGTGCAAAGTCAGAATGAACAATTGCAAGCCCAGGTGGAGTATTTAACCCGGCGACAAGACTATAAGCAAGAACAACGGCTCGAGGCTGAAGACGTTGTTGAGTTCCAGCCTTTTGTTCCCGCCATCACAAGGGTGGGCATACCAAAGCATCTGCAAATGATGGCTTTGGACGCCTTTTCAGGCGACTCAGACCCCATGGAACACTTGCGTTACTTTAATACGAAAATGGTTATTGGAGGAGCAACAGATGAGGTGAAGTGTAGGTTGTTACCATCAACATTCAAGGGGATGGCGATGCAATGGTTCATCCGTCAACCGCCCTTCTCTATCGACAATTTTACTGATTTGTCCACAAAGTTCTTAACTCAATTCTCCGCCAATAAAACTACCAAGGCAACCATGTTTGATCTTATCAGCATACATCAACAGTCAGGGGAGAAGCTCAAGAACTACATGGCGCGATTTAGTAAAATGGCGGTTCAATTGGAGGAAGACAATCCGGATGTTTGCCTAGCGTCTTTCAAAAATGGTCTTCGGGCAGGAGATCTGAATCGAGACCTAACGAGGCGACCGACGAAGGATATGATGGATCTTCGTGCTCGTGTTCAGGAATTCATATTGATTGAACAAGATGATCAGAAGAAACAAGAAAGAGAGGAAGGGCGCAAGCAATCTCAATCTGGCGGTGTTTCACAAGAGAAACCCAAGGCGGGGAAGGAAACCAGGGTAGCGCAAACCCCCCGTGTACCAAGACCGGGACCATATCAAAACTCCAAACCCGGATTTCAGAATACATGGCACAAAAATGCTCAAGGTCCCACGGCAGCCACAACCGGTCAGCATGGTGCTCCGCCAACTCCAGCGCCACTCACTAAGTTGAATGCACCCTTGAGTACCATTTTAAGGGCAGTTGGGCAGACAAACGTTGTACAGTACCCGCCACCACCACGGCGGCCGCCAGCTAATGTGGATACCAATAGGTGGTGCGAGTACCATAAAGCGTTGGGACATACGACAGATAATTGTTGGAACTTAAGGCGGGAAATTGATCGTTTGATTAAGGCTGGTCATTTGGCAAACTTCGTTAAAGACACAGCAACGCCAGAGGTCGCTAGGATCACCCAAGGGGACAAAGGCAAAGGCAAGGAGATAGTTGAAGAGTTGGGTGATCCTGTTGGGGAATGTTCATCTATTGCAGGAGGATTTGGCGGGGGTGCAATTTCAAGTAAGGCTAGAAAATGCTATGTGGCGGCAGTACACTCAGTACATGAGGCAAGCGAAAGCGAGTGTGGGGTGAATCACTCCCCTATCATATTTACCCCTCAGGACTTTGCGCATGTGATTCCCCATGACAACGATCCAATTGTGGTAACAATCAGGGTTAACAATTATGTGACGAAGAAAGTGTTTTTAGACCAGGGGTCTTCGGCGGATATCATTTATGGAGATGCCTTTGATCGCCTGGGGCTAAAAGAATCAGACTTAAGGCCGTATAAAGGAACCTTGGTAGGATTTACAGGGGACCGTGTCACTGTGCGGGGATATGTGGAAATACCAACTGCCTTTGGCGAAGGAGAGTTTGTAAAGAAATTTCAAGTGAAGTACTTGGTCTTGGCGTGCAGAGCCAATTACAATGTACTCCTGGGGCGAGACACCCTCAACAAGCTATGTGCGGTCATTTCAACTGCTCATTTGACTGTTAAATATCCAGCCTGCAATGGAAAGGTTGGGGTATTACATGTGGACCAAAACGCAGCAAGAGAATGTTATTTAAGAAGTGTGGCGCTCTATGGGCGTAAGGCCGCCAAAGAAAGTCACAGAATCACGGAAATCTTTCCACAAGAAGGATTTAGTTTGGATCCAAGAGACGATGCTGATGATTTCCGCCCACAACCTTTGGAGGAAACCAAGCAAGTACAAATTAAGGATAAATTTTTAAAAATTGGCAGCAGTTTAACAAAGGAGCAAGAAGAAAGATTGATCACCCTGCTGAGTGACAATTTGGATCTCTTTGCATGGACCATCAATGACGTACCAGGGATTGACCCCAACGTGATCACTCACAAACTGGCCATACGACCAGGGGAGACCCCAATCATCCAACCAAGGCGAAGAATGAGTGAAGAAAAGAACAAGGCTGTACAATTAGAAACTGAGAAACTGATCAAGGCTAGCTTCATCCGTGAGGTGCAGTATCCAACATGGCTCGCCAATGTTGTGATGGTCAAAAAAGCCAATGGGAAATGGCGGATGTGCACGGATTACACAAGCTTGAACAAAGTGTGCCCTAAAGATTCGTATCCACTTCCCAATGTTGATAAGCTTGTGGATGGAGCTTCCGGGAATGAACTTTTAAGTCTCATGGATGCTTACTCGGGCTACAATCAAATCATGATGCATCCCTCGGACGAGGAAAGTACAGCATTTATGACCAATCAGGCGAATTATTGTTACAAGACAATGCCTTTTGGTTTGAAGAATGCAGGAGCTACGTACCAACGGCTCATGGATAAAATCTTTTCGAAACAAGTGGGCAGGAATATGGAGGTGTATGTGGACGACATGATTGTAAAGTCCGCCAGGGCTAGTGATCATGGCGGCGATCTTAAGGAAGCGTTTACTCAATTAAGAACATATCAAATGAAGTTGAATCCCGAGAAGTGTTCTTTTGGGATCCAGGGAGGAAAGTTCTTGGGATTTATGTTGACATCGAGAGGAATAGAAGTGAATCCTGATAAGGGAAAGGCGATATTGGAGATGAAAAGCCCAACAAGTGTCAAAGAAGTTCAACGTTTGACAGGACGAATGGCCGCCTTATCACGTTTCTTGCCAATGGCGGGTGACAAAGCGGCCCCATTCTTCACATGCTTAAAAAAGAATTCAAAGTTTCAGTGGACAGAGGAATGCGAACAAGCTTTTACCAAATTAAAAGAATCATTGGCCACATTACCAGTACTTTCCAAGCCAACACCAGTCGTTCCATTAGTGCTCTATCTAGCAGTTACTGACAAGGCGGTGAGTACAGTGTTGCTCCAGGAAGAGGGAAAAAAGCAGAAAGTTATATATTTCGTGAGCCACACTTTACACGGGGCAGAGTTGCGGTACCAAAAAATTGAAAAGGCTGCATTGGCGATTCTGAAAACTGCGAGGCGCCTCAGGCCTTATTTCCAAAGTTTCCAAGTTAAAGTTAAAACTGATGTCCCCTTAAGACAAGTACTTCAGAAGCCCGATTTGTCAGGGCGATTGGTTAGCTGGTCAGTGGAATTGTCAGAATATGATATACAATATGAGCCAAGGGGCCAAGTCACAGTTCAAAGTTTGATCGACTTCGTGGCGGAATTAACACCCACGGAAGGCGAGAAGACTCAAGGAGAATGGGTCCTATCTGTGGATGGATCCTCTAATAACACTGGAAGTGGGGCTGGGATAACAATTGAAAGTCCAGACAAAATGATCATTGAACAGTCTCTAAAGTTCGAGTTCAAGGCGAGCAACAATCAATCTGAGTATGAGGCTTTGATCGCCGGCTTAAGGCTAGCCATTGAGCTGGGGGTCCAAAAGTTATTTATCAAGGGAGATTCGCAGTTAGTGGTTAAACAGGTGAAAGGCGAGTATCAAGTAAAGGATCCGCAACTTTCCAAATACTTGGAAGTGGTGCGCAGATTGATGATGGGGGTCAAAGAAATTAAGATAGAACATGTCCCGAGGGGACAAAATGAGAGGGCAGATGTGTTAGCAAAATTGACGAGCACAGGGAGATTGGGCAATTACCAAACAGTCATTCAGGAAACCCTGCCTCGCCCGAGCATTGATTTGGTAGAAATAAAGTTGAAAGCAGTCAAGTCAGTAAGTGAGGGCGAGCCTTCTTGGATGGAGTCAATCAAGATCTTCTTAGAAAATCCTCCAAAGGATGATGATCTGAACATTAGAGCAAAACGCAGGGAAGCCAGTTTTTACACAATGGTGGATGGTGAGTTGTATCGGCGAGGAATTATGTCCCCTATGCTCAAATGCGTTGACACCAAGGACGCCCATGGAATAATGGCGGAAGTCCATGAAGGTGTTTGTTCAAGCCATATAGGCGGGAAATCCTTGGCGGTAAAAATTGTGAGAGCAGGATTTTATTGGCCGACAATGAAGAAGGACTGTCTGGAATATGTTAAGAAATGTGAAAAATGCCAAGTCTTCTCTGACTTACACAAGGCTCCGCCAGAAGAATTAACAACCATGATGGCGCCTTGGCCATTTGCTATGTGGGGGACTGACATTTTGGGACCATTCCCAGTAGCGAAGGCACAAATGAAGTATATCATCGTGGCGGTTGATTACTTCACTAAGTGGATAGAAGCCGAGGCAGTGGCAACTATCACGGCCGCCAAGGTCAGGAGCTTCTTGTGGCGAAGGATTGTTTGTAGATTTGGGGTCCCGATGGCATTAGTAATGGATAACGGAACACAATTCACAAGTAGTGTTACCCGGGAATTTTGTACAGAAATGGGAATCGAGATGCGATTTGCCTCTGTAGAACATCCACAAACCAATGGGCAGGCTGAATCGGCTAACAAGGTTATCCTGAAAGGTTTAAAGAAGAAACTGAATGAAGCAAAAGGGCTTTGGGCGGAGGTACTACCAGGTGTTCTTTGGGCATACAACACCACTGAACAGTCAAGCACAAAGGAAACCCCGTATCGTTTAACTTATGGGACTGACGCCATGCTCCCAGTGGAAATTGAAAACCAAAATTGGCGAGTGGCTCGGTTTAATGAGAATGACAACGGGGAAAATTTAATAGCAAATCTAATCATGCTGCCCGAGGAACAACGTGAGGCTCACATAAGGAATGAGGCGGGAAAAGTGAAGGTTGCAAGAAAATTCTCAACGAAAGTAGTGCCAAGAAAAATGAGGGTAGGAGACTTAGTGCTCCGAAAAAATACAATACCCGATAAACACAACAAACTTTCACCCATCTGGGGCGGGCCTTACAGGATTGTAGGCGATGTTGGAGGAGGAGCTTATAAGTTGGAACAACTAAATGGTCAAAAGGTTCCACGAACATGGAACGCCTCTCATCTAAAGCAGTATTTTAGTTAATAGAAACAACCAAAGGTGAATGAAGCCGCACTCTTTTTTCCTTTCTTTGGAGAGGTTCTTAATGAGGCGGCATGTAAAAAGAATGGAGACAATTGTTCTCATGTATGAAAGAGAAATGAAGATTATTTCAACAGAAGTTACTTTTTAATTTTTTAATTTATATTACGAGTTTATGCAAAGTAAATCGTATCAAGGTATATAATACCGCGAATAAACCTTTCGGAATAAGAAAGTATCGCCATCCAATATTGCAAGCCTTGGCAATTCTAGTGGCCACTAGAAACCAAGCCTCGTCGAAAAATCGACTAAGGTATATAGACCTAAGTAACAACAAAAGTTGGTAACAACTCAAGATAACAACGACTGAACTTAAAGCGGTCTTCATTAAAGGTAAGAAAAAGGGGCGACGCCCTTACATGATTGAGAATGATGACAAACAAAAGGGCAAGGCCCAAAGAAAAAATTGACTTAAACAAAATAAAAACAAATTACAAATTCAAGCTACATTATCATTGTTGGCGTCGTTTCCCTGGCTTGCTCCAACTTGAGGGTCTTCCTTCTCTTGATCCTTATCCTTGTTCCGCTCATTCCTATCCCCGCCATCACTTTCTTCTTCTTCAGACTCACTTTCATCATTGAATTGAGGAAGGAGGTCGAGGCTAATGTCGTCATCACCAACCACTTGACCATCCTTGATCTCCTTCAGCCACCCAATGCGGGAAAGATCAAAGCCCGGCTCAACCACACTAATCTGCTCTTTGGCCGCCAGAAAGCCTTGAGCAAACTGAAGAGAAGCACGCCCTAAGATGGAAGCATTCAGGCGTTCGTACTTCTTTTCCAGTTTTTGGCACTTGGCTTGAACAGCAGTGTGCTTATCATTGATGGCCTCTTTTAGAGACTTGGTCTTCTGAAGAAGCAGGTCAGAAGCCGCCAAATCAGCAGTTAACTTAGTGCACTTTTCCTCAGCAGATGTCAGCTTCTTATTGGCGGTCTCAGCATCAGCCTTAGCTCGCTCATAGGCGGTTTTATAATCGGCTACCTTCTTCTCGAGACGATTCTTGGCTGAAATCACTTCTTTCACGCACTGGGCCATTCCCGCCACAGTGCTGGCGGCGGAAAGTGCATGAAATATGGCCAAGGAAGCAATGTTGGGGGGACCTTGACCGGAAATATCTTTGTGGACCCGATTGTCAAAAGTACGGGTCATGAAGTCCAACCCGTTGAAGTGAGGATCATTTAAACTCAGCAAGGGGGGAGGAGCCTCGCCACCAATGGCTGAGCTAGTGCCAGCTTGGCTAAATGGAGTTGGTGGGCGGTTAATCAGTAAGCTTGAATCCTGGTGAGGTGGCGGGACATCGTCGTGTCCCTTCTTTTTCTCTGCAGGCTGCCTTTTGGAAGCCTCGCCAGCTGATTGATGAGAAGGTTTACCACCAGCAGCGCCTGAGGTTCTTTGGCGTTTGGGGTCCCTGACGTTATCAGAGCCCGAGGCATCTTCATTCTTTTTCTTCTGTTCATTATCGGCGACCCTTTTCTTGGCCGCCGCAGTAGACTGGGCGAGGTAGTCCTTCAACTTCAATGGGTTAGTGTCAACCTTGCCTTTTCCCATCGTAGCTACATGGAAAGTATTAGTTAGATAAAGCACATGCACAAAAAGAAAGGCAAGTTATGTGCAAGATTATAAACTTACTAAAAAATTGATTTAAAGTGCCAGATTTCGACGCCTCAATCAAGTCATGACCAGAGATTACTGGTAGTGTGCGAAGGTAATCGGCGATGCCTTGCTCAGATTCATCCAAGGCGTCATATGAAACGGATATTTTCCGGCGAGGGTTTTTTGTCCAGTAAAAAGGGAAGAAGGGATTATTGTCAGAATCTCGGAACAAGTTCTTTATCTCGGGCGACTCCATAACTTTGAAATATTTTTTCTGCCATACTTTGTAATGGCTTTTAAGGGCGGTGAACCGGCTCATGTTCTTACGGGCCAAAAGGGGAACCCATTTCACCGAAGTCGGTTTAGTGGTGACTGACTTATAAAAAAGGAAAAATAAGGGGTAGGTCGGAGTGAAACTCAAATGTTCACAAAGAATTTCAAAGCAGCGGATAAAACCCCAGGCGTTGGGTTGGAGTTGGCAAGGCGCCACATTTAGAAAAGAAAGAATGTGACATATAAAAGGCGAGAATGGAAGCTTGATATTCAAGTCTAAGAAGAAATAATCATAAACAAAAAAGAAATTAGGCGATCCATCGGCTGGCTCTTTGCGCAAAAGAACGCAATCATCCTCGCCACATGGAAGAACATTCAACTGAAGGTCTTCATTATTGGAGGTGGCGGGGTTTATTTTCGTAAACCCTTGGGCAGATATCCGAAGCGAATTAATGCTCCCAACGCTGCTCCAGATAGAACGCCAGAGACACTTATCTTCAACTAAATGCGCGTTTGAGCGCCATTCAGGTGAAGACAACTCTCCATTAGAGGAGAGAATTGAGTCTACGGAGCCGGCGGGACCGGAATCCTCATGAGTGGAAGGCGAGGATTGAATTTCGATAACGGTGGGGGCAGAAACTTCCCCCTCCGTAGAAGGGGAAGTGAGTTCTAAAGAGGAAATGCTAAAGTTTTGTGTCGACATACTGGGTAATTTCATAAAAATAAAAAAGAAGATGAACAGGTCCAAACACAAAAAAAAAAAAGAAGAAGGCACACAGTGTCAAGAAAAGAGAAAGGGGACGGACTCACCGGAGGAAGAAGCGGAGGATTGAGTAAAGAGAACGTCGGCGATGGGGGAGCACCGTGCAATGACGACGGCCGGAGTGAGCAAGGTTCACCGGAGAACAAAGAAGAGAGGGAAAGTTGCGATGAAAAGTTTTCAGAACGAAGGTTTCCAGAAAAGTGAAAAGTGAAAGGTGAAAAGGGTATTTATAGAAGAAAAAGGAAGAGAGAAAATGAGTGGGAAAGATTGTGAAAGGTCGTGGGATCGTGGGATTTGAAATTTGAAAAGGTATGAAACGAAAAGACATAACTCCTCGAGACGCACAACTGCATTTATGGCAAATGATAACAAAATCCCGGAAAAGAAGGATACGTGCGTCAGTTGAAAAGACGTGATTGACGGGTGTGATAACGGCGATGTATCAACAAAGATAAAAACGGTGACATATAAAGAAACATGAAAATGGCGAGAACTCATAAGCAAGAATGCGACGACAGGCCCATTACTACGAAGAATGGCGATATACTGTAAAGACGTCTCGACTCGAGGAACCTAAGTCTCATGTCTTGGGGGCATGTGGATTGGGCGGGACACAAAGGAAGGAACGGCGACACAATTATCAGTAGAACGAAGTAAATGGTAAAAGCAGGCGACGAAGCAGCATATAAAGACATTTCGACTCAACTTACTTAAGTCTCATGTCTTGGGGGCATGTGGACTGGGCGGGACATAAGTATCCCTTATTCCCGCCCAAATCAAGCATTTAGATAAACGAAAGCAGCCATCGCGGGGTTTGTGGAACAACGTCGAAGCCCGCCCTTCTTTTGGATGGGTCCACGCGCCAGCTGGAAGATTCCTTTAGTTTTGTCTTATATGTATAGAGGCTTGGGCCCCGGTTGTCAGGCCCAAGTACAGTGAAAGTCCACGTTATGATCATTCCCTCTATAAAAGGAGAGGTCAACCCCTTGTAAAAAGCACCTTTTTAACATTTAATGAGAATATTCCTTTTGTGATATTTTTAGTACTCCGCTAGGGTTTACTTTCTGTCAGTTTCCGACGTCAGATCTCCCTAGTACAGAACACTACCTTAAGATGTGGAGTTATAATTCCATAGATATGAGTTAAACAATCCACTAACAGAATTTGTCATTTAGCTACCACTAAACATGTCAATAAACAACTAGTATGATGTTTTTAAACTGGTATCGAGTTCGAGTCCTCATGAATGCAATTGCGTTAAATATTTAAAGTAAGTAGTTTTGTCGTCCATAATAGTCCTATCTGACTTAAACATCCCGGTACAAATTAAAATAATTGACATTTTGCTTGTGCATGATTCTTATGCTTTGAGTCTTTGACATGTATAATCAAATTAAATCAAGTTAGTATTAACTATTAAGTAAATTTTCAATTTTTTTTTTAATTTTATCTATCCATATTTAAATTCTTTCAATTAAGATTGAACATAATAAATTTTTCCAAACAATCATTAGAACAAATTTTATTACTGAAAAATATTCTTTTAGAATTTTAAAAACTAAAAAAAATTATTTTAGTGCACGATAATGAAACAAATGATTAATCTTACAACTATTGACCATATAATATTTTGACTTAGTCAAAAATCATTACAACCGAGAGTCGGCTATCAAACTGAATCCACGCGAACCAGTCTTACTCTTTTTTTTTGTTACAAGAGGAAATCTGAACCAGTCTTACTCTGGTGGTTTCTTAAAAAACCGGTGAACCAATATACAATCTGCTTTATTTTTATAAGCCAATATACAATCTGCTACTATGAACACAGGTCGGCGGTCACTGGGTCATTAAAAAAAAGATATTTTTATTAACTTGTATTTTAATTAATTTTTTCTATTATATATCTTTATTTAAATTATCTTATTTATCCACCGGCACTTAATTGTAGACTGCAATCCCATCAATGCTAATTTAAAATCATAAGCATATCATACAATTACAATGAGTATGACATGAACAATTCTTTAGAGTTTACGCTGAAGATAGTCATACCATAAGTGATAAGAACTAAAAGATAAACCTTTTCTTTTCTAAAATGTAGTTTATATATCTATAATATGTATATTATAATACATATATTTTCTTTGCCCAATTTTAAACATGTGAAGTGCATTGCGTGTCGCTATTATTAGT
This sequence comes from Lotus japonicus, assembly GCF_012489685.1. Classification (NCBI taxonomy): domain Eukaryota; kingdom Viridiplantae; phylum Streptophyta; class Magnoliopsida; order Fabales; family Fabaceae; genus Lotus; species Lotus japonicus. The sequence continues at coordinate 54,479,590 of NC_080046.1, forward strand.
TTCTATTTATTATAAGTAAGAGCTTTGTCATGATACTTTCACTCCTACGTCACTAAAATGACTTGTCTATTACTTGACTCGTAATATTTTATTTATATTTAATAAAAAAAATCATTCAATCGAGGGCAAGGCTTGATGTAGATTTATTCTCAACAAATGTAAAAAAAAAATCTTGATCAGTTTTCTAGCACTTAGTGCGCTGGAAGTGGAGTTTATCAACCATGGAATACCTTAGTTAATAATAAAAGAATAAAAATTCATTCCATTTTGATTGTTTATATATCATTCCCTCCATCTCATTTTATTAGACATTTACTTTTTCCTCCTGTAACCAAAAAAAAATTTATTAGACATTTAAGATTGTGACATAACTAAGAAAAATAAATAGTGTTTTCATCTTCATGAATAACATTTCCAGATTTGTTCTTGGATTCCTTATTTTATAGGCCTATTTTTATGAGTTTAATGAATATGCACTGACAGTGTAAAATAGTTTTACACAGTCATCCAATCAAAGCATGCCACATAAGAGAGATAATTACATTTGACTTTAATTTTAATTAAAAGAATAAGATATTTTCTGATTTGGCGGAATTCAATTGGATGTCTGTGTAAAACTATTTTACACTGTCAGTGCATATCCATTAAACTCTATTTTTATTAGTTTCTCTCCATTTATCATTTTCTTCTCTCTTTTTTCTCGAGTTTATAACAAATTAATAAAACACGTCAAAGAAATTATTCAAGACAAATTTAATTTTTTTTATTGTCCAATAGTATTGTAACATTATAAACATGAAAATAATTAACACATGCCAAAATTTCACCTTCAAATGTAGCATCATGATCATCATTATTATATGCTACGTTTTCAACTATTCATCGATGTTTGTCAAAGCTGTTGACTTTTCTTTGGGTTAATTTGCACAAAATCTTTCGATTAGAAAATTTTATAAAGTTTGAAAACAATCTCAAAAAGATCATGCACATTATTATTAAAGGATATTTGTCACATCAGTTAGCAATGCTTTCAGTTCAGCTTGAGCTGGAAAAATAAACTATTTTAAATGGAATGATAGAAAGTCCTAATCAGAGTAATTAGGATTGAAATTATTAAATCCAATATTACGTAATGATAAGTAGATCTAGAAGTAGTTGATAGGTGATAAAATAATTTATTTCTTTGATCTTTACCAAATTGGAGAAGATAAAAGTGCTGGTGAACAATTTTTATATTCATGATGTCTGCACTCTACAGAAGAAGATATGCAAATGCAACCAACAATATATAACAACAATCTGAGAGGTATATAATATTAACCTGTTTTTGTGTTGTTTTTTTTTCTTCATGTTTTTCCAGGCAAATGAAGAAGAGAAAGATCTTTTACAGATAAAGATCCAAACGGCCATTGCAGCACTTAATGATCCTCTAAGCCCTATGAGCATCTAGTAAAAGGGACTGAAAAATACTGTTTCTATTTAGTGTCTCATTCCATGTCCTACCAATTAAATTACGACATGGCATCTTAAAGTCGCTCGTGCAAGGTTCATATTCATGCCTACACGACACAATTTTATTGGGAGACAAGGAAAATGACACCAAACGGAACATAAGATCTTCATCCTATTGAAAGAAGTTCAGGAAGATTGGCTTTGTGGTCTTAATGTGGGTTTGTGATTTTGTGTCATTAAGTCCTATGTGTTTTTTTTTCTTCTCTTTTCTTCACATCTCAATGTTCTCATCATTTGTTACCAGGGGAAGTTTGCAAATTCCCCTTGTTCATCCCCATGTGTTGTTAGAGTATCCAAATGTTATGGCTAGAAATCTAGAATAATAAAAGTGCATTTCACATCCTGGGAATCTCTAATTTATTTTCTTCTGCTTTTCAAGTATTGTGAAACATAATCCCACTTCAAAAATACAAAGCGTGACTCGCAAGTATATATTATATAGTAAACTGAGCTGCATCCATGTGAATGGTTTTTTTAAGGCATAATTTGGTGTTTAATACAAGCTTGCAACAACTCAAGCATCATTGATCACCATAATGGAGGAATCAAAACCTTGCAACAACTTGGCAAAGCTATTTCATTATTCTGATGGTGCTTAATTTAAAAATGAAATAGCTGAATTTAAAAATGGAGGAATCAAAACCTTGCAACAACTTGAATAACATGGCCTGCACGGGATCTGCCAAAAATTCAAGTTTCTCACTCACCTGACTGTTATGGCCATTGTGCCTATCAGTCATTTCAATTTCAGGAACAAACATTCTTTCACATTCTCTTTCCTTCGAATCCTCTGGCTTGAATGCCTCATTTTGCTGAGAACTTTCAACGGTTTCAGTAGCTTGAACATTTTCAGGTTTCTTAGTCTCATGGGGTTCTAAATGCTTCTCATTAAAATCAAGACCTCCTTCTCTTGTGTCTTGCCCTTGTGGCCTTATTTGTTGAGAATCCCTGTCATCATCTGATTCATATTCACATATTTTACCCCGCTTTCTCGCTCTGCCTCTGGGAGCTTGGTTACCGGCTGTTTTTACGTTTTTGGTACCTCTGCCTGCAGGTCTTCCTCTTTTCCTTCCGCTACCCTTCTCCTGGGACACCGAAGCCAAACTTGGTTCATGAGCAGCTTTTGCAGTTCTATGTTTACTTTCAAGGTCAGAGAAAGATGTATTTTGGTCCTCTACATTATCTCCAACCAGATGGGTGTCTAACGCCAAGTCATATTCACTACAACAGATAGCAAAAAACAATCAAATGCTAAGAAAAATATAGGAACCATACAAGTGCACAGTTCTTAGAGAGAACTACATTTGACTATAGTTAATGCCACTAGACTTGCAATTGCTGCATGGTGGACCATTATTTTCAGCACAAGTACACTAGAAAGCTAACAAAAATGTTTGCAATATACTAGACCATGGTTCACAGTAACGTCTTCTACTAATATGCAAAGCTTTATCTCATATTTGCTATTGGTTTTTCTATTCCACTTCTTTATAAATGACACAATTAGCCTAGCAACTAGTATCCATCCCCCATTTCAGTAATTTGTATCAAATCTACCTAATAAAGCTTAAAATAAATGAATTATATTACAATGAATTAGCATAACATGAATTTATTAAAACTTTCCAACACCAAAAGACAATCTACTGTCAAAGACAGATGTTATGCAGTACCACCCAAAGAAAAAAAGAAAAAAAGACGGCAAAATACCACAAGTCCACAACTACAGGTGTCAGAACTTGTGAGGAACATATAATGAGTAAAAATATTAAAGCAATTACATTCACACAAATTTCATCCTTGCCATCCAAATAAGTCAGAGACTGTAAATGCTGCACATGCATAAACTTACCAATCTTCAGTAGTTGATTCTTCTATTCCATCGGGTCTCAAACTATAGGCATCTTCTGGTAATCTTTGGCTACTGTTCAAACAATCTTCTAACCACTGCGATTTAACTATATGCAACCTCTTGCTTCGAAGAATTCTTCTCTCTACTGAAGTGCAACTGCCCCAAGAAACAAAGCCCGATGAGGAGAAAGAGGGGTAGTAATTATCATCCATGAATTTTTCTAATAAGAGAAAAAATTCTAGACAGAATTTCACTCTGTTGGGAATGAACATTGTGACTCAATTCATGGTATAATGTACAGAATATAACATTTGAGGAAGGGGGGAAACTCCCGCCACGATTACCAATAAGACAAGCCATGTATGAACAGCATTGTGCGTAGATAGAGTGACAAATTTGTGCAATATTGTTAATTTTAGCCTTTTTATTTTGGTAATACTTACAACAAGCCAAGATGATAAAACACAGGTAGGTAAGTAATTAAGACATATTTTTGTCTTCTTGGCAGTCACCTGTAGGCATTCTTGCTACTATACTAAGTACCCAATAGCATTTGGTAAGATGAAAACATTGAAACCAAAAGACATGAACCATTGTTGAAATGGTTACTCTTAGAATATGGATTAGGCCTAGCTCTACCCAAAAGCTAGTTTAGACCTTTATTCACACTTATTTGGTCGTATCTCAGTCAATGTGAGACTTCTCAACACACCCCCTCACGCCCAGGGTTGGACATCTGGAGCATGGAATTTGCAAGAATGAACATCTGTTGGTGGCCCTATATATGGCTAGTCTCCAATAAACGGATCTAGGATAGACTATGATACCATCTTAGAATTTGGGTTAGGCTTAACTCTACCCCAAAAGCTAGCTTAGAGGTGAATGTTGCTCTATTCTTTATAAACACTTATTTAACCATATCTCTAGTCAATATTCGATATCAACATTTACCATATTTTCCTCTTATGTAAAATTTGTGATCTCCTTGGGCACTATAATTAGGAAATAATAAGTGGCAGCACGGATTATAAAGAAATTCAATTTTTTTGTTATTTTTAACTTGAAAATATTTTAATGTATTCTTCCTGGTGGAGCCTGTTGGTCAATCTGCAAGTGTACAGAATCTACCCGGTTTTAATTTATCGAACCACAGAGAATTGGTATGAGAATTCAGTTTAAGCCTCGAGTTCACGGTAGTAAAGCGAGTAAAATTCAATTTTAAAGGTTGATTGTTTTGGTGATTAATTAACAAGCAATTGAAATATAAGTGTGTGAGAACAATGGTGAGCATGCCTTGAGTTCTTGTTTAACTAATTCAGTTCTAATCAACCTATTCTATCCATAAAACTCTGAGTCTCTCCTTGATGTTCTAGCCTAATCAATCATCTATCGATGCCTCGCATAGACAATCCTCTCAAGCCAAAAGATAAGCACAATTCCTTGATAACCTAAACATTTGCTAAAGACATTAAGCATGCAATTCAGGCCAACAAACCCCAACCCTTCCTCTATTCCTAGTAGCAAGTATAGAAGAGGTAATCCCACAACAAGTCCCTAATCTATAACAAACTTCCGTTCTATTATAGAAAAGTATAAAGCTAGCACATGTTCTAACTTGAAACATAAAGCATGGATATGGGATTCAAGGGTTTACTCAGAGGAATCATGAATAGAAATAGGAATTAAGATTAAAACATCATAAGTCTTACAAAGAATCCAAAGCAAAAGGGGTTTAGCCAAACATGGTTATGAAACCCATACAAGAAGATAAAGATGAAACCTGAAACATAGGGCTTAGAGAAAGCTCCTCAAGCTCCAGAACTCAAACCCTCTCTTCTAACTTATGAAAATATGATAAAATGACAAAAGGTTCCAAGAGAAATGTCTAAAAACCAATTTATAGCCAAAACAGTCGAGTCTGGGCGCTCAGGCACCAATTCAGAGCGCCTGAGCGCCAATTCCAGCCCAGAAACATGCTCTCTGGAGGTGTCTGGCGCCTAGGCGCCAATTCCCAGCGCCTAGGCGCTCAAGCTTCGCTGGAACAGACTTTTCAGCTCCTTGTAACTCCTCTTCAAGCCTCGTTAAGCCCTCCTTCAATTCCAAGCTTCTTGGCCTTCCTCATCCATCAGTTTCTGATCTGCAAACTTAACCAACAAGCCAAGGAAAATTCTAGAAGCTCAAAGAGCTTATTAGCACAAGAGATCCTTCAATTAACACAATAAAACCATGCAAGTCCTAAACTTACTTAAAATGCAAGAAAACTCCCTATAAAACTACAAAATTACCAAAACGAAGTAAATACTCAAAGAAAGATAAAAATGCATGAGAATGCATGAAACACTACATGAGACTCAGCAAAAAGACTCAAAACAAAGAAAGAAATGACCCTAAAAACACCACTGAACAAGGGTCATCAGAGCCCTATTTTAAAAAGTCTAAAAAAAAATAAGTATTATATTAAAACATATTTTCTATTAATTTCAACTTAAAAGTAACGTAAAAAAAAACTTAAAAGTACTTTATATAATATATTCCTCCCCGTAGAACATTTTTACTATATAATAAATAAATATAGACAAAATATGTTGATTTATTCAAATCTCTGTGTGACAAATATTCATATTTATTTATTTTTTTGACAACAAAAGATGAAATTTATTAATAGCAAATGATTCATGAGAACAACCCTCTCATGGATAAGTCATTTGAGCACACCAACCAAAGAAAGCAAAAACCCAACTAGTGTTTGTGCCTCGTTAAAACCTCCCTAGGAAAAACCCAGAGTGGGATAAAAACCTCATGTGGGAAAAAGAGTACACATAGCACTAGAACGCTTACGCAACAAATCCAAAAAACAACCATAATAATATATTCCCAGAACACAGACCCTTAATTCAAGCACTTGACACTTCCCACCTTGTTAAAATTATACTCTTTTAGTGTTTATATACTCTTTTGCTTTAAAAAAAATTATTATTTTTTAAATCAAAGTGAGTTAAATTATGCTCATTTAGTTTTTTTTTTGTTAAATTGTTCTTCAATTTGAGTTTGGTGAAGTCAAAGTTCTCCCCAAGAGTACGACTCTTAGAAATTGAACTCTCACATTAGAGGTTTAAAGAAATTTTTACAACTGCGATTGACACCGTTAAGTGTCGCTCTGTATTTATTTCCTAATAATAAATTATTGAAAAGCATAAATTGTTGTATTTAAAAATATCCAAGCTTTAATGTTGTTTCAAAAAAATTATAGAACGGAATTAACAAGAAAAGAGAAGACATATTTTGATAAGACAAGACTTAGATTTTCTCCTTGTACAGGACCCCCTCCTGACTTGGAACATTTGTTGCTAGCTAACTCTCTAGGAACAACCTTTGTGAGGTTGTAGGGTTTTTCCTTTTTCCTGTTTTTTTTTTGTTTCTTTGCCATTAAACATAAAAAAAACTCATCAAACAAGATTTTCATTTTCTCATCTCTAAATTTGTTTTCAAATAAATATTACCAAACGAGTTTTTGTTGTTGTTTTGGTCTAGAAAACAGTTATTTAAAATTATTCTACAAAACAGATTTTAAAAACATAAAACTCAAAACACATTCAAACTGACCCATAAATTCTGACTCCATTGTTGATTTGGCTATAAGAGTTGGAGAGGTAATTAGTGCTCCTCATGATCATATTCAAGAGCTAAACACTGCTCCACATCATTGTATTTCAGACCTACACCTACTTTGCATTACGGAATACCTTCAAACATTCAAGGAATGTTAGCGGAATTTGAACTCCAACACATTTCAAATATGTTTTTAAACGGCTTAGTGCATTTCGTTGTTCACTAATCACTACTAAGCACATGAGTATGCCGACTTAGACCCGTTTGAAAGAGCTTATTTGAGTTTATGATAGCATAATCGCCTGTGTAAGGTGTTTGGGAGAACTTATGCAACAACTTATAAATAAACGCTTATATAACTTAAAAATAGCTTATAAATAAGCGCTTATGACCATAAACGCTTAATTAAGCTATTTTCCCAAACGAGACCTTAATCTTCTCACAACATATGCAATATCAATATGCTAGAAACAACTCATTTTATATATGCAACATCAATAAATATATATATAAATATATATATATATATATATGTCCTTGCACTCATTAGATTTAGCATGCATTGCATCAAAGGTGCAATACTTCTAAACTAGATTTAGATATGAACACATCGTCTACATGGAAGCATAGAATAGCATACTTATTTTCAAACAATTTTATGTACACACGAGTGTAAGAAGAATTCACAATATATTCATATTCCATCAAAGTATTGTTAAACTTCTCATACAATTAACCAAAAAACTGTCAAAATGCAAAGAACTTCAAGAAACTGCCTAATGAGACTTCCAGTATATACTCATTGGCGTTGTCGCTTCCAATGTATGATCAATAACGATTTCACAAGTTTTGCCTATGCTGCAAATAGGGAACAATTAACATCACTAAAACGTGGATCACTGGAAGAATTGGCATCAGTAAAACGTGAAGGAGTGGCATCGCCAACCGGCTGCTCAGGAGTGGAAGAATTGGCATCAGTAAAACCTGAAGGAGTGGCAGCGCCAACCGGCTGCTCAGTACCAGCAAACGATTCATCCAAATTGGTTTGAACATTGGTGAGAGCAGCAGTGAACTTGGCAGGTGAATTCACTGTGGACTTAGCAGGTGATTTCACTGTGGACTTGGCAGCATTTCTAGTGTCAAGGTCGTGGGCAACAGCAGCAAGGATGCGGAATTGGGAGCCCTTCAGCATCGTCGGCAAATCAGAATTTTCACTATGCATACACAGCGCAGCCTCAGTATCATCCTAAGTATCATCAAGAAGAGAATCGAAAGTCTCAATTGCCTTCCGCATAAGTTCAACCTCCTCAGACACACGCCTATCCCTAATAGCTCGCGAAGGTTCATCAGGCCTGAAAAGCCAGTCTTTAATTAGACGAAAACTCTCCATTCGGGACCAGAGAATTTGGGCCAGGAGACAGCGGTGAACACCAGTGAATAGGTCGATCCCTTTGGTTGCCCCGAAATGTTTAATGAGGCGTGCTCTAAGAGATAGAACCTCACCCAATGTATTACTGATGAGCCTCGCATACTTCAAACTAAATGGATTTTTGACATCTGGAATTGTCGTGTCATGTCCAGCCGACTCTTGTAGCTGGCGAATACTTTTGGTCATGAAAGTTTCGTAGGTAGAATTGTCCCAATAATCAAAATCCTTGAAAAGAACAAGAACACAGCAGCCAAAGGTGACAAGAAGAGCAGGCAAAGTCATGTCAGGCAGTGACAAGAAGAGCAGGCAAAGTCATGTCAGGCAGTTCGCTGCATTGGGTATGATTGGTTGTCAAATTCTCCTCCAAAGGATCCAAACCAATTTTCTTCAATGCTTCTTTGACTTCTCCGGTAAGTGGCGGGGCCATGTCGGCCACCATAGAGCCCCACATACAACAAATCTCTTTTGAGCAGTTCGATTTACTGATATTCTTGAAGGCTAACCGGATAGCAAGCCCAGATTTGTCAGGATCATTGGGATCGGACACATAAAAGGTCTGCCGAATCACTGTTCCAGTAGGAAGCGTTGTAATTGGACGTGGAATTCCAGAAGAATCATCTTGAGTCAAATTCTGAGTTTTAGGAGTCATGGTCTCCAACCTGAAAGAGAGGTAAAAATGAATCCAATCAATTCAGACACATTTTGTCGAACATGTTGTCTACTAATCTACTTGTTGTCTCTTCATGCATTAATTGAAGTATATAATAAGGCTGCACATATGCATCATGATGTTGTTCATCGACAAACCTGCGGTTAACTTGTCTAGCCATAAAATGTAGTTTGATCCTGTAAAAAACAATGCTTCAATAAGAAACTAATTTGACAATAAATCATTCAAAATAACTAGTTTGAAATGTGACCGTTTTATGTTTCAAGGATCCGCTTTTCTCGCTTCGTCACATGCTAAGTGATCAACAATCTTTTTAAGATTTTCAAGCCAACACCTCAAGCACTCCACAAACAGAAGCCTTTCTCACACCTAGCTCCCTCTCTAGTCTCCCTCTCTCTCTCTCTTAGACTGCTGGCTTGGCTACTTATTATGGCATTTCCATTCTGATCTTATCAGTTTGACAAGGCCCTTTCAGTTAAGCAAAGGCACAAGTTTACCAATTATGGGTAAGGAATGATATTGAGGATGCGGAAGTTCCTCCAAGAGAGGTGGAGGAACTGAAACAGAAATCCCTTCTCATTGCATGTGTGATATGAATCTTTCAGGCCTTTGATTTTCATGGCTTTCACTTTTCCATAAACCAGCAACAAGAAGGGATTTCTATTGATTAGTGGCCAAACATAAAAGTTGAAAATACACAACCCACACACACCGTAAATCGATTCACTCAACCAAACAATGCAATGCAGCAACCTTATCTTAAAAGTGCATTCCATTTGCATGACATAGCAATCATAAATTAGAAACATCACAAGTCATGTCTAACTCAATCAAGAGTAGGTGACAACACCAAACCCTAATCCAAACTTCAGAGTGGTTAAGATTGCAAAAAAGTAACTGCTGCATTCTCAATTCTTAAAACAAAACTAACAGATAACAGGGGACAACACCAAACCCTAATCCCGAAAATGGGTTCAGCTAACAAAATGAACGAAACTCCTCCATCATACCTCGGTGAAGGTGGCAGTCACAAGAGGGAAGAGGTGGTGCTCCTGCTTCCTCTAGCTTCAATTCGTTTACCGATGCAATTTTGCCTCCTCCTTCACTGAAAAACACCGAACAGTACAAAAATCAGAGATCAGAGGAAAACGAGAACGAGCAAGAAGAAATGGAGATGATAGCGTCGTACAGTGAGGGGAAATTGAGCTCGATACAGAAACGCGTTTCAAAGGGGGAAAGTTGCATTCCGCGAAGTAGAGGAATCGTGTGGAATAGTGAGGAAGCGAATCGCGTCAGTGTTATGAGTGAAATGCAAGTAATACGCGAGAGAACACACTGAAAAGTTTTTTATTTTTTATTTTTTTTTTCCATGCCTGGGAGTTGGGAATTGGGTTTAACACCCCAGCCCTTAGGCTTCCCGCCCCACTTAAAGTGGGGAAATTACCGGAAAGCCTCTAGATTAATATCAGTAAATGATTTTTCAATACGTATCGGTTTATCATTTTCCGATTCGTATTGATATAACAGCATCAGATAGGTTTTGAAACACATAATTTTCAAAACTCATTTCCCTCCCCAAATCACTCCCTCTTCAAATCTCTCCCAAACTTGCGTTCCACCACTCCAAGCTTCGGTCTCATCATCATCAAAGCTTCCTCAAAGCACCGGAACTCCCATTCCATTACATTCAAAAGGTAAGTTTGATTTTTATTGATTCTCTCACATTGATTGATGATTAGAGGTAGTTGATGGATTATTAGGTGAATGTTGACCACTAGGGTAGTTGATTATTGATTAGAGGTAGGTTTTATTGACTGAAATGGCATGAAACGGTCATAGGCACGAGTGGGTCGTTTCCAGTTCTGGGTTACTGTAAAATCGGAAAAACATTTTCCGATTCTGTAATGGAAAATGTTTTTCCGATTCTGTAATGGGAAAACATTTCCCGATTGTAAACCAGTTTAAGCCAGTTGAAGCCAGTTTTTTTAAGCCAGTTTTTTTTAGTTTTCCTCCATCTATTGGGCTGAATATTTTGTACAAATTTTCAAATATTTTAGTGTCATGACACTGGGAAAGGGTGTTGATGGTATCGACTTATTAGAACTAGGGAACTTCCTTAATGTTGCATTTTAGTTATCTAGATTGACAAATTAGAAAGGGTGTTGATGCTATATGAGAGATGTTTGTACAAGTTGTAACTGTTAAAGTTGTTCAAGTTGTAATTTGATGTTAAATTTGTTTGCTTTTCATAGGAGAATGAAGGGCGGGAGCGCCACGAGCGCTTGCATGCTTCTACACGGCGCGGCGACCATCGAGCAGCTAGTCAGGCGGTTGAGGCTTCGGCCCCGTCTCCGTCTCCGTCTGCTACTCCGGCCGGGGCTCCGTCTCCGTGTCCGTCTGCTACAGCTTCGTCAGGTGGTCCATCTGCTACAGCTCTGTCAGGTACTCCGGCTGAGCCTTAGCCTCATCCTACTCCGGTCTCTCCGGCCTCATCTGGCGAGCAGTCTTCTTCGGAGTCCAGTGGCGAGGAGTCTGCTTCTGAGACTGCTTCTAAGGCCAGTGGTGAGGAGGAGGAGCCTCTTATTCTCCAGGAGGAGATTGATGCTGCTGATGTGGTGCCAGAGGAGGGGGCACAGGGCGGTGCGGATGACGACCTCATCCACAGGGTGGAACCGTTTCCCGAGGGGCCTGAGGATCTTTCGCTTCTTGCGCATTATCCTGACCACAAGGCTCCTTGGACGTGGCAGGCACTTCTTCACACAGACCCGCGGTACGTGGACCGTCGGACATTGAGGGTGGCCACTGTTGGGGGGAAGGTATGGAACCTCCCCTGTGATGGCGATTCAAAGGCCCACACACATGTGCGACAGCTGCTGCAGCAGACGAGTTTGTATCACCTGCCTTGGTGCTGGTTACCAGAGACAGACCCAGCTGTCATACTGGCCCTTGTTGAGAGATGGCATGAGGAGACGAGTAGCTTCCACATGTCGTTCGGGGAGATGACTATCACCATGGACGATGTGTCGGCTCTTCTCCATCTTCCCACAGGGTCGAGGTTCTACACTCCGAGCAGAGGGGAGCGAGATGAGGTTGAAGCGCTCTGCGCCCAGCTCCTGGGAGGATCTGTTGCTGATTATCTGGTTGAGTTTGAGGCGGCGGGTGGCCAGAACATTCGGTTCATTACTCTGAAGACCATGTACACGTCTGCTATGGATGGTATGTCTTAATCATTACTTTATTAAGTTGTATTTATTTTTAGCGTATTATTAATAACTGTTAACTTAATTCATTTCATTGTAGAGGGACGCTATGAGGATGCTGCTAGGATCTGGATGGTGAACCAGCTTGGTGCCACCTTCTTTGCCAGCAAGAGTGGTGGTTACCACACTACTGTCTACTGGATCGGGATGCTTGAGGACCTCGGTCGCGTGTCGGAGTACGCGTGGGGTGCGATTGCGCTGGCATCGTTGTACGAACAGCTGAGTCGTGCTTCCCGCAGGAAGACAGCGCAGATCGGTGGGTTCACCTCCCTCTTGCTGTCATGGGCGTATGAGTACATATCCAACAGCGTCATTATCAGGACGGAGGTCCCCGGCTACACACAGGACCAGCCTAGAGCGCAGCGGTGGTCCACGTCTCGGATCGCGCATTCCGGACTCGATGAGAGACGAGTCATGCTCGATGAGCTTACAGTGGATGATATCACATGGACCCCTTTTGAGGACCATCGAGATGTTCGACCGCGGGATCCCAGGGCCCTCTATTCCGGCTACATCAGGACACCTTACGGCCGGTCTGTGAGCCGACATCTACCAGAGCGGGTTATGCGCAAGTTTGGCTTCATACAGGACATCTCTCGACACCCCTCTGAGATCCAGACGACGGGGTCCCTTGCTGAGACCACAGATGCTGCCTATGCTGAGTTTGAGCCGCACCTCCGCCCTCAGGGGATACCTGCTACATATCCGGGAGAGGCGGTGGAGGGTTACATGAGGTTGTATAGCAGAGTGTCCCATGTGTTCATCATCCCTGAGGATAGGAGGGAGGAGCTTAGTGCCGTGGTAAGTTTGGATTCTAAACTTGTATATTATTTTTATTCATTCAATTGTGATTTTTGTTAATGAAATTATTTTTGTATATTATTTTTATGCAGTCTGCCATACGTAGGGGTGTGGAGTTGTTGGAGCAGTCCCTGGAGGTGCCAGGTGCTCTTGCTCCAGGGACACAGCCCTGAATCCTCACGGAGAGGGCGCTCGATCTCTTTCGACGGAGTTCCTTCGTTGGTACCCAGGGAGTTTCCTTTTCTGCTATTCGAGGAGCCGCAGCTGCGGGAGGCAGAGCTCGTGGAGGCAGAGCTCGTGGAGGCAGACCCCGTGGAGGCGGAGCTCGTGGAGGCAGAGCTCGTGGAGAGGGTGATCCTGGAGAGGGTGTTCGTGGAGGCCGAGCTCGTGGACCCAGAGGTCGCAGGGGGCGGGGTCGGGGAGAGTGATTTTATTACACTTGTTATGTGGGATCCATTATTATGTATATGTTAGGACTTTTTATGTTATGTTATGACTCTTGCCTCGTTTTATTTACATGTGTTATATTTTTAGTCTTAATATTATGACTCTTATAATGAAAAAAACAGAAACAACGACAACATATAAATAATTCAAAGCATGTAGTAATCCATGACAATAAGTTAAACGGTTACACAACCAAATTAAACATAAGCAACACCGAAAACAAAATTATTCCTCTGTGATATCGATGAAGTCATGGGGTCCGCAATCTTTTGGGAATACCTTCACTAGGTTGGGCAATGTTATATTAAGATAACAAACAGTTCCTCTAGGTGCAAACACCGCAACCTGCAAGTGAAATGTATACTTTAATTAAACCATGCTTAACTGTCCAAAAAATGAAGCAAGTTTCATGTTTAGGTTTTAGACCTTTTGGAGAACGAGAACAGATCCAACAGTTATGTCATTCGCAAATTCACTGTGAGTAAAGGCCTTGCGGTGGATGCTAGCATCAACAGCACCCGTGGGGTCCTAAATTTTTGAAATCGTTTGAGAAGTAAATAAGAACGGTTAGTCAAGGGGGACCAAAAACAAGGCCTTACAAAAGCAAGGACAAGACATACCTTGAGGGTAACTTTCGCATCTCCAAACCCATTGGGAGTGCAAGATTTGATAACAGCAACAACATTCTCCACCCTCTCAACGTTCGCTGTCAGAGAGCCCAGCGGAGTGGCTATTCCCCACTCTTGCAGGGCTGATAGCCAAGCATGTGAGTTGAAATCAGGATCGGTTTCGGTTGATCCATGATCTAGCACACGCCTCACGATTTCCTGGGTCGGAATGAGTGGTGTGTTAGGGGTGGATCTACGGGCATACATGGCAGCCTGGATGGCGCCAGCCGGGCCAGGAATGAGAGGACGAGAGCTGCCAGAGTTGTTGCTTTGACCTTTGCAATGGCGGAGGAATGGATTTGGGTCTTGTTCCATTGTGTAGAATGAGGAGTAAGAAGAAGAGGCAAGACACAATAGACAGGAAGATGAGGAATGAAGAGTAAGTAGAAGAGGCAAGACACAACAGATATTTATAGCTCAGAAGTGCGGTCAAAACATTTAAGGTGTACTGGTGGATGGTAGAAGAGTGGTTGGGGCTGGTGGTTGAGAGTAATGTCAGGGTTGGTGGTGGAGGATAATGAAAATGAAAATGACAAGAGTACATCAAATTAACATTACCAAAAGTACATCAAATTAACATTACCAAAAGTACACGCATGAACCTGCCAATCTACGATGATGTCTAGATTTTCATCATTAACACAACCTGTGATAAGGGCCACATTCTACCAAATTACAGAGAGTTTACAAATTAATATTACACAATACAAGAACATTCAATCTGTGGTGATGTCCACATAGTCCGCATGACCACTAAAAGCACCAAGCCAAGCTTGGAATTGTGCATCATACATGCCTAAACGTGGACCATATAGGTTGCGCCAGTATTTGGAGGCAAGATCAGCGTGCCAATCCCACTGGGGAGCAATAGTCGGCATAGGATGTCCAGGAGTTAATTGGAGCTGCATTTTAGAGAATAACCATAAAATTAGATAACTTCCACATACAAAAATTAATCGACAAGCTAGTAGGCAACTAAAATATTAGTGTATTTGGTCAAAATATACCTGTACCCAGTGATTTATCACATGTCCAATAGCTATAACAGTATGCTCATCTCGTGGGCCGGCTCCTATCAGTGGAAAGTATGTGTTACAACCCATAGAGGATAAGGATACGAGAACCAATTGGTACTTTGTGGCAACAAGGTATCCCATCTCTGGCAGTTGAAACCATTTGTCAGGGGTGGCCGGGTCACCAATAGGAAGAGTGAGACAATCATGTAAGTCATAAACAACATATGTGCCCCACATCCTATTATACATTAACACATTGGTCTCAAGTTCTTGTATCAATGAAGCCCTAACCCAAGGCCAACCGTCCTGATCGGCGGAATGCCCCAGTAATGCAGCAATGGATCTATAGCCACAGTTACCATCATCCTCAACATCTGTAACTGTGTCAATATATGGATGGAGAAAGGCTGGAAAGTTACACATGAAATGGCTTGTATCAGACTTCTTCACATGCTTCTTCCTCTTTGCTGGTTGTGAAGACTTCTTTTCCTCTTTAATCTTCTTGTCAGTAAGTTCAAACGCTGAAGGATCACGAGTCAAGGATCCTATTGCTCGACCCTTGGGTTGTTTGCTCTCCTTCAACTTAGCAGTGCGGTTGGACTTTATCCGAAGCTCAGGAGTACATAGTGTACTCCTTTCAGGACAATATATCGCCTGAAGCTTCCTCCTTACCATACTCTGCCCTCCAGTATCCAAAGAATGGAAATAACGTGTCAGTGCCTCAACTTATGGGTGCATCTCTCCATGGTTTAGTCCGCAAATATCTGAGCTGCCAGTATCTGCAACAGGTACATGCTCTCAACTTAGGCTCTTCCAGAATGGATGAATGACCTCGTACGGAATCCTCTCATAATCTGCAAGTTCACAGACATGTTACATTGAATCACAAATATAAATAATTGGAAGTAGTTGACAGGAGAGTGGTTGACCGGTAACCTGCAAGTTGACAACCGCAAGGTAGTCCATGAGTCTCTCTCAATAAGCAATCGCATCTGCCGCCGCATGCTCGCATTCTTGTCAGTTTAGCATCAATGAGTTTCAGGCATTTGATTGACACAAATCCCCTAATATTTGTGTAGAAAGGGGTCTTGAAAAGGTGATCAATTTTATTCATACTGCGCTCAAACGATGCTACTATCTCAGTGTGACGATTGGTGGTCAAACTATGCGACGCATCCCATGATGTGGCCAGGTCACCCTTACTGTTCCGCAACATCAACTTCAAGCTGACATGTGCACCTTTAGCCCTGCAAACCAACAACGCACATGTAAGAATTAATACTGTAATAATCTATGAAATGAAATACATATAACAAGTCATAACATAATTTTTGTACCTGTTACTTGTTGTTGTTCCAAAATGCATCACATGATTTGTCCATGCCTTGGCAAATTTCTGCTTGTGGACCAACCATGTAGTAGAACAATAAGTGGCAAATTTCAACTTGTGTTTATGCTTGCACATGTTAAACAATTCAATCCAATGAGCTTCAAATTCTGGAACTGTTGGAGCATCTACCAATTCGGCCCACTTGTCCATAACCTCTTGAGCAAAATCATCCGTGCCAACATACTATTTGCACTTTGCCAAAACACACTTGTTGATGTGCCACAAGCATAGTAAATGGGTGGTGGTGGGAAGACTTTGTGAAGCAGCACTCAATAAGGCAAGATCTCTGTCTGTCACAATCACTCTAGGCAACCTGGATTGGTCGGAAATCAGAGACTTCATACACTCCAATGCCCAAATGTAGTCATCTGTGGTCTCACTGCCAATGTAACAGAATGCTATTGAGTATGTTTTATCCGTGGAGGTCAGGCCAACAATCTCAAGCAAGGGTAGTTTGTATTTGCTGGTCTTGTATGTGCAATCCATGATCACTACATATGGAAATGTGTTGAAAAGTTTGACGGCATTCGGATGAGCCCAAAATATATCTCTAATCACTTCCGATCCGGGTTCATTTCGTTCGAAGTGAACATACTTCTCACCGTCCAACTTCTTCAGCAAGTATTGTATATCTGTCAGTGACCCACGAACGGATTGTCTGAACCACTTGCAAACACCATAAATTTGTTGGATGGTAATCAAGTTTGAAGGATCTTTTTCCTTCAAGGATGCCAACATCTTTCTAGGTGGAACCCAAGTCTTAGCCTGATTTATCACGTCCTCCTTCGGCTCACTATTCAGTCGACCAGCGTAATTGTGGCCAAGTAGTGACTTAGCTGCGAGATGGATGTGTCTACCGTCCATCACCTTCAACCACCAACCTTTATCATCTTTCGTACGTCGTCCTTTTAGCCTAAAAGGACAACCTGTCTTTTGTGTTGACGTTCCTTCAACAAGATCCGGTTCTCTATAGGGAATATACGCACCATGCTTCTCACACCCCAGAATGACATATTCTTTTCTTCCCTTCGCACCACTATCAGACTTTGTTGTCACCAAAACAAAATTATTTGCCATAGAAATGTCGCGAACCCATTTCATAAGATCATCTTTCAAAAGGAAACGCTGTTTCAGGATAAACAAGGCATAAGGCATAAAACAAGGCATAAACAAAGCATAAACAAAGCATGCAAAAATTTGTGCAATGAGTACCTGATCAGTATGATACAAATGAGAGACATCTATAGATATAATCGGAGGTTCAGCTAGTGATGGTTGCTCCTCTGGATTATCATTTTCCAATCCAGCAGCATGTATCAATTATGATTCACAAAAAAAAAAGGACTCTGTCATCCCTGGAACAAAAACGGTAAATCAATAACCGACCCTATAACGGTAAATCATAATCTGATACATTAACGGAAATTCATTTACCGATTCAGTTCACGATACAGCAGCCTAAATTACCAACTTAACTAACTAAACTAACTACTTAAACTAACAACTAACTACTTAAACTAACTATAAATAAAGTACCAAAGCTAACACCACTTACCAGAAGTTAAAAGCCTTCCCTTGGTTGTGGTGGTGTTGGTGGTGGTGGTGGTGGAAATGTGGAGATGGTGGTGGTGGTGGGAAGGTGAAATGTGAGGGAGGAGTGGAGTAATGGTAGAATAAGGTAGTTTGGGCGAGTTATGGGGGGCTGGTGGGGGGTTGTTGGAGGGAGGAGTAATGGTGGAGGGGTTGGTGGAGGGAGGAGTAATGGTGAAAAGGTGATCAAACTGCCAGATTACCAATCGGTAAATGATATACCGATATCAATATACGAATCGGTTAATGATTAACCGATATTGTTCTTCGTGTTCTGGGTAATGGGATAAAGGTGTTCATACTGAGGAACAATAACGGGAAATGATTTACCGATTGGTATTTTGACATCGGCAAATCATTTACCGATGGATAATTTTGGAATAAAAAAAAAGGCTGGGGCGCGTAGCCTAAGGGGTGGGGCGCCAAACCCAAATCCCCTGGGAGTTGGGTTTCAGATCAGTATTATGCTTCTCAGATTGCAGCCGGGTTGTTGATATCTTTGACACTGCAGTTGACGTCTCAACCTACTAGGCGCGAGATACCATCACAAGAATCCGGACGTGAGTGTCGGGGGATTAGAAAGTTGAGTTTCGTTATGTTCCAAGGGAGAGGAACAATGCTGCTGATTCCATGGCTCGCGAAGCTTTGAGGGAAGGGACTCAGCGTAGAACTTGGTCTACTCCTCATTCTAGTATTATTGTGTCATTGTATTTAGACGATAATCCGTAGTTTTCTGTCTTTTTAGAATTCCTCTTATAACAAAAAAAAAATTAGTAAAAAGGAATCCAAATAAGAATATTTTGTTTGAAATTAAACGAAGACTGACTGAAGAACCCAATTGTCACGCTTAGATCTTTGTTGTACCAAAATTGCTCATTTTAAATAAAGGAGACCAAAATTGCACAAGAGATACACAAAATGAAAATTTTAGTTACGAAATTAGTGATGAAATATTTAGTGACCGAAATTTCCGTCACTAATTTTGTCACTAATTATTTGGAAAATAGTTTCGTCACAATTTTATCAAATCTGTCACTAATGTCGCTAAACACGAAGAGTTAAAGAAAAAAGAAAATGCCCTGTAAAATAATGTGCAATTTTGTGGCAGTTTGGATTCAATTCAAAACCGTCATATTTTTTCATTTTTATATACTTTGCAAATTGTGGCGGTTTTTAACCTCACAATTTACATGTGTCGAAAGGTGATCGACGTTATACTGAAGTCCGGAAAATCATTTCCCTATTCGGAATGATGGATGGAATCTAGTCTTGAGACTCTTCTCTCCCAATACATTTTCGATTGGTTTATCGATCTTTCATTTCATAATAAGTTTCCCTTTGTTGGTGATTGACATTGGAATGCTAATGTACAACTGACTTCCATGGTTGCTTTTGCTTTCTTTTGGTGGCAATAGAGATTATGTTGTGGAATCTAGTGGTGGCAACCATGATAAGTTTGCGGGTAGGGGTAGGGTCCGCGCCGAGCCGACCCACCATTGGTATACAAACAACCATGATGGGTAGGGGTAGGGTCCGCGCCGAGCCGACTCACCATTGGTATACAAACAACCATGATGGCATTGCAGAAGAGGAAGTTGTGGAGGTCGTTGATGGTGACAACGTCAGTCGTCGAAGGAGTAGTGACCCCAAATTACTCCCTCCGTTCCCATATACTATATAGTAAACTGAGCTGCATCCATGTGAATGGTTTTTTTAAGGCATAATTTGGTGTTTAATACAAGCTTGCAACAACTCAAGCATCATTGATCACCATAATGGAGGAATCAAAACCTTGCAACAACTTGGCAAAGCTATTTCATTATTCTGATGGTGCTTAATTTAAAAATGAAATAGCTGAATTTAAAAATGGAGGAATCAAAACCTTGCAACAACTTGGCAACCCGACCATAATTTATAAATCCTAAAATCATTTTATAGAGTAAATTTTTCTGGCAGAAGTTTATCAACATGCTCCACCCAAGTCTCAGGCATGGAGAAAAAGCTAAGGGCTTTAGCCCTTCATTTTTCATCTAAACATATCCAGCATGAACAGAAAAAAGCAGAGACATGGTAAAAAAGAACAAATAAAGAGGGGACCGAGGAGAGTAAATTTCTATAATTTAAGGGTAAAAATACAAAACTTACATATGATTTTCTAAGATATACCACACTAATCATACAAGTCCATGATCAAAGAAAACCTGATTTAACATTTGAATAACAATAACGGACCAAAACAGAAACACTTGGGTAACAATCAATTTGATCTAACAAAGGAACTTTTGGCACACATTCAGAAATTAGTAATACATTGATGTAAATTGATGTTCTACCAGTCCTTGAGCAGCTCGGCAGCAATAGCCTTGTAGCTAACCTTCTTTTTCTTAGTAGTAGTAGCAGTAGTTGAATCTGCATTGGAAGGAAGCTTCTCTTCTCGATGACTCGCCGTAGGTTGCTCAACATTCTTGGGGGCAAGGCTAGGAATCATGTCAAATAACATGGCCTGCACGGGATCTGCCAAAATTTCAAGTTTCTCACTCACCTGACTGTTATGGCCATTGTGCCTATCAGTCATTTCGATTTCAGGAACAAATATTCTTTCAAATTCTCTTTCCTTCGAATCCTCTGGCTTGAATGCCTCGTTTTGCTGAGAACTTTCAACGGTTTCAGTATCTTGAACATTTTCAGGTTTCTTGGTCTCATGGGGTTCTAAATGCTTCTCATTAAAATTAAGACCTCCTTCTCTTGTGTCTTGCCCTTGTGGTCTTATTTGTTGAGAATCCCTGTCATCATCTGATTCATATTCACATATTTTAGGCCGCTTTCTCGCAACTTGTGCTCGTGCTCTGCCTCTGGGAGCTTGGTTACCGGCTGTTTTTACGTTTTTGGTACCTCTGCCTGCAGGTCTTCCTCTTTTCCTTCCGCCACCCTTCTCCTGGGACACCGAAGCCAAACTTGGTTCATTAGCAGCTTTTGCAGTTCTATGTTTACTTTCAAGGTCAGAGAAAGATGTATTTTGGTCCTCTACATTATCTCCAACCAGATGGGTGTCTAACGCCAAGTCATATTCACTACAACAGATAGCAAAAAACAATCAAATGCTAAGAAAAATATAGGAACCATACAAGTGCACAGTTCTTAGAGAGAACTACATTTGACTATAGTTAAAGACACTAGACTTGCAATTGCTGCATGGTGGACCATTATTTTCAGCACAAGTACACTAGAAAGTTAAAAAAAATGTTTGCAATATACTAGACCATGGTTCACAATAACGTCTTCTACTAATATGCAAAGCTTTATCTCATATTTGCTATCGGTCTTTCTATTCCACTTCTTTATAAATGACATAATTAACCTAGCAACTAGTATCCATCCCCCATTTCAGTAATTTGTATCAAATCTACTAAGAAAGCCTAAGCATAACATGAATTTATTAAAATTTTCCAACCCCAAAAGACAATCTACTGTCAAAGACAGATGTTATGCAGTACCACCCAAAGAAAAAAAAAGACGGAAAAATACCACAACTACAGGTGACAGAACTTGTGAGGAACATATAATGAGTAAAAGTATTAAAGCAATTACATTCACACAAATTTCATACTTGCCATCCACATAAGTCAGAGACTGTAAATGCTGCACATGCATAAACTTACCAATCTTCAGTAGTTGATTCTTCTATTCCATCGGGTCTCAAGCTATAGGCATCTTCTGGTAATCTTTGGCTACTGTTCAAACAATCCTCTAACCACTGCGATTTAACTATATGCAACCTCTTGCTTCGAAGAATTCTTCTCTCTACTGAAGTGAAACTGCCCCAAGAAACAAAGCCCGATGAGGAGAAAGAGGGGTAGTATTTATCATCCATGAATTTTTCTAATAAGAGAAAAAATTCTTAACAGAATTTCACTCTGTTGGGAATGAACCTTGTGACACAATTCGTGGTATAATGTACAGAATATAACATTTGAGGAAGGGGGAAAACTCCCACCATGATTACCAACAAGACAAGCCATGTATGAACAGCATTGTGCGTAGATAGTGACAAATTTGTGCAATATTGTTAATTTTAGCCTTTTTATTTTGGTAATACTTACAACAAGCCAAGATGATAAAACACAGGTAGGTAAGTAATTAAGACATTTTTGTCTTCTTGGCAGTCACCTGTAGGCATCCTTGCTACTATACTAAGTACCCAATAGCATTTGGTAAGATGAAAACAATGAAACCAAAAGACATGAACCGTTTGAAATGGTTACTCTTAGAATTTGGATTAGGCCTAGCTCTACCCAAAAGATAGCTTAGACCTTTATTAACACTTATTTGGTCGTATCTCGGTCAATGTGAGACTTCTCAACACACCTCCTCACGCCCAGGGTTGGACATCTGGAGCGTGGAATTTGCAAGAATGAACATCTGTTGGTGGCCCCATATATGGCTAGTCTCCAATAAACGGATCTAGGATAGACTATGATACCATCTTAGAATTTGGGTTAGGCTTAGCTCTACCCAAAAGCTAGCTTAGAGGTGAAGGTTGCTCTATCCTTTATAAACACTTATTTGACCATATCTTTAGTCAATATGGGAGATCTCAACAGTTACCATATTTTCCTCTTATGTAAAATTTGTGATCTCCTTGGGCACTATAATTAGGAAATGGCTTAAAAGCACATTTGGTCCCCCACAAATGCGTTTTGTGCAAAATAAGTCCCTAAACTATCTTTTTAGCATTCTCAGTCCCCCACGTTTTCCTCTGTTACTACTGTTAGACCTTCAGCCTTTTTCCGTCAGAAATCAAACGGATCTCTCCTAAGTGTCAATTTTTAATGACATGGACACTTAGTAGGAGTGAGATGGGGCCAAGAACGAAAGCATGTGAGGATCACGTGATTTATTTTCACCTCCTTAGCAGGCACATCAAATGGCACCAGATCACCTCACATCTTCATCTTCTTCATCTTCTTCCATGGCCACAGGCGCTCCGCCACCACTCCTCCCTTCTCGCACCCTAAATCGAGTCGATCTGCACTTTATCTAAATCTCACGCTTAACCACCACCACCACCCATCAGATCGGAGAGAAGAGGAAGAGATTGAGAGGACGGATGCACAAGATCCCGACCTCGGGTTCATAGATCTGCCATGGGTTCGATTGAAAGGATGGATGCATCCAGAATTGAGTTATTTTCTAGGTTTCTTTTCTGGATTTTTATGGTTGAAGGAGTTTCTGGGTTGGGTTTCTGGGTTTGGATGGTTGGGATGTCTGAGTTGAAGGAGTTCTTCTGGGTTTGAAGATGAAGAATATTTGAAGATTTTCCCAGTTGTGGATGCGTGAGGTGGTTGTGTGAGAGTGGGAGGGGCTGGGCTGCTCCTTTTGTGCGTGGTAGCCTGTGGATGCTCTACTTTTGTCCTGTTTTTTTCCCGTTTCTTGTTTCTTGTACCTTGTTTCTTTTTCCCTCCTGGTTGTTTCTTTCTCCTGGTTGATGGATTTGAATTTCTTAGGGGTTTTTAATTTTGAGATCTAGGATTTCAATATTGAGAAGTTAGATGGTCTTGAGCTTCTAAATTATTCTGAAATTTTACCGAAGATGATGAAGACCAAGAGATGAAAAAGATGGTGGTGAAGAAAATCTGGAAAAATTAGGGTCCTTGTATGTGATGAAGATGAACATGATTATTCTCTCTCTTAATAATCTCCCTCTCTTTCCTTATAACCCTCCAAGTCATTTAAAAAATTCCACATATGAAAAAACCGTTTAAAATCTAACAGAAGGACTAACTGTGGTAACAGAGCATAACGTGGGGGACTGAGAATGCTAAAAAAATAGTTTAGGGACTCAT
Source organism: Lotus japonicus (assembly GCF_012489685.1). Classification (NCBI taxonomy): domain Eukaryota; kingdom Viridiplantae; phylum Streptophyta; class Magnoliopsida; order Fabales; family Fabaceae; genus Lotus; species Lotus japonicus. The sequence goes on from NC_080046.1 coordinate 54,503,677, forward strand.
TTTGCACAAAACGCATTCGTGGGGGACCAAATGTGTTTTTAAGCCTTAGGAAATAAATAGTGGCAGCACTGATTAGGAAATAATTAGTGGCAGCACTGATTAATGACAACCGGCAGTAATTTATTAGGAGTATATGTTATAGTAGGGTTGTCTATAGGATATGGGATGTTGATATTATGTATAATGGACAGAGAGTACTCTCCGTAGGAGATCTTAGTCTCGGGGACAGAGTGTATTGCTGTATAGTGTGTGATTTCTGTGTCAGAAATGTAATTATTGAGTTTATCTTTGGTGTTCTAACAGCTGTCCTAGACCAGCAACTGAGCTAATCAATTAGTTTTCTGGTCAAACTGGTTGGTCAGTTTTTTAAATCATATATAAGACAACTTGCACAAAAATTTGCAAATCTAAAATTAACTATAGCTATCCTGTAATTAACATTCAACATGACAAGTTGCCAGCAAATGCAGAACTTACCTACTCTGAATTTCTTCCCAAAAGTTAGTATGACATCTTGGCACAAACAAAGTCACTAGATGAGTAGCACAATTAATATTATCAGCAACTTTTCCACCACCCATGAGAACTTCGAGCTTGAATCTCCTCAAAGAAAGTCCCAATAGAAATTGCCAATCTTCTTTCCTACATGAAAATGTTGAATAAGCAGATAGCTACAGAGCAAACTTGGAGAAAATAATAATCATGATTAAAATCCTAAATCCCATAATATATGCTTAAGTTAAAAAAAAATATTTGATTGCATGTCACTGTATCTTACAATGATGGTATTACAGTGTGGAAATAAACGGAGCATCCGCAAAAGAAAGACCACTTATCCTTTGGGCAGTATTTTTTCCTATAATGATCAACAGTGCTGACATCTTCCGACCTATGAATATTGCTTAAAAGCTGAAAAAGATGAAGGAGGGTTAATTTATTGAGGCATGAACTAGATTGACTTTGTTAAATACCAAGGGAAAAGAACACGGCAAATCAATCGTGGAGTTACTAATTATGATGTAAGCAACCCACCTTAAGACAAAAAGTCTATGGTGCACAAAAGGAAAGGAAGATATAACTCAGTTCCTTAAAAAGGGGAAAAAGTGTGTTAATGCTATTACCTGTTTGATATCTCCAATATCAAGATCCAAATAGTAAAAGTCCGAGAACTCATCGATTTCTTCTTGTAACTTCTTCTTTGTCAGTTCAGATAGGAACAGGAAGTACCTTTTGAAGGAAACATTGAAAGCAATATACAATCAGAAGAGCTTTAACGGATGTAAAAATTTCATATTCAGGTATGATACTCACTTTGGTTGTAATGGGACAAGCTTCTTTTGTGCATAGCAATCAAATACCCAAGTATAATGAATGATATCACCATGGCGTTTTGCTGCTTCAAATTTAAACCCTAAAGGAATATGCTTTTATTAGATATTCAGCTAAATGCTAATAAATCTGTCATTTTCAAGCACACGCGAACACAGAAAGTGATAGAGATAGAGATAGAGAGTGAGAAAGAACCTTTGCTGTCTGCTGCAACACAATGGGTGACTGAGTTATTCAAATTCATTGAGAAAGTTCCCCCATTCTCAGCAATTATTTTGTGCAAGGACTCGAGAGAATGACATGGAGGCACATTTACAAAGTCTATGCATGTCAAGGGAAACTATATCCATTATTTTAAAGATTGACATAAAAGGTGGAAGATTTCCAGCAGTTGGATGATTAGTACAGTACAAAGAACTAAAACACGAAAGCACTCTGAACACTTGCTTAATACATTATTTTAAACACAAGGAAATAAGTATGAAGACATATGTATAAAGCAATATATAGATAGAAAACAAAAATTGGCAGTCAGTTAGTTGGACAGATGATTAGTAGATAGCAAGATTCTCCAGGATACAAAACATCATATTTGAAAATATTAAGGACCCCCCTTTAACACTGGAAACATCAGTTTGTATTAAATGGGAAGGAACAATAGACATGTTTTTCTTTTCTCCCCGTCTGGAGGATTTGATGCGATTTGATTTACTGTCCTGCTTGCTGCCATGCTCTGTATCCCTCTGTGTGGTACCATTGCTGGAATGCACAAGTTCTATAAATGCTGAAATTGGGGGAAAAGAAAGGAATCAATCTTACAACAACACCATCAACGAACATGTAAATCTTATTTGGCAAATCCCTTACATTGCACATCAAGGCATTCATGCCAGGCCTTGTCGTATCTCACCCTGTCAATTCGAGGAAATCTCAGGCTGTAAGGTGCAGAAAATACCTGCAATAAAGTAATTTGGGTTAAAACTGTGCAGTTCATGAGAAAAGAAAGATTATGTAGACAACAATTTTTTCACCATCAGATAGACACTGTATTTTCAAGGACACACCTCAGATTGTATAGTTCGGATATCACTTGTTATAGACAGAACAATTGATCTGCATGAAGAGAACCGTAAATATTGAATAACATTGAAAATGAAAGTCACATGTACTTCAGCGTTCAGACAAAAGGTGAAATAATTACTTCTCAGGGCTATCAACCCACACATCAGGTCTTTCTTTTGAATGATTAGTAACTTGATAAAAACTCGGTGGCCTCTTCTTTGGATATTCATACTTCCTGTAAGAGAGAGGACGCAGAAATCAAACCAATTGTTGAAAATATTTGTTAAAAGTACTAATACTAAATGTCACCGCATCCGCATGGAATGTTTTCACACACACGCATATAACCTACCTGAAGTAAGGTTTTAGTTTTGATATTACAGCATCAAGCTCATCATCAGAAAGTCCAGTACCAACCCGGCAAAAGGAGATAAATCTGCAACACAAAGAAGTACCTGATTAATTGAACGATGCATAGATAGCTATGCACATAAATAAAAACAGGCTAGCGCATTGTTCATACTTCAAGCCCAAAAGGGTTATTGGGTGAAGAAGCATCTTTTAAATATAATATAAATCCATTAATGAAATATAATATAAAACAAGCTAGTGCATTGTTCAAATAGGACCAAAAGCACGTGTAATGTAAGCGCTAAAACATTTATACCGCTTGGGATGTGTATTTGGAGATGGACGCTCTGCAAGGCCAACCAAGAATTGAGCAACCTGAAATGTAAAGCAAGCCCTTAGAAGTTCATTCTAAGATCCAACGAATAATTTTTTAAAAAATTCAAATGCTGAGGAGAAATGACCAAACCTCTCCTCCACGTCGTCCAGAGCCATAGTAGCCACCTACAAATTGTCAAAAACAGCATAGTCAAAATAACAATGTTAAACAAGCTGCTTCAGGATGTATATAAATACAAGAACCAAAACCATATATACCTATGATGAGTACATCTAGATCAGAACCAGCTTGAATGTATTCAGGCTTCAATTTCAGCCACTTTCCACTGCGATCACTAGGTTCCCATTTGGAGCTGAGGTCTTTTACAACAATTCCCTCATCTCTAAATAAAGGAGAAAAATGAAAATTCTTAAGAACCATGTGCAATGCCTTCTTTTCTGTACTTTTAGTAATTAATCGTCATGTATTAGAATCTCTTAGAATTTAGAAAAACAGGTAATTTATAAGAGGACCCAAGGCATAATAGGAAAACTAGTTAAATACTAAATCTCATGATGTTTGGGATGCCCCAAAAGACTAATGAATACATAAATCTAGTTAAGGTTCCACATTGACGTGAGATATGGCCGAATAAATCTTTAAAATGGTAGGAAAATCATCACCCCTAAGCTAAATTTTGGGGTAAATTTAGGCCTAGTCCAAATTCTTAGGATAGTATCAGAGCCTATCCTATATCTTGGGCACCTTCAAATGTTTAGTCCTGCAAACTTCACACTCTAGATGTCCAGTTCTGGGTGTGAGGGGGAGTGTTGAAGTCTCACATTAACTAAGATGCAACCAAATAAATCCTTATGAATGGTAGCACAATCCTCACCACTAATCTAGTTTTTTCGGTAGAGTTAGGCATAGTCCAAATCCTTGAGGGCTTTAAATATCCATACATAACTTGGGTGGCAAAATGAATTAGGGTATTTGCTGACCTATTTTCAATGGTTTCTTTGAAAAATCTCTCAACTTCATCCACATTATGAGCAATAAATGACCAACATGGTTCACCTGCATAAAAACATGGTTAAGAGGTCGTTTAATCAATAAACACGTTGCAAAAATGTTATTCAAGAATCCACTAACTTATTGCATCAATGAAGAGAAAATAATGTGAAAATTAACAAATGTGGATACAGATAGTAAAAAGAGTATCCAAGATATGCATATTTCTAGTCAAACTCTTGATGCACACTTGAGACAAGAAGCTGCACATCCAAAACAATATATATAATAATTTGGACTGACATTGCAATAATATGGCAAGATATGAGAGGTGGTCATAAAATGTAGTATCATTAATGATAAAACTCTACGACTAAAATGCTGAATTTATTTATTTAATACAGAGCCAAGGCTCATCCAAAGCATAAAGCGCCAACAGTATGCCTTACAAGCAGGGACAGATTTACGTTTGGCACTGTGATAGGAATTAGACCTCTTAAGAAGAGGTAGTTTGTGTAACTAACTAGCCAATAGTTGTTATGGTTAGATAGCAGAATGATCAGTTAGTTAGTTAAAGAAAAAGAGTAAGTATCAGTTAACTGTTAGTGTAACAGTTAGCTGGTTGATAATTCTATCCTCCAGCTTGTATTCAATCTCGGTAAAATAGTCTTTTCTTTTTATTCTTTCAATCAATCTTTCATTTTTTCTTCTCTGGGTTCCTAATACTCTCCCCTCTTTGAAACATGTCTCAAGACTTCATTTATATGGTCCACAAAATAATTCAATTCAAGCGATGTGGCATTAAAGCTGGAGTGAAGGATATGAGATAATTGAATCCACATGGACATTATAATCAGTAAGGTAAGTAACAAATGCGGTTAGCCCTCCTATTCCCAGATCTGAAGAGGCACCAACCAGACTAGATAGCAACAACAAAAACAATAATATAATAATATGATATCAAAACAAGAAGAATACTTAATCAAGTAGTAAGCAAACAAATCCAATTTATGGATCAGCTGAATAATTGCAACATGCAAGAAGAAAAAAGTTTTTTTTCTTAAAGTACATGTTTTTTTTCTTAAAGTACATACAATAAGACACATCCCAGGAGAATCTTACCAGAAGAACGGTGACTGTTGATACCACCATTAGGTACTAAAATTTCCAATTGGCCCTTCATTGGCCTCACGACTCTACGAAGAATCTCATGCCGTTCCTTTAAAGTTTGGTGAATCACACTAGTATCTCCAAAATAAAGAATATCAAATGCAACATCTAACCATTCTCAAGTCAAGGAATATTAGATATAAATGTTTCTTGCATTAGAAATTTATCATAACATACAGAATTAGATGCTCATTTTACCATTGAAACCAAAATCATATCGCATTTCCTAATAGTTGGAATTAATACTTGAGTTGTCCAGAGAGAAGGATACAGCATAACTGCATCAAGAAAGGACAAAGAAAAAGTTCAAATTAAACTTGATATTTTCTAATACAAAAATAAAAATAAAGAAGATTGAAAGTAAAGAACCTTTCTATGACTATCAAGTCCATCCCTTGCTGCCTTGGCTGCCAAGAACAAAGAATATTAAAAGGCAAACGCTACTGAAAATTAAAGCTTTACAGTGACTAAGCCTTATTAAAGTACACATGCCTATTTCCTGATTTGAGCCAAACTCAGCAAAACGATTCAAGGATGTGTCCCAGACCAACATTTCACCATCAAGGATACACCTAAATAAGATCATATGGAAAAATAAATAAATAAATAAATAATATAAGTATCACTGTATTATTCAAGGATGCACTTCATGTATTGGAATAGTATTCGCATATTCAAGGAATTATATAAAAAAAGGCAAGAGTGAAGGAATCCTGTTTTTATAACAGTAGAGTTTGTCTGCATTTTTTATATCAATGCGGAAATTTTGTTAATGATGAAGAAGGGAAAATAACAAAGATCAATGCTAAGCAATATTGTGCCCAAAAGTAAACATAATAAAACAGATACTGAAATTGGAAGAAAGGAAACCCAACCAGCAGTATTGTTGAAATTTCTAGTCATTTTAGTATCAGATTTCTTGATATTTTAATTTTGAAAACAGAACCAAACCCACATCAACCCCTTTGCCTATATATTATATATTTAATGTCAGACATCCCCCCTCCTCCAAAATTATAGTTGCATGCACCTTCCCACTAGCAAGAATAAAAGAATGGATAGAAATTGTTCAAAACAAACAAAATTGCAATGTATGAAACACAATATAAATGCTCACCTGTCTACAAGAATGTTTTGTATTATGATTGCTGACATTGCATGTGCATATTCAGAATGATCAAGAAAGTTCCTGCAATAGTGGGTGAAAATGTAAACAACAAGACCTATCCGTGGCAAGAATATGTAAAAAAATATAGTGCATAACATTTTTAGAAATCTCCGCCTTGTTGAGAATCCAGAAAATCAAAGAACAATAGCCACAACATGTTCCCTCAGCTAGCTACTTTGATGTATAAGTTGCCATATAAATATAAAACAATTCACTGAGCATTCTAAGGTTTCAAAATCAGAAATAACACACACCAATGCACAGAAAGTCTGGAGGGTGGGGGGCACAAGTTGAAGTTAAAAAAAAAAACATTCAGATACAAAATACACATTTGCACTTACCTTGAGAAGAAATGTATCTCTGTTCCATTTTTATGAATTTGAATGCGATCACCATCAAATTTGCACTCAACAACAACTTCCTTCCCATGAAGCTAAATAAAAGAGGAAACATACAAAAAAACAAGTGAGTAATAAAGGTCAAACTAATGGATTCACTATGCATGAAATCATGCACTTTCTATTGAATAGTTCAAAATAAAGTTGCTACAGCCCTCAGCTTCATTGTGTTGAAAATCACTTTGAATAAAAGAGAATATAATCTTGTTGCCACAATATAAGATGGAATAGATGGTCATTGATGTTGAAATTATGGGTTTTAGGTAGGGAAGGAAGTAAAGAAAGAAAGGAGACTTCCAATGATATTCTTTAACAATGACATTGGGGTATAATGATGTGAACCAGAAGATGAAGCACAGACCCCTATTTACAGCAAAACTAGGCTAAATACTAGACTCCTATACTAATCAAATAAGGGAACAAGTCATCAACCTGAGGGTCAAGTAGCATACAACTTCAGGTTTACCAAGCCTAAATGTGGCCAACGTCCCCCATCTCCATATTATGTAGCCAAAAGAAAAGACACAAGTATGACAAGTGATTTGGTTGAGGCATAAATGATTGATTAAATGGCTAAGTGCAGCAAACCTTTTTCCATGCTTCAGCTGCATTAGCAACTCTCTTAGCTAATTGAGGGCGCACAGCTTTTCCAACTTCAATATCCTGTAAAAGAAAAGAAGCCATGCATATATAAGACTATAAGTAGTAATGAGCAGTTACAAAACTTTCCATTTATGTTACTATCTTTTATTTTCCCTAACAATGCTCAAGATTCAAGGGTGGGAAAAGGTAAGGCGGCTTATGGCCGAGTTTGCATTAGATCTAGCTTGACCAGACATGGGACTATTCAGTAAATAAGCTAGAATAACAGTTTAGTGAAAGCCTATGTAACAAAAAATGTTGGGCTTTATGTTATTTAAAAAGTCTTTCAGACTATTAGAAATCAGGCTAGACCTAACTCTACTCCAAAAGCTAGCTCAAGGGTGAGGATTGCACTACACACATCCAATAAACGGATCTAGGTAGACTCTACCCCAAAAGCTAGCTCATGGGTGAGGATTGCTCTACCCTTTATAAGGACTTATTGATGTATTGAATTTTTGTTCTAATTTTTTAAAATATATATTTGGTGGTCAATTTAAAGGTTTAGGTCCATTGTCCTACACAAATACTTAGGAGTTAGGTCTATCAGCCAACTTAGAGTTAGACTTGTGGCCATTCAAAGGTCTTACAAGAGAATGTTATTCTGTTCTCATATACGTATACATACAGTTCAGCTGATTTACAAGGCTGAATATCAGCTTGTATTATGAGAATTATAAATCAGGAGGAGAACACACCGTTTTGGCTATTCATTTCTGAGTTTAGCATTACAATGCAAGTGTTCAGCTCAATCTTGGCTTGTTTAGAGCCCGAGTTAAAAAATTAAAGGTTGTAATTGCCATCGTTGTAACTTGTAAGCTGTAGAGTTCCAAAACTAATTTCTAAATCACAACTAACCTGCCGTTTATGGCGCTGGTTCCGATCCTTTAGCTTTTCACAAACTAATTTTAAGTCACATGTAACATTAAACAAGTCTTCGGCATCTGGATGGAATTCATGGAAAATGCTTTTTTCACTAATTCCCAGCTTTAGATCTGCAACAAAATTTAGTTACATGCTCAAAGCTCATTAAATGTATTAAATCAATTTACAGGCGTAAATGAGAAACACCTTTGAGAATTATCATGATAATCCACTTCATTTCCTGTGCATTTGTCTTTCTGATAAGGGTAGAAAGAACCAGATTCTTCTCAGCCCTGTAATAATAGTCAAGCCATACAAGAATTAAGTAAAAACTACAGTAAAAAGCATTCTTCTCCTTAGTTATTACTATTTGTTATTTTTATCTTTGGATGGAAAGGAAGGAAGAACTCTGTCTTGTCAATGGAGAAGAAATTTGCTGCAAACTATCATAATTCATAACAAGTTGGATTAGGAATTTGAATATTAAGAGAGTTCAATACTGCTATTTTGCTTCTCTAAGAAGGGAAGTGACTGCAGCGCTCTCATTTGAACCTAGCTCTTTATAGGAGGCATTGTGGGAGGATGGAAAACCTAGACAGCTGGAGCTAGAGCTAGTTGCCAGTCTTTTCCATAGATAAGAGATGCATAAACAACTTACAAGTGATTGGAAATAGATTTCCAATGACCATACTTAACTATATAGATGGAAGAATAAGTCTTGTTCCAGTATAGTGTACTGATCCTGAATTTTCATTAAATGACTTCTTTCAAGTTAGAGAAAATTCATTTAAGAAAAACAAGAGAACCATATAAGAGAACAACAACAGATCCTCTTAAAAGAATAAAACAATGGTGTCATTTGGTCCAAACCCCACCTAGTAAGCAAAGTGGGACAAAGGTTTTATCTATTGATGTTGTTATCTTCTTCAGAAACATCAGAACAAACAGTACTTGGTGCTGCTTCTAAGAAAAACTGTCTCAGTTTTTAACATTATGCTTTAGCTTCTTCAATACCCAGAAGCCAGAGTTTCATGATAGTCAATTCGGTGTCCAATTTGCCTCATAGTAGACCCCCAGGGATGAGTTTAAGAACTTATCCAATAGCTAGTAAAAAGATATCCTAGTCCTAGCACGTGGCAGAGCTCAGAAACACTTTGTAACAGTTATCCTCCACGAAAGCCAATCTTGTACGAGCCAGGAACATCCACAGCGCGATGAGGCTAGCTCTCTCTACGAAGTTTTTCTCCATACAAGACTTAAACCCGAGACTCAGTTCCTTCTAGTTGTTTGATATTGGACTAATTTGGAACGCCTCAATGCTCACAAACAATCATAAAGAATGACTTAAAGAGAAATTCTTGCAGCATCAATTTTTTGCAGGGTGAACTAAAACTTTCAATTCAACATTTAACTTCAAAGTTATTTTTTCTTTATCTACTCCTCGCCTATTTTTCATATTAGTAACAATAATAGTAATAATAAAAGATTCTTCCCCATCCATCACAACTTCAGATGATGTAAACACTTCCATCCCCTAGCACTATCAACAGACCTTAGGCATACACACAATCACACACATACAGCAAAAGCAACCGCAATAACGAAAGAACAAATAGAAACAATAATGAAGCGCGGAAACAATCAAAGCGAAAGCCATATACCTGTTTTCGCTCGAAGCCAATTGATCAAGCAAGTCATTCAACTCCTTTATCGTCAAACCACCAGAAGCAGTCCCTTGCCTAAGCTGCAGCACCTGCCTCAGAACCAACAACAATACTCACATTCAATTTTCAACAACAACAACAAAAACCGCCACCAAAACCCTATGCACTCACACAATACAAAATGCTCAGAGAAGAGAATCCAACCTCAGAGGCGACGAGTGCGAAATTGCCGGCACTAGCACCAGTTTTAGCACCGCCTTTACGCCAATTGATGAGGCGGAGAGCATCCTGAGAATCCCTAGCCATACCGAGAGCGTCGATGAGGGAGGTGGCGAGGACGGACTCTTTGAGGCCGTAGGAGCCGCGTTCGCGGTCGAGGTTAGGGAGGATGAGGCGAATGGCGGGGAAGTAGTTAGCGTCTCTGCAGAAGGAGTCGAGGAACTTGCGGAACTTGGAACGCTTCTTCGCCGGCGACTTGGTTCTCTGCGTCCATGTGAATAGGCTGCAGAGCACGCTGAACTTCGTCTGCTCCGTCGTCATTTTCAGCGTGCGCTCTCTCTGGTACGGCGGCGATGAGGTTGAAGTCGGGTTTCAGTGAGCGCGAATTCGAATTTGGAAGAGTAACCGCCAAGGATGGGAGATGATTCTGATCATGTGACTGGAATCAAGAGTCAAAACTCAACACCCTGACTGAAAGTGAAGGATGAAACCAACGACTTCCTTAACACGAGTTATGGAATCTTCTTAAATAGTACAAAAGAAATCATTTACCTTCTCATGGAAGATTGTCTAATATTTGGAAAGCAAAAAAAATTTCAATTTTGAATGAAGATTAAAGTTTGAAAGTGTGTTTTTTTTATATTAACCAAGTAACTATTTACCTCAATAAAAAATAATTATTTTAGTTTTTTTTTTAAATGATAGTTATTTACTTATTTTAGTTACTAGTTATGTTTGTCATTTATTATTATTAAATTCTCAAATTTATTCTTAATTCATTTATTAATTTTCTCGATAAATAAGTGAAGAGAGAGAAAGAAAAGAAATAGATTGTCAAATTATCGCTATCTCTTTTACACACCCGAAGCATGACAAGCCCCTAAGGCCTATGTGCTTACTAGTATCCGAACCCGTGCGTCGCACGGATGAAATAATATGGAAAAAAGAAATAAAAATGAAGTTAAGAGCAATAAATAATGTTTTTTATATGGTCTTTTTGTTTTAACTGAGTCGAGTTACATTCTGGTATATTTTGGTTATGTTTAATTTTTACTTTGGTTTTAGAGAAGACACTATCATACACAGAATCATGTGTGTATTATATTCATAGGTATAATCTTGCATTCGTTGATCACCATGAGTTAAAAACAAAGTAATAAAATATAAGATAAATTTCACCCAAATTGACGTAACGTAGAAATCTGAAATAACCCACGTCTGAAATAACATTTTAATTAGAGGTGCAATGAACCAAATTACATAACAAATAGATTCGGAAAGATCCTTAAAATGTGAAAACCACTTGAACTGGAAAATTCATTATAAAATAAATAATAGCAATGTAAAAATGCCTTTGATTTTTTTTTCGATGAAGTGACATTTTTTCTTTTTCATAAGTTTCCACCTGCAAAGAATGAGACACCATAAAAATTACATCACTAACTGGTTATGACTAAAGTTATTTATTCAAGAGAAAAACAATATATTACTAAAATAATAACATATTTGTAGTCACATGACAGATTAGTGCACATTTAAGTAGCTTGAAATTTCATGTATGTAGTGATAGACAATTGTATTCCCAGTACGTAATAGCTCAAGCATCATAGGAACATATAATATCATAACATTTGACTAATATGATTATTACAAAATAAGATGAATGCAATATGTACTTCAAATAAATTATCAGAATCAGTAGTATAAATCATCTAACAGCTTTTAAGTAAAACTATTATTACCAACACAGTTATCTGTCGGGCTGAAAGACTCCATGGGTATTTTGCCACACAATATCTCTTGCAACCTTCAATCATAATATCAAACAACAAAAATAAAATGAATCACACAATAGAATTGGAATCTCATCATTCAAGTACCAAATAGAAATAGCAACATATTATATGATATATTGAAAGTACAAAGTAATTTCAATTGACTAAAAATATTAGATAAAGAACAAACCTCAAATATTTTCAAAGACCTCCCAATAGAGAACATTTGTTGTTGAAGTGCTAATTTCTCCTTCATCATCCGGTATTAGGATTTTTAACCCTTTTCTACTTTTGACTCTTGATACTGCTACGTAGAACTGACCATGAGTGAATACTGGTCTAGGAAGGTATAATCCAACATGGCTCAAAGACTGCCCTTGACTCTTGTTGATGGTCATTGTGTAACAAACAGCCAATGGAAACTGTCGCCTTTCAAATTTGAATGGAAGACCAGAGACTTGTGGAATCAAACTCATTCTACCAATGTAAACTTTTTTTCCGGAATTTTTTCCACTCACAACAGTCGCACCGATCACATTTGGGCACAAATCCTCTATTAAAAGTCTAATTCCATTACATAATCCAAAGGATTGGTCTAAGTTTCTTAGAAGCATGACAGACACCCCTTCCTTCAACACCAATTTGTGATTTGGAATTCCAGAACGTTTTACTTCATGTAGAAACTCCGGGGTTAACCATGCAGCTTCAACATCATTGTCCTCATCAGACTTGCAAGCAGAATCACAACTCAGATATTCTTTTTCTTCCCCTTCAATGCAAGATAAAATATATTGATTGACTTTTTCAACTGATTCTAATGTGGGGGCTAATATAGCTCTTTCTTGATAAAAGGTTGGATCTGTAAGATGAGAAACCATATCTGGATAAACAAACTGTATAAGTTGGAGCAACGGTTCAGATGGATCAGTAATCAAAAGATCATGAGGAAGAATTGTTCAGATCAGAAGTGGTATTAGGAGTTGCTTCAATGTCTGATAGTGATGCAACAACCTTTCCTGACTGGTGGTACAAATAAGGAATAAGGTTAAAGTTGAAGTTAAGATATGAATTCAAAAAACACTAATTATTATTTTTAATTTTATGTACACATACCAACTGATTAGGAGTCATTTCAATGAACTTTTGGATTAGTCCAACATCATCTGTGAGCCTCTTAACTGGGTAGCATGCTTCATAATTTGACATTCTATTTTGCTTTATTTCAACTTTGAACAGGAATGTCTTCTCAGCAAGTTGAAGTATTTCATTTGGCGGAGTGTGTAGTGAACCATTCTTAAAAAAATAATAACATAGTTGTTCAATCATATAGTGGCCTATTTAAAAAATAACATAAAATAAGAGTATTAGATATAGGGATTAAGATTTTGCTTGTGAAACCGGACCTTGTCAAGAATTTGAATCAAGTCTGCACACGACTTATTTAGCATTATAGAAGCCTCACGATCAAAAATGACTAACGCAGCAGAATCTTTGTCATCGATCGCACGAAGCTTAATCTGATACCTGCAAAAACAAATATTAAAAATGAATAAGTTGTCATTTTTAACACATGTATTAGCCTATTTCGTCTTCTTAATAGATGAAAGTGAATTAAAAAAAAATTCCATTATACAATAGGAGGTGCCACAGTAATTAAGAGCTTTATAATTACGCGGATCCTAGATATGCATGAGTAATGGGTTCAACTTAATTAAAAAGATATTGCATCTATTGTGGTGATTACCTTGGGTATACAATGAAGAGATGTTGATTGCAAGAATCACAGAAGTTCAACTTATTACGTTGATGAACATATTTATGGCAAACACAAGCGGCATACCACCAATCATCTGGGTCAATTATATGCTTCACTGTTGTTTGGAACACAACATACTTTTCCTTCAAAAATTTAAATTTAAAGGTAGAGTTATATCAAAGAAATCAAAGGTAAAAAATATGAAATTTTAATATTTAAACATATGCAATCAATGCGCATTTAATTTTATTACCGTTCTGCACTCCTTCATTTGCTCAATATCCATCCTCGGCGTCAGGCGTAAGAAGTCATCTTCTGGTTTCAATTGGCTTGGATCATTGAGTTGATTGTTGAATGGTGTGAGACTTTGATTCACCATTATGCTTAAAATAAGAATGAATTGAGACAGCATAAAATTAATGAGCATGGTGGGTACTGTTAGGAAGAGAATATTGCAATGTACATACCTTTGCTTGATAGTAAGGACCTCAGGAATATCAGGGTTGAAAAATATCTTTGTTCCATACATTGAGTTTTGCAGTACATTTTTACCTTTGTATAAAATCACCATAAAGAACACATTATCTATATGTTGCATAAAATTAAGATGTTAAATAAATTTAGAGTTGTTACCCTTATAAAATTTAACTCTTGCCATATTAATAACGACAACTTGCCTGAGAGAAGTGTCATTATGAAGCAATGTGTTAAACTCATCAGCGTATTCACCAAACAATGCGCACTCCATTTTATGTCTGCATTAAATAAATATATCTAATTTGAAGTCATTATGTTGTAAATGGATGAAATTAAGAACATAAATTATTGATTGGTAAACCAAATACTTACCCATCAATTAACATATCTATATTGAGAATCTTCGTCTTCTCCTTTCCATAATGAGTGAGCCGAGGTTGACCAGATAACAATCCGATTATATCTGTAAATGATGGAAAAGATAAAGTAGTTAATGTTAACTTTGTTTTATTTCATTTCTAACTTTTCTAACTATTAGCCTTCAAAAAATAGTCTTTCTTATAACCGTATGTACATTTTTTTTTATAAAAAGAGATTTTTTAAATTCAAAATTTTAAATTACCGTAAAAGAAGGAGTTGATTCTTTTTTTCAAATATTTTTTTTTAATTTAAAAATAGTGTTTTCAATTTAAAAAGATAAGTAAATATCTAAATATCGAAACCGAAGAAAATAGAAAATAAAAGAGTTTTTTTACTGTATGTCTATTTTTCTAAAAAGGCGTCAGATTTTTTTTTTTTAATTTTTTGTTAATTTAAAATTCATATTTTGGAAAACTAATTATATAAATGAAAAAATATTAAATTTCCGTGAATGAAAGAGTCAATTTTTTTTCCAGATAAAATCTTGTTAATTTTTTTAAATTTTAAAATAGTGTTTTCAATTTAAAAAATAAATATTAAAAAATCAAAACAGATGAAAATATCTAGAAAAGATGCACTCACCAACCAGAAAAGATGTATCAATACTTAGGTTGATCAATTCAGAATATGGAATGAATGAGAATCCAAACATCGGGTATACCTCAATATTTTAATCACGACAGCTGTAGTGTTTTCTTAATCACGACAGCTGTAGTGTTTTCTTGGAAATTCAGACGACAGGAGTGACGTGTTGATTTGTACTTTCCGATATTACCCGAAACAGCTAAACCACTAAACTGGTATACCTCACCTTCCATGAGTTTACCATTAAAGATCTCAATGACAGCCGAGCCTTTTTATTGATGCTTGTATTTTCGAACTCTGTAAATGATTAAAAAAAAATTATATGTAGAAATATTTGAAAATTTACCAAGAAAAAAATTGTAAAGTTTGTAAATATACTTGATGATCCATCAATACCATGTCAATAGTACCTATGTCTGATGGATTGTCAAAGGAAGGTAGAGTCCACATACGTAATATCCTTGCAGCGAAGGAACTTGTTGCTTTTGAAAGACAAACATCTGATATGAGGTATGTCATGGTTGAGAGGAAGGAGGGGGAAGTAAAGAGAGTTGTGTGAGAATTTGTGAGATAGGGAACGTGAATTCTGAAATTTGTGATAATGGTTTTTTTATAATGATGTTTTTATTTTTAAATTATTTTAAATTTTGTATTTTAAATTTCCCTCTTTTATTATGAGTTAAAGATGATTGAATATAAGACCAGGTGCATTGTTAACCTCAAATATTTCTACTTGACTAAATCTAAACTAATCCAGAAATTCAAGAGTTAGTTTTTGAAATCCACTAAAATCAAGATGAGAAGATGTTTCACGTTTTTGTTTTCAGGTTAGTATATATTCTAGAATATTGCAATTAAAGAAATTATAATCTCATATTATATTATCAGAATTTTTATTCAAAAATCAAAACTTTTGACCACTGAAGTATAGGTTTGTTACGTTTGTTTTTTCTTTCCTTCTATATTTTGAATTTCAAATAGTATATAGGTAGGTGAATATTGTGAAGCTTGACTATATATTATTTCATGAGTTTTATTAGCTTGACACATGTCCCTACAATTGTGGAAGCTGTAGATTATTGACACCTAAGCTTTCAATGAGTCTCAAACTATATATTATTAGATTATAAAGTCTGTTTCCTGCCTTAAGGTGGGGCCCCAACTTAAAAGTTCTCTCCTTCCCCCTAGTAACTTCGTTTGGTTACTCCAAGCAAGAAAATGATAAATTGTTTCTTGACCTCACGGGCCTTCTTCTTATTGTCTAGTAGGTCTACTTCATGGTAAAGACCATAGGTTTAGATCAAGTTTAAATAGGCCAGACATATATCTTAATGGAGATAGAAAGCTCTATTAGTGGCTTTTGTGAGTTATGACCTTATGCATATTCAAAACATTTCCCCTACTAAGGTGTGTCCCTTGGTACCACAAAGCGTTTTTCTCAAAGACTACATATTATCTAGTCATTTTACACACCTATAATGATTGTAGACCAGTTTCGTAATGCAAAGTTCTTATTTGAGATCTAGGATTAGTAGAACCGCTTCAGTAATTTAGAAAAATGCATAAGTGAGTGATAGGAACCTAAATCATGTTCATTGCTATTAAAATTCAAACGAATACACTACTTACCATATTAAGTTGGTAAGTGACAAGAAAACATATCGTCGATGCCTAACTACAATATCTTATTGGGTCAATTACATTCCAAAGTCGAGACTAACTACAATATCTTATTTGGCAGGGACTTCTTCTCATTCAAGAGTTTCTAAGCGGTAGGTTCCTTTACTCATTGATATAGTTTCTCTATAAGGTCCTCCCCACATAGGGGTGAGTTTTACATAAACCGTCTTATTGACACATAGAACGGCTCGACGAAGACCAATGCCTCTAGCTATGAAGCCTAATTGAGTGGCCCATGTCTTACACCTTGAATAGGTGAAGCCTAACCCAAATGAGGAGCTTGATTGGGGAAAGCTCAACCTTGTTGTGGACTTGATTGAAGCCTAACACGTCATGGTTAGTGATGAACTCAACTTAGATGGTAGGTCTTGAAAGTTGAATGGGATCAGTCAAATGACATTCTATGACCACATACATGGCAGTGTACTAACATGAATGTGGTGGTTGGCTAAGGAAATGGCAAAAAAGAGTCTCATTCAGATGGATCCAGTATGAAATGGTGAAACCTTTGGGTCAAGGTTTGGAACCAGAATTGCCTCCTGCATAACATGCGAGGAAGGCTCAGGGTGTCACGTTCCTGCCATTGCGAACACATGCCAATGTGTGGGACGCATATGTGGGAAGAGTTATGAAGCTCCTTGCTTGTGATGAAGGGATCAACGAATTTATGGTGGACATATCAATATATCATCCCGATGGTTATCTATGTATACGAGAAGGCGCAAAAGTTTTCTTAAATTAACTATGGGAGGACTGTATTTATGGCCTCATGAAAATGTTAGAAGATCTTTTTATTGTTCCACAAGTTGCTTTAGAAGATCTAGTTACACCTGTGTGTCCACTGCTAGTTCAATAACACTGCAGAGACCAAATACAAACAATGAAGTTCGTTGTAAGTATCAATATTTGGTATGGCAAACCGAAAATAACAACCACCAAGCAGTTCACAGGCGCATTTACACAAGAAAACTAACATCATTAAAATGCCTAATATTTCATTACATTTTTGGCAACTCTCAACGAGTAGCCACCTCAAAAACTACCCATGATAATAGATGATATCAGATAACACAAAATCTAAACTGGATTTTGAAAGGCTTCATAGTCCATTCAACCGTTAACTCTCTCCAATTAGACCCAATTAGAAACTAGTCCGCCAAATGGAGTGCCCTTGAACAGAGAGCGATTTAAAGTCTGAAAGTACTGTAGTCCCCTAAACCGGATGCTCCATAACCTGTGTTGTATGGTTGTGAGGACATCGAAGATGAGAAGCGGGGCGCAGTGCTCATCTGAGAATATGAAGACCTCAGATCTGCATCTAACCTGCCATAACTGCTAGCAACAGGTTCTCTGTGACTGTTTATAATATCCTGCAACATAAACGAAGGAATTTTGTGAGCAAAAGCAAAAATTAATCAATTGCTCCAATACAAATATACCCTGATGGGAAGCAGCCTAATCAATATAAGGTAAAAATTTCACACCTTATGCTCAATTTGTTCGATGCAACACCATATTCCCTACATGAATATCTATTATCTTTCAATAGATAAAGCGAAAACTAACTCCAAAAGGATTGGCCAAAGTAAGGGAAAACCCAACTACTAACTTCAAAACAAAATAGTCACGCAGTAGGATATCATTCATTTCATACATGCCTATCAACTGGATTGAATTATTTTGTCTCACTATCATTCTCCTTTCCACTTTTTTTCAATCCCCACATCAAAAAATCTTTCTCACGTACCTGAATCAGTTCTTGTGCCAGTTGAACCTGAGACGAGGTGCCTTTTATTTCCACAATGATTTCATCAGGCACCCTGCTCTCCTGCACAATCAATATGGCTCCACTAGCGCGGCGAATGTAATCAATATTTTTCCCTTGAATACCAATGATATCCTCTGCATAGGATAGTGGAATTTGCATTGTTTGTATTACCTGACATGTGGAAACAAAGCATAAGGAAGACTATGAGAGAACATATTTAAATACTTTATGCTTACTGCGTAAGTTCAAATACATGTAATATTATAGGCTATGACAAATTTTTAAATGCACAGATAGTAACTTGGCCTAGAGCAGATCATCATGTGATTTAAGAGGTGCAAAAGTGCAGGTAAGAATAGCCAATAATAAATGTCATCTGGAACCTGAAATTTAGACCAATCAAAAAAATCAACACGTTCTCCCACTGGATGGAGTCGGCTACATACATCAACGGAACCATAATATCATATCATATCTGAAATCCAATTATAGATCATACATAATTTTAAATCTAACTCTTTCTTAAAGGTTTGTTAAAGTCTCACATTGACTAGAGATATGACCAAAACAGTCCTTATATAGGGTAGAGCAATCCTCACCCCTACGTTAGCTTTTGGGGCAGTTCTAAGATGGTATCAGAGTCTGTCCTAGATCCATTTATTTGAGACCACCCATATATAAGGCTATAGGCCACCCGCAAATGTCCAATCTTGCAAATCCCGCTTTCCAGATGTCCAAATCTGGGTTTGAGGGAGTGCTTTAAGGCCTCACATTGACTAGATATATGACAAAAAAAGCCCTTATATAGGATAGAGCAATCCTCATCCCCCAAAGCTTTATGGGTAAAGCTAGGCCTATTCCAAATTCTAAGATGGTTGACCTTTAGTTTTCCTTAGGCTCCCTTTACCGACTAACTCTAATAGACTATCCTCAATCGAGTCTCCTCTCCATACCTGTGATTTTCCAGAACTTCTCCACACACATACCACCTAAAACAAGACTCTATCATCTTTTATAAAAATTGAACTATAACAACTTTCTCTCTTATGATTTCACTACATTCCCATCTCATTAGACCAGTAAAATGTTCGTAAAAAATCCTACATAAAATCCTGTAAAATATAATAATTGTCGAGAACCAATTATCTCAAAAGTTTAAGCTAATAAGTGAAAACTCCCACATAATTTTACATCTAACACACCCTCCCCAGCAAGCATCTTTTCAGCACATCTGTCAGTGCCTAAATTGAACTTTTATTGAAAAGAATGGAGCAGCAAGAATTCCACTCTTGACCCCTTGGTCATGATGTCTCCAATATCCTATCTAAAACCATGGCAAAAGCTTAAGGCGCTATGTTAAGACTCATGAATGGTTTTATATCTAACAATAATTTATAGATTCTTTAGGCACAGTTGGTAAAATCCGACAAAATATCAGTCACATTCTCAAGGAAATTTCAAGTAAAGCAACACTGAGAAACATGCAAATAGTTGAAATAACTAACCGTAGTAACAATGGGAGCACCAACACGACTAAGAGCTGAAGAACGAATATTAGAATGTGAAGCATCTTGGCCATAGAGAGACATAGTGGAGGAAGGAAGTAAAGAGTCCAATTGACTTTCACGGTCCACAAAGACAGAATCCCTTTTTGCTGAAGGCGGCATATCAGAAAATATGCTATTGTGTGAAGTAGTGTGCAGCGATGACTTGTTAGACCAGGTCTCTGCTTGACGGTCTTGTGCGATGGGCGTATTGTACTTGAACAGCAAGAGGAAACACATAAATAAATCAAATATGCAGCAAAAAAATCAGAAACCCATTTTCTTATATCATGTTCAATTATTTATTACATTGCCAAAATAAAGTAATAGCTGAACACACAAATATGAACTTTTCAACTAAAGTATCCTATAATAAAATAGGATAATAAAACCCCAATATTATCCCAGACAAAAACATGGATTGACACATTAGTCCCTTGAAAAAACAGATTATTGGGTGCCTAAAAATTACAACTTTGAGAGATGTTCATCCTTCCATCATCTTGGCTAAGTTACACTTACTATATGTGCACACTTCACACAATTAGTTGCTTAGTTGAAAGCAACATCGCCAACATGGATGTTATTCTAGCCCTGAAAAATCGAATTGAATTGATGCAGCCATGGGTAAGCATAAGAAGAGTTGATCGTGACCAACACCTATTGATGCAAGCATGCAACTTATTCCATCTGCTGGAGAACTACCAGATGAATTACTACCAACTAATATCACATCTTCTGGCCAACAAGAGTCACAATTGCATCACCTCGCTCACCATCCTCCATCCACAACAAGCTCAGCTTATCACTAAACTCATAACTGCTGCACGGAACACCATGGAAGCCCTTCAAGAGAGGATGCTTAAGACATGAGGAAGAAACTGAAGGGGAAGCTGCGTCAGCACCATCACCATCATCATAAGCATGGTGGTGGTTTTTGTTCTAGGGAAGCAAAGGCAGAAAAGGGAGACTTAGGGGAATGCAAAAAAAAAATTGTAATAACAGTTCTCCCTCATCGTTTCTTGAAAAGTTTGTCAGAAAAAATGGTGAATTAATGTTCTTGCAGTTCATGATGCTTGGAGTTGGATGAATATAACATTTTGCGATCTTGGATGTTTTATTATAAGGAATGCATTAAAAAAATTGTGCTGCTTAGTTTGCTAAGGTACATCTAATGTTGTTTAGTGTTCTTCTAATTCGATTAGTAAACGACTTTGAATTATAGTTTGGTGAGGGTGATGATTGCAGAGTGTCAGTGCTGTGTGGAGTGGCCTCCAATTACTACGGAAGCTGGAACATTTGTGTTGCAGTTGTTGCAACCACTACAACTAACGTCCTTCACACCAAGAAACAAAAAAGTTGACTTTTCATATAGTTCTGAGATTGATAACAGACAATCCAATGTCAGCCAAAATGATGGAAGGAGAGGACAAAAATGTCTCACAATTGCAATTTTTAGAAGAACAAGAAATCCTTCAAAACAGAAAAGACAAAACATACCCTAGACATCTAGAACTAGAAAAATTACAAGTGCAGCAAAACTACTCAATCTCACATGTGTTAATGGCAACTCCGGTGAAGTAGCTATTGACAAAACAAAAAGGCAACACAAACAATCCTATAGCATAGAAAATTGAGGAGCAGACAGACACCTAAAGGGCTAAAACTTTTATTTTTCGGCTAATTTCAAATTAAGCAAATAACGAGCTTACAGTTTTCTCAAATAAGGGAAGAACACTGTGGTCAACCAAAAATTTCCTCAGATGGCCAACCACAGCTTCCAGCGCATTAAGGACCTTCAAGGCTTCTCCCTGCAATTCTATGATCCTCTCATCCGCAGTAGCAAAAGATTGCACCTCATCTTCATAAAAATAATTTGGCATTAAAAAAATACTAAACATGAAATCACTGCATGCCAAATGGAGTGGCATGCTCTAATGGAAGAAGGGAAAAGATACATTCATAAACATTAGCATCGAGTTTTAGAAATAGAATAGTCCTTTAAGAGATCATAAGTTAACCTATAGGGTTCTACCAAGTATCCGTAACAGAAATTCTGGAATAGATCATATTTTAATCTGGGAACTGTAATACTATACCCAAAAGTAAAAAGGATAGAGCCACAAGAAGATTTCTAGCAGCAAAAAGCTCCTTTATTTACAAATTACAATGAAAACATATAAGAATGCTCTGTAGGCATAATTAAATTTACTAATAAAATACATCAATTCATAATATACATCTATGCATGCGTTGATGTGCAAAGAAATCAATGTTTAAGACTATAAGGTTGATGCCTAACTATGGGTTCGCAGCTCCAATGAAACAACATTACATGGAAATTTACTTGGGATCAGTGAAGAAAAACAGAGTGCGAGAGATTTGAGAGATTCATTTTATGATTACTACACTGTACAAGATAGCATTTATACAATATGAGTGATAGAAGAATTGTAATTTCAAATTACACTAAGTATTTCCTGTTATATGAAACAAGCAATTTAACTTTAATAGTGACTAGACATTTCTTTCTTGGCCAGAAAAGTACACAGTTAGAATCCATTCAGGATACATTTAGATTATATTAGAATATTTGTCTTGATTTGTTTTCTTATTTGACTAAGCTATGGATCTTATTGCTTCACCTAACTAATAGTATAAATAAGAGTATTAGGTTATGGTATCTTAACCCATTACATTCAATTATAACTTAAGCTATCATTCTCTCATTTGCTTCCTCCTCCTTCGTTGCCCTAAACCTATGACTCTTAAGCCTTAACATACACAAGTGATATTTCAAAGAGCCAAAACCTATGAAGGGAAGTCGATGGTATCACCAAAAGAACGCATTAATTCATTCAAATTTATCAATAGACTGATTATATTAACAAAATCTTTGAGGATCAATCCAGCTTCAATAAAAGAAAAACTGTCTTTCCAGACAAGATGAACATGTTGGCATAACTACAATAAACAAATTAAAATAGCTAACATTAACAGCTATTTCTTAGTTAGCATAGAAACATCACTAAAATCACTCTTTAATCATACAAATTCATTGATAGCACGTAATATCTTGTCGCTTTCTAGCACAGCCGTGTTGCTTTGTTGGATGACCCTGTCACTGTGCAACAGAACCACATCAATGTGTATATAATTGTTTCAAGTTGGGTCATGGCCATGTCATTATTGTTGCACATTTTGGACTTATTGGGTAACCACTTCACACAAAAGCCCTCCTTGAAGGATTCCAATAAATATTTTTCATACTTTGTGAATTCTATTTCTATCCAACTCTAATGCTCATAAAAGCATTTAAGCACACTCTTTGAGCTATTGCAGAGGCTTCCCGAGAAGAAGTGAGGTGATTGCAAATGAGATTCTTCCTTGGAGATAGAAGATCGTTTTTAACCATATGGGAGTTCCAGGAGGTTTAGTTTCTTTTCCCTATTTTGTACTATGGATTATGTTCTGCCTTTATTTTGTTATTTAAATTTTCCTTTAGATATGAACCACTTGTTAGAAGAGCAAAGAAGTCTCGCATCGACATGTTAGGTAGAGTCAGACTCACTAAAGTTCTAAAAATTCATAGGTAGGTTCTGGTGGATCCTATGTTAGGTTGAGTTAGACTCACTACAATTATGTGGTCAGCTTGATTCCCATGCTTTACGTACATAATATTAATCGATATAGGCAAATACACAAAAGATCTGCAAAGCTTTAGATGGAGCATTATAGCCTATAGGCTTCTAGTTCGATAACAAGATAGGAAGCATACCTCCTGACAGTACTTTAATAGAAGCGCCGGTATTCTCATGTATGGCTCTAATTGTTGAACCTTGCTTTCCTATCAAATTGATAGCCTGTGTTGCCGCCGTCAATAAACGGATAGAACAGAATGTAGCAGCAGCAGCAGACCCTTTAATCTCACCATCAGCTTCCGATAGCCCAGAGACGCGCTTGAATACCCTTATAACCGCATCCATTGCAGGCGAAAGAGCTGCATCTAGCTCTTCCTTCCCTGATATGAGTACCTATTAGAATCATAAACCAAACACATGCCACACGTAGAAATCAAATTATGATAACATTGAAGTTCAACAATAAAAGCTAACTAAAACAAGCATTAAATTCCAACTATAAGCCTATAACACACGCATTTAATGAGAAAAAAGCGCATAATTAGAGCTGAAACTGAAAATGGCAATAAACAAATGTTATTTTTCAGAAGAAAAATTTAGGAAAAATAAGAACAAAACCCTAGAGATACAGATTGGGAGCGATTCGATGATTCGAGGCTTACGATTCGATCAGGCGTGCCAACGGAAGCCTCGAGGACGCGAACGCGAGCTCGAGTCTCTTCGCAGATCTTCTTGATGAGCTCTCCCTTGCGGCCGATGATGCTGCCCACCTTGCCCACAGGGACGACAAGACGGTAAACGCAGTCCCCTGGCCAGCCTGGCCATTTCTTTTCCGGTGGAGTAGTGTCCGCGGTGGTGTCAGGGGCGTCTTCAGCTTCTGTCTCGGGCTCTTGAGTGGATGGGGCGGTGGCTGCGGCAGCGTCGGCGGTGGGTGGTTGGACGTCGGAGGAATTGTCAGATGGAAGTGGATTCGAGGCGGTGGCGGTGGCGGGGGTGCCGTTCGGGGTAGGTTCGGCGGTGGCCATGAGCGAGGTTGTGAGGAGAAAGAAGGAGGGAAGGTCAAGGTGAGGTCTTGGTTAGTGTATAGTTGAGAAGAAGAGTATAGTAGTATAGTGATTATCTCGTAGGCACGTACGCGTGACGGGTTAAGCTTGTTCCTCACCCGACCGAAAGATTAACCGGGATAATTTTGTGAACCCTAACCCGTTCACAAACCCGAAATAATTCAAAGATATTCAGGTCTAACTAGTATCGGGCTGATATGGGACATGATCGGGTTGGCCTAAAAGGAATTATGGAGCTTAAGGAAAAAAAAATCTCATAAATTTTCATGCTAAAATTTGAGATGATTTTAATGAACCAAATTTTATAGGGTTAAAAATTATAACCGTCCCTGAACTTTGAGCAAGATTTGAAAACTGTCCCTCGCCGGAAAATTATCTGAAAACCATCCTCGGACTATTGAAAACAATTTGGACCCGTCCCTCCGACCACCATAGGTCCGGCCACCGTGCTTACGTGTGGGCTGAGCTCCAGGTGGAAGCCATGTAAATAAATAAATTCATATATTTTTTATTTTAAATTAGATTATTAATGATTAAAAAATTAATAAAAACAAAATCTCCTTCAGATCCATTCTCATCTACCGTTTCTCTTCTTCTTTCTTCATCTTCTTCTCATTTTCTCAAAGTCTCCAACAACAACATCATCATCATCATCTTCTTCTTCTTCTTCTTCTTCATGGCTTCATTTCTTCCAACATCCCCAAAACACGTCATCACCCCCAACCCTAACCACATCGCACCGCCGCCACAACCACACCGCGCCGCCACCGCCAATCCTAGCCCATATCGCGCCTCCATCTCCAACCACCAACAAACCTCAAAACGCCGACCTAGAAAGCACGGGGCTTGGCTGAGTTTGAAGAGAAAGAGGGGGATTTGGCTGGGTTTGAAGAGAAAGAGAGAGATTTGACTTCAGATCTGGATAATGGTGGAGGAACTGTAGAGTTTGGTTTCAGATCTGAAGAATGACGGAGGGAGACTTCTTCTTTTGGGTTTTTTTTGCTTCTTTGATCTGAGGAGGTTTGGGGGTGGTAGCTCTGTATGGGTTATACATGCGTTGGGATTTTTGGGTTGGGGTTTTTGGGTTTCTGAGCTTGATTTGTTTCAATTTGTGTTTCTAGGTTTCGATCTGTGTTTTGGCTTCTGATTTGTGGTTCTGGGTTTGATGTTGAAGATGTTGCAGTGGTGGTTCAGCTGGGTATTTTTTCCTGGGTTTTGGGGTTGGAGTTCAGCTCAAATGAAGAAGATGATGATTTATGAATTTGTTTCTTTAAGCTGTTTTAATGATTTCGTTAAATTTTAATCTTAAAAAGAAGATATTGAAGATGATTTATTTTAAAATTCATGATGAAGTTGTTATTTTAGAAATAGATGATGATGTTTTCTTTTAGAAATAGATGATGAAGATGTTGAACGTGATGATGTTGTTGAAGATGATAAATTTCTGTAACAGAAAAGAAAGTGATAAATTAAGGATTAATTTTAGGTTAGGTTAGTTTTTAATTTAATTTAAAATAAAAAAATTCCACCTAAGACTCATTAAATGACATGGAATGCCACATAAGGGGATCGCCGGAGCTATGGTGGCCGGAGGGACAGGTCTATTTTATTTTTAAAAGTCTGAGGATGGTTTTCAGATAATTTTCCGGCGATGGACGGTTTTCAAATATCGTTCAAAGTCCAGGGACAGTTATAGTTTTTAACCCAATTTTATAATATCGATAACAATCTTGAATTTTATGTGAAAATGGAGAAAATATAGCCTCTTCACAATTATAAAAATATGTCGTTTCATTCTCTATATCTAAATAGAAACTGATTAAGCTTGCTAATTGAGTAAGCTTAACATATAAGCACAATCAAAAGCTTCTCAATAAGCACTTATTTCGATTTAAGGTTGAATCTGAAATTATTTAGAATTTGAACGCACTATGTTCAATATACAATACTATATAGAACTCAACCGAAGAGCTGGAAACTAATTAACTAATAAGCTTAATTGCACTTTTAGTTCAACCTTTTCAGTTAACGAGCTTAATCAGTTTCTATTTAGGATATAGTTCAACCTTTTCAATTACTCAAATTGGTTGTTAAGCTTGCTAATTGAGAATGTTGAACTAAAAGTGCAATTAAGCATATTAGTTCATTAGTTTACAGCTCTTTGGTTGAGTTCTATATAGTATCTATATCTATATACATATGTAAAGGAGACTTGAGTTTTTGCACTCCTTTACATTAAATGCATTAATTTTTTTTTTTTGTTACAAGAGGAAAATAAATGCATTAAATAATAAAGCATTTCTTTTTATATTAATACATTTAATAATAAAATTAAAAATTAAATAAAATTTCTTAAGTTAATAATCTATTTAACTACCTACTAAAATCTTCTATATACTTATGCAAAGCAAATTTGAACAATAAAATTAAATACATAAATAAATAATAAATTTCTTTTGTATTAAATACACTAAATTAAAAATTGAAAACTAAAATAAAAACTACATCCACTTTATTATTCATTATATTAATTATTAATTTTTAAGCATTTCAATTTCCCATATTTAAAATTAAATATTAAAATTTAAAAAATTTCAAGTTCTCTTATTGAAAATTAAATAAATAAATTATTTAAATTTTAATAATTTATTACAACTTGAGGTGATTTTTTTTTAAAATAATAATAATTGAAATTGACCACCTTTACATTAATGACAATAATATATTTTTAATAATAATTTTCTTATATTCTTTACTAATTGTTAGTAATAATTATAAATTAAAATTAAAATTATTTTAATTTTCGTTATTAATCATAAGTTGAGAAATTTTTCAAAAATAACAAATAAAACTTAATACTATTTCTTTATTAATAAATAATGTTAAAAAAATATTTGAAAATTAAAAAATGTCTCTATATGGTATTTATTATTACTATACCGAATGTATGTATTATTTGAAAAAGATTATTTAAATATGATTTTTATCTATTATATAGATGTAAAAATAACTTGAGGAATTTACTCAAAAAAAAAAACTTGAGGAAGAATAATAGAGAAAAATAATTATAACAAAAGTTGAATAAATTTAAGTTTACTAAATAATATTCTAAAATATTAAAATGACTCATTATAGTTATAATTTTTAAAGTTATTATTTCATTTTTGATAAAAAAAAAGTATAAAAAATGTTATTATAACTTATATTAAAACCTTATTACTTGATTTAAAATATTTCAAATTCACTTAAAGGATTTTTCAAATGATTAAATAAATAAATTATTAAATTATTTTTTAAGGATAAGTTATGATTAAAAAACAGAATAACATCTAGGGATAATATTCTCTCTAACTGAGTATCATTGTTTATAACCAGATATATGATAAATCAGTCTCTCTGCAATTGAAACCACAATAATAAACCCAAAACAGAGAACCCAAAACAATAGAATATGTTACAACCAAAGTTTCTAAAATTAATTCAATGCTAATTATTAAATATCAATTACTAAATTTGAGTGATATTATTTATTTACGGAAATAGATATTTTGTACGAGCAATTTAATACACCAAAACTATTATTTTGATGTCTCAACACGGTTTTTTATTATATTTATAATAAAAAATAATTTTTATATTTAGTAATTTAATTACACTATAATAATTTTTATACAATATTAAAAAAAGTAGTGTAAATAAACCCGTGCAACGCACGGGTATTATTTCTAGTTGTATGTATATTGAACATAGTGCGATCAAATTCTAAATAACTTTAGGTTCAGCCTTAAATCGAAATAAGTGCTTATTGAGAAGTGATTGATTGCGTATATGTATACCTTCATTGTCAAATAATTTGGTTCAACTAATGTTTCTGCCCGCCATTTTGATTCACAAATTTGAAGTTAACAAGTCACTTACATGATGGACCGTCAAAAAAAAAAACAGTTGCTTCATTTTCATCGTGCAATGTAAGGGCAGTAACATCAAACTAATTATCATTATATATATAATTACCCTGTTGAGCAAAAATTGCTAAAAATATATATATATATATATATATATATGTGTGTGTATAATTATTATTCTACTTTTTCCCTTAACTCAGCTATAGGTACATATATAACAGATGGCTCATTTGAACAGAGTATATATATATATATATATATGTGTGTGTATAATTATTATTCCACTTTTTCCCTTAACTCAGCTATAGGTACATATATAACAGATGGCTCATTTGAACAGAGTTTATCTGAACCACTTGCCCTGAGATTTTGAACTTCAGTTAATTTTTGCTTCATACTATCTAGTTTAGCCTTCAGTTTGCTGATCCTTTCGAATTCCAATTCTGCTGCCTGAGAGTCTCCTTCAGATATAAAATTGACCCTTGTTTTCTTTTCTTTCAACAGTTTCTTTAAACTAACATCATCATTGACCTCCATGGAACCCTGAAAAACAAAACATGAAAGTGTCATGATCCCACTATGCAAAAAGCATTTTTTTTATATTACATCTCTAACACACCCTCTCATACAAAAGCCTTTTTGGTTTTGTGATGGAGATAACAATGATCAAAATTCTGATACCATGCCAGAACTAACTATCTCAAAAGGTGAAACTATTAGATGAAGACACATTAATAGTTTTTATTAAATTGGTCACTGAAAGTAAAACAATTTATTAATATAACTTCCAACAATTTAGGCCACCTTTTCTCATGTCAACTGCAAGAAAAATTCTCTGTTCCTTGAAGAAGTTTATATAGCAGCAATGTTGATAATGATATCAAGCACAGAAATGCACAGAGAACATGAAATTTAGATCAATGGAAAAGCACCTTGTTGCCGTTTTCTCTTAAGGGTGGAGGTATTTGTAGTCGTCTTTTCTTCAAAGGACTGCTACATGATTTTATTTTCTCTCTGCCAGTGACATTTTTACCATTCTTCTGGTATTGAGTCACAGTAATTTTGGAGGCCATTGATTTCAAAAGCTCATCTTTATCCACATTCTGCGATCTAGAATCCTTTGGAGTCTTAGAAGTGAAACTCTGAAGTTGCTCTCCTCCTGCTTGATACTGAGCAAAATCCACTTAAGTAAGATTTTATTGCAAATTCCATGGACAAAACAGTTTCTGAATTTCTAACATAAAAAGATTCCTTGTTATAGGATTTAAAACTAACACAAGTCTGCTTCTAATCAAAGGCAACTACCAAAGCAATAAAATACTTTGAGAGATATTGTGAAGCATTTGCTTTACTATGCTTTTTATGGTTACTTTCTTCTTCATCTAAGACATTGTATGCAAAAGCGAAAAAGGTTACTAAAACATTAAATCTCAACCACGGTATTGGTTTAATTGAAGGTCCCAGTAATAAGGAAAATCCTATTGTACTTCGCAAAGGAATCTTTATCTTAATCTACAACCTCCATTTTACTTCAAATCATCCAGCACTACCTATTAGCCGACCAAGTTATTATAGATCTTAGCGACTTGCAGTATACAAATTTACCACCATCAAAGGATGTCTAGATGGGGTGATAATCATTCTAAGAGATATGGCAGAATTTCTGAAAAAATATGAATCAAACAGATAAAGAGTAGAAGGAAAGAAACAATGTGACTTGCATATATTGAAAACATAGAGAGAAAAAGCAAAGCGGTCAACTTACTTTTCTTGCTTTAAGTGCGAAGTAGCGTGCATTTTTGAACCATTTGCTAACCTGCATTTTCAAACATGTGGCAGTAAGGTTGGACAGATCAAAGAGTTGTTTGACATCAGCAAGACCAAAAGGCAATGCAAACAAGTATGTGGACGGGAGATAGATAGCATGAAATTTGCAGTGAAATGTGTACCAAATGATAAAATATAAGTGAAATACGACTAGAGGTTGTAAGGCATAACCTTCGCAGCATCAATTCCCAACTCTTTCGAAAGACCTTCTTTGACAGATCTTGGAGGAAGCTCATTCTCCGCAAAAACTTGGCGAAGCTTCTGCCACAATGCATTTCAAAAACATTTAATGGAAATAAATTAGTGCATACATAATTATTTATATATTTTCTCAACTGGAATATAGAGAAGCAGCAACTGTAAAGAAAGATGACAAAAAGAATAGCTACAAGTAATACCTCAAGTGCATCATGTGGAATCCTGAAACAAGACCTTCTTATTGGTTTGCCTGAAGAACCCTCTCTTATTCCATCACTATTCTCATTATTGGGATTTTTGTTCTCACTTTCATGCATAGTCATGAGAGTATTAACAGCATCAGACTCTTTTTCTCTTCGCTTTCTTTTGCCAGTACCCCAGTCTTCATCTTCACTCACTAGTTCACATGGAGGAGCATCCTTCCCAAACATTTCCTAAAAATATATAGACACAAAAGAAGCTTTATGATGATAGTTCTATCCCTAAAATACCTAAGTCTAGGTTTACAAAGGTATATACTAGGAAACATAAGGGAAGTAAGCCTTAGAAGGTTACTTCTAATATAGCTGCTTAGCTGTTATGCTGATGTCAGCAATACAATTCTGTTAGACAGCTAGCCATTAGTATAAATAGGGATTGGGTCATTCAGTTGAGGAGTTATCGAGTTGGTTAGGATTTGGGAGATTCTGGAT
The DNA here is from genome assembly GCF_012489685.1 of Lotus japonicus. Taxonomy (NCBI): domain Eukaryota; kingdom Viridiplantae; phylum Streptophyta; class Magnoliopsida; order Fabales; family Fabaceae; genus Lotus; species Lotus japonicus. The sequence continues at coordinate 54,535,203 of NC_080046.1, forward strand.
CTCGAATTCCAGAGGCTAGGGTTAGTGTTGCATTCCAGTTTCCATCGTTGTAATCTCGAGTTCAACCTCAATTCTTGAGTGTTGATACTCTGTTTTCTCAATAATACAGTAGTTGATTCTTGAGTTCATCATTGTTGGTATCAGAGCTCCATCCAGGAGCTGTGGTACCATTCTATGGTTGCTAGTAGAATGGAGTCTCGTGTTGATGCAATCGAGAGACTCATCGAGTTGATGAGTCGCGACAGAGAAGAGGATCGTCGAATTCGAGAGGAAGAGCGCCGGGAGCGCGCGATTGAGCGCGAAAGAACTGAGGAGCGGTTTCGCGCATTGGAGAAGATTGTGGAGAATCTTGCTGCGAAGAGTGACGGTGAGAAAGGGAGCGAAGAACGCACAGGGAAATTTCATCGCAGAACAGGGGAAGAGAAAACGATCGAAGGAACAGAGAGTGAAGGTGATGTTCAAGGAGATACAGTGAATGAGTTGCGTTCTGAGGTTTCTCACACTGAGCGATGGAGGAAATTGGAGATTCCAGTTTTCCAAGGAGATGAAGATGCCTATAGTTGGATTCAGAAATTGGAAAGGTACTTCAAGCTTAAGGGAGCTACTGAAGAAGAAAAGGTCCAAGCAATTATGGTTGCATTGGATGGAAAAGCACTTAGCTGGTATCAATGGTGGGAAACCAGTAACACTGCCACAACTTGGGACAAGTTCAAGGAAGCACTGCTAGCCAGGTTCCAACTTGCAGCAGCTTCAAATCCTTTTGCAGCAATCTTGGCACTCAAGCAAGAAGGGAGTGTAGAGGAGTTTGTGGAGCAGTTTGAAAGGTTTGCAGGAATGCTGAGAGGAGTGGGTGAAGAAAACTTCATGGACATATTTGTCAATGGCTTAAAGGAGGAGATTTCAGCAGAAATCAAGCTCTATGAACCTGACACACTAGCTGCTATGGTAAGGAAGGCTTTGATGGTGGAAAAGAAGAATATGGCAGTGAGCAAAGCTGGAACCAATGGTTCTGCCAGGTATAATAACTCCTACAAGTCCAATTTTAAACCTTCAACTTATCATAAAACTGTTACAGTTGAATCTGGTGTGAAGAGTGGAGGAAATTCAGTAACACAGGGATCAAATTCCTCTAGTGGAAGTGTTAATGACAAGTCTGTTAATAAAACACCTAGAGGCAACCCATTTAGGAGGCTAACAAGTGAGGAGATGAGGGAAAAGATTAGGAAAGGAGAATGTTTCAGGTGTGAGGAGAAGTTTGGTCAGAATCATGTGTGCAAAAACAAGCAATTTAGAGTCATGTTGCTGGCTGAGGAGGAAGAGGGAGCTGATATGGAGGAAAATGAGTTGTTGCTCGAAAATTCAGAAGAAGTGTTGGAGTACAAGCGTCTCTCATTGCTCAGTATACAGGGAATTTCCACAAGAAAGTCCCTCAAGGTGTGGGGAGGGTTGTTGGGAACCAGAATTATAGTTCTTGTAGATTGTGGGGCAACTCATAACTTCATTTCAGGAGCTATGGCTAGGAAATTGGGACTTGTTGTCACAACCACTTCCACATACACTGTAGAGGTTGGGGATGGGCATAAGGTGGAGGGAAAAGGAGTTTGCAAACAGGTAAGAATTCAGATACAAGGCATAGAAGTGGTACAGGACTTCTATCTTTTTGATTTGAAAGGAGTAGATGTGGTTTTGGGGCTGGAATGGCTCGCTGGGTTGGGAGATATTAAGGCCAACTTTGAGAAGCTCACCCTGCAATTCAAGTTAGGAAACCAGAAAGTGAAGTTAAGAGGGGAACCTGAGCTTTTGAAGAAAAAGGTATCCATGAACTCTTTTGTCAAAACAATACAGCAGCAAGGGGAGGGATATATGTTACATTACCAGCTGCTAGAGAAAGAAGAAGCAGTTGCTGAGGAGACACCAGATGAATTAAAGACAGTTTTGCGGCAATTCCCTACTTTCTTTGCCTCTCCTACAGAGTTACCTCCTAATAGAAGGCATGATCATGCCATACACCTGAAGGAGGGGGCTCAAATTCCTAATATCAGGCCTTATAGATATCCCCATTACCAAAAGAATGAGATAGAAAAGCTTGTAGCTGAGATGTTGAATGCAGGCATAATAAGGCCTAGCATTAGTCCTTATTCCAGCCCGGTGATCTTGGTTCGGAAGAAAGATGGAAGCTGGAGATTTTGTGTGGATTACAGGGCATTAAATAAGGTGACAGTGCCCAATAAATTTCCTATTCCTGTGATAGATGAGCTGTTGGATGAGATTGGCCCAGCTAGGGTGTTTTCCAAGATAGACCTGAAATCTGGTTACCACCAAATCATGATGAAGGCTGAGGATGTAGAGAAGACAGCATTTAGGACTCATGAAGGGCATTATGAATTCATAGTAATGCCTTTTGGACTTACTAATGCTCCTTCCACTTTCCAAGCACTAATGAATGAGGTTCTGAGGCCAGTCTTAAGGAAGTATGCTTTGGTCTTCTTTGATGACATATTGGTTTACAGCCTCACTATGGAAGAACATGTTTTTCACCTCACTCAAGTACTACAATTGATGGAGCAGCAAGATCTAAAGATCAATGGAAAGAAAAGTGTGTTTGGCAGGCAACAAATTGAGTATTTGGGCCATATACTCTCTGCTGGAACAGTAGCTGCTGACCCAAAGAAACTTGAGGCAATGTGGATGTGGCCAGTGCCTAAGGATTTGAAGAGTTTAAGAGGCTTCCTAGGACTCACTGGATATTACAGGAGATTTGTAAGGGATTATGGCAAAATTGCCAGGCCATTGACTCAGTTACTCAAGAAAGACAGCTTCTTATGGGGAGCAGAACCACAAAAGGCTTTTGAAGCCTTGAAGCAAGCTCTCACTGAATTACCTTCCCTTGCTGTTCCAGATTTTTCCAAGGTATTTGTCCTGGAAACTGATGCATCTGGAACTGGTTTAGGGGCAGTTTTATCTCAAGAAGGCAAACCTTTGGCTTTTTGGAGTGCAACCTTATCTGATAGGAGTCAGGCCAAGTCAGTTTATGTGAGAGAATTGATGGCTGTGGTGAGAGCTGTTCAGAGATGGAGGCATTATCTCATGGGTAGGCATTTTATAATCAGAACTGATCAAAAGAGTCTTAAGTTCCTTACTGAACAACAAGTGCTGGGGGAGGAACAGTTTAAATGGATTTCCAAGCTGGCTGGTTATGATTTTGAGATTCAATACAAGCCTGGGAAGGACAATTCAGCAGCAGATGCAATGTCCAGGAGAAGTTCTTATTGCGCACTATCAGTCATTAAGGTTAATGATCTAGAGGAATGGCAAGCTGAACTCATGCAAGATGATAAATTACAGGCTATTATGCAGGATTTGATTGTGGATCCTGATTCTCATAGGGGATACACCTTGAGAGACCACAGATTGTATTACAAAGGCAAGTTGGTTTTGCCTAAACTCTCTAACAAGATTCCTATCTTGTGCAAGGAATTCCATGCTTCTTTGGTTGGAGGACATTCTGGTTTTTTCAGAACTTATAGGAGGTTGGCTGCAGTGGTTTATTGGGAGGGAATGAAGGGGGACATCAGGGATTTTGTGGCTCAATGTGAGGTTTGTCAGCAGAACAAGGTTGACAACTTGTCTCCTGCAGGATTACTTCAACCCTTGCCTATTCCCACTCAAGTGTGGACTGATGTGTCCATGGACTTCATTGGTGGGCTTCCTAAGTCTAAAGGGAAGGACACTATCTTAGTGGTGGTGGATAGGTTGACAAAGTATGCACATTTTGTTCCTCTCAGTCACCCCTACACAGCTCCTGATGTAGCTGCTGCCTTCTTACAAGAAGTGGTGAGACTTCATGGTTTTCCTAATACTATTGTTTCTGATAGGGATTCAGTTTTCCTGAGTAGCTTCTGGAAAGAATTGTTTAGACTTTCAGGGACTAAACTGAAGTATAGCTCTGCCTATCATCCCCAAACTGATGGCCAGACAGAAGTTGTGAATAGATGCCTTGAAGTTTATCTTAGATGCTTGACTGGCTCTAGACCAAAACAGTGGGTTACTTGCTTACCTTGGGCTGAGTTTTGGTTTAATAGCAACTACAATAGATCTACAAAAATGTCTCCTTTTCAGGCTCTTTATGGGAGGGACCCTCCTTTGCTACTCCATGGCACTACAATTCCTTCTAAGTTGGAGGCTGTGAATGTGTTACAAGCTGACAGGGATGAACTATTAGGGGATTTGAGAGCTAATCTTTTGAAGTCCCAAGACATGATGAGGAAATATGCTAACAAATCAAGGAGGGATGTTGAATATCAAGTGGGGGACTTGGTTTATCTCAAGCTTCAGCCCTATAGAAGAAGATCCCTAGCTAAGAAGCTTAATGAGAAGCTCAGTCCTAGGTTTTATGGCCCTTTTCCTGTGGCTGCTAGGATTGGTACTGTTGCTTATAGATTGGATTTGCCTCCTACCAGTCGCATACATCCAGTTTTCCATGTCTCCTTACTCAAGAAAGCAATTGGTACTGGTTTCCAAGTTCAGGACTTGCCTCCTGTTTTGACCGAGGACCATGAGCTGCTGGTGGAACCGGAGGAAGTGCTTGCTGTCAGAGAATTAACCCAGGGAGTTGTGGAAGTGCTTATTCAGTGGCAGTCCCTTCCTGCTTGTGAGAATAGCTGGGAATCAGCTGAGAAGATTCATGAAGCTTTTCCCACCTTTCCCCTTGAGGACAAGGTGGTACTTCTGGGGAGGGGTATTGATGATAGTTCTATCCCTAAAATACCTAAGTCTAGGTTTACAAAGGTATATACTAGGAAACATAAGGGAAGTAAGCCTTAGAAGGTTACTTCTAATATAGCTGCTTAGCTGTTATGCTGATGTCAGCAATACAATTCTGTTAGACAGCTAGCAATTAGTATAAATAGGGATTGGGTCATTCAGTTGAGGAGTTATCGAGTTGGTTAGGATTTGGGAGATTCTGGATCTCGAATTCCAGAGGCTAGGGTTAGTGTTGCATTCCAGTTTCCATCGTTGTAATCTCGAGTTCAACCTCAATTCTTGAGTGTTGATACTCTGTTTTCTCAATAATACAGTAGTTGATTCTTGAGTTCATCACTTTAGCACTAGCCAGTTGACTGTTCCCGGGCAACATTGCAATGACAACAACAACACCTGCACACTCGTTTGCGGCTGAGAAACAAGGAGGAAGATTGATACTAATTGATAAGAACCATACCACAACAGCTAGCCGATATAGTTGGAGAGCCTATTAGAATTTGGGAGGCCTAACTCAACCTAAAATCTAGCTCTAGAGTTGAGGGTTGCTCTACCCTTTATAAAGGTTATCTATGCCATATCTCTAGCCAATGTGGGACTTCTAACAGAGCCCAAGGCCTTAACCCCAGACCATAATTCTATACATCTGATGGGGAACTCAAGTCCCTTAACTTGCGATTAGATCATAACAACCCACCATACACCGAACCCCGGTGCCTCTGGCTGCTTATAGGGCCTTAACTCCAACTACAAGAGCTAGCTTACATGGTGTGGGTCTCCCAAAGGTTCTTATCAATCGTTTTTTCCTTTGCTTATACACTTTATCAATAGGCAGCACTTTTTAGTAAATGATTTTGACTGATCAGAGATGTAAAACACTTTGTGGTATAAACTTAAATTTTGAGGTATAAACTTAAGGTCACTACTGACTTGTGAATTCTGTATTACTGCTAAGGTTATCAAATTTAGTTGGAGAACATATGCTTATGATGAATAAGAATTTGATACTCACATCATATAGTTTCTTGTAGTCAACAGATTTACGCTGCCTACGGCCACATGCTATTTCCCCAGAATCATCAGAATCTATGCAGCAATTAACAGAATAATATTCAAGACCCGTGCCTTCATCTACTGGAGAACATTCACCATTCAAAGACCCTAGACTGGAAGAACTGCTTAAATCATTGGATGCATTATCATCAGTTCCTTCTGCTTTGATGCTGTGGTTGTCTTCTTTCCTCTCTGGATAATAATCATCGTCTTCAGGATCATCTGATGGCCATTCTTCTTCTGGATTCAGTAATGCATTATCACCATCGGGTATAGCAGCCTCCTCCTTGAATACATCCTTAATTTGTGGGGATTGGAAAAGGGAGTATTACATAGACCATTAGGAATAAAGATATCAAGAGGGAAGTGAAAATCTGAAAATTTGATGGTGTAAGATAATATTAGGGTAAAAAACCTGCCAAGTACTGTCCAAGGAGATTTGAGTCCCAAGATGGGCATTTGTTGCCTCCAATATTTCTATCTTACATTCACAAAAATTGCAGAACCAGCCTTGGTCTCCAGGAGGAACTGCAATTTATAGTTAAACAATTTGTTTTGTGAATCAAGAGTCAGCACATGTTGAACAAGTAGAAATGCATGAATAAGAACTCACTATTTTCAGTATCCAAAGGAGGGTTGAGACACCGTTGGTGAAAAGCACGATTGCATGTGCCATCACAGAGTATTATATCATTATCTGGGAAAGCTTCACGCAACTTGCAATTTGCACAGAATATCTAGATAAAAGAAAAATGGAAAAAAATAAATATCCAGGTTTTAAACATAAGAACATTGCCATAAATGACTCCCCATTAGAGGGGGGAAAAAACAGAAACACAAGGTGTGAAGCATTTTAACAAATCTTGAACAGGAAAGAATGCAAAAAGATAACTTAATTCAGTGAAGTATATATAGTTTTGATACTTGCTCACATGTTCATGATAAACAGATCCATCTGGATCAATGACAGAATCTTCAATGCTGCCCAATGAGCTAAGAGAATCTAACTGGCGAATGGCATCCCGAATACTAAGTTTACAATTCAAAATCTGCTTCTTGGCTCTTTGTAGCTCCTTTTCTGGCCTAATCTTCTCTCGACTGTGACAGGCATTCCAGTAAAAACAAAGGAGAATAGTGATCAGTCACAAAACTATCTGTCAAGGGAAAGTTTTGAGTTTTAAAAACTCATTAATTACCTTTAAGATGACCTTGCATTGCTGTCAAGGTATTTTTAGGATTAACAGACTAGTATTAGTATAAATAGGGATCAGTACTTTTATCTTTTGTAATATCACTCAACACACCATCTCATATCAAGTAAATATTAGTTTCAGTTTCTATTCTCTCTTTTTCCTCTCCCTATACCCAAAAATCTAAAACCATAAAATAAATCAAATAACACACCATAGAGGTTGATAATTCCATCACAAATTGAATTATTAAAAAAATTCCTTAAAATATCTCTGAGGCAATGATCCACAGAAAACATGAGACAACAGTTGGTCCTAACTTAGACACCAGACTGTTTTGTTTTGATGTGAATAATTAAAAATTCTTGATGTGATGTAGAAAATATTTTTCCTACTTATAATAATAAAAATCCATTCAGAGATTCTCCTGAAACTTGAAGAAGGGAAGGGCACAACCCAAAAATTGTATATTATTTATCAAACAATTGTAAACATAAAAAGCAAGAGAAAAAAAAAATCCCCATACCTTTGACCTTTCCAACCTTCTCCAGAGTAAGCATCAATAAGATTCTGCTCTAGCTTCATTTTGATTAAGAGGTACCTTGTTCTTCTCAGTAAGCGTGAAGCATCATCAAGATCAACATCATCCTGTCTCCTTTTCTTCTTTCTCTTTCTTTTAACTTTTTGAACCATTACCTCCCCATCAACATCTTTGCCCTCCTTTCTAGAACCAAGAGAAGATTTTCCTCCTTGTATCATTGTTGAAGACAGCATCCGTGAAGATTTGCCATCAGTTTTATGTAGACTTTGTCTAATAATCTTTTTATTAGAAGAATCCTTTACTTGTCTCTTGATGGAAGAATTGGTAACTGTCCTCCCTGATGCACTTAAGCAACCGCTGAGTTTATGAGATTTTGATTTCAGTTTTTGTTTCTTCCCTCGGCATTTTGTTATATTTGTTCTGTATCTCAATGAATCTACCTTTGACTCAGCATGTTCCTCTGAGTTACTGGATTTTGTAGATCCTATGCCATTTAACTTCTCAGTACCCTGCATCTTAATTATTCATACTAATTATTCCTGCACAAACAGATCTTTTGTGTAAAGAAAGTCCGATATACAGAACATGAATTGTACATTGAAACACGGATTAGTTTATTTCATACACATTGTAAAGATATACCATGAAAGAACATTTATAACGCACAGAATATGGCAGTCCCTATTAATTAAAAAACATGAGCAGTAAAATAGAATACACCACTGAAGTTAGATACATGACTAGGACCTTTATGTATGGACCCCCATAATATTAGCAAATAGTAAGATAATGAAAATGATAATTTGTGAGTTTGTAACACCCACGCATCTGATAAAATTAAACAAAATATAGGGGTTTTGGTAACAGTTAACACTTAACAGATACACACATAAGGTTCAGCCCCTTTCTTCTTCTATACTTTTCTCCACATCGTTGCAAATAAGCACGTCGTGTGAGGACCAAAATGTAAGAGGAGTACAAGTTTTTCATTAGAAGAATAAAAATTGAAATTTCCCGAGGAATGCATAACGGCATAACATTTTTCTCTCAACAGAAAACAGGTGAATTTTTCCTCATGGTTTAGTAAAATTTCACTAGATTGCAAATGACAATATGACCATATGCAGTCAACACTCAACATACATATTAAACATGTTTGGAAAGAAACGCCAAAGGTTTCCTGCAACTGCAGTTGTATTGTTAAGTCTTGCAGAGCTTATGTTTATTTCATTAATGCTAATCCACCAAAATGAAAGGAAAAAATGATACATAAAAAAACTAAGAATGACAAAATTGCATGATTTAGACTCATAGTAAACTAATTAAGATACAGAATCATACAAAGATGACAAAGACTACAGCTTTCGAAAAGGATAGGAATAGTAAGGGGAAGTAAACTAACCCCAGGGCAGTGATGAGTGATGACCTACTCTACTATACCCCAGAAGCAATCCTCAATAGCGCAAAAATAGACAATTTCAACAACTTTAGATTAGAGTAGACCATATCAAATACAGAAACAGCTCACCAATAGCCAGATGCAACATTCATAACCAAGCATACAGATGAGCCAACCAGCAATAATTTCAAGCATTACAAACATGTATGGCATGATTTCTAAGACACTGAACAGTGAACACTTTAATCTTCAATTTCATTAATATTTAACAGAACAATGATTCAATCTATAAAACAAGAAATTACAAAAAGTCTAGTGATTACTATGACAAATTGGTCAAGACAAAACATGCCAAGATCATGACTTTATTAAACCCCACTAAGTTCCAAGCCAAAACAAGAGATACCCACATGAGTTTAAGGGCAATAAACGAAAACTAACCTGCAATTGAAGACAAAACATGGATAAAGATCTGAACTTTGAACAGTTCTGAAGCTCCCACTTAATGGAAGACGGTATAAACAAAGTGACCCTTTTGAATGTGAAATTGGGTCTTAGATTCCCAATGTTGACAGGGTAGTCACCGGTGTGCCGGCGGCATCCGAAGCGTCACCGATGGTTAAGCTTCTTACGCTTCGTATCTCTTCCCAAATCACTGGTGTGTCTTACACAGTCCCAGGAAAGTGTTCACCTTTTGTTTTGTTTTGTTTTGTTAGTCAGTTTTAACAAAAATTGCATTTTTACCACAAAAATAAACAAATTTGCTATTTAGGGATGAGACTAATCAATTTCCCACAAATTTGTTTTGTTTGTCACTCGTCAGTTGTGTGCAGCCAATCACATTTGAGTTTGTATCCCACATTCTATCAGACTAATCTCCCGTCACACTGTATTAAGTGGTAAGAGACTGACTAATGAATTTTTTTCCAATCGCAAAAGTTGAGAACCGAATCTCAACCATTTATTGAAGTGGTTATTTTAGGAAGCAAAACAAAAGTGACTGCTTCGTACTTCGATTAATTTTAGTAAAAATAATAATATTTAGATGGAAGAACAAATTCAAGGTGGCTTGAGTGCGTGTGAGATTTGCAAAAAAAAAAAAAAAAGATTTGGGCAGAATCTAAGATCATATTCCAAATAAAAAGGAAAATAGAGCATTGTGGAATCTTTAAAATGTTGTGTTTTCCAATCCAAAACATTAGTGCCTGTATTTTATTCTCGTCGTCAGAAACAGGAAAGGAATGTCCAAACTCCGTTTAACTAACGGATTGGTGTTCATGTTGGTTGAAATATTGTCTACAAAACCGGTGTTATGCGACCAAGCGACCAAAAAAAAGTCTATTTTTGTGCTTTATTTATAATGATGAAAGAAACTACGGATTGAGATTATCAACCGTCGAAATGAAATCATGAAACTTACGGATTGAGAATCGTGATCTTAAGTCTATAAGGTATTGGGATTTCATCAAAAATTCACATTAGGTACTTAAGGTACATAGAAATTTAATGGTTATAAGATATATTTTTTTGACACTCTTGTAGTCTCAAATGAACAAGGTCCTTGGGCTTGGTAGATAAATTTTCTTCTTTCACATTAGTGTCAAATGGTCCTTGGTTACTGACCGAAAACAAAAATTGGTCTTTGGTTTTATCTCTAGCAATTCTTCACAATTGACGGGAGTGGTGAAAATAACTAATAAGGAACAAAACGCCATGCCTGACTTCTAAAAAACTTTGGCAGAACTTCATTTCAGACATCCAACAAGAAAGGTTTATAGCAATGATCCTTTCACTTTGCACATGTAAGATTACTTAAATAGCCGTAAGAGATATGAGGATGAGGTGTTTGGAAAAACAGAATGTCATACAACACATTCTTTCAGTTGTGTGAAGCTCATGAGCTGCTTATTTTATTGAATCGAACACGATCAGTTCAGTCAAAATGATGTGCTAGATTCGAATGCAAATAGCACCAAACCTACATTCAGTTTTTGCCAAGTAAATCAATTCTGGCACAAAATCTAAGCATAAAGGAAAGCCGTCCAACTGAATGAGCAGTTGGAAGATAAAATCATCACATCAAGAGAGCTCAAGCGCGAGAACCAAGTGAAAATGTATCTTCTTCTTTCATACATTCAACAACATTTAAGTGCAAGGAAATTGAGTATTGTATCAAATAGAACTTATTTTATCATAAACAATGAAATACACTGAAGCTGACAGTGTCCTTCTGCCTTGATTTTTCAGTTTTTAAAACAAAAAAGATAAAGCAAGCCAATCATCTCCATTTCAAATACCAGGACCCTGCTAAAAGAAAGGCAAATGTATCAACCAACCAATAAAAAAAAGGAAAATATGAAACAGATGAAATTAAAAGCATAGAGTAAATACAGAGTTAAGAACAAGTATTATCCATTGACACCAATAGAGTCGTGGTAATGTTTCATGAGTAATAACTGACCTAGAATTTGCTAGAGTAAAGTGTCTTTTAAAAGAATAACTATGAGACGTGTTGACAGTTGAAACATAAAGAAAAACTAATTTGTTGGGTAGTTACTTTGGAATTTATAATTGCCCCTAAAAATAACTATTTGAAGGCTCCATTTTAGGATGTTGGTCAAAACAACTTATGTAAGATGTCAACATCCCAAAATATTGATAAAAAAAAATCAGACCAATAAACCATGAAACATTGTCTTCATTCGTTTAATGACTGATCTAATGTTTAAAACATTACTTCACAATGCTTACTTAAACAAGTCTATTCATGGCATCAACCCAATAATAATTGTAGAAAAACTTTGACAATAATTTGTATGGTAGTTAACTTCTTGATTAGTATGGTAGCCCAATATTATTGCTTATGGAAGAACTTAGACAACAATTTCCATGGCAGTTAAGTCAGTTAGTACGACAGTGATGCCTATAACTACGGCAACAATCAGTTCCCCAGAGAGTTCTTTTACAAGTAGCAATTATTCAAATGAAATAAAACCTACTTCTACTTGTGAATTCTTTAAATTACTCAAATATTATAATGTCATTTTATATTTGAACCTACATTGTAGTTTGTGATATCATGTTCTTGCAAGCTATTATTCCCCTACATCATTTCTTTTGTAGCGTCAAACTAACCAAGAACTTAACCAGCAAACAAATTTCTAAGTTTTTCCACAAGCAATAAAATTCAGGTGCAATGCCATGGATAGACTTGTAACTAAGAACTATTAAACATATCTGAAAACTCAAATCAATGACTGCAACAGTGTTTCATAGTATAGAATCCCCTAACATTTCTTTGTTTTCATCATCTCCTACACAAAATTCTGAACTAGGGATCTAAAACAAACACATCGAATCATTGTTACAAATTATAATCACAAATGAAAACACATAAACTAGAAATGAAAACAGAAACAAATTATTCATGATTGTAACAGGCACATGTATAACAAATTCTGAAAAATGCCAAAATCTATTCAATCAACAGCTACAACACCACAATTCATCAAATCCAGGTATCAGAGAAATTGAAATTTGAAACATGGATCATGAAATTAAAATCACAAAAAACGCAGATCCACGAAGAACAGAAGGGGAAAAAACCTCACCTGAATTCGAATCAATGATGAGCATTAGCGTGCGCCTGCATGTGCTCGAGATGGCGGCGCTCCTTAGGGAGATTAACAAGGTAGGAGAAGATCATGCCGCCATAGCAGACATGGAAGAGAGGCTCAGGGGAACTGGTTTCGATGTACTTCTCGCAGTAATTGTCCAAGCCTCGCTTGATGGAGTTCCGAATGTAGCTGAAGGACAGCATCGGCTTCACGTGTTCAGGAATCTCAGTCACCTTCTTCCCCTTGATCTCGTTGTAGAATCTCCTCATCGCCATTGTTGACCAAACCCTAACGCGATTCCCAAATTCCTCTTCTCTCTCGATTTCTCGATTGCGAATGAATGTCGATTTTGCAAAATGGGTAGTTTTGGTTTGTGTCATGTGGTTTATAGTCTTTTCTGCTTGTGACCCGACCCGGTTTTGCTAACCCGGTGAAAAATTCTAGGCCAATAGGTTGGCCCAAGGAGATTAGGGCCCAAACACAATGAGAAAGATCAAGCTTGTAATAATTGTGGAATGATTTGTTGGAAACTTGTTGACGGATTTCATACAAGGTCATCACCGTTATTTTTACCATTTTTATCGACACATCCTACAAGCATCGAACCTGTATGAGACTCGTAGGTATAGTAGAAGGATGATAAGTCGGAAGATCGATAACAGCGGTAGGAGTTTAAAGTGGGGATTCTGGGCTAAGAGGCTTTATTTGGGTGTTGTTATGGTAACTAAGAAGAAGGTGGTGGTGGGAATGAGCGTGTGGAGAAGTATCAAAATGGGAGACCTTACTGGTAACTTAAGCGAAATTTTCTCTATCAACTCGGGGAGCAACTTAGCTACCCCTTCAGACCATGGGCGGATCCAGGGCTCGGCCAACCTAGGCACTTGCCCACGCTTCGTGGCAAAAAAAATTTATTTGGGGCGTAGGGCCCTTTTTAGGAAAAAAAGACAAGGGCAGCCTAGGCAAAAAAAAAAAGCAAGCCAAACTGCCCTACCCTTCATCTTTTGTTTCTTGCTTCCATTCTCTCTCTCTCGTTCAAGGCTTCTAGCACTTGTCTGCTTGCTCTTTCTCTCTCTCTCATTCAAGCATCTGGGGGTCCAACTCTGCTGCTAATTTGAGAGCTTGTTTGTGTCCTTTTTGCTTTTATTTTATGAGAAGTGTATTTTTTATTCACGAGGATGCAAGATGAGAGGGATATTAGGTTTTTTGCTCTTGGATTTGCATTTCCTTAATTATATTGTGCATTTGTCCAATTTTATGATTGTGATAAAGAATCAAGATTCAAGGATATGTGAAGAATCAATCTCATAATTGTGTTGTGCATTTTTTCCAATAGAGTATTGTTGTTGTTGATTGATGATTTGGTTCCTCCACATGAATAGCTTGCAAGTAGCCAGATTTCATCTTTCTCTATGAGTGAGGGAATGGTATATTCATTATTGAATGTTGTATCTTGCTGGTAGAAGTGCTTTAAAATGAAATGGAATCCCTATTAGATGAAACCATAACTGCCTTATTTATTTTGCTAAGCGAGCCTATTTTAATCCATGCAACATCTAAATTTTTGTTAGTACTAGTTATTATGATGATTCAAACAGGGCACACACACAGTTTCAAAAAAAAAATATTCGCCACACACACACACTTAAGTATCAAAATATATTCTCATTTTAAATGTTTAATAAAACCTTGGACAAAATATTAATTGGTCCATAAAAATAATCGGATAAATTTTACCATTGAAGTAAAAAAAAAAACATTTTATTTAAATAAAATCTTCTACGACGTCGGGAATTGCCAACTCTTCGACAAAGTTGGGGAATCGTTTGCCCTAAAAATAACTGTAATTACTAAGGTAATCAATTTTATAGTCAAAACGTTCGGAATACAGTGTATGTCGTCGCTCAGATATTACTAAGGTCTAACGTCACCTATATCAAACACCTTACCTCGCTAAGGCATCCCTAGTACTATCGAGCACATATCACAAATAATTCACAGAAAGTAATACTTAATATAATTTAAGTAATAATAACTAATAAAACCGGGTCTTACAATAATCATCAATAAGGGTTGCAAAGTATTTATATTCAGCTTGAGATAAAACAGAAGACACACCCCAAAAATTACTATAAACTATATCAAAACATTTGACATCATGGTGGGCATGATAAAGAAAATGAAAGGATTTGTATCTAGACAAGTTAGAATCAAAAAAGACATAAAAAATAACGGTTTTATTTTTTAACAATCTATTTTTTAGTATTGAGAAAAAACAATGGAGTTCGGATGCCCTAATTTTCTATGTCAATCCTCACATGTATTTGGAAAAGCATTACAAGCAAAAGACTACGAAAAGGAAACAGGAGCAAAAATAATTGAGGCTTTGAACTTGAATGCTCTCTTTCTGCTTTCGTATTTGCCAAATAGGTTTTTACGTTTGTGTTTGAAACAAGATACATCCTCAAAACTGAATAGGAATGGGGTGGGAATCGAGGAGCAGTTTACTCAATTGGGTTTCAGCGCGGGTAGGTAGAAGTAAGATAAGGGCTTTGCTGCCCTGTCAACAAAACTGTTTCTTTTTTTAATTTTCCTTCTCTGATTTAGTTTCAAGGTAATTTTGTGTTATTTTCTTTAGCTCTATTTAGTAATCAAAATCGGTTTTTGCTTGCGGGCATAAAGATTGATAAATCAATATTGGAAATTGTTCAGGATGGTGTCACCATGAACTGCTGAAGCATATGAAACACCCTCCATTTTCAAGTACCATTTCTCTCAATGTCTGAAGCTTCTCAACTGTAGAAATCACAGGCACTATAATCATCGGCATTCGCGACCTCCCTACTCTCCACGGCTCAAACTCAGATATCTTCATCTCTTTTTTGAAATGAGATATCTTCATCTCTTGTTTGAAATGAGATATCTTCATCTTGAATTAAGACTTAATTGATTTAGGTTTTATTTTTTCTCATTTAGTTTTTTTTTTTCAAATCTTCACGAATTGATTTATGGTTTTTTTATCTTTCCATAATATTTTGATTTTTTGATATCTTCCACGACGACGACTCAGGTATGTTCTCCACGACGGCTAGGTCTGAGTCCTCCTCTTCACCCTAGCTGCCATTATGCCTTCATCACCATCTCAGGTAATGTAAGTTGTTTGTAGTTGGGTTCTTTTTGTAGATTCTTTATACATGTCTTGTAATGTAAACTCTTTTTAAGAGTTAAATTATTAAATCTTATGATCACTAGGTGTTCTAATCAAGCCATAAGTATCTGAAGAAGCTCACTTAAATTAACCTTTATTCTCTATTTCTATTGTACCTAAGATTTTGTAACTTAGGTACTTTTGAAAATTAAAAAATCATTAATTACGATTAAACTTTGATTTTAAATTTATTATATTATGTTGATAATATTATTATCTTGATGGATTGTAAAAAAAAAAGTATTGTGTTTGAGTGTTTGAATAAATTATAATTTATAACTATCTTTAAAAGTTGGGATTTACAATTCATCCCCTCTAATTAAAAATCTCGTCTAGTAGTGAAAAAAGTGATGATGTTACTTTCTCACACTATCCTCAGGGTTCTTTGGTTGTGCTAACATATGGCCTATACTTTTTGATAAAAATACTCAATGATACTAATATTATAAATTTCTTAAGAGTGTCATACCAGGGCCAAAGGGTTAGCAGTTGTTTTTATAACAATAGAAGCAAAGTAGCATTTACACATTGCAACCTTAAGCACATGGCTTTGTCCTTTTGTAGCGTGTATGCTTTGATATAAGCCAGATAAACACTGAGCTTTGCTCAAAGCATCCATCCAGGAATAAACCCATTCGCTTGTTGAGCTTGAGTTGTTGCATCCATCTGATCTAAAGCCACACCATTGTACCTATAATCAGAACCAATATGCAATGTGGGTGAATTTGATCATGACAAATTAAGCATGCTAGAGATGAGTGACTATGATTTTCTTAAACTAAACAAGGGATCTTTCTTAGAAAGTTATTCCAGTCTGGTTATATCTTACAGAGTTAGCATATATATATATATGCTTGTAAACAGTGACGGCTGCAGAAGTTTGATGTTGTGGGGGCAAAATTTACACATAAATTTACAGTCTTAAAATCATAATATATTATTATTAAAAGTTTGAATACATATCATAATTGTTCTATACGAATTTTCATACTTCCTCTAGCTCTAATTATAAAATTAGTAACTATACTCATTATATACTCTGCAAATCCATAAATCTAAACATGTAATATAATAGTAACTTGTCAAACCTAAATCTACTCTGATCAAACTCTAACAGTGACAACACATTTAAAATAATGAATGAATATATTATGGGGGCAACTAATCTACGCATGTAATCAAAGCTATGGGGGCAATTGTTTTATTGTGGGGGGAAATAAATATGATATTTGAGTAAAGTACACTCACCCCCCTTAAGGTCTGTTAGAATTACACTCCACCTCATTCTTATCTAAAATCTACATCCCACCTCATTTTATATAGAGGAAAATTTAGTGACGAAAAATATTCTTCATTAATAATTAGTTATTATTTAAATTGTTAATCAATAATTTCAAAAAAAAATTCAATATAATCCAATAAATTTAAAAATGAAAACATCACAATCCTCCTCATTCTCTCAATCGCGTTTTTCCTCCGTAAATTCACAATGCATATTATGCAATAACACACCTGCCCGATTTACAAACTATATCTCGAACATAGTGAAACATGCTTGTGTTTTCATATTTGGTAATAATTCAATTTTAATCAAAATAATCTCCTTATACCTCCAATTTTCAAAATTGGGTTGTAGGCCAAAAAAGCAACACAAATTGGTGAAGAAAATAGAGAAACAAAATTATGAAAATATGAAGTGGATTTGAGGTTATTAGAGCCCAACGAGGCGGTGGAGCATCATTTTTAACAAAATCCAACAATATCTTAGACCAACAGAGCGTTCGCTCACAACTTAAAGGGGTGAAATTCACAAGAAATAGTTGAACAAGTGGCTTTAGGGATGTGCGATTCACGTTCTGGGGTTCAGGTCGCAACAAAACTTTGAGGCATGGTGGTGTCATGGGGTTTCACATTGTGGGACAGTGGAGCCGTGTTAAAGGGAGTAAAGGCTTGGTGGTGGCCGTTTGTGGTGAGAAATATGATTTGAAGATAGATGAGACGTGGACTTAACGGACAGAGTGGATGGTTTTTTTAAATTTAATTCAGTAAAATTATTTTCATAAATTAATGTATGATAGTGTATATGCATTAAATTTATTTAAATTTTTACTAATTAGTAATTAGTTTTTAGTAGTGACGAATTTGTTTTCGTCACTAAATTTTGCCTTTATTAAAAATGGGGTGGAGTGTAGATTTTTAAAAAGAATGGTGTGGAGTGTCATTCTTGCAAATCTTGAGGGGGGTGAGTGTATTTTACTCATGATATTTTATTATGTAGTAGTATAGTTGTAAGAAAAAGTAAAATTATGGTGGGGAAAATGCCCCATATCCTTTCCATATAGATTCGCCTCTGCTTGTAAACAAGTGATAGAAAAGTTTCTATTAGTTTTGGAGAAATAATAATAGTTGTCTTAGCAAAAGTAAAGTTTTAGGAGAGATATCAAGACCTAAATGATGGGGTTGACAGTGGTGTTAAAATTTCTCTATACAGGGCTGCACCACTAAATTGCGCATCACTAAAATCTGAAGGA
The DNA here is from genome assembly GCF_012489685.1 of Lotus japonicus. Taxonomy (NCBI): domain Eukaryota; kingdom Viridiplantae; phylum Streptophyta; class Magnoliopsida; order Fabales; family Fabaceae; genus Lotus; species Lotus japonicus. The sequence continues at coordinate 54,553,500 of NC_080046.1, forward strand.
TACTATGAAGCACCACAAATTTGGTTGCTACCTCGGTTCTCTACCCTTCTCCCCTGTTTTGCTATGTTCCATGGTTTTTCCCTGCTCTCTTCCTCTTTTGTCTTTGCTGCGTGCCCTGTTTCTTTTTTCTTTCTTTGGTCGTTACTAAGGTTGACACCGCCTATTTAAATAATTTACTGTTATGAGTTTGTACAATTGATTATACTAGTACGATAACTCGTGCGCTGCACAGAATTTTATGTTAGAATTTTGTAATAAATAAATTAGTTTTCAGATATATGTAATTTTTAAATTATACATAAGTCAATCATGTAAAAATATATGAAGAGAAAAATAGAATAAATAAATGAAATTGTGCTGTACACATCAAACATTTCCAAAAACTTCCTTAAACACTACATTTATAGTACTGATCTGTTGTTTGCCTGACTCATCCAGTATTCAAAGTTTAAGACCTTTTCTTGAGCGTACTCTAGAGAGAGCTACATATAACTGACCATGAGTGAAGACGTGCCTCAGAAAGAAGAGCCCAACCTGAGATAGTGTTTGTCGTTGGCTTTTGTTTATGATCATCGCAAAGCATACTGCAATTGAAAATTGTATTCTTCTGAATTTAATTGTAAATTTGGATCAGAAGGAACCAAGTTCATTATTGAAATGTGCACTTTGTCATTAGCATTGGTTTCAGTGATAATAGTTGCACCAATATAACGTTCACCAAGTTCATCAACAATTAATCTGGTTTCATTGCATAAACCTGCTGCTTGGTCTATATTTCTCAAAAGCATGATTGGAATACCAACTTTTAATAATAGTTTTTGGTTTGACATTCCTTAACTTTTAGTGTCGTTCAAAAATTATGTGGGAAACCACTCGCCTCGGATTTCAGAATGCTCATAAGATCGCAAGGCAGAGTTGGAGCTCAGATATTCATGGTCTGGTGCAGCTACCAAGCCAAGCATGTAAGTGTTTATCATTTCAACAGCCTCCAGTGTAGGGGTTAATATTACTCTATCTTGAAAGAATTGCGGGTTTTTCATTCTGTGCGGAAGGTCAAGATATGTACATTTAATCTATTCCATTATTGAGTCAAGACTAATTGGGATGAGCTCATCTGACATATCTAGTAATATTTACATAAATATTTACATAGGAGATATTCTATAGTTTTACATATTCATGCATTGGAGATATTCTATAGTTTTATTTACATAAATATTTTGAAAAATTAAAAAAATACATTGAAATTATATCAAAATTATTTTTGACATGAAAATATATCTTATGGTAAAAGTTTTTAACAATGTAATTTAAACTTAATAATTATATATATATACATTGAATTTTTTTTCTAATCCTCATATAACATAATTTTACTACTACATTTTCATTATATCATAATTATGAAAAAATAATTTTTAATAGTTTTAATAGGAATAGACTTTCATGTAAAATGTTTCTTCTGTGAGATATTTTCATCCTGCAATTTGTACAAAAATAAAAGAAAACTATATTTACATGAAATTATATTTCAAAGCAGTGAGATTTTCTTAAAATTTACATTTCTAGTATTTTCATGTAAAATTTACTTCTAAAATTATTTTACAATAATGAAAAAGGGATTGGAATGATATTAACGATTTTTCTAATATGTGCGTTCATACTTATTCTATATTTACTCTTAAAACTATCTGAAAAATTATAAAGAATGTACATAAACTATAAGAATTTTTTTTATGTTAGTTTTATCATGAAAGTAATTTCATTTAAAATGTACCTCCCCGTTGGAACTTTTAACCCTGTAATTTGTACAAAAATAAGAGTACATTATATTGTTTGATGAATTTCTTTTCCTACTTTTAGTTAATGAAAGTGATACACTGGTGCTTTTAGTTTCACTTTTGAATTTCTTAAACTCATGTTAGTCCAAATTTATTATTTTTCCTTATAGAGTTTGTTCTTAATACTAACTAAAGTGTTCTTTATCTTGGGGTTACAAATGGAATCTTTAACAAATATGACGGTGAAGTAGTTAAGTTGATATTTTCAAAATTAAATTTCAATTAATGTTATGATTATTCAATTTAATTTATTCTTTCTTTATTTCTCTCTTGTTCTAGTTCTTTGATTGAGACTTTAATGCCATTACGATTTCCTATAAAACAAAATTTAATTTGAAAATTTCCTGACATAAAAAGCAATAAAATTCTTTTCTATTCTATAGTACATTAGCACGAATAATAAGTTTTCTCAAATCGCAAAATTTATACATAAGCATGCTTGTAGTGGAAAAACAAATTTGATTTGAAAAGCTCAAGTTCTTCATCAGAATTAGCTCAATATGGTGTCAAAACCAATCTCTTTATAAATTGTCTAATGTCAAGGTACTTTAAAAAAAAAGAGCAAAGCTCGAGAGTCAATGACATGTGCTTAACATGTTAGTTTTAACATCACAATATTTTCATTAAAATTTTCCTTTCCACCAGGTCTTTGTACTCTAAAATATATTGAAATTATATTAAATATACAAAATGTGAAACATCATTTGATACATCAATTATAATCATAATAGAAAAGAATCATCCCAAACCCATTTTCATTTAAACAACTTGAGGAAGAATTTCTAATCAATCTATTTTCCAGCAAATTTGGAACTGAAATACTTCGAACCCCAAAAACACCATCAGGAGCAGCTCCTACTAAATAGACACCACCTTGTTTCCTAAAACAATTGTACTCTCCAAAATTAACTATCTTCAACACAAATTCTCAGGGTCTAATAGAGAAGTGATCTTACATCTTCCAAAAAAATATCTTTTAAATATATTTTCAGAATCAATCATTTGAAATCTGAACAAATTAACAGCTCTTTGTACAAAAGTTACATATATGAATTCCACAGTGAAAAGTACAAAGTAAACATGGGCAATCACACCCTCTCTCCATTTCTCAACAACTCAAATGGGGGCCTCATTTTATTATATTGTTACTTCTTCAAGCACATTCTGGTATGTACCTACTAATGTCAGTTTCTTATGAAATTATATTAGCAAAAGATAATGAATATAATAAATAATGAATAATTTATATAAATTTCAATTTTTTTGGATAATGATAATTTTTTTGTATATTTTTTAGGATAATATTTTTGTCTATTCATTATTGAACAATTTGTAAATGATTTTTTACAATATGTATTTAATGATATTAACTATTTTTGTGTTTCTATTAATATATAAATATAAATATATTTCTCTATCAAAGGTTTAGGTCTATTTTTTTGGAAAAAAGTATATTTATTTTCTATGGAGCAAATATGTATCTTGTTTTTTAAAAGTAAATATGTATATTGTTTTTTGATGGTCAAATACGTATATTGTTAATACTGTTGTGTACTATACATTTATTAATATACTACTTATAATACATATTTAATATATTGACAACACCAAAAACAGTATAAATAGTCCTCTAATCACATTACTTTTATCGATGACAGCATGAAAAACAATATAAAAAAATACATGCTGTCAAAAAAAAATGTATAAAAGAATATTTTTATTGATGTAGACTGCAAAGTGTAAATGGACCAAATGTCAAAATTCTTATTTTTGTATCTCAGCCAGATTCGAACTCACGATCATGGACTCATGTTATAAGTTTAGAACCTGTTTCACTTAAAACTCTACTTATTTACGGAACTGCCACCTTGTTTTCATCTCCATGATTTATGTCAACAATATGATACCAATCAAAATTAGACATTTGGAAATTCAATATTATCAACCAATAGAATCAAAACATGTGGAAATTAAATAACAATGTGACCCACTTTGGTGGATGGGCTTTATATATTATTAAGATTTGCGGTTTTAGTATATTACTTTTATAGCTTCTATCATATCTGTTTTCTCATGTTTTGTAGGGTTTTAGATGTTGGTTAGTCAAGTTAGGTAATGAATTTATGGTTAATGTTTTGTTTGATTCACTTCTCTAAAAAAAGGCTTTATAACCATTATATGAGATCTTCTGTTAAGGTGACAAGGACTATAAGTTTTGGCATTCATTTAAAGTCTACTTAAAAATTTGAAAATCCAAGGTCAAAATGGAAAGTAGAAAGAATTAATTTTGTATTATAAAAATTGAATAAAGAAAAGAAAATACATGAAGGGTACTTTTTTCACTAGTATTTCTTTTAGAAAATCCTTGCCTAAGCTCTACAAAAATCTTAGTTCTAACACTTCTTCTGACTCTTTGGTCTTCTTCTTTTCCTTCTCAACAAGGACCTTGTCCACAAATATCACACTCAAATAGTTAGCGCCAAAGTATTAATGTGAATAATGCAGCCAAAGAGGAGGAAACCAATCCTTCTAAGTTTTGATGTAAGTAGATGAAAGAAAATGTAACAGAAAATGACTACTTAGGTACAAAATCAGAAAACCAAACATTTTTTTGAAAATCAATAATCCTGGGTCATATTGAATTTCTTAGAAGAACCAAAATCCATTCAATCAAACAAAAAATCAAAATCAAATTAAAACCACTCTTTTTCACCCAAAGTTGTATCACCTGATTGATTTTGCTTCTTCTATTCTCAGTTTATACCCGTCAAGCTCTGACCCATCAAGTTTTAGGGCCCTGTACATGTCCCTCTTGCTCAAGAAGTCCACAAAGGCATACCCTTTGTGTTCCACAATTGTAATTCTTCTGATTTCAGAAAGGTAGAAATGTTCACAAAGACTAACTTTAACCTAATTTTTACTTAGAGATCTTTCAAAACCAATCACAAAAGCAGTTGTATTCTTGGTGTTGGATAGAAGATAATCCCTATGCTTTGAGAACTCAATTCTCATGGGACGTTGCAACAGATGTGACTTATTATAGCCGAGAGCTTTCGCAGCTTCTTCTGCATTTGAGACTCTATTCAAGTACCATTTCTCTCAATGTCTGAAGCTTCTCAGCCGTATAAATCATAGACACCATTTAAAGTCTACTTAAAAAAATTATAAAGAATTAATTTTGTATTATAAAAATTGAATAAAGAAAAGAAAATACATGAAGGGCACTTTTTCACTGGTATTTCTTTTGGAAAATCCTTGCCTGTGCTCTACAAAAATCTTGGCTCTGCCAGTTCTTCTGACTCTTTGGTCTTCTTCTTTTCCTTCTCAACAAGGACCCTGTCCACAAATATCACACTCAAATAGTTAGCGTCAAAGTATTAATGTGAATAATGTAGCCAAGAAGGAGGAAACCAATCCTCCTAAGTTTTGATGTAAGCAGAGGAAAGATAGTGTAACTGAAAATGACTCCCTAGGTACAAAATCAGAAAACCAAACATGACATACAAGTTAGATGTCTTATAGGGTTACATGCTAATTAACTTACGGTAAAAAACATCAAATGAGATGGAAAACTCGCTTTCAAGGTCCTATTTAAAACAACAAGAACGACAGCCAAAGCTTAGGAGGAAACCTAGCCTCCTAAGCTTTGATGTAAGCATAGGAAAGAAAGTGTAATAAAAATTGATTCCATGAAAACCAAGCATGACATGAAAGTTACACGTTTTATAGGATTACATGCTAATTTATGAAAGTAAAAAACATCAAATGAGAGAGAAAACTCGCTTTCAAGGTCTCATTTAAAACAACAAGAACGAGAGCCAAAACTTAGGAGGAAACCTAGCCTCGTAAGCTTTGATGTAAGGAAAGAAAGTGTAACAGAAAATGACTCCCGTACAAAAGTAGAAAACCAAACATGACATGAAAGTTCGATGTCATAGGGTATTGAGTTTTTCACACCTTAATTTAATAAGTACACACATTTTTAAAGTTTTTTTTTTAAGGAAAACTTTAAATTTCAATTATCTACTATAAAAAGGCAATACATAAAATTATCAAAATATATACAGCAAGGTAATGAAGATAGAAGCTTCTACGTTACATTTAAGAAATAAGATCACTTGTGTGATGCTTTTAAAATTGATTTATTCCATTCACAAATTAGAGCTAAAATAGGACCTAATATCATCATCGTTCCTCCAGATTTGGCCAACAAATGTATGAACATTCATGAAGAGATCCGGAAAGCATTTGGTAAAGTACGCAACTATCTTATTTTGAGTCGATCCATTAATCCCATCAAATTTCGCCACCAATTTCTCATCTTTGTGTTGTATTGTGTTTCGAATAAATCTGATTGGATCTCTAACCAGAAAAAAAAATCACAATTTAGTCTCGTCTTCCCTTCCTTCTCCTTCTTAAGGAACTCATCAAGGTTATAACGATGATCCAGAACCATTTGGTAATTCCAGAGTTTGTCAAGTTTTGCATCACCTTTTATCAACTCTAGATCTCAGTTGTAGCGAGCATTTGTGTTCAACTTATTGTCAACTTCAGTGTAAAAATTTAATTTCATCTCATACTCCAGAAGAAAGGATGGGAGAGAACATAGGAATTTCATCTATGTACACACATATCTTAGCGAACATTTGTTTTAAGTTTTATTACCACAATACCCTTAAATTTAAACATTTACACTGTAACATAATACTTTACACCTCCGGAAGTAAAAAAAGGCTTCAGGAACATGGACATCCAAAAGTGTTTTTTTTCTACGAATTTCACATCGAAACTTGAACTTCTAGAAGCAAATAATTCTCTACCAGAAGCTGAAAGTATTAGAGATGGTGTCTCTATATTAGGAAATAATAGTTGTGCTTATATCGGGAAATTACAAATCATCTCCATATCTCTGTAAATTAGTGCCACATATTTTGTATTCTTGATTGTCCATGATTTCCTCTCTTTCCCTTAGTTACGTAATTGACTTTATGATAAATTCCTATAAGTGCTTTACTTGACAACAATACAACACATAAACTTTTTCTCCAATGAAGTATAAATTGTTTTTTTCTGTTCATTATACTTCCGAAACTTGAATTTTCGGAAGCAAAAAAATTTTACACTTCCAAAACTTGAACTTTCATAAGTTAACACAATTAGATTCCGGAACTTGAATTTCCAGAAAATTGTACAGGGATATTGGGTGGGCAAATATTGATTTTTGGGTGTTTAAAAATCATTCCCCAACGTCTTATAGAGTTATATGATAATTTATTGAAGGTAAAAAACATCAACGTCCATACATTTTTAACATTGTTTATGAGCAGAAGTCTAACTGTTTTATCATTCCAAAATATAAGCAAGTTTATGAAGCATTGGTAAAACACCTGAAAACCACATTAGGTGGTGGGATTGATAGTAGACTCTTTGTTTACATAAGAAAATATTTTTCAATGTTAAAATATTCTCACTCTTTGTTATGCAAATTTCACCACGGCCATTGGAATGACATCATCTGGTTTTATTAATTCTCATTCTCCAATGAATTTTATCAGGATCAAACATTTAGATGGAATTTCATCAACCGATAAAACAAAGCTCTGAAAGCCCTCCGAAGTCGTCAGTCATGACCAAGATCCCCGCACTATGACCCTGAGAATCTAGGTGACAAATACACAGCTTTCCTCCGAAAACCCTCAAACAAAATCTTTTACAGGCAAACTCTTATGCTAAATCAGGTGAAATAGCAATCTCTAAATAAGTCCTAGCTTCCGAACAACGACAAGAACATTTGTAGCCTTCTTAGTCTTCAACCAATATAGAGAGTCACATAGGAACTGTCCAATATAGTCTAAGTTGAACTTATAAAAATAATACTCAGTATCTGCGATGTCAAAGTAATCCCGGACATAATTTCTCAAGGAAATAATGGTGATTTTATTTTTAGCAAGATGGAGGAGGTTACATAGTTTTATGAGAACTACCAAAAACTCATCTTTTGATCGATTATACCCAAAACTAATTAAGCCCCTCGTGGCACCCACTGAACAAAAATTTAATTACGAATTGATTTTCTGGGAACTTATAAATGGATTCCAGACATGACCATTATTTCTACCTTTTTTATCCCTATATACTACCAGCATCGACCCCCTACAAGACCCGTAGAAAACATAACGATATGAAATTAAAGACAAGTGGTGGGAAGATCGACAATTGCAGCAAGAGTTTGAAGTGAGGATTCCATATTAGGAAACTTTATTTGATTGTCATTTAGGAAACTAAGAAGAAGGCGGTGGTTTTTTTTATAAGCCAAACAAGCATTAAAGGGTACGACATCCCAAAATACAAGGAAAAAGAAAAAAAAAACAAAACACACTAACTCGACTTGCCAAACCTACATAATGTAGTAAAAGGAAATGCTACCTAGAGAGCCCAACCAGCAAATAATAAATAAACATGACAATGTGAGGCTACACACACAACCCCTGAAAAACTACACACACCCTTATCATAATCCACCATGTTGATTTTGACAATCCAACAAACCCAAATAGTCACCACAAACTCCCACCGTATAATGGCAGAAAAGCAATGGTCATGACAGTTGCAGATGTAATTCATAGCAGTTGCAAACACAGTAAAAGTTGAGAACTCCACTCAAACAAAAGCAGCTAAGCCCACCAAATTTAGCCCTTAACTACTGCCACGACCTCCACTTAATCAATTCCAGGACAACATACACACCCTGCCATCGCTAAACACCACTTTGTTGCGCAACAACTAAATCGACCACACTATTGAAAGCCAAATCGAGAAGGCCCCTCTCTGTTGGTTCTTATTCTAGCCAAAGGAAAATTGAAGTAAGTGATCTTTAGGGACATTTAGAAGCACTGTTAGAACCCCAGCCAAACATAGCACTACTGCTAAATATCAAGAACAACCGGACAAGATAAAATGATATGAACACTGACCTCCACCTCAGACTGACATAGCTTGCACATAGTATCACTCTAGAACTGAATCACCTTACGTTTCCACAGATTTAATCGACTAGGAATTTTTACCAGTAAGAACCTCCATGGGAAAGCCTTCACATTCGAAGGCGCTGCAAAATGCCACACATGGCTAAAACCAAGAACTTGAGCAAGTGCTTCGGGACCCTGCAAAAAAGAGTAAAAAGTTTTAACTGAAAAAACACAGTCGGCGTTTGGGAGCCAAAACCATTTGTCATGAACCCCTTCGTCAATTTACTCTGATTAGCAGAGGAATTTCAAGTTTTGAGGTAAGGAGAGGAAAGAAAGTGTAACTGAAAATGACTCTTAAGTACTGCCATAGTGCTGAAGAAAATTTGGTTCTTTCTAACCCCTTGTCTCGCCCTAAAGAGTAATTGCTGATTGTAAGTGTTTTCGTATGCACAATAATAATTAAAATTAAACTATGTAGGTCTCATAATAAAGTAGTTTATTTTAGGGCCTGTTTGGTTTGTGTGTTTCCTGTTTTCATTTTCACTTAAAATAGAAAATGGAGGTGATTTACAAAATCAGAAAACCAAACATGACATACAAGTTAGATGTCTTATAGGGTTACATGTTGATTAACTTACGGTAAAAAACATCAAATGAGATGGAAAACTCGCTTTCAAGGTCCTATTTAAAACAACAAGAATGATAGCCAAAGCTTAGCAAGAAACCTAGCCTCCAAAACTTTGATATAAGTCGAGAAAAGAAAGTGTAACAGAGAAATCTTACTCATTATTTGGATTGTCTGCCACAAAATCCCTTGTAAGGTGGATACTTCGTGAACCAAGCACAACGAATTCAGTCAAATCATCAAATTCAAGAGCTCTTACCATGTGGTAGCACCTCTACAAGTGGTTCAAAGTCAGGATGCTCAAAGTATGTGTCAAGGTCCCCACCATTGTACTTAGCTAGTGTGATCATGTCTCTGACAGAACCATCTTCATATGCTCCAATGTTTCTCCACATGTTTTGAAAGTTTTGATAACCATGAGCTATTGCCATGACTTCTAAGAGGAAGATGTGAAATGTATCATAATCAATGTCCTCCCTCACAAAGTTGACCACCATGATATCCCCAATCTCCAGTATCCTTTTCTAAATTGAGGTTTCCTCCATGGAGTTGGAATTTAGGGTTCGCAGACCCCTCTTCAATTTCCTCTCCAAGATTTTTTGGTTGCTTATATGATGTGTTAGAGAGGAAGAGACGCAAGTTTTCTAGAGGAAGGTGGCAAGGAATAATTTGCCCGATTTTGGTAACAATTTTGACCGTGCTTTTTGGGAGGGAAAACTAAAACATGCAACGTAGGACGCTTGCGTGAAAAAATAAGCCATTTGGATTTTTTTGTTTGAGGGCCTAACAAAAAACTCTCTCAAGAACTAACTTGCCCGATGTTTACACATTCAAATCACATAAAGTACATTTTCAAAGTATGAGGATGAGATTGTGATAAGTAAACACATCCAGGGACCATAATGGCATTCTAGTAGTTTCAAAATAGTTTGAAATACTTTTGAAGTGTAAATACTAAATATAGATATATTTGAGTGTTTCACATTTTGAATATATAAAGCAAGCATCCCTGCATGCCAACAAGAAGTGCACAAAATCCTCCAAATCCACTTTCTTCTATAAAAAAAATTTTGTGTACCTCAATATATGCGAGAGTAATTTCATAAATAATCGTTTTCAAAAAAAAATCATAAATCATCACTTTCTTAATTATCAAAAATACCACAAAGCAATCAAAAGTGTCATACCATCAAAGTGAAATATATATATATATATATATATATATATATATATATATATGAAAATGTCATTTTGGTAAGCTTATTTGTTTTTGGTTACAAGAGGAAATGTATTTTGGTAAGCTTATTTGAAACAAAAATAACGCGTTTTTTTTTTTCTATTTTTAGAAAACCAATCAACTGATTCTGCTGACACTTTCCTTGGATGTGATCTAATTTCTCGTCAAATTTCACAAGTTAGTTAAGCCTGACACAATCTGAAAGTATCAAAATGCCCCTTACATAAATAGAACAAATTAACAAGAAGAAACAAAAGCACATTATTGCATGTTTCTCCTTCTTTCTCTCTTCCCTTCATCAGAATCATAAAACAAAACAATTTTTCATGAGTAATGGGAACGTTTCAGAGCTTCAGAAAGGCCTATGGAGCTCTTAAGGACTCTACCAAGGTTGGCCTTGCCAAAGTCAATAGCGAATACAAGGTGATTTTGATCCCCATTTTCGCATATACAAACTTATACATATGCATGAACATATATCTATATATGATCAATCTCTAGCTCATTGTTGTAATTTTTTCAATTGCTTTCTTATTCTTCCATTTTTTATGTTTTGATGATGGTGTTCCATTTTTTTTGAAGGAGTTGGATATTGCAATTGTAAAGGCTACCAATCATGTGGAATATCCTCCCAAAGAACGCCATGTTCGAAGTAAGTTGATATACCTCATTAGTCATCTTTGATTCTCAAATTTTTAAATTTAATTTATACCTTTTATGTGTGATCATGAAATTTGTTTTGCATAAGCTCTGAATTGTTATTCATTTTTCAAAGCTTCAAATTATCAAGCTATGCTTGTTCATTTTCCTTGCTATTATTTCACTAAAAATTTGAAATGGTTACAATAATGTGAAGTTTAAGGTATTGATCTAAATTGCAATGCTTATTTTCTCCAACACTCTTTTTTATATATATAAAACTTGCCTCAAATTGTTTGCAGAAATATTCTATGCGACATCAGCACACCAACCACGAGCAGATGTGGCATATTGCATTCATAAACTTTCCAAGAGGCTTGGCAAGACACGAAGTTGGATAGTAAATCCTTTTCACACTTAGCAGTTTGACATGTTTTCTTTTGAAAATACTAAGAGCTAAATGATAATCCAAAATTCAAAACAAATTAATAGGAACATGGTAGCACATTAGAAGTCTTTGAACAGTGGTGTTGGAGGTTTTGCTTTATTTGCTTTCCTCTTTATGCATGCTTATTTGGTATCATGCAGTGCATGTCATGAAATCCTTCTACAATCGATTCTAAAGCGTAATCAATTTTGAGGAGAATCTTTTGTTCTAGAATTCCTAATTAATTACGAGGAAAGAGGAGTTAATCCAAACATGCTAGTAGGGTGAATCGTCGTCTTATGGTTCTGATTCTATTTCAAAACTATTAAGATATGACATGTTCATCAATTAGCATCCACCTTGTATGATTTAGATAGAACCTGGACACAATTTTACTATGATAAAGTGTTTTCTTCACCATGTAACTGAGTAATAAAATGACAGGTTGCTATAAAGACATTGATAGTAATTCACAGGACTTTGAGAGAAGGTGATCCTACCTTCAGAGAAGAGATTCTAAACTACACACGTAGGGGACATATTTTCCAAATATCCAATTTCAAAGATGACTCAAGCCCTCAAGGTAATTTAGTCAGTGGATTATTTATAAACTCTTTTGTTATTCAGCATCATTTCATTTCATGACTAATTGAGTTTCTCTGTGCAGCTTGGGATTGTTCAGCTTGGGTTCGAACCTACGCACTATTCTTAGAAGAAAGACTTGAATGTTTTAGAATACTTAAATATGACATCGAATCTGAGCGTATAATCAAATCATCACCAGCTGCAACTAAAGTATATGACATTCCATGATCACAAAATTTTCTAAGCTTCTTGTTTCTATGTTTAGAATGTTACTAACTTCATGCCGTAACAGGGACATAGTAGAACTCGGTCAGCGGGTGCTGAAGATCTTTTGGAGCAGCTACCGGCATTGCAGCAACTTCTATATCGTCTAATCGGTTGTCAGGTATGAAAGATTCGGTACATGTGTTTCGTTGTGTCCTATGCAGTGTCATAGCCGGTCCTAAGCTTGGATCATGTGATCACTTAGTGGGATAACACTTTTGTTTATGTTTGTTTATTCTTGACTTAAAGATGACATTTAATTTGTTTTAATATCTTGTAGCCTGAAGGATGTGCTTACAGCAATTATCTAGTGCAGTATGCATTGGCCCTGGTATGTATGTTTATTATTTGTTCTTAGCACATAATAGCAGCTTAAGACTTATATTAAGTGGAAATTGTATGACTAGATAATTACGGATACATGTAGTCATGTGGTCATATATGCAATTAAACTAGTATCTTCCAATAAAGAGCTTTTAGAATCCTGTCATATGATTATTGCTACTAGATCATATCACTCCATTGAAGAAATGGATTCTGATAAGAGATAAAGAATTAAAGATTACAATGGCTTAATGAATCACATTATGTAATTTCTACCCTTTTGGAATTGTATATCTTGAAATTCAAAATGATTGCAGCCTAATTCATCCCCAACACCAGTTCTAATTCCCTGAAAAGAAATAGATTTTGATGATTTTTCTGGGATCTCTGTAGTTAGGCTTGTGTCTCTTTTTGTCACTTCTTTTTGTCTTTTGGTGATGTCATGTAGGTATTGAAGGAGAGCTTCAAGATATATTGTGCACTCAATGATGGAATCATCAATCTTGTGGACTTGGTAGTGTCATGTCAGTTTATTTTTCTATTTGATCATTTCACATGAATTTTAAATTGTACTAACTGATTCGAGTTGCAGTTCTTCGATATGTCAAGACATGACGCGGTGAAAGCTCTAAATATTTATAAAAGAGCTGGCCAACAGGTTTACACTGATTATTTTCTTTAGAGACATTCTTGTTGCAATTGAATGTGGGTTGAATCTTTTTTGAACTGATGGTTTTTCTTATTAATACTATGCAGGCTGAAAATCTAGCTGAATTTTATGAGTACTGCAAAGGCTTGGATCTTGCTAGAAATTTCCAATTTCCAATGCTGAGACAGGTTCTTTTTGTTTCTTAGTGTATACTTCATGTGATACAATGGGCAGAAGAATCTCATAGAGCTCTTTTACTTCAATAAACAGCCACCTCCCTCTTTCCTTGCCACAATGGAGGAATACATTAGAGAAGCACCCCAAACAGGCTCTGTAAATAAGAGACTGGTAAGAAAAAGTAATGTTCAAGTTTCTTTAAGAAAACGTTTGTATTACATGTATTCTTAGATTTGTATAAAATCTTCAATGAACTAGTATGGAAGTGGATTCCCTACATTCAGTCATCCAATCTTAGTCGCTCGATCAAGATAGGCCAGTTCGGATTTTAAATTTTTATCTACCGTTAGATCTTGATGAAATATATGAAACGACTGTTCTTAATCTGGCGGCTCAGATTGCGTGACTGTGTGAATACAGATATAGTTATCCCTGACTACAGGAATCTGAATCCATGAGAGAACTTGTTCTCATCAATTTAAATAGGTATTCTTTCAGACAAGCCACAATACATTTGTATAATTTAGTTCATTAATGAATTCCACTCAACACCAGGAGTATCAAGAAAATGATCAATCACCGAAAGAAGAATCAGAATCCAATGAACCCGAAGAGCCTCAAGAAAGTGAGAAAGAAGAAGAGGAGGTTAAGGAGGAAGAACCAATAGCAGAGGAAGAACAACAACCAAAGGAAGAGGAGGAGGTTGAGCCTCCTCCTTTGATATCAACTGATGATACAGATTTGCTGGTATGTTTTGGTTATCTGGTAATAATAATGTTCATGTGTTTATGATGTTGACTTTGATAGAGTATATTTGTTCACCTTTCTGTAGGGTCTAAATGAAATAAATCCAAAAGCTGCAGAACTGGAGCAAAACAATGCTATGGCCCTTGCAATCTTACCACCTGATGGTAAGGCCTAAAGTAATTGATAAATGATGATTGATTAACCTGTCTGGATACGTTCCAAAGAGCACTTATTGGAGCTTATATACTAAAAAACCGCTGAATAAGATCCAATAAGTGCTCTTTGTTCTACAGCCAAACACGCTCTAATAAATATTAATTGTTTTAGTACATGTCTTCCCAAAGTTCAAATACACCGACCTATGTATCAATCAGGCCTGAATTCATGGACTAAAGTTTACTTGTTTGATTCCTCATCCAATTCTAAGATTTTGAAAGTTTTATGCAGGCCATAATCCAAACAATCTTGCTTTAAGTAGCATTGGTGGGACAACTGGTTGGGAGCTTGCACTCGTCACAGCACCAAGTAACCACACCAATCAAGCACCAGATCGCAAAATGGTTTGTTTCTCTGCCTTACTAATTCGAATTGCTTATCTTCGTTGAGTTTGCAGATCCTATCTTTATTTATTTGTATAAATATAACATAACCAGTCAGATCTGTGATGAGTTGGCATGATTTCCATTCAACATAAATAAGTTACAAATACACTTTCAAGTAAGTTATCTATGTTATGTAAGTTTGTTTGAAAATAGTTGTACTACCAAATTTCCATATAGATCAATGATTCATGGATATTAAGGACAACATAGGCTATAATTTTGCATTCAGGTAAGAGTAAAAAAATAGACCATTCATAGAGAGAGTGTTGAACCTGCTCTCAAGATATCTTGCGTTCGGGGCAGTCAAGAGTCCACAGCCATCCGATCTTATTCACAGATGACTCAGACTTAAAGAGGTCATTATACCTTATAATAGTCTCTTTATATCTAAATGGTAGGATCTTGATCGGACGGTTGTAGTTCCCTGACTTCACCGAGTTCATGATTCTCAGACTGTAAGGAATATGAATTCCAAGTTACATGTCTCATTGCAAGAAAATGACATTTTCTTTTTTCGGTGAGTCAGGCTGGTGGTTTTGACAAGCTATTACTAGACAGTTTGTATGAAGATGATAATGCAAGGAGACAACATCAACTCCAAATGGCTGGTTATGGACATGGGGGAGTGCCTGTGGAAAATCCATTTGATCATTATAATCAGCAGCATGATCCATTTGCAATGTCCTCCAACATAGCACCTCCAACCAATGTGCAATTAGCATTACTGGCACAACAACAGCAACAACACCAAATGATGTACCAGCAGCCTCAACAACAACAACAACACATGATGTTCCAACCACAACATCACAACATGATGATGGTCCCTCACCCACAACATACCCAATACCCTCACCAGATGCAGAGTGGGGATCCTAACAATCCTTTTGGAGATCCCTTACCTGTGCCTAGCTATCCTCACAGTTCCTTGCCTCAACAAGGAAATTACAATTTAATGTAGAGTTCATTTTTTCTACTTAAACCTACCTACCCTCTCATCTTCAAAGCTTCCCACACCAAACAGAAAGTTTTCTTTTGTTTTCCTGTGTAGCATCACCTTCTGTTGATGAAATTCTTTAATTGTTGAACAGTGAACAAGATATGTAATTTTTTTATTCTTATTATCTAGACAAATAAATGAAAAAAGGTCACTTATATAAACTATGAACGTGGAAATATAGTCAAAGTTGTTTCATATATTACTACATAAAGATCATTTATTCCCTCTTGACATTGTGATTCACATGCATACTTTAGAGCATATGTGGTTTCACGATTTACACATCATTCAAGACATTTATTCAAAAGCTAAGACTTGTAACTTCTTATGAGAATTAATTCTAGACCATTTCACCATGTAACCAAACATGCCACTAGATGTGTATAATGTTGTATCTCCGCAAATTGTATGAGCATTTCACCACTATCAGCAAGGGATGTCCCTATCCCTAGCTAAATTTCTAAAGACAAATAATAAGCTTTGTTTCATTACTTGCAAGTCAAAAACAAAACCAAAAGTGGCACGAGTCATTCCATTCCCAATTTTGTTGACTCACCTCACTAGGGCAATAGACATTTCATGAAAGCTCACTAATAGTGTATTTATTTTCCAATTACATTCACCCAAACCATTTTGTTTTAACCGTTTTGGAGGAAATTATTTGAACTAATCTTTTAATATAAGCACATATGCAGGTGTTTGGATGTAGGTAACATAAGTGGCGGAACCAGAAATTTTGGGAAGCTGGGGCAAATTTATTATTGAGTCCCTAAATTTTGTCTTACCTTGTAAATTTTTCATTTTCTCTCATTTTTTTTACCCAAAAACTTACTTGATCCAAAGAAATATTTTCTTTTTTTTGTTTGAGGTAGGGCAATGGACCCACCAAGCCTGGTTGTGGATCCGCCACTAGGTACAAGATTTTGCTTACAAAAAAAATAATAGCGTACAAGTTATGTTACACGTATTTACACGTATTTTCATAAGTTATCTAAATTATGTTATGAATAAAGAATAAACGCTTGTGACTTCCTATAACTTATCTTGAGATTACTTTAAGAGAAATATTATTGTGCTCTCTGCATTTCTCAACATTACAAAACGATTGTGCTCTGTGCTTTCGTAATGAATAGCATAACTCTAACTCATTTTCTTGCTTTTTCGTAATGAATAGCATAGCTCTTACTTTAATAAGCTTATCAAATTAACTTATGAATCAATGTTAATTCCATTTAAAAAAATGTTAATTCTTATAAGCCCTTAATTAAATTGTTTATCCCAGCACACCCAATCATTTGAGATAGATTTACACCTTAAAGTAAAACTTGAAATCTAAACACAAAGGGAGCATAACAGAATTGATAAATTGTGTGTAAAGGATTTCTTGATTCATGACACTGACTATTTGCATGCCCCGCAGCCACTCACTGGGAAACTATTTCGATATAACTTCAATGCAATGCAAAAATTACCAACAAAAGTCTTATTATATGTACATCAATGAAATATATGCATTGTACTGAGCACATGCTCCTAATCCTCTACGAAGTTTGTGCTTTATTAGTTGGATAATAAATACATACATTCACCCTACAAGGACTCAACATAACAACGTTGCAAATATTCAACATATACTGGTTTGAAACTAAAACCAAAGTTGAGACCATGTAGAGTGAGAAGGGTTAATTCCACAACTACCACCAGTGCTGTATCAGCGGGAATCTCCATTTGCACAAATTGTCCCTCTCTGTCTCCTCCTCTGTTTTTTCCTTTGGTGTTTTTGGACTTCTCCATAAGCTTAGGTTGCACCATGAAAATCCTACATAGTCAGTGTTCAGCAAGGTATTATTATATGGGCATGCAAATAGTTACAATCTAAAGAGGGTGCTCAAAATAAATCACGCAAGATTCTTATCAACAAAATCATATGATTGCCAGAAGCATTACTTTGTCTTACAATTTGGGAAGTGCTCAGTTCCACACAAAAAAGGTTGCGTCAGAATGTCGGAAAATACTAACTTTACCAGCAAACTGAGAGCAAGACCATTACAATTTGTCTTACTTTCAGGGATATTATCTTTGATAAGATATTTGTGAAAAGAAATCTAAATTTTCTTATGTATCTAATTAGGATTTATCCAGGAAATTTATTTATCTAGGATGTTTGTTATCTTTCAGTTATAAATACCCTTTAGGTGTCTTATGTTCTTCATAGTTCATACTTCTGCATAATTGATAATTGACAATTCGTTTTCCTACAGAAAGTATATCAGAGAGCCAGAGGAGTACTCTCTGCCTCAAAAGAGCACTCCACATGAAAGAAAAAAAGGAAATTACACATTTAAAAAACCAACAAAACATTTTAATATATCCCTATACATGTTTCATGGTTGTTAAATCCATCTCTCTCCCCATTCAGTTTAATACTTTTCTTGTCGAAAATCGAAATCAAGCACAAATATTAACAAGGAAGGCTGGTTGTAAAGTACAAGTATACAAGTTGTGAATCACCCCCCCCCCCCCCCAAAAAAATTTCCTTTCTTTTGATCCCACATGCATCAACAATAGCATTTCCAATGTTGCCCATAAAAACATAGAAAATTATTTCCACTAGTATAATGTCATCATAAAAAAAAAAAAGTAATGTCCAAGCTAAAGAAGCTTGCTTACCACAGCAACTGGCATAGCTAATTGGAGATTATCCTTCCTCATCTTCTGAATTAGCTACATTATCTGAAAATGTGATAACCTTCACTTTCACTGTTCCCTCTTCGGGGAGATTTAGCTCGACACCAGATTCCCCGCTGTGAGCAGGTGCATTCCCTGAAGTTGCAAAGACAAGAAAACAATTATTAGAACTTGTGAGTCATAAAATATCATTATATTTTTTACCCACCCCAAAGCGAGAAATGTTGTCATTGTTTCATTTGCAGTCTTCAGATGTAGAATAATTATTGTTTTCTGAAGTAATGTTCAGAAAACAATTCTATACAGTGTTTTGGATAGCAAATAATCATGTGCTGAGATACCATTCACTGGCCAGCAATTGCCATTGGAGTGCATGGAACAATCCATCCCATTGTAAGCATACTAATAGTAAAGGGCCAAGAATGTGGAAAACACAACACATCAGTTATTATTTTCCAAGCTACAAGTTTCAAACATGCAAATGACACAACCATGCCAATCAATACTAAAACCTAAACTAATAGCAGAAACTATTTTGAGCATTTTCCATTAAACAGAAGTCTAGACATGAGGTATTCACAAATACATAGCACTCAAGTCATGCTGCTAGAGGTATAAGAGGATGAGTTGCACTTAAGTCAAGCCGCAAGAAAAATCATGTGCAGTTGCTATTAGAATCCATTTGTATGCTTGTTGCTCCAGCACGGACCCAAAACTCCAGGTTCTAACTTCTAAATACCAAAAAGAAGAACCAAACACCACACCTCAAATCAATAAAAAGAGCACCCCTTGTCTTCATTCCTTTATTACTTTTCTTTAAAACTTTGTCACAACTTTCTCAGCTCCTTCATTCAAACAAGACGTTTGTCAATTTTCAAATGGCAGCATTTATGTTGGGAATTTGGATCGATATAAAGAGATGGACTTGAACGAAATCTCAATAGAGATTACTTTGCATTGTTTAGAATATGATGGGCCGGAATGGAACGCAATATCATATAACACAATTCAATCCAATCAAGGTGGAATCAGGTTTATAAATATTGAGGTAGCAGCCTTAGAAGAGAAAAGTTATCCTCAACAGAGAGTGCTCAAATGTTTGTATTCGCCTCCCTTGAAAATTCTATACCACCTCCTCCAATTGGCCATTGTTAATTTTTCCTATGGTGATTAATTTTCACCCCTTATCCATTCTTCCTGGTTCCATATCCAATCCCCACATTTTTCTTCCCCTCTTGAGTTGAAGAAATTAGATGAAACCATAGTAGTCAATCGCGGATGACCCCCAAAAATGAAATACCATACAAGGGAAGGCCGCTTTTGGCTTTCGCGGTCTGCCGTGACCGCTACACTACGCGACGTCGCGCTATTGATAACTATAGATGAAACACCATTAAATATCTAATTCCATTCCATTCCCTTCAATCACACCCCACTCTCCTCCACTCTCCATCACAAATCTAAACCTACCTCACATTCCATGAATCTCAACAACAATTGCCACACCTTCCTAACAACAAATCAACAAAAATACCCAAATCATCTCATCTACCCTAATACCCCAGATACAAAAACCAACTGAAACAAAAATGAAGCAACAATCTTTACAACAACCCATCATCCAAAAAACCAAGAAAAACATCAATTCATCATCAATTCATCAAATACCTTGAAGAAAGTACTTAGGGTCAGGCCAACCATGGTGACTTTCAAGGTTGAGCGCATCTTGGGGTTGATCGGAGCTATTGAATCTGTGAGCCAAGTGAACAACGCTGGAAGGAGACGGGCGCGGTGGGACCCAGAACGAGTACCCAGGAAGAAACGGAAGCCAATCGGGTGTCGCCTTCTTGACCAGAATCCTCTGAATCAAATCGTCGAACATCTTCAAGGTAACCTCGTGTTCGGCGTCAATCTCCGTGAGTGTGGCCTTGGTGGCGCGTGATGATCGGTGACGGTGGCACACCGCCATGGAATTGGACGACGGGAAGGGATTCCGGTAGAGGGGTTTCACCTTCGAGAAGAACGCGGAAGCCATGTTGAACGAACGGTCACGATTGGATGATGGCGATGAGAGAGAAAGAAGAGAGAGAGAGAGAGAGAGAGAGAGAGGGGGGGTGGTTGGTCGTGTTATTGGAAAACTGTGGGTTTGGCTGTGAGGATAAAAATCATCAACAAAAGGGAGTTTTTTACTTTTTTTTGCAAATTTTACCTCAATGGTTGATGTTAAAAATAATGGTTGAGAAATTATTTCTAACATAAAAGGTATAGAAATATCTCAAAAAATATCTTTTCAGTTATGATTTTGTTTATATAGGATAGTGATTTGTAAGAAATTTTGTCAAGGTTTTTTTCTGGGTCAACATCAAATTTCCTTAAGTGGATAAATTATATCTTTTAGATGATTTTTATTTTAGTGTGTCATGTTATATTTAGTAATAAGTGATTTGAAGATATTAAAATTGGATAGAAATATTCTGTAGAACTTATTGACATTATTAGTACATAGAAATTAATTTCAAGTTTTGATATGTTGATTAAATGAGAATAAAGAGAATGTGAAGTGGAAATGGTGAATTAATTATAGTATTTTATTAAGATTTTGTTTTTTTCCAATTTATTTATTGAAGATAAATTTCTTTTGCACGTGGTGAGGATGACATTGAGATCATGGGCAACTACGGAAACGTGTGCGCTTCTGATGATGCCACTCTCCAAAGTGGATAAAATGAAACGGTTAAACGATAACATTGGTCCCTAAATGTTCCCACCGACTTCAAAGTCGTCCCTGGAAGAATTTTATTAGTGTCACGGTCCCCAGATGTGGCAAATATCAGTCATATTAGTCCCTGACGTTAAAAGTCAACATTATCTTTCTAATTTTCTTTCACTTTGGTCCCTTTCTTCTTTCTTCCACCATCTTCACCCCCTGCTTCCATCATTTTCACCAAAAACTCTTCCCCTTCTTCATCAACCCATTCATCTGGGTTCGAAGTTTATGAGGGAGGAAGAAAACGGGAAGAGGGGTTGAGATCCGCAAAAAGATTGAAGTTTGAACTTGAAATCGCTTTCCACTGTCCCCAATTCATCAACGGGTAGATATTTTCAATTTTTTACGGAGAACATGACCAATGTGCATATTTTTCACTTTCTTGATCTCTTCCTCTTCATGTTCGCACCGATCTAGTTTGGGATTGTTTGGATTTGTGGTTTTGGGTTTTGCAACTCAGTTGGGAAGATTCAATTTCAGAAGCAAAATTGATGATCACGCACAAGCAGAAAGCATGTAAAAGTAGAATTTTTGAGTTGTTTGGGATGCTCCATTATCATATATGTAATGATCACGCACATAGTAGGATTTTTATGTCATGCTCCATTATCACATCTGCAATTAGGATATCTGAGATGTTTGGGATTGGATGGCGTTAAATTGGGGTACTTTCAAACACAGGGGTTTATGTGTAAAGCTAAATGGAAAATAAATTAAAGGAATCTAGATGGCGTTAAATTGTTGATCTAGTTGATGAATGGGTTGATGAAGAAGTGAAGGAATTTTTGGTGAAGATGATGGAAGAAGGGGGATGAAGATGATGAAGGAAAGAAGAAAGGGACCACAGTGAAAGAAAATTAGAAAGATAATGTTGACTTTTATTAATTGGGTTAACGTCCGTTAGAGGTTTTTAACGTCAGGGACTAATATGACGGACGTTTGCTACATTTGGGGACCGCGAGCAAAATTCTTCCAGGGACGACTTTGAAGTCGGTGGACACATTTAGGGATCAATGTGACCATTTACCCAAAATGAAACCTTTTAATAACAGTAATAATCGGATAACAATGCGCATTAAAAAAAGAATTTATCTCTAAAAGGACAAGAATTTCATTATTGATACACATTTTTAGGTTGTATTTGGTGTGTCTTATACTTATAAATATAAGACCTGATAATATTAGGTAAGATAGTACAAATCATGATAAGTTTCTTATATTATTCAGTATTTGGTCATACACTGTCTAACTTATCATATCATTTAAATTAATGCAATTTTTTATTTTGTGAAGTATCTAATAATGATTGATAAAATGTGGTTATAGCGATGGTGGCGGTGATAATATTGAATGTGGGATAGTTGTGGTGGTAGTAGAGAAGGTGGTGGTGATAGTGGAGGGTGTGGTTGCAGGTGTTAATAGTGGTAGCAATACTGGTGGTGGTGATGATGGTGGAGGGTGTGGTAGTGGTGGCGGTGACGGTGTCAGTGTGGTGCTAGTGATGATAGTGATGATGGTGGAGGGTGGTGGTGGTGGGTGTGGTGGTGGAGGGCGATGGTTGTGGTGGTCGTAGGGTGGTGGTGTTGGTGGTGGCGGCGATAGTGGAGGATGGTCGCGGTGGTGGTGGTGGAGGGTGAATGGTGGAAGCAGTGGAGGGTGGTGGTGATGGTGGCTTATACATCAAATCTTATCAACTTTATCCACCACTTACATAGTGGATTAAATAATACATCATTTTAATGTATATGAGTGAGTTGATGGATAATCTTATACAATATAATGTTAGCACTAAACAATGGATAAACTCATAATGTATTATATAAGTTTATACAATCATGCCTCATACGACATACCAAACGAACCCTTAATTTTTTTTAACCATATATATCACCAAATGAGGCAATCCTATTTGATCTAATAGTGCCCATTAAAGTGGTTATACTAGAAAGCTCATTGTTGGGAAAACTTTGCCATTTTGAAAAACATACTAGTTATATATTGTTTTTTCTAATTTCTTTTAAGCCATTGTACTCACTTTTGAATGAATACTTGGTAAATTGGTTTGGAGGATGTTGCAGGATCGAGAATGTATTTAGGTCTAGTTGCTAAAGAGCACCTATTAGAAGGATACACAATACTTGAAGTGTAAAATTAAAGGATATCATACATTTGATGCAACATCGTTAGAGCTTAAGACCACTAAGGGATGGTTTTTCTTTCATGTTGTAACAAGGAGATTCGTCCCTTTGGTGTCAAATTTGGCTTGACTTTGGAGCCCTCTATCATTTTGTGTCTTTTGTCCACATCAGTATACTGAGCTTCAGGTGAAGGATATTTAGATAGTGGTGGAATTGGCTAGGTATCTAGATTGTTGTTCCTTAAAGAAATTTAGACGTTGCTCGTTGAGATTTCAAGGCCAAATGGACAAGCTTATGATGATGTTTGGAGATGGAACTTATCGCTAGATGGGTATTATACTATTATTCTACGACATCTATTTATGCTCGCTTGGATTCTCATTTTAGGAATTCAATTGCGCATTTGTTGTGTATGATGTGGAAACTTTATGATTCAGAAAAGTACAAATGTATCCTTTGGCTGATTTTGCACCGAGTGGTTCCCTTAAACGTTCATTGATTGTGTTGTAATGTCGGTTAGTGCAACTTGTACGGGTTGCTCCCATCCTTCGGAAGATAGCCTTCATTGTTTGAAGGATTGCACCCACTCTAAAGAGCATGCATCATACATGGTTGCAATTTATTTCCAATGTTATTTACTCTTAACACCAGGATCATATATGGCTACCAATAATGATGAGTAGTATAATGCTTCAACCTATATGCCTTTTGACACCATGAAATCTACCAACATCTTGCGGGTTTTTTCTCCTCTCTTGGCATCTGCACCTCTGTCAGGTTGAACTTTGGGGCATCCTCAAAGGCCTTCAGTTAGCTTCTTCTTGTCGATTGAATGAGGTCTTGGTTTAAATGGACTCAAAAACTGCTCATGATCTCATTACTGTTCGATGTTCCCACTCTCACCCTTGTATAGACCTCGTAAATGACATTCAATACTTAGCTTCCTCGGACTGGACTATCTCCTTTCATCATATTTACCGCGAAGCTAATCGTTGTGCGGACAATCTAGCGCGCCTTGGACACTCCTCCCCCGGAGAGGATTTTGATTCTGTTCATGTTCCTAACTCTTTGTATCCCCTTTTAAGGGATGATGTAATTGGGGTAGCTATACCCAAACTAGTGGTGTAATCTTGTTTCTTTGGGCTTTGCCCCCTTTATTATAAAAAAAAAGGGTGATTCCACTAAAAAAAAATATGTGCAATTGTAACGTTATTTAATTTGTTAAAATCTCATATACTTTTTGGTTATCCTTGGAATTTTTTTCTGATATTTTTATTTTTTTGAGAAAAATAAGATTAAGTAAAAAATTTCTACTTCCGAGAGAACAACAAAGGAAAAACAAAATGAGGAAACATATGGAAATGAAATCTGACATGTCATATAGTGATTGGTTAGTGCCACGAATCAACGCAATTCATCATCATTACTTCCCCAGGAAAGAAAAAACAAAACAATCTCTCTATTCTGATTCTGAATCGATTTTCATTCATTCAGCGTTGAATCACAAAACCTCCAAAATTCTCAGTTTCTCACATTCTCGAAAGTGTTCTTCAACTTTCGAGCTGAGCAAATCTCTCACTTTGGCAGATCCCTCTCTCCATTCCAATGGCGGCACAAATCCCTCCTCAAACGGCACCGTCTAGCTCTCAACCTCCTCACAATTCTCCCCCAGATCCATCCCAGGTATCTTCCTTTCGCAATTTCACTTCAATTCATCGAATTCACATCATTCTAACTCAAACTAGGGTTTCAATTTTTCATGGGTCGTTGTTGTTTGATTTATTACCTGATATCTCAGATTTTGTGATGATGAATTTTTGTGGGTTTTGTTGTTTCAGGTTCCGGGTTTTTACAATTCACCCCAAATTCCTGGTGGGTATTATCAGATGTTTCCTGCTGGAATATATCCTGCGCTAGTTCCAGGGTTAGCCCCGCCGCAAATTGATGAACATGTGAACCGTGGAGCTGGGATTTATGCTGTTCCTGTTAATCCATATGATAGGAATGTTACTGGATTTCCTTACAACACTCTCATTCCGCTGACTTACCGGACACCCACGTAAGTCGTCGCCAATTGTTTTGTTAGGATGATATTGAAATGTATGTGAATCAGTGTTGACAAATAGCGGTTATAGCTAGCGTTTTTTTGGCTTACCGCTACTCCACTATTACCCGCCACTTTTTCCCGCTTTAAGAGGCTGGAAATAGCGGATTTTTGGCTTACCGCTATAGTCCGCGATTAACAACACTGATGTGAATTTGCTACTTATTATTTTGAAATGTAAGCCCATTTTGTAACATGATATATTGGTAATTAATGAGCATGTTCGTCGTGTTTTGTTTCTAGTACTAGTATACCCTTTTGGCGAGCTATAATAGTTCTAGGTCTTGCAATGTCAACATGGTTAGGACTTTGTCATGCAGTAGTTGTTATATTTCCGCTTAAGTTTGAATCGTGAGGAAATTGCAACTGGCTAGCAATATAAGGAAGGAGTTTGCCTTGCAGTAGTTGTTATATTTCCACTTAGTTACGGTTAATAGGTTCCAGCATTTGACAGGGAGAACAAAGTTGTATTTTATAGAAAGAATGCTATGGAACTACATTGAATTCCTAGGATATTCGAGAGATCCATGGCTCTCACAAGTTTCCGTTACGATGATCCCAAAGATGAAGTTCTTCTCCACCTCTACTATAATTTATTAGGTTATTAAACGATTATAGATCAGCCTGACATGGTATATTATCATGTACATATAGAAAGCTTATAAAAAAAATGTACATATAGAAAAGTTGAATCCTTGTTGTTGTTCATATTTGCTCTTGGATTCAGCATATACGCATTTGAGGAAAATCAGACCTGATTCTGATTTCCTGGAAACATGAATTAACACTTGGGCTAGGGGTAACTCATGGAGTTATATGCTCCTTCATCAATAGTTGTTTCCCTGTGTGCTTTTGAAGTTATCAGTAGGTTGCATGTTTGATGTTGCATTTTTTCTTTTCCGCCTGTTTAACTTCTTGTTTAAATCTTATGCAAAGCTGTTCTCAAGGAAAGAAACAAGAGGTCATTTGAACCAAGATAGTAACTATTTTGTCGATGAAAAATTCTATTTTTAAATTATTTAGTTTTGTGGACGTATATGTTTGTTAATATGTGTAGTTTTTTTTAACTGAATGGGCACTATTTACAGTAGGCGGAGTTCTGAAGCTGCTGCAGCAAGTGAAAATCAGGGACAAGCAGGACAGCAACAGCATCCTCAACAGCAGCAGCCTGCACCTCAGAGACAAGTTGTTGTTAGGAGATTTCAGATTGCATTTCAAATTGATTTGCTGCTTATGTTGAAGCTGGCAGCTGTAATCTTTTTGTTCAACCAAGATGGGTCAAGGCAGCGGCTTGTTGTGCTTGTGTTATTTGCTGCTCTTGTATATTTGTAAGTACTCACTTTTTTCTTAATGTGTCTGCATGCTAGTTCTACCATATGTGATCATTAGGTTTTAGCACTTAAACTGCTGGAGTGCTTGTGATATAGATCCCCCCTCCCATCTTATATTTTGGTTATTTAATTTTTATTTACTTGGTATCAATATCAGTGCCGTGCGACATTGCTGAACTCAGTAGTGGTTGGTTAGGTTGTGAATGGAAGGTGTAGTATTTACCAATTGAAATGTTTTGCAGATACCAAACTGGAGCCTTGACACCAATTATAAGATGGCTTTCGCAAGGTATGCAGAGAGCAGCAGCACCCCCTCATCCACCAAGACCTGCACCCAGGGCTGAAAATGTTCCTGCTGCCAGGCAGGAGGGTGACAACGCTGCTCCAGCAGGTATTGTTTGCGTACATTTTATGCATATTAAATTTTGCATGTGCTTGTTTTGGGGAAAATTTGTGATAGAGCAGATGCAATTTATGATGTAATTTGGGAACCCATCTGTTTCTTGGAAGCTGATGAGGTTTATTTCTTAATTTTCTTTTGGGTTGAATTTCATTTGTCTGATACAATGATTCTGTAAGCATCAATTTTAAGTTTGTATCACTTATTGTCTCATGCTTACCTTTGTTCATTATTAACTTTTGGCAGAGGCTCAACCTGCAGCCGAGAATGGGAACCAGCCACCTAATGACGCAGACCAGGCAATTGGGAATGAAAATGTGGGAGAACCCGGTAGAGGCAATGGTGGAAACCAGTGGTGGGGAATTGTGAAGGAGATCCAGATGATTGTCTTTGGATTTATCACTTCCCTTCTCCCTGGGTTCCACAACCATATGGATTGACATATGGGAGCATGTCAGAGAATGGAACAGTTTCCTGAAATAAAATGTATAGCAACAGAAGTTTCAAGTGTCATAACTAATCATACATAGTTAGAGGCAACTGTAATCCAGCGAAAAACTAGTATGGTGCAACTATAGGGTGCCATTTTTGTATCTTTACTTGGATTGTGGATACAACAGTTTTTGTGGCTTCCAGGGCACAGGGTAATATTTTCTACAACATAGGGGTTTTAGTTTTTTCTTCTTTTCTGGTATCTGTGTATGATTGCAATATTTGATGACTTGTTTCTTTTCAAACTCCGTATGATCTTTCAAAACGACTGATGCTTCCCTCCAAAATTTCTTTAGCTCATTCAATTGTTAGGAGTTGTTCGGACGCAAACATGCAGAACTGGCCTTCAGTTATGATTCATAAGCTATGATTGTGTGCCGTAATTTGTTGATTCATGCAATTATTTTCTGCAAAACATGAACCATTGTGCCACTTGCATCCTTTGACTCCAAAAAACAGAAACTTTACCATGCCCCTCCATAGTGCGGCTGCTACCATCCCATTATTGATCTATAAGTGATTGCTTAGTGTAAAGAATGTCATGTTATGCCAGAAAAGAATGAGTTTCAAAACTTTCATCTTAGTTATTAACAATGAGAGGGCAGTTTACTCAACCCTTTAAATTAGAGAGCATGGAGGAGCTTAAAAAAAAACTAGATTTCTGAAAATTATTCATCAGACAGTTGCAGTGATCTGGTCCTATAAAGACCATGTGACTGAAGTAAGCACAAGGAGCATCCAAAATTCATTCTCTTTGCTTCTGTTCACCATAATCTTAACTCGCTGGATTTTCTACCGTGTATCTAAACATGACCATAGATTTAAAGCCCACAATCTCTAGATAAGTTTTTGCAGGTGTTTTTATATATGGTTATGAACCCAGTCCATTCTAATGGAGTTATGGCTAGCATGTTGCCAACCTAAGCTCTTTTTTTAAGGACAGTAGTGAAATCAAACTAACCAAACATCAACTTTTTTTGCGAAATCAAGTTGGGACCTTGTGAACTTCCCAACTTGATTTTGGAGGCTTAAATCATCCACATCAACAAATTGTTATTTCACTTTTGTGCGAGATTTTGGAGGCTTAAATCATCCACATCAACAAATTGTTATTTCACTTTTGTGCGATTGAAATTCATGTTAACGGATCTCCAGACTCAGTAAAATATTTTTATTGAACCAAAAAAAGTAAAATATGTTTCGATCTTCCTTCATATCTCTCAATAACCTAGTTGTTCTCAATCATGGTCTATTTTGCCTTCTAGTATGGTTCAATGCTTACTTAGGAATTCATAGTGGAAGCCATCTTATTTAGTAAAATGTAATTCAAGTGATTCATAGATGTTTGGTGGTACATTCAACTATTTTGAAGAGATTGTAGTCTGTGTGAATTTATGAGTGTCAGTTGTCATAATTCACTTAGCTCAGGCAAGCAACACAAGCATCACTTTAAAATGCGATGGCAAATAAATAAATAAATGGAAGGCATGGTTTGCAAGAAGCAAACCATAATCATAAATTGATAGTCATAATTTATTTATGTAACCCGGATACATATATTTACATATTTCTCCCTCTAAATATCTTCAAAACTTTGGTGGAGTGCAGCAGAAGAAAATCAATTTATTCCCACTAATTACAAAATCTATGTACATGATCAATACAACTCACATTTCCGACAAAAGATTGCTAATTTTCCGAAGCTCCTTGAGAGCTGTCACGGCAGTAACCTGGCCTTTGCCAACAAGAACATTCTTAGATAAGTTCTCCATTGAGGCTCCCTGTCCCCGGTCTTGTTGGAAAACAGATTCAATCACCTGCACCACAAACAGTCATTGAGATAACAAGTATGAAACCAGGGTAAAGGGGTCTTATCAGCTTTGAGGTCTACATCATTTCATAGAAAACCAAGGAGAAAATGAAGCACAGAAATAAATAAATAAATTGTACATATTTTATTTCACGTTTGGGAGCCTCAAAATAAATTTTCATTGACCATAATCACTTTTAGGTGGTTACTGAGATGTTTGGATATTGACTTCGAGAATTAATTTTAGTCCCAAAATCAATTCTGTAGAGAAGCTTCTGCAGTAGACAATCAATTGTGGGATTTCATAACAAGATTTCACAATATCACCCTATTGAAATCACTTTTCCCATCAACGTATCCAAACACATTTCACTTTCAACTCACTTTTACCGTAATTAATTTAACCAAAATAAATTATATCCAAAATCGATTTTGACATGCTGATACAAACGCGCACTTAATATGTGTCAATGAAGAGTGGCAGTGGAAAGAGCTTTACCTGAATATGGTCAAGCATAGACTGCCCAAGATTCTTCAAAGTTCCCATCACATTCTGGTCCACAGATTCTCCTCCATAGCTAACAGAACTACAATGACCATTAGATGTAGATGAGGCCGGCGCGGGTCTATTACTTTGGCTGCTAGAACTGTTGGTAGGTTTTGTAGCCTCAGCAGCACCTCCTACTTTCTCAGAGATAACGTCAGCATTATTCCGTCCAAACTTCCAAAGCCACTGGAATTTATTTTGTTTTCTCTCTTTAGGATGTGTGACTGAATTTCCTGAATCATCATTATTGCACGTCTGAGGTGTGTTCTCAGGAGGACCAGAGATTGGAGATGGTGAATTATTTGGACCATTATCTGAAATTTCATTGCATTGAGGATTTCCTGCATCATCATTATTGCACCCTGATTTTGTAGCCTCATTATTGGAACTGGCTTCTGAAATTTCATGGCATCCTGGATTTCCTGCATCGTCATTATTGCACCCTGATGCCTGAGGTATGCTCTCAGGAGGATGAGAGATTGGAAGCAGTGAATCATTAGGACTGGTATCTGAAGTTTCACTGCATTCACCAAGGGATAAATTTGACCCAACACTACTTTTCTCTAAGGTAATTTCATGATCATTGGCCTCATTAGGAGGACTAGTCGGGTCAAAATATGTAGATGAATCAGAATTCCCACTGGGACTTCTATCATCAGATGAGTAATTGTTGTCACCATTACAGCCATCACCTTGCTCCTCTACTTCAACTGCTTCAGAAAGATTATCTTGCTGGCCTAGGGTTTCAGGACCCTGTAATTTTTCTGTATCTTCCTCCGAGCCAAGTGCCTTACAAAGATCTTTTAACAGACTGCGCCTAACAGATACCTTAGGTTCCTTTTTTCCATTCTGAATCCTAGATGGAGATGGATCAGACTCTGTTCTTCTTAAACTGAACTTTACCTTTTCTGTCCATCCCTTCTTCCGAGTTGGAACCTGATTTTCTGCACCATCTTTCTTAAGCTCTTCATCCTTGTGGGCAACTCTCCACTTTTCTTCCCAGTAGCTATCAGGTACCACGTTCAGAGGAGTTTTTGGAGAGACAGATTCAGATGGAAAGGTCACGGGTCTTGTAGACATAAACTTACTTTGGTGATGAGACCCTACAAACAAAAGCGACGAGGACGAAATATCAACACTTAATGCAAGGTCCTGCAATGATTTAGCCTTCTCCAGTAGTTTTTCAATATCAATGTTTTCAGGGAAGTTTAGTAATCTCTGGAGACAGGTTGTAGGGTTTTCAGCTGCAAGTAGTGAAGATCTCAAATGAAGTAACATTGCTACAGCCATAGCTGAGATAAATGCTCCACGAGGTGAATTTAAGATCCCAAACCCACATTCTATGTTATCATCTGCACTTCTTTCTTTTTTGCTATTATCCGATGCGAAAATCTCATCCCAGACGAGCAAGAGGTTGTCAAGTGAAAATTCCCGTCCAAATAAAACTCGCAACCATCGGAGAGAAAAGTACTGAGGTTCAACCCCAAGGTCAAAAAGATGGCTATGCAGAGATGAATCCACAACAGACAACAAATGATACAATGCAGTAGAGGCTTCAATAACTGGAGGAAGGCCAGTATGGGACCCAGCTACAGGGGAGGAAGAGAAGAAATCCGCCATTGCAACTGAACCATGGTACCCCTTCATTAAAGCATCAAACATACAGTAACCATCATGTTCCATGAATTTCTCAGATAAAACGATGCCCAGTTCACCTTCAGCTCCATATGCATCACTTAGCAATACAATAGTCCTTATCTCAGGATCAAGTTCATCAAGACTATTGACTTTCATTGCATTTCCACAGGAGCCAATTTCATTCTCTACCTGGTCTGGATATTTCATAAAATCGAAACTGTAAGCAAGATCATTCTCTTGGCATAGAAGGCCATCAAATCTGTCTGTGAATTGATCTTCATAAAGCTTCCGAACTTCTGAAAGACGCTCCAAATCAACTTGGAGAACATAAAGCAGAGGAGCAAGTAATTCATGCATTCCTATAAAATAAGTGGATGAAAGAAATCAATTAATGTTGAGTCAACTATTTCCATAGCATATAATGCTAAAGTAAAACTAGCTATCTGAAAGCCAGGAAGCCAAACTGATAAAATTTACATTTTACCACATATTACGTTTCTCAATAATTTTATCACTTGATTTCGAGTCCTCTTTTTGTTATCATTGTCATTTGAGTAACACATGAATCTGACAATATACACAAGATTGAAACATGTCTTTACAGGGTTAAGGATTTGTTGGCAATACAGAATATAGGATATAAAATTTATAAACCAAACCCATTGTTCATTGCGTAGAGGTATTTATGTATTCCTTAAATGTTTGAACAGGATATCAAAAACAGTTTAGGCATATAATGGTATTCTTTTGAATGGTGTAGAAATCAGACACACAGCAAACAAAAATGCGTGTTCAAAGAAAAGACATGATACCCAAAAATGAGAAAACATAAGAAAATGGAGGTAAATTTTATTACGATTGACATATTGTGACAAAATTACTTGGCCGAGATATTTACCTTGTCTATAACCACATTCTGGGTGCCTGAGACACCATAGTAATAAAATTCGTCTCAACATGCCTTGGCATCCCGGTGTCTGGAAATAACTGCCATGTTCTGGGTATAAGCGTGACAAATCCTGATCAACCATTCTCTCCAGCTCTGCATTGCGAAAAAAGCGACTCCATGTACTATCTGCATATAAGGCCATATGATACTATCACAAATAAATTTACTAATGCCGGCAAGAGATAGAGAGGGATAACCACTAAGAATCTAAATGACAGAATTCCAACACAAGGACAACATATTCAACAATTTTCTTCTTATTTGTCCGCTGCTTTTTTACCATAACCATTAGTTAATTACCAGTAATTCTTAGCTTCATTTTCTGATTGATTGAATTTTCCTTAAATAGGCAGGAAGAATGGGTAATATTCCTCAAGAACAAATGAGGTTTCCATATACAAGTTCTTTGAAAAAAAACAATAGGTATATAAGCTGGAAACAACTAATTATATACCACGTAATGAGTCTCTATTCAAGCCAACTGATGAAAAGTTGAAGATAGTGTGTACTAGCAGTTTAGATATGTACTATGCTCTTTACTTTGCAGAAATTTTGGAAACTAGGAAACTATATTGGCAGAACCACAGATCTGAAACTAGAAAATATCTGCATCTAAGATGCTAGAATGGAGTGAAAAAAACTAGGATTTACCTGGATTTTGTGAAAGTGGATTGTCCACGACAGCATTAGGTGAATTAGTTCCATCCTTTCGAACATGTGGTTCAACAAGGAGGCGCCTTCTCAAACTAGCATACCTGATAAGACAAAACACAGTTTTCTATTACTATCCAAATAGGCAAAAAAATGCAAAATTTGCAGAAAATTCTAGAGTGCAATTATAACAAATATCAAAATCATATGTATCAAACAAGAAACAACTCATCTTAAAAATGCCAGGCAAACACTAAATTCATAAATTATACAACCAATCCTTAGTGGCAGAAAAAAATAAACATCTTAAACAACATCTTTCATTTTCCACCAATGATAGATGCTGACACAGAAGAAGATAAACAAGTAACTGTAGATGCAATCTTAAACATCTTTATGGCTTTAAGGAAATTAACACCATGATTAAAACAAAATTAAAAACACAAAAAACATGATTATGACTTATGAGCTAATTTACCTCCTTCTACAATCAGCAGTGACCCGACGAAGAACATCAATGGAAGCTGAAGACGCAGACGGCAACACCCCAAGATTTATACGCCACTGGAAGCCTCTAAGATCACCGAATCGCCGATTCTCCGGCGCCGATCTCGGAGGAACAGAGTCAGAGCTCGAAGGAGACGGTAACAATGGATCCACCAGAGAAGGAGGCATGACCATGCAGCAATTCCTCACCAACCCAGATGCTAAAACTCGACACAAATCCAGAAAAACACAAACTTTCTAGAAGAAGAAGAAGAAAATCAACAAAATTTGACAAAACTCTGAAGTTAAAAGAGGAATAAAAAAACCCTAACTTTACTTGATTTCTCTCTCTGGGAAGGTAAGAAGAAGCTCAATTGAGCTTGGAGTAAGAACAAGGTGATGAATTTATGAGGAAAAATGAATTGGGGTGGCTTAATTTTTTCTCAATGATTTTTGCAGTTGTGTGTTTTTCTCTTCATGTTCTTTCAAGCTTCATTGTGATGATGAATTGTTTTAGAGAGAGAGAGAGAGAATAATGAGTTTGTTTTGTGAACAGAAAAAGGGAAATGAAGATGGAGAAAAAATGAAAAGAAGGTAGGTATGTGATTGTGCTTCTGTGTGTATGTGCTTGACTTGTTGGAATGGAAGGTATGGTGAGTTGTCTCATTCTACAAAATTTCCACATCATTTTGAGGCCTTTTCCTTTCTTTATCTTCTTAATTCTTATTATTTGTCTTTGAAAAAAATTGATTAATCAAATGGCTATTGTGTGTGGTGACTGGTTGGTTAGAATTGCCAATCATTTTGTGTCACTTTTTGTTCAATAGTGGCTACTAGTTCTTTATAATTTTGGTCACTTGTCTTGTATTTGCTTCTAATTTCACAGCTGTTTCTTAAAGGACAAAATCTATGATGTAGATATAAATTTTTAAGTGAATTCAATATATGGATATTTGCCAGTTAGGATTCAGATTTAATTTTTGATACAGGTTTTTGGTTTACATTTATTCATGGTCCCCTGCAATAACTTCAAGTTCAAGAGAGTTCTTTTTTTCTTCTTCTTTTTTTTTTTTTTTTGGTTAAAAGGAGGGATTACAACCCAAAGCGAAAAGACTACACGCGAGTAGCGCGCGGGAGAGAACCTCCCATTACATCAAAAAGAAGAAGGTTGGACACCCTGGGGGGAGGATAATCCAAAATATGGATACCGAAATCGAGATCATGCGCCATATTAGCGAGTTCATCAGCCACACTATTAGCCTCTCTACAAGCATGAACACATTGGAAGTCCCAATCTCTGTCCTTCCACTGTCGAATTTGAGAAATCATCCCACCATAAGGATGCAGAACATCACTACCTTCATTGATGAGCTTCACAGCCACACTAGAATCACTTTCCACCACTAAACGCGGCACACCCCGATCCCAAGCAAGCTGAATGACTGAAAATATCCCCCACAGCTCAGCCCACAACACGTTGGAA
The DNA here is from genome assembly GCF_012489685.1 of Lotus japonicus. Taxonomy (NCBI): domain Eukaryota; kingdom Viridiplantae; phylum Streptophyta; class Magnoliopsida; order Fabales; family Fabaceae; genus Lotus; species Lotus japonicus. The sequence goes on from NC_080046.1 coordinate 54,589,069, forward strand.
GTTCCCAAGTTTCTGCAAAAGCCAAAGAGCCAACGCCCATAGCTGTCACGACACACGCCACCACACGCCGCTAAGTTCGATGTGCCTCTAACCGAGCCATCGGTATTACACTTCACCCACGCCGGTGGAGGTGGAGACCAACCAACTTGCACCGTGTGGTAACTAGCTCGACGGGGAAGAGCTGGGTTCTGCATCATATTTCTGCAATGCACATAATCCAGCTGCTGCCGTAATCCAGACGTCAGAACTTTATGCAAATCGAAAGGAACCCCCTGGAACACAAAGCACGAGCGAGAAGTCCAAATATTCCACAGGAGAAGACCAAAATCAGGAACAACACCTCCTCCTATAGGCGCTAGCAAGCTACTGCGAAGCTGCCCCAGCAACCAAGGACGGAGATCACTCGCGATAAAGGCTTGAAAAAGGTGACCAGGAACAAGTTGCTGCCAAAGAGGACGAACACAAGCACAATCTCGAAGAAGATGTATAATTGTCTCACTCTCTTCATTACAGAGGGGACAAAGAGAGTCCAAAGCCATACCCGCACGCCAGCGCCGGTAATTAACCCAAATACCATTATTAAGAACCCTCCACAGAAAATTAGCAACTTTGAACGGCCCATCCCACTTCCATATGTGATGCCACGACAACCCAGGGTTCCCCTCCACCATCCCGGGGCGCGCATCATACGCTGTATATTTAGAGTTCAATAAACAGTGTGAAATTAAGAGTTATGTAACCCTCATGTATAATCTCCAATTATTAGTCTTTCATTATATTATTTAAGATCTAATAAATCACTTAAAGACAATACTAAAACTGAACGTTAAGTGATGTTAGTCATTAAGTCTAGTCCTGAAATCTCCAATTCAATTTTTAAACTAAAAAAAATTACATGCTAAGTATATATATATATTTGGATATCTATTAGTGCATTTGACTAGCATTTAACACAATGTTGCTAAATCAAAATCATGTTTTTTTCCTAATTGCATGTGTTTGACATACTTCAAAAATTACAAGTGGATGATTTTGGCAATGATATGATAAGTTGAAATGACGTGGAGGGTAGCTGTCCATATCTTCTTTGATATATGGAAAAGTAAGCAGCACCTCCCACCAAGCCTGAGGACATGTACATGACCCAATCTCACGTTTAAATAATGATTTCGTCAAAGAATTGATGAGAGTTACGTGTCACCGGCACCCCAATCTTATCCGTTCATTCCCAAAACTCATCTTGATCATGTTTCAATCCAACGGCTACGATAATCTCTTCATAAGTTATATACCTACGTTTGTCATTAGCTGTATTAGTATTATTAATTCATATTAAAAAGAAAAATTAAGGAAGAAATTAAATGAAAATAGATATAGATGCATGCGTTCATAGAAAAATAAGAGTGAATTAATGGTGGATGCCTCATCAATCATCATGCAGGTATGAGAGGAACCAGTGGCCCCTCTCTCAACATCTAATGCAAAGTTAGTCATCATTCATTTATTCCTCTTTTTGTAACTATCCATCATGTTGCTATAATAATCAAATATCAATCAAATATAAATACAAAAAGAAAAAGAATATGTGAAGAACAGAACACGAGTCATATATCCCATGCATCTCTCAAAAATTTGGTTGGATACGGAAGCTTGCAATTAATCAATTATAATGCTACCCTGCTAGCTGGAGTGGTCCATACTCCATATTATGGCAGGACACAATTATTTTTTGTAAATATTCTCTTAAATTTGCTTATTCAAATACATGTGATATAGTTCATTACTTCATTTTCAACTGCACAATTTCTTTTCAGTTCATTGACCATTATTGTTTTTTTACATTGACCATTATTTGTATATAGTGAATTTTTATAATCATAGTCGCATGACACAATACGATTACGATATAACACATAATCAATAGAGTATTAAAATAAAAAATTAAATTAAAATTAGCAATATATACTGAGCTTGTAATCAATGCATCGATCAATAGTTATCACTTACAGACAAAGAAACAATTTACTATTTATTATTCAGGTGTTTTATTTAAGTTGATAAAAAATGCTTACCTATCTGGGTCTGACGCCACTAAACAACTATGGCTCCTAACCATTGATTTGTTTATCGAACAAAAAAAAAAAAGAATGGTAGCAAGAAGATGCTTGCATTATTTTTCTCCAATGTCTGAACGATCTATAGACATTCATTCAATTCTATTATTGATAGCGTTTGGATGCATTCAGCTAGCACATCTACAAAGTCTTATATTGTACAACCTATGATTCATATCTAAAAGTTTAATTATAACCTATAATATATACAAATTAATTACGCTTTTAATTATCATCTATTGTAATTGCGTGATTCCACTACTTAAAACGAGTGATTTTGATTTCAAAAATTTCAACATGTGAAAATTTAGTCATTCCATTAAAATCTAACGAAATTTATTAATTAAGTACATGTTTGCTTTGGCGTTATAATCAACGTAAACATATTTCACGTATTTTAATATTGCAGTAATATAAAGGTTATAATTTGTCATAGGTGGTCAGATAAATAAAATTTTAACATGTTGACTTCGTAAATTCACATTGACTTCAACATAAATCTAAACAAAAACTTATGGAACTCTCATTATATCAATTATGATGTCATAAAGAATATTCACTATGTTTTTATAAATCACTTTTTATAAAAAAAATCACACCAAATTGTTCCATGAAAAATATAATTCATAGGTTTATTTAAAAATTAGTGATTTTAACAAGCTGGGGCAGTCCGGTGGTCTCAAAAATTGACCCACACCACAAGACTAACTTATCAGAAACAGTTCTATCCGTGCAAAACGTGGAAAGCCGCCTAATTAAAGCAGTTTGGTCTCATTACTATTTGCCCCGTGTTAATGGTAATCGATTAAGAACCTTGGATAATGATTCACATAAATGAAACCATTTTAAATCATTATTTATTACTACCTCCGTTCCAAAACTATTATAGTTTTAACTTTTTTATTTTGTTTCAAAACCATTATTGTTTTACATATCCAAAACACATTATCTCATTCTCTTCCATTCATACCTTCATTTAATATTACATCACCCAAGTATCATCTCTTAATTCTACCAATCACAATTCTCACCAATTAGTTGACCAATGATTTTCATTCTCTTTCTTTCATTTAACTCATATCAAATAAGGGTATTTCCGTCAAATTATAACATCAATTAATGAATTCTTAATCTTTGTGCAAAACCCTTAAACTACAATAGTTTTGGAACGGAGGGAGAAAGTTTCTCATTAGACATGTTCTTTATAAACTTTTAAATTTTAATTGTTACTACATCTTAAGAAGTTCATTTTATATCGATGTGTATCAAAGTATACTTAGTCATGGCCCAAAACTGACATGTTTTATGTCATTGAATTGTTAGTAATAATAGTAGCATTTTGATTGACATCAGACAGGAAATTAAAATTGAACAAAGAACTTGTCATTTTCTGTTCTTGAATTGAATATATGATCTACTCGATCACACTATAATCATCTTCTGTTGAATAATAAAATCAATAAAATAAAAATAAAATGAATGGCATGACAAACCGACCATTGATTTCCAACCACAAAAGAAATCACGCTAGTGCTTAAGATTTATGTGTGGTGCATAAAATGCTTGAGATTCAAAGTGCTACCTGCGTGTAGAATGTGGAGGTAAGTCCTGCTAATTTTTAATAGCATATTTAAATCAGTTTCAACTTGGAGCTGAGGGTGGAAGAGAAGGAGGTGAGGTTAAGGTAGAGCTTGAGGGATGTGTCAATGAAGGAAAGGGTGGTACTTAGTAAAAGATGACATCGGTGACGCCATAGAGTTGGGCCTTCACGACCAAAAAAGTAAGGTTGGCGGTGGCACCGTTGGTGGTGGAGCTTTGATGACTACGCATGGTATTTTGGAGAAAAATTGTCATGCATTTACATTTTTACCCTTTTACGCTTCGTTGGTCCATTGGTTTAGCTATCTCTCTTGGCTTCCGACGAGTTTGCTTGGAGACGGATTGTCTCGAACTGTTCCAGCTATGGAAAAAACCTCCAGATGGGAGGAATTATTTAGCTACTATTCTTAACGATTGTTTCCAGTTTTGTCGCTCTTTTGATTTTATTTCCATTTCTTTTGTTCGCCGTCCTGGCAATACTGTGGCTGACTATTTGGCTAGGCATGCTTCCTCTTTCGCCGGTTGTGTGTGGATTGAGGAAGTCCCTCCTGAGGTTGAGACTTTTGTAACCGCAGACATTTTGGCTTCTATGCCCCCCGTTTAATATATTGCAGGAACTGTTCAAAAAAACACCAGTATGATAAAAGAAAAAGAATAGTAAAAGAACTATATACCGTTATACTAAACCAGGACCAAGACATCATTTCTATTAAATCAAATCCAACAACACCCCAGCAGGCAGCAGCATCATAAGGTTAATGTCTAAAAATAATTACCACAATGCAGAAGACAAATTATTTTGACTTTTTTTTTATACTAAAAACAGTCCTACTGACGAGTCAAATTGAACCCAAGCCAATCGTAAACTTTAGTCCAAATAAAGTGATGTTAATTTCATAATCACGTTCTTAATTATCCAAACAGCAAAAACATGGCTTAAATGTATGCAAATAAAAAACAATAACTCAAAAATGCTACCACTACAGGGGTTGGATAGCAATTTTTGACATCACTGCACCAAAATGGCAACCTCCAGAAGTGATCCATTTACTATCTTTTTCGCTTCCTTTGCTTCGAATCAGGAAACTTAAGAGGGACAGGAAGCGTTGCATAGGAAATTTTATTCTGGCTTAGAAATTTGCAACCCAAATCCGAATAATGTTGTCTCACGAGCAATACACTCATCCTCAGATCCTTTGATATATCTGTGTAGTCAGTTCGGAATTCATCAGAGAAAAGAGTCAGCACCAGGACATAACAAATAAGCAGATTCAACTCATCGTTAGGCAGCCTTCTTGATTCAGTAGCACCAAACATTGATGAAAATTTATAACGCAGAATGGGGGGGATTTTATGGCTCTTTGCAGAGGAAACACCCTGCATGGTGTGCTGATCTTTAAACTTTATAAGATGATTGAGGTATGAGAATATGCAAGACATCTTCTTCTTTTCCGCCTCATCCTGTAGACATGGACAGTAGATCAGGATGTAATATTGTAATAGGGGAAAACAAATCTAAAAGTATTAGACAGCCAGGATTCAGAATCAAAATTAGGCTTAAATATAGCCAGGTTTAGTATCTACCACAATAGCATAGGATTGATAATATTAACTAACTGTGCAACTTAAGCCAGGGGGAGTAAAAAATTGCTTACACAATCCCTTAAACAAGAATATTCGAATATTCATACTCAGCAAGTATAAGTAACACAAGTACAGAAAAACAAAATTTTCAAACTCATACATCTTCAAATGACCATTAATTGACAACTACGAAGTCATATTTTTAAGCAAGAAAGCTATATTAGTACAGATACCTTAATCCCCTTTAACCTTGCTATCCTGTTGGAAATAAAAGTTGGATAAGCACTGAAGTCTGCTTCCTCCCCAAGTTGCAACATATCATAAATGTCTTCAAGGTATTCCCATTCTTTTTTAGGGATGATTTTATCCAATATATAAGCCTCCTGAGGTGTAGTTGCAGAAGCATCATATGGTGGTAAATTACGAGAAACATGAACTTCTGTACTTTCAAGAGCCTCTTTGTTAACGGCAACGTCCTTAACTTTTTCACCCAGATTCTTCTGAGATTCAGGATCATCACCCTGTCTGAGAGCGTCCTTCCTTCTATTCTGCAGAATTAACCAAATTCCAAGATTAGTTTACAACAATTCCAACAAAAAGAAAGAAATTAGCTGGAGCTAGTTTAGCTATAAACAAGGGAAGACTCGCCTATAAACACAACCTTGAATGTGTTTCTGCTCTCATTCAATTGTTAATATGTAATACGATTCACATAAAATAATATTGATCTAGGAACACATGTAGCAGCTTTATCAAAGGTAAATCTTTTTGCATAGGCATGCAAATGGGTCTACATACCACAGATACTCTAATAGAGCACCCTAAATAAAAATATTCATTATTTTACTCTGTGGGTGGTCATATGAAATTGTATTTGATTAGGAAAGCATAAAGGGCGTCATAACATCCCCTCATGTTTTCACCAGGCCACAGAAAAAATCATCTTTCACCAAAAGAAAACAATCTTGTTAAATCAATGAGTATAGCAGCCCCATAGAGTTACCCTCACAACAAGCACAGTAAAAAAGAATCAACAATTTTTTTCATGCTAATGCATTTAATTTAAAGGATATACAAACTCCAAAATAGCAAATATCTCTCACAAGATATACCACACATAAATAAGAACACAATACTTTTTCTTTCAAGCAACCAGAACCAGGGAAATGAAGCTTTATCCTACTAAGAGTGTACTTGGTTGCGCTGAAAATTGCCAGGAAGAAATTTTGTAATTAACACTTGGTTGGCACGATTGGAAGTTGAGTGCTATTGATTTACAAGTGTTTGTCCAATCAATTTACACACACTGCCATAAAAGCAGTGATGAGTGAGAATCAAAACCTTTCTCCCAATAGCCTCACTCCCCTCCCTAATTCCCCCCCCCCCCCCTCAGCATACCTAAAGCAAATATGGTACGAAAAATGATAGTTTTATTATGTTAATAAGCTACTAGATTTGCGGCCTTCGGACCTACTCTCAGACTATCGCAGCACTACCATTGCAAATCTGTGTTAGCTGATATATTTCAATATATATCCATAGTCACAAAATAATATAGATTTTCACAATGAATTAAGGATGTGTTCATTAGCACAGCTAGGAAAATGATCAAACAAGTCAGAATATACCCTCTCTATGTCCCTCTTTGTTCCCAACATAGCAGTAGTCTGTCTCTGTTTCAAAGCTGAATCTGCAGGAGTCAGCTCTTCCACTGTTGAAATTGCAGGCTCCTTGTCAAGCGCTTCCAAGGCTTTAACTTTTGGCTCCAACCTGAATATCTGAAAAACACCCACAAATTAGGATGACACACTTTAGATATCCGAAAGAGCAAGATATTTTTTTCTCGTATTCACAATTTACCTTATTAGCAGCAATGGGCACAACTTTCAGAGTCTGAGCTTTCTTGTCAAAGACTCCAAGTGCATACATGGCTCGGTGTCCAGCCGCAGCCTCTCCAGTATAACTTGTTCCAACGAATTCAACCGGAGCGCCAGCAGGGCTGACCACAAGCTGAAGCCTTTTGGTCATGTTTCTGTGCCGGTAAAGTTGGAAACCAGTTGGACCAGAACTGCTGCCATAAGACTTGAGTGGATCAAAGCCAGAAGGGAAATAGCCAATAATAGGAGACGTTTTATTCGGGTTCTCAGGGACAACTTGGACCTTAGCATTAATCGTTTCAGACGAAGTATCATCCTGTTTCTTTTTGTTCTTCTTGCTTTTAATCTTCTTGGATAGTGACTCTCGCTGTGATTTCGTGTCTTCAGACTCCGAATCCATTATCCTGCACCATCATCATACATTATACATTATACATTTTACACACCCTAATATAATCTAAAAAATACTGAATGAAAATGTAGAAAAACGATTCGAGCAAGCGCAAAGAACAGAGGTCTGAATAACTCCTTCCCCTACTGAGAGTGAAATCGAAGAGATACCTGAGGCTACGGCGGTGGCTAGGTCTGCGCGGAAGTGTTGAGACTTGAGTAGAACTAACTAGGTATTTATTCACTACTGCTAATTAAAATTAAAAAAATCTAATTAATTAATTTTTAACTAATTCGACTGATAAAATAAAACCTATCAATTTATAATTGGGCCTATTTTGAGCGCGGGGAGTTCTAATTATAAGGTCCAAGTTGTCAATGAGCACCCGAATAAAACACCTCTAATTATTGGCTATTTCCCTTCTGGCTTTGATCCACTCAAGTCTTATGGAGGCAGCAGTTCTGGCTCAACTGATTTCCAACTTTACCGACACAAGAACTTGACCAAAAGGCTGGAGCTCGTGGTACGCCCTGCCGGTGCTCCAGTAGAATTTGTTGGAAAGAGTTATTCAGGTGAGGCCGCGGCCGGACACCGAACTGTGCATGCACTTGGAGTTTTTGACAAGGAAGCTCAGACCCTGAAGATTGTGCCAATTGCTGCTAACAAGGTACATTGTGGAAAATGTTTCTTTGCTCTTTCATATATCAAAAGATTGTCATCCTAATTTGTTGGTGTTTTTCAGATATTCAGGTTGGAACCATATGTTAAAGCCGAAGCTGCTGCTGACAAGGAGCTTGCAAACTCAACTATAGAAGAGCCGACTCAGCAAGAGAAAGAATGGAAAAAGAGTGAGACTACTGCTTTGTTTGGAACAAAAAGGGAAAATAACAAGGTATGTTCTGAATCTTGTTTGACACTTTTGCTCGTTGTGCTCATGAACAAATCCTGAATTCAGGCATTATATTCCACTTGCTTTTTCATTATTTTGATTCATTTATATTGCTGTTGAGGTTTCTTGAATTTGGGTTAGATTGTACTTGGAAATCCTCTGGCCCAGGTTAATTTTGGACAATGTTGGGTTGTCCAACATTGAATTTGATGAGAACCAAAGTAACAATATAAGAGAAACCAGGAATGAGAATGAGAAACACTGATTAATATTGCAGAAACAGAAATGTAAATACAATAGCAAATGCTATTGCCCAGAGTAAGACTCCTATAGAGAAGAAGAGACTCTCTTCACTCTATCCTTAACATACTAATTCTCATCATACCTCAATCCTTTCTAACAGAAAACTTATAAAGGAATCCCTCACGCTCCCCTGCACCTTCCTACCCGCAAAAGCCGTAACTAACTGTGCCAGCTCACCCTCCTAAGATTCCCCTCTCTTATTCTTCCTAACATACACTTTCCACACTTTGGGCCTAGACTCATGACCTGCAACCCAACTTTCACTAAGGGCTCTATCAATTCCGCCGGCTTGAGAAGCAACCTTGTCCTCAAGGTTGAAAGCGGGAAACTGCTTTAAAATGGTCAGTTCATCAAGTGGCTTCATCTGCTGTCTTGCCATTCCATTGAACCAGATATTGTTTCACTGTCTCTCCTTGCTGCTGGATGGTACGAGAGGCTAATACGGTACTTGGTTCCACTGTTGGAGGAAGTTCTCCCGCTAGTCCCTCAGGTAGTTCCTTCTCTACCTGATAATTCCCAATTGCTTTCTTCAAAAGGGACACATGAAACACGGGATGAATGCGAGACGTGTGAGGTAGACGCAGCTTGTAGGCTACTGCTCCTATGCGCTCAAGCACTTCGAAAGGACCATAAAATCGTGGAGATAGCTTAGGATTAATCTGTTGCGCCACGGATTGTTGACGATGGGGTCGAAGCTTCACAAACACCCATTCACCAACATTGAACTGTTGATCCTTGCGTTTCTTAGCAGCCTGAGCTTTCATATACCCCTGAACACGAAGGAGGTGGCTTCGGAGTTGTCGCAACGCTTCATCTCTGTCCAACAACTCGCGGGCTACGGCTTCAACCTTAGTTTCTCCCATAGTGAAACGGAGCAGAGTAGGAGGAGCGCGGCCATAGACCACCTCAGAAGGGGTCACTCCCGTAGAAGCGTGGTAGGTGGTGTTGTACCAGTACTCCGCCCATGGTAACCAATGGAGCCAAGTGCGTGGTTGGTCCGCAATAAAGCAAAGCAGATACGTCTCTAGGCATCGATTAATGACCTCAGTTTGACCATCCGTTTCCGGATGGTACGCTGTACTCATGGTCAGATGTGTTCCCTGCAATTTAAACAGCTCAACCCAGAAGTTGCTCACAAATATAGGGTCCCGGTCACTAACTATGGACAGGGGAACACCATGCAGGCGCACTATTTCTCTGGCAAAAGCCTCTGCCACACCTCTGGCTGAGAACGGATGACGCAAGGGGATGAAATGTGCGTACTTCGATAACCGGTCCACCACAACGAAAACTGTGTCAGTCCCCTTCACCTTGGGCAATCCAGATATAAAATCCATGGAAAGCTCATCCCAAATTCGCTCCGGAATTGGTAGAGGTTGAAGCAAGCCCCCGGGAGATGTTGCTAAGTATTTTTGTCTTTGGCACACATCACAGGATTGAACGAATTGTTGAACCCGTCCCTTCATCCCTATCCAGTACACATTTGCAGCAAGTCTGCGATATGTGCGGTAAAATCCTGAGTGCCCACCCTGTGGAGTGGCATGAAACTCACTGAGAAGCAGAGGAATCCAGCGAGATGAAGCAAATATCACAAGTCGCTTTTCATAATACAGTACCCCTTGTTCATACGTATACCCTGGCTTACTGGAAGGATCAGCTTGTATTGCAGCAATTATTGAAGCCAGCTTCGCATCCTGATGAACTTCGTGCACCAATTCCCTTCCTTCTGTCCATTGGGGATGAGAAATTATGGATTGTAACTCACCTTCCTCATATCTCCTGGACAAAGCATCAGCCCCTTTGTTGGTTGGACCTGGTTTGTACACGATATCAAAGCGGTACCTGAGGAGCTTGGCGGCCCAATTTTGTTGGTCTACTGTTGTAATCCGTTGATGGAGCAATTGACGCAAACTTTTCTGGTCAGTATACACAGTAAATTTCCTACCCAGCAAGTAAGGACGCCAATGTTGCACGGCTAGCACAATGGTCATCAATTCCTTCTCGTACGCAGACTTAGACAAATTTCTGGGACTTAAAGCCTTGCTGAAGTATGCTATAGGCCTGCCTTGTTGGAGTAAAATGGCTCCAACTCCGTTTCCAGAGGCATCACTTTCAATGGAGAAAGGCTGAGAAAAATCAGGCAATGCAAGCACTGGTTCCATTACCATGTGTGCCTTGAGTGTGTCAAAAACTTGCTGAGCTTGAGATGTCCACTTGAAACCGTCCTTCTTGGTAAGTTATATCAATGGGCGAGCAGTCTTGCCATAATTTTGTACAAATTTGCGATAGTACCTAGTTAACCCAAGAAAACCGCGAACTCCCTTGGTATTCTTTGGGACAGGCCATGAAGTAATGCTTTGAACCTTACTTGGGTCCATGGCTACTCCTTTCTGTGACACAACATGACCCAGATATTCCACTGAGTTTTGAGCAAAGGTACACTTCTTTCGATTGGCCACTAGACACTGCGCACGCAATCGTTCAAACACTGTGGTGAGATGTTGAAGATGCAAATTCCACTCTGAACTGTACACTAAGATGTCGCCGAAGAAGACTAACACGCTCCGACGCAACAGGTCCCGGAAGACCTCGTTCATCAAAGCCTGGAAAGTGGATGGGGCATTCATTAACCCAAAAGGCATCACGAGATATTCATAGTGACCCTCGTGAGTGCGGAAAGCAGTCTTGTGCACATCCCCCTCTTTCACCGGCACTTGGTGATATCCAGATTTGAGGTCGAGCTTAGAGAAATATCGAGCTCCATGAAGTTCATCCAAAAGCTCATCTATCACCGGAATCGGGAATTTGTCGGGAATTGTTGCTTTGTTTAGCTCACGATAGTCGACACACATTCGCCATGACCCATCCTTCTTTTTCACCAAGATCACGGGGCTGGAAAACGCACTTTGACTATGGCGAATAATTCCTGACTTCAGCATTTCCATAACTTGCTTCTCTATCTCGTCCTTATGGTGATGGGAGTACCTGTAAGGTCTCACGTTCACGGGTCCCTGTCCTGCTACAAGATTTATTTGATGGTCTTTCTGCCTCTTAGGTGGTAATCCCATTTTCTCAGTGAAAATGTCTTCAAAATGACTGAGGAGCGACTCTAATTGCTGTTGCTGTTGCGCTGAGAGCGCTGACACTGCCTGGGATTTTTCTGCAGACGGCTCGTGCTCCTCACTCAGCCCAACAATCCTTTGCAAGGCCCACTGTCCCAACTGCACACCCTTCTGTCCTTGCAGGAAGAACCATTTCCCTGCAAGCTGGAACTTCATGGTTTGCTTGTCCTAATTGACTAGCATATCTCCCAGGGTCCTCAGCCAAGCTATTCCTAGGACTAGGTCAATACCATCCAACTCAAACAGAATTGTATACACAGAAGTACTGTACTCACCAATTTCAACTCCCACTTGTTCCACTTTACCCATGGCCATTACCTTGCTACCATCTCCCAGGAGGATTCGCATTGCTGGGGTGTCGCGTACCTCCCATCCCATCGCTGCAACTACTCGATTGGATAGGAAATTGTGTGTGGCACCACTATCAACCAATATCAGGATCGGGACACCTTGAATCGTCCCTTGCAGCTTCAAGGTGTGGGGCTGGAGCGGTTCAACTCCCAGTTTCATGATGCTCAATTCACCATCAATGGCAGCCGCGTCCCCTTCCTCTGCCTCTTGTGACAATTCCCCTTCCTCGCTGTCGTCGCCTTCATCAATCACCATAATACGAAGCTGCCTGTCTGGGCATTGGTGGAGTGGGTGGTATTTGCCGCCGCACTTGAAGCAGAGCCCCTTCTGGCGCCGGTCAAGGAGCTCTTGGTAAGGTAGATGCCTCACCCCTCTATCGCGGTGGACGGGTCGCGTAGGACCCTTGTCTTCTCGACGTTCACCTTTGTCCTCTCTATTTTTGACCATGACCCATCCTTGAGTGGGCTCGCGACCCATTGGAGCTGGGCCTGCACCCGTTTGTTGGGTCGATCGGGTAAACGACCCGGACCCGTGTCCATATCTGCTTCCTCCAGTTTTCGACCCGGGTGAACTACGACCCGGTCCATGGAGCTCCGTCTCTATCGCCCGAGCCAAAGGAATCAAGCGAGAGCCTGGAAGCGTTGTGAGTGCCTGCATACTCCAAACCCGAGCCCGGATATCCTCACGTAATCCATGGATGAAATATCCAAAGTATTGTTCATCAGGCAGATTCGGTGCTTGCGATAGCAAGCGCTCAAAATCAACCACATACTCATCAATGGTGCCCTGTTGCTGGAGATCAGATAGCTGTTCAAAAACGTCGCCCTTACTAGCAGTGCCGTAGCGTTCCAGGAGCTCGTTGGTGAGGCGTTCCCAAGTTAGATTTGGATCTAAATGCAGCAGTGAGTTGAAGTAGTGGATCGTGGATCCCTCCATGCACAAATGAGCCAAATTAACCTTGACCTCTGGGCAGGGGCGGAGGCAGGAATTTCAGTATGGGGGACTAAGATCTAAATGAATATCATTTGTAAGAAAATTTTAATTCTTATCAAATAAAGAATGTGAAAAAAAAAACAGTATTTTGGTGAGAACAAAAAATTAGTTTGAGTGCAAAGATATTTTATATAAACATAAGAAATATACGATAAGTTTGAGTGCAAGAAATACTAACCGGCTCACAAGTATTTTGGTGAGAACAAAAAAATTATAATTAACAAAAAAACCACAACTTGGAACAACACTCACTTATTAATGGAAGGAGTACAAGAGGTACCCAAACCCATTGTATAATGTAATTAGAGAATTAGAGAATGAAAATAAATGTTACAAAAAGACATAACATAGCCCACAATTCAGTCCATAAGCAAAGCAACATCTTTCTGTTATATATCAGCAATTAGCAAGCATTGCAACGACTCATTGGACCATTCATAGGGAAATTGTAAAAAGCCAGGGGTGACTAAGCAGGGGAAAGTCACCCCTGTGGCTCCGCCTCTGCCTCTGGGCTTGTACCCATGACATGGAAATAGACCTCAGCGCGAGCAATCCAACCCGCTGGGTCATCTCCATTGAAGAGTGGTAACTCTACCTTCTTTGCAGATTTTCGAAATTCATCCAGTTGACCTCCATCGAGCTTGGTCCAGCCAGAAACTCCTGATGGATCTCCTTTCTCGACTCCAGATCTTGCGGGTGTGTCCAGATTTCGTATGCTCCCCGATTCATCTTGTTCCTGGGTCTGCTTGGATAATTTCTGGGTTAAGAGATCAATCAATCGAGCCTGATTGTTCTCTGCTTGCTCCTGCATAGTGACAAGAGTTGATCGGAGGTTGGCGACTTCAGTTTCTAGTGCTGCTACCTTCGCCTCCATCTTCTTCGGTGGCATTCGTTGTCAAGCACAACGACGAAGAACACTGGTTTCCGTCTCGAAGGTATCCGGCAGGTCGGACCAATTTGATGAGAACCAAAGTAACAATATAAGAGAAACCAGGAATGAGAATGAGAAACACTGATTAATATTGCAGAAACAGAAATGTAAATACAATAGCAAATGCTATTGCCCAGAGTAAGACTCCTATAGAGAAGAAAAGACTCTCTTCACTCTATCCTTAACATACTAATTCTCATCATACCTCAATCCTTTCTAACAGAAAACTTATAAAGGAATCCCTCACGCTCCCCTGCACCTTCCTACCCGCCAAAGCCGTAACTAACTGTGCCAGCTCACCCTCCTAAGATTCCCCTCTCTTATTCTTCCTAACATACACTTTCCACACTTTGGGCCTAGACTCATGAGCTGCAGCCCAACTTTCACTAAGGGCTCTATCAGAATTTAGGATAGCCTATACCTTCTTGAATTTGGACTGAGCTTAACTGAATCCAAAAAGTGCGCGTGAGGTGCGTATTGTTCTATCTTCAGTAGATGTGGGATCGCACCAACCTGGTTCTGTTTTTGTTGCAATTATATTTACTAACAACCTTGCATCCCAACTTCGACTAGCCACTGGAATAAGGTCAAATGACTCAAATCAAATTGAGCTCTGCAACTGAAGCTTTGTTGCCTTGTATGCAGTCTGTCTGAAACCAAACTCTATGGAATCAAACCTGTTTCAAAATCAAACAGTTGTGTGACCAAACATGTAGAAATTATTAGATTTTAACCTAGAGATGCATTATGTCAATGAATTGCATATAATCTAGAGTTGTAGAGTCTCAACTGACAGGCTGCTGACATTAGAAAGCTAAGAGATTGTATAATTTTGGGTTAAAATATAATAATTTGTACATGTTTGGTTACACAATTTTAACTTATTTTATTTTATCAAGGTTGTATTTATAGCTGTGTCTTCCATTATTTATCACGCAACTAGGTAAGCTGATTTCTTTCTTTCTCGCGTTTGGAATTGTTGTAAATTAATCTTGGAATTTGATTAACTCTGTAGGATAAAAAGAAGCGAGCTCTCGGAGAGGGTGATGATCCTGATTCTCAAAAGAATCTGGCTGTAAAATTGGAAAATGTTGTTTTAAACAAAAAAGCTCTTGAAAGTACAGAAACTCACGTCTCTCGCAATTTACCACCATATGATGCTTCTGCAACTACACCTCAGGAGGCTTATGTATTGGATAAAATCATCCTTGAAGAAGATTGGTGTGACCTTGAAGACATTTATAATATGTTGCAACTTGGAGAGGAAGCAGACTTCAGTGCTTACCCAACTTTTATTTGCAACAGGATAGCAAGGTTGAAGCAGATTAAGGTATCTATCCAAATATAGCCTTCTAACTTTAAAATATAGCTTCAGAGCTGTCAATAAATGGTCATTTGTTACTGTCTAAGTTGGTAAACATTGTTTTGCTGTACCAATGCTAAATTACACTTGCTTCAACAAGTGAAGAATATATTTTAGCTTGAACATTAGTCTTCTTATTTAGGGGATGGTGTAAGCAAGTTTTTATCCCCTCCCCTCCAGGGTGAAGTTGCGAAGTTAGTTAATATGATCATTCCAATACTATTGTGGTAGATACTAGACCATAATTTGTTTAAGACTGATTTTGATACTAAGGTGCATTTGGGTAAAAAGCTTAATTAAGCATCTATAGTAATAAGCGTGCTTATTCATTAGCTAAATTGAGAAGCTTATTGAAATAAATCCAACATTGGTTATAAATATGTATGTGTTTATTCATAAGCTAATATGAGCAACTTATGAAAATAAGCTCCAAAAAAGTTATAGGTAGCTCATAATTTTTTTACATAAGCTCTTCCAAACACTTACATAATCATTTAGGCTATAGAATAAGCTCTTCCAAACACTTGCATATCCGTTTATTTTATGAAATAAGTTCTTCCAAACATGACCAAAATCCTAGATGTAATTGTCTAGTACTTCTCTGAGATTTGTTTTCCTCCATCACAATATTATATCCTTATCTACTATCTATGTTTACAGGATGAGTCAGAAAAGAAGAAGATTTCTTGCATATACTCATACATCAATCATCTTATAAAGTTTAAAGATCAGCACACTTTGGATGGTGTTTCCTCTGCAAAGAGCCATAAAATTCCCCCCATTCTGCGTCATAAATTTTCATCAATGTTTGGTGTTTTTGAATCAAAAAGTCTGCCTCCCGACAAGTTAAGTCTTCTCATTTGTTATGTCTTGGTGCTGACTCTTTTCTGTGATGAATTCCAAACTGACTACACAGATATATCAAAGGATCTGAGGAAGGGTGAATCGTTGGTGAGGGATTGTTATAATAAATTGGGTTGCAAAATTCCACCCCAGAAAAAGATTTGCACGCTTCCTGTCCCTCTTAAGTTTCCTCCTGATTCGAACCAAAGGAAGCGAAAAAGGTAGATGGATCACTTCTGGAGGTTGCCATTTTGGTGCAGTGATGCCAAAAATTGCTATCCAAGTCCAACCCCTGTAGTGGTAGGATATTTTAGCTATTATTTTCAAATTTGCATACATTTGACCCATGTTTTTGATGTTTTGGTGATTAAGAAAGTTATGAAATTAACATCACATAGATTGAGATACACAAATTATTTCTATAGAAAGAAAGTGGATTTATTTCATGACTAGTTGTTTACTAGTGTGTTTAGAAGATTGGTGTGAACAAAAGCACTGAGGAATCCATCTTGTGCTTTTTGTTCAGATATGCTTTAGATGATTTGTGCACTTATTGTTGACATGCAGGGATGCTAACTATCTGTTTTTACACTTCAAAAGTGTCTCTATCTTACTATCTAATCTAAATATAAACTATTTTTGAAACTTCTACAATGTCATTTCAAACACGAAATCACATTCTCAAATTTAATTCTATTGGACTAAAAAGAAAGAGCCTCTTAGTAGGGATGTTTTTCATAGGTACAATTGAAAATCGTTTGGAAAGTGATTAAAATTTCTCTTAACCGAAAAGTTTGTTAGAAGAAACTTATTGTATATCACTATGTTCAGACCAAAGATACATGCAACACTATGTTAAGAATATTTTGTAACTCAAATTTCACGCTTCATAGAGCATACAATTTGTTTGGTTGCTTTTAGGTGTTGATAGAGATATCCACCTTTTTTTGGTTAGGAGGAGTGGCTTTTTATTTAAGGTTGGGAGGAGTGAAATTACTTTTGAAATGAGTCGGTACTAATGACACCAATGGAAACTAATGAGTGATACATGAAATCCTCAACTTTCTATATTTACTTTACTCTTAATTCTTTCAATTAGAATAGTGAAGTTCAGAGCTCATCTCATAGTTTGGTGCATTATTAAACTGAATTATTAAAAGCTATGAATGTGTATCAAATTTGTCACACCAAACTTTGGTGCTGATTATTAAAATATTGTATTAATTTATGGTAGGGATTGGGGTTATGACTGAGTGGATCACATTATTATGATAAGAATATTGCAAATTCAGTGAGTAGTTCAAAAGTGACTAAAACCGTGTCACACAAAGATCACTGAAGATGGTAAAAGAGATCACAGGACAAGAGTAGAGTGTGTGATTTGTACCCAAAAGGTGTAGTGCCTTTGTCACATTTAACAACCACCATAGTGTCGCCATCTATAACAGATGAAGGAGTGCATGTCATTTTCAATAAGTTCATAAAGGACGAGGGCCCTATTACACATGGGATAACTATAATGTCGTTAAAAGGTCAACAAATGTATCAATCAATAATAGTGATGGAACATTGCAATTTCCAATTTTGCAGTTAAACTTTGTTAACTATAAATTTCAATAACTCAATAATTTTCTTTGCTAGACAATTTTTTTATAATTTTAGTTTCAGTTTAAGTTAGTTATTTTGAAGTTTGTTGCAAACTTTATAAGTTTTCAAGGTGTTGTTGTTATTGCTTGTGTTATAGTGCCATTGCTACATGATATCTTTCACCACCACTAAACACCCTTCATAATCATTTTCTTGTGACGAGACTCATTTCATCATCATTAACATTCGTCTCACCGCTATTGTTGGCGCTTGACCGCGTTTGACACTCTCCATCATAGAGACCACCATTGTTATTGTTGTTGCTAGGTGTCCTCTATGATTGTTGATGTGCATCAATATCTAGCACCATTTACCATTGTCACTACGCATCATGGTAGATGAAGTTGAGATCAAAAGATACAAAAATATATTAAATGTGTGGACTGTTTTAAAATAAAAGCCATATAAACACCATTTCTTTATTAAAAAAATTAAAAGGTTTTCTAAAATTAAGCTAAAGCCAAACTAACTTTATTTTAGTCAAATAGGTTTATGTTTTATATTAAAAACCTCCTTAAAGAACTTTTTGGATATCAAATTAAGAGAAAAATGTAGATTCGTTAACGGTGTGGAGTTTTTTACACTATCAACTCATCAAATTTGAAACATGTCAATAGTTTATTTGTTTGATTGATGTGACACACATTTAAAATTTGATTAGTTAATTGACAGTGAAAAAAAATCATTACCTTATAAATGCATTAAAATTAAGAAAAAAAATACATGCCCCCGTTAATGTAAAGATGTTTCACACTATATACCAACCGGGTTTCAAAGATATGATAAGAATAATTTTAATTTAATTTAATCGATAAATGTGGCAAATTATTGAAATTTAATAAATTGGCAATGTAAAACATCTTTTACACTTCGAAATTAAGCTCCAAAATTAAACTCTTAAATTAATAATTGCCACCTACACAGTTAATAACTCTGTGATGCATATGATCATCTGTGAATTTGTTTGGTTAGAAAAGAATGTGACTTTTGGTTACACATGCATCCATTGATTTGGTACTTTGCTCTTTCGGCTAAAATATGGCTGAATTTTGACGTGGAATGTTGAGGGTAATGTAATATAGATTAAGCATGTTAGATTATATATCAAATTGTTTAAATGTCTAAAAGACTATGCACAATTCTATGGCAGATGATATTACAAACCGATGAATTTATAAATCATGTTTTTACAACTATTAAAAAAAACATTTAGAATATGTTATTTACAACATGCTTCTTATATATTAAAATTAATTTGCTGGGACAAAATTCATAAATAAAATGGGACCTGCCTGAAATTTGAGGATTGGAAAGATCCAGTTTAGAGTTAATTTACTATTGGCCATTGAAAGGAGCATATCAGTATCAGACAACACCTGGAGGCAGAAGCATGGAGACAGGGGTGGTGGGTCTGCCCTACATATGCAGAAGAAATCAACAAACTTCATTTCAATATCAATAATGTCCACAAAACAAAACAAGAAACTCGTGTTTTTCTGATCATCCCTTCATCTGATGAGCAGACACTACTCCCCACCCTTCAATCTAAATAAGTTGCATTTGATAGTGATTTAACAGGAAAATTATTTCACCTAGTAATCTATCTATACAATAAGAAAACTAGTGCTTAAATATTACCCACTTATCAATAATTTTGAGTTTGAGCTATAGTTATATCACTTACCTGAAGTGATAATTTTATCACTTACCTGTAAGTTTCATAACTAAAGGTAGTGCCTAGGGGTGGGAATAGGCTAGGCCTAGGTAGGCTTTGCTTAAATAGGCTTAGCCTGTTTAAAAATCTTAAGGCCTGAGCCTGGCCTATGGCCTATCAAAGGCTTTTTTTCGAGCCTGGCCTGGGCCTTCCGAAAGCCTGGCTTGGCCTGGTAGCCTGTTTAAAGACCCGTTTCACAACAAGAGTTTTACGTTTGTTAATAAATTTATCTGTAAAGAAGTTATCAAACTTATAAGCTAACGGGTTAAATTATACTAAAATAATATTTTCAACAATCAGACTTATAATATTATCAGCTAATAGGTCGTGATGAAACTAAACGAGATTATGTTGGTTTCTTAGAGTTGAAGAGCCAATTTAAAATCACACGCCATATTAAGATATTTAAATACGTCATATATTTATTTTTAAAAAGACTTATAACTTTGAATCGTTATATAAGTCAATTTGCTTAAATATACTAAAATCTCAATAAGTATATAATATCAAGATATTATTATAAATTTTTAATATATAGACATCATCAAGGGTAAAATATATTTATACTTATCATATTTACAATTTACCAAAAAATACTAATCATATTTACTTAAATAGGCTAGCCTGTAAGGCTTACAAGACTTGTTGAATGGCCTGAGCCTGGCCTTTTTAACTAAATAGGCTTTTCAAAAAGCCTAAGCCTTGGCTATTTACCAATTTGGTCTGGCCTGGCCTGGGCCTGTGGTAGGCTAGGCCATAGGCCCCTACGAACGGCCTGGCCTATTCCCACCCCTAGTAGTGCCCAAACTTAGAAAGGGAATGACACACTCAAAATTGATGTAGTATATTTAGGGGTGCAGATTGATTTGGATCTAATCTGAACCAATAAAAGGTGTTCGGATGGTTTGGATAAGATGAATTATTGATCGGATCTCTATTAAAATTAAATTAAATATGTAATATAAAAAAATGAAAAATTAATCAGAAGGTAGCAAGACGTAATGCAACATGAAATTAGATGAGTTAAATAATAGGTTATCGAGGTGGAACACCGATAAGTTGCCTAACAAAATGTATGGCATGTGTAATTAATCAGAACTAAACACTAATTGTTACATATGTTTGGTTAAGAGTCACTCAGAATCAGTTTTAGAACCGTTAAGAGTTAGTTTTACGTTTTACAGTTACTCAAGCAATGTTAGTTAAGAATAGAGAGCTTCTATATAAGCCTCTCACCAATAAATTTATATAAAGTTTACTTAAAAAAAATACAAATGTATTAGTGAGAGAACAGTTCTAAAATTAATTCTAATTGACTTAATTACTATTAAAATCTCAATCGGATCCATCAAATTTATTCTTCTACAATCCAACCCAATCCAAATTTTAGGTTTTGATCGATTTTGGATCGAACATGTTGATTGATTCGACTCGTGTGCACCCATAATAATATAATATACTACTCATATAATATTAATGGATAATATCTCAATTTGCATCAAGCTGTAATGGACACAAAACAGTGAAAAGGTACCCCCCGACAGTTAATTAATAGCTTCCTCTAATTCCGGACACACGTAAACACCACCAAACTCTAAGGGTAAGATCGTCTTTTCAGTTCAACCGTCCGACAATTTGCGCGCGAACATGAATGTCCCTTTCCCCATCTCATTATTATACTATTAATTCGCAATTGGACCCAAAACTTTGTGAAATTGCCCAAACTGTTCATTAGTTTCAATATTAATTTTGCATTTACACATAAATTAATAACCACAGATCTTTCTGCTTATAAAAAACAAACCACATATCTTTCTGTTGGATTCGTTTGATAATTCAACTAACGACAAGTCAATGGTAAATCTTAACTTTTTTTTAAGTTTGTGTAATTTGTTTCCAATTACCATGAGTCAAAGTAAGTCTCGCAAACTATAAATCACTTATCCCTACAAATCGTCAATCAACATACAACACAATCATAATATTAGCAGCGAGAATCCAACACACAATCTTAATAAAGAGAAGTGGTTCATTCTTATCAACTGAGCCAACATGTGTTGTAAGTCTTCACTTTTTGATGAACACATAATCTATCAAAATAAGCAACACTATTAGAAAAGATGTAGCAGTTTTTTGCCTTTATTTTTAGCGCGGTGATATGTACCTAGGTGGGTTCTATTAATCATACTTTTGGATTCTGAAAGTTAAATGTGTGTTTGTATTTACGTTCAAATTGGTTAAAAGCACATTCACTCCAATAATACAAGAGATTAACCAAAAACACATTCAAACTGTTTTAAAATATGTGTTTACAGAAATGCAAACACACCCTTAGCCTTTGCAAACGATATGGTTCAGGGATAAATCAAGCGGAAGCTAGTGGACATGTGACAATCGGGACAAAGAGGACATAGAGTGATTGTCGGTGCAATGAGAAGGCACAAACAAGGAGCTAATCCTGGTCAAGCTTCGAGGCGAAGGGACACACGAATAAACCGATCTCTCACTAGAACGAGATGTATTTTGAGAAGTGTACAGTTACGTGACTACACAACTAAAGATTTTTTTGTAAAATAAAAAAGTACACAACTAAGGATGACTTATAAGATTTGATAGGTACTACTCATAACAACAATGTGTGTCTTCTTTTCAGGAGCCCAAATCATATAAACTTCAAGTTAAGTGTGCTTGCCTTTGAGAAATTTGGGATGAGTGACCGCCTGAAAAGTTTTAGAAGTTTTTCTAGGGAGTGTCAGTGATGAGAAAACGTGCTTGAAAGACTCGTGTTGTTATTGTGAGACTAGTTGTCAAACCGGGATGTTGCAACCCTATTTCTCCATATTTATTTATTTTGTGTCATGAAGTTTTGTCTGTCATGACCCATAAGGCTATTGTTTCCTCTTTTCTGCATGAGAATAAAAAGCTCCAGTTATTTCTCATTTACTGTATTTGGTGATGATAGTCTATTTTAGGAGAGCAACCTTTAAAAAAGCATAATGTGTTATGGGTATTCTTTTTTTAAAGGAGCTTTTGGCTAGAAAATCAATCTTGACAACTCACAACTCTCTTGTAGCTGAAAAATTTCTAGTTCCATAGTTAATGAGTTAACACAACTAATGGGTGCAAAGACGGTTGAGAGTCATGACAAGTACCTTGAGCTTCCTACCATTATTGGTAAATCAACGACCCAAATTTTATATTTTGCGAAAGAGCGTGTTTCGAAGAAACTTAAAGGTGGAAGAACAGGGCTCCTGAAAGAGCCGGTAGCAAGATTCTTATCAAATCAATGGTGTAGGCTATCCTATCCTCTTACTCTTTGCGCATGAATTATTCAGGGGTTTATATATATATATATATATATATATATATGCAAATTTTTCTAGAGCGGTGATCTGAGCAAGAAGATAATTCATTGTTGAGTTGGAATATATTGTGTGCCCCTTCATGGAGAGCTAAGTTTGAGTGATTGTAGAGATTTCAATGATTCTCTTTTGGCTAAAAATTGGTGGAGAATTCTCAAATATCTCAATACTCTTTTTAGTCAAGTGTTTAAGGAGATTTTTTTTTCCCAAAACTTTTCTATTTGGGATGCAACTAAGGATCACAGCCCAACTATGTGTGGTCTAGTATTCACCAAAACTATCTGGAGTTTTAGATAGTAGTGCTAACCTTGGAGGATTCGTAATGGACCTCATGTGTGTGTTTGATATGATAAATGAGTTCATTCTAATATGTTTGAGAGTGGGATGGTCAATTATGATGATGTGCGTTTTGTCTCACATATGATCGATGAATGGTATTTCTCACGATTGTAATCCCCCTTATGTTCGCTACCTTTTTACCTGATGTGGTAGGAATGATCCTCTCTAACTATCTAGTAATACTATTTCCGTTTCTTTTTAACCGTTTAGAACATGAAAAAACACACATATTATGTTTTTTTTTTGAAAAAGCAAATTTGTATTAGAATAGAGTACTAGGGGTACTCTAACCCAAAAAGATACAAGAAAATATATACAAAGGAGAGACAGGAAAAACCAACACCAGTAGACATCTTCACTATATTAAAAAAAAGGAGAAAGAAGTCACACATTTTCCATGGGCGGAGCTTCAAATCCCCTAATACCAATATCCTCTTTTGTAAGTATCATTCAAAAGAAAATACAGCAATTATGCAACATGCAACCTCTATGTCTCTCCTCAGCATGCCATTAATAGAATTTGATAATGTCACATTTTCCCCATCGTTTCACAAAATAAACAAGAACATAAAAACTCCAATTTCAACTCCACACTATTATCTCCTTTTCTTTTAAAAAAATCTTCCCTCTTTGGATAAAAAAAAAGAGTAAATAGTCAAAAATTCGTCCTTATAAATGTTGAGCGCCGATAAGTTAGTCTCTAGAAAAAAGAAATAGTCTCTACAGGTTTGACCCACTGTAGAAGAAAGAAATACGCGTCATGGTACCTGATTGGAATGAAATTGCTCTCACGCTCGATTGTGTAAAGTGTTGATCAACATTTTATCTGATGATAAAGATTAATTTAACCGACATTTTACAGCGGTAAAAAAGTATTTCTTAAGTATAAGAGGGACTTGAGTCAATTAACTACGCTCAGCATTTCGGATTCGGTTAGTGACTAATTTGACCATTCACTCAATACAAATAATATTATTCTTGTGATTTTCTTCTCACCCAACTTTTCGTATATGAGCCCGTGAAAGAACCCACCCACCTCACAGTCTCACTCTCACTCACACTCCCTCACTCCCCAATGGCAACAACAATGGGTGACCGTTAGATCTCCGATCATCACCAGGAGAGTGCAGTGCACCCTCTTGCATCCGATCCCACTGCAATGTCGTGTCCGTGAATCAACCTCGTTCGTTGCTTTTCTTCCTGCCGACGATTCTTTGCTTCCACTTCCTCTCAACTCCTTTATGCTTCTTCTCCATTTATACCCCCACTGGTTCAGCTCCATCGAGCTCATTTTCCACCTTCACGCGCTTCTCTGCCACCACACGCGACCCAGATCGGAGTGTCACTGGTAGTACACTGTACTGTACTAGCTTCCATTGCTTATCTTCCACCGTTGTTGTCTTCACTGACTGTTTTTGTTTCTGGGTTTCTTTCTATTTTCACTATGAATGCTACTTGCTCTGTTTTTTTATTTTTTTTATTTTTCCTATTTTATTTTATTGTACTCATGTCGTAGTCTTATCTTAATACTGAAATAGAAAAAAAAAAGATTCTTTTTTTAGTCTCAGCATTTTTTTAACTTTGTTGTAATAATTAATTTCATGTATTTTTTCTTTGTATTTTCAACTAATTTGTCTAACTGGGTGGTATTGGATTCTTTTTTTTAATCTCAGGAATAATAATAATAATAATATTGGAATAAATAAGTAAGCATTTTTTTAAATTTTGTTATAATAATTAATTTCATGTTATTTTTATTTTATTTTCAAGTAATTTGTCTAACTGGGTGGTATTGGATTTGGAAGGATGATGAAACAGATCTCACTCAAGCATAGATAATTAGCTATTGAGTTTGGTGACAAATGGGGTTGTTGTTGATGGAGTTTGGATGTGTATTTATCATTCTGTTTGCACTTGTGCAATCTGGGAAGGGAGAGGTGTACATAGTAACAGTTGAAGGTGAGCCTATCATAAGTTATATGGGCGGCATCGATGGTTTTGAAGCTACTGCTGTGGAATCTGATGAGAAGATTGATACCTCAAGGTATATATATGGTATTTGCTTAGATTCTTGGTCAACTTTTTTTAATTTGGTTGATGTTTTATAATAGTAAATCTAGGAATCTTGTGGTTGAGTTTGTTAAGGGGTTTATATTCTGCATGGATGAGTTGAGAATTTTGACATTTTTAATAGGTTATTCATATGGAATATGTCAACTTTGCTCACATAATTTATTCTTATAAATACAATACAAGTGGTCTAAAAATATGGTGATATATCCCTATAGGGTAACCTCTGAATAAGACTAGTGATTTTTGTGGTCATCTCTTAAGTCCACATTGACTATGACTAATGAAATACTTATAAATGGGAGGATAATCCTGACCTGGAGATAGCTTTTGGGGGTTTAAGCCTTATCAAAATTCTAATATCTCTTGGTTTTAGGAGGAAAAGAAATAATGCAATGAGCAACACCTTGCACTGTTTTTTACAGAAGCTTTTCATTTTCGTAAGTTACACTGAGTGTGTGTCATCCGGGAACTGGATATTGATTTGTGTGGTTGCTCAGTTTTCATGTTTCTTTAAACTTGTTCCAGGGAATCCGTCACTTCTTATGCCCGCCACCTTGAAAATAGACATGATATGCTTCTGGGGATGCTTTTTGATGAAGGGACATACAAGAAACTCTATAGCTATAGACATCTTATAAATGGGTTTGCTGCTCATATTTCCCCAGAACAGGTGATGTCTTGTGTCATCATTTTTTTACTTTTATGTGGTTAACAATAACGAGTTGAGTTTTGAAATCCATTTATGCACTCTAATTTTCTGATTTTATGTCCACTTATATTAGTAGGCAGAAACTCTTAGACATGCTCCTGGTGTAAAATCTGTAACGAGGGACTGGAAAGTTAGGAGACTCACAACACATACCCCACAGTTTTTAGGGCTTCCAACTGGTGTATGGCCAACAGGAGGTGGCTATGAACGGGCTGGAGAAGACATTGTGATTGGATTTGTGGACTCTGGGATCTTTCCTCACCACCCAAGCTTTAGAACTCATAATACTGAACCATATGGGCCGGTTCCGAAATATAGAGGAAAATGTGAAGTTGACCCTGACACTAAGAGAAGTTTCTGTAATGGGAAGATTATTGGAGCACAACATTTTGCCCTAGCTGCAAAAGCTGCGGGAGCATTCAACCCTTCAATTGATTTTGAGTCTCCTCTAGATGGGGACGGCCATGGAACGTAAGGCCCTGATTTTTCTTTATTAACTTCTTCTGTTTTAATCTTTCTGATGCCTTTTCAGTTTTCATATTTATCTCTTTATTTTTTGTTGTACATGAAGTAATAACTACTAGTCTCAGTTTTTTGATCAGTTTAGTTCACTAAGGAAAATTTTGTCACATATTTTAATGAGATTTCTGAAACATTGACATTTAGAGGCTTATGAGTGAGATGTATCCTCATAATTCACAACTGATGTTGAGGAGCTAAACATTGTCAATCTGAAATGCAAAGACCCTGCACCTAGCCTGCAGCAAAATCTCTCAAATATCGGTTCTTCATTCTATGTCTTGTAAACATTTGAAAATTGACATAGATAGTATCAGTAGTTGTGCTTGAAGCCATATCTTCTAACTTGATAATGGTCGTTCTTCTAACTTTTAATCCGTTCTTCTTGCATCTCCATCGGGCAGTCATACGGCCTCTATTGCAGCTGGAAGAAATGGAATTCCTGTGAGGATGCATGGACATGAATTTGGGAAAGCAAGCGGAATGGCTCCCTGTGCTAGGTAGTAATGTCCATGTTTGATTAAATTGGAACTATGTCTAGCGTCCTTTCTGTTGCATTAAACACTCAATGTATTTGTCTTCAGGATTGCTGTGTACAAAGCACTCTATAGACTGTTTGGAGGGTTTATTGCAGATGTAGTTGCAGCAATTGATCAGGTATACAAGTATACTATATGTTTATGCTGGTGTTTTATTTCAAATGTTTTATTTTCTAACAGCATATTTATGTCAAAAATTACTTGTCAGCAGTCTTTCTTATTTAAAAAATAAAAGAAAGAAAGAAAGAAAGAAAAAATCTAACCCATTTAAGCTCAACATATAATTGAACAATCAGTATTGTCAAGATGTCTAATTATTCAAAATTGGGAGTCAACAGGCTGTACATGATGGAGTGGATATACTCAGCCTTTCAGTTGGACCAAACAGTCCTTCAACAACAACCAAAACAACGTTTTTGAATCCTTTTGATGCTACACTTCTTGGAGCTGTGAAAGCTGGTGTATTTGTTGCACAGGCTGCTGGAAATGGTGGTCCTTTTCCTAAGACATTAGTTTCATACAGTCCATGGATAGCATCTGTAGGAGCTGCAATTGATGATCGTAGATACAAAAACCATCTAACCCTTGGAAATGGACACATCTTAGCAGGACTTGGGCTGTCACGTGAGTTTTCCAGCTTCCTTCTATGTTTATTACGTTACATTTTCTTAATCATGGACTTGTAGGAGGAGATATGATGTTGATAGTTTTTGTGGAGTTTTATTTGAAGCTGATGAAAATTTGAAAAGAAACACTCCGTTCAAATAAAAGAAAGAAAAAGTAAACAGAAACACATTGTTTGGGTAGAATAAGTATCTTCTCATTTTGCTTCTATCCTTTAATGATTCTTTCAACATTGTTCTTGTGTGCCACTTAGTAAGAGAAAATGGTGGTAAATTTTTCTTCTGCAGATGACACCAATTAGTTATTCTGAGTGTACATAAGCATCATCTTGGGACTATAGCTTGGCATAAATAACTTTATTTATTTATAGAGTAGTTAGGAAAATGCATTCCCTTTGCTTAAATTGTGTAAAGTCATTTTCAGTTATAGGATTATTGAAGAAAAAAATTTGGGTATTGATATTTCCTCATTGATATTTAGTCAATTAAATAGGGATCAGAGTTGCTGATTAGCGTTCACTTTTGGTGGTCTAAGGTATCTTGTGAATTGAGGTATCATTATATCTATAAATAATCATGCACTGTATGAGCACATTCCATGTCAAAGTTGAAGATGATCTTATACAAAACTTACTCTTCACACTTTACTGAACTCATTGATCGTCCAACAATATTATGAACTAGGTTATGTTAAAAAGTGCAATGAAATGGCATCGGGGTATTAGTACATTATATGATATTTTTTGTGTTCTGTTTTCATTCCTTATGGTTTATGGTAAAAAAACGTCAAGAATGGATAGTAGTGGTGCCTGAAGCCTGCACGAATTGTTCAAGATCATCTTCAACTTTTTTAATTTCCTTTTTGTTAAAATAAAGAATTGTAAAAAAGATTTGAACTCAATAATATTGAAAATAGCTAAGAGAAAAGCCCACTCCTCCTGAGCTTTATCAACCAGGTTTTTGTCCTATTAAATGTGGGTTCAGCTATGAATGCTATGCTGGTGACAGGGCAATTTCGTGAACTTTTTCTGCTAAATCAATGTCACTTCAGTTCTCTGCAAGTTTCATGCTTATGTGATATGGAATATTTAAGGTTGTCCACAATTCATTTGTTTGCTGCTAGTTTCCTTTGTATACTAATGTTTTTGCTAATGGTTTTGTGCAGCTTCTACACGTTTAAACAAAACATACACGTTGGTTGCTGCAAATGATGTTCTGCTAGATTCCTCAGTTATGAAGTTCAGTCCCACGGATTGCCAGAGACCAGAAGTTTTAAACAAGAACTTGATAAAGGGGAATATTCTTCTCTGTGGCTATTCATACAACTTTGTTTCTGGTACTGCATCAATAAAAAAAGTCTCTGAAACAGCAAAGGCCCTTGGAGCAGTTGGATTTGTTCTTTGTGTAGAAAATGTTTCTCCTGGAATGAAATTTGATCCAGTCCCTGTTGGCCTTCCTGGGATTGTTATCACAGATGCCAGTAAGTCAAAGGTACTTGACTCATCTTTGATAACCACTAACTGTTTCCATCTGCTTGCTTGTAACCAAATACATACTCCACATTCAGGCACTTATCTCAGCTTCTATTTGTATCTTCTTTTTCTGTTTTCTTCAATACTTTATGATCACAAAGTACATGCTATTTATGAAGTGATTAGGAACTTCCAAATCCTTAATTTTCAGGACTTGATAAATTATTATAATATCTCCACACCAAGAGATTGGACTGGAAGGGTGAAGAGTTTCAAAGGTACAGGTAAAATCGGGGACGGCTTGATGCCTATTCTCCATACATCTGCGCCTCAGGTGGCGTTATTCTCTGCCAGAGGGCCAAATATAAAGGACTTTAGCTTCCAAGAGGCAGATCTTCTCAAACCAGATATATTAGCTCCGGGTTCATTGATTTGGGCTGCTTGGTCTCTAAACGGAACTGACGAGCCAAATTATGATGGTAAGTAATGGTTTGACTTAGTTATCTCTTAATTGTTGATTTTGAAAATTTCAGCCTACAACTAACTTTGGGACCTCACCAATGGGCTTAGCTTTGGTGAGTTAAGGATCATGCTTTTAGATAGGGTAGAGGATGTAGATTTTGTTTACAATATCCAAAAAGGGAAAAAATGAACCCTCAAATTTGTTCACTGGAGAAAGTACTTTCTTACAAAACATTAGAGTCATGTTAGAGAGAAAGATAGAAACTGTTTCGGTGGGTCTGTACATTAGTACATAAGAAAATATGTAATGGTGGGTCACTGGGTCTTTATAACATGACTCTTTGACTCTGACTCAAATCATTATGCTGTTTATACAGGATTTATTTTCTTTTGATTATGTTAATTCAAGAATTCATCAATAATGAGACTAGATTAGTCAAGTCAACCAGACACAGGGCATTCTCCTTACAGATAAAACATTTGTATGTTGCTTTAAGGTTTCATCTTTGTTCTGAGCTCAATTGAATCAGAATACTAGATTTGCGGCAATTGCAGTGTGACATACTTTTGAAAGAATTATTGCATTGTTAAGGAGGGAAGGTAGAATAATAAGATGAGATAAAAGATGTCAACATATTATAGAATATATTTAAAAAACTTTTTGCTTGAGCAGGAGAGGGATTTGCCATGATCTCTGGGACTAGCATGGCTGCACCGCATATAGCTGGAATTGCTGCTCTTATAAAGCAGAAACATCCACATTGGAGCCCTGCCGCCATTAAATCGGCCTTGATGACAACATCAACAACTATAGACAGAGCAGGAAATCCTATTCTAGCACAGCAATATTCTGAAACAGAAGCTGTGAAGCTGGTCAGAGCCACTCCTTTTGATTATGGGAGCGGACACGTGAGTCCAAGAGCTGCCTTGAACCCTGGTCTCATCTTTGATGCAGGTTTGTTTACTTCATTTCTCTTTTTTTTGGCTTGACCACAGATTTTATCATATTTGAGCCGGAAGCATCCACATTCTGCTGTGGCTATGTCTCCCAGCGGTGACTTCATTCCTCAAATAGCTGGAAAATCCACAAAAAGCCTTGCTCAGTTAGTCTCGGTAATCATTTTGCAGGATACGAGGATTATTTAGGATTTTTGTGCACAACACCTGGCATTGATGTTCACGAGATAAAGAACTACACAAACTCACAATGCAACAATACAATGGGCCACCCATCAAATTTAAACTCTCCATCCATTACAGTTGCCCATCTTGTAAGAACTCGGATTGTGACCCGCACAGTCACAAATGTTGCAGAGGAAGAAACCTATGTGATCCAAGCCAGAATGCAACCAGCAATTGCAATTGAAGTCAACCCTCCAGCAATGACCATTAAAGCAGGAGCATCGCGTAAGTTTACTGTAACACTTACTGTTCGCTCAGTGACAGGAACTTATAGTTTTGGAGAGGTTATGATGAAAGGAAGCAGAGGGCACAAAGTGAGGATCCCTGTTCTGGCTAATGGTTACTCAAGATAGCTCAGTGTATGTTTGGATTTCCGTTGAGTTTAGCGGCCAATTCATGTTTGAGTCAACGTGATAAAATCTCCCTGTTGATGTCAACACAAATGGGGAACCAAGGAGGCACTTAGTTTGGTCAGCAAAGAAAAGTTATGCTTGTAATATTCTTTGTAACCTGTGGGAATAAGGTTATGCTGCTAGATTTATTCTTTAAAATATATATGATGTTGAATATATGTAAAGGTAACCAGGTGTAAAGGGATACTCTTCTTTCCTCCACTTATAAAATTTTGGCTCGGATTTGGCTTATGTAATGTGTTTAGAGGATAAAGTGAAAGTATTGAAAAATTTAAAAAGTATGCTTAGTTTTTCTTTTTTCCAGAAAATGTTATCAGATGGATGTGAAAATGTGGATAAAGTGAAATTGATACTGAGGTATTGTGATGGTGTGAGGGGTATACCTCACGGTTATAGCGGTTATAGCATGAGAGAGACATGATTATGGATATATTTTATGCACAACATTGGACGAGGAGTAAACTACATTAGTAAAAGACACTACATCTTTTACTCAAAACTAATTGTGTACGAATCTTTTTCACTTATAAGCTATTAAATGCTCTTCTTTTTATTCAATGTGACACTTCTTTATTTTTAGGCTTAATCCAGTTTTTGGTCCTCAACTTTTGTCATAAATATGGCTTTAGTCCCTCGCCGGAGTAAAGGTGGGGATTGGTCCCCAGTTTTTGGCAAAATGATTGGCTTTGGTCCCTCCGGCCGGTTGGGTCAACGCCGGAGCTCCGAGAATCCCATGTGGCATTGCCATGTCATTTAATGAGCTTATGTGGAATTTTTATTTTATTTTTTCATTTAAAAAAAATCTAATTAATTTAAAAAATGAAATTATTTAAAATTCTAAAAAATAAAAAAATCTTAATCAGAAACAATTTTATCCTCATCTTCATCATTCTCAGATCAAGAAGCCCCAAAACCTGTTGGTTATCATCAAGGGACCCTTCCTCTTGATATCAGTCATGTCCAAAACCTGTTTGGTTGTCATCAACAGGCTACACATTCTCCTCCATTCCACTGCTTTATGATTCTTGTAATATTACATGCTTTGCTTTCTTTTCCAAGACACAGAAACCATAGGAAGAGACGAAGGTCGTGGTGGCTTGGTGCGGTGATGCAAGCTTCGGTCGAAATCGCGCCGCCACCATCATCTTCATGGAGGCCAGCCACCGTAGTGTCCAGATATGGGTAGGGGCTTTGAGGGATGGGGTTTCGATTGGATCTGAGTTCGGGCTTTGAGGATGCCATAGTCATGGTATTTTGACAGTGAATAAAAGGTTGGATTTGGGGGAATGGGTTGTTAAAAGTTGCGATTTTGAGAAAGAATCAGTGGTGAAGATGGGGTTGGTGTTCCCGGTTCAATTTAGGGCACTCCTTCAATGATGAACTGGGTGGTGTTGTGGGTGGCGACGACGAGGGTGAGTTGGTGAATGGCGGCTCTTCGGCGAGCTTGGCGATGAAACGAACCTGGCGTAGAGGTGAAGTGCGAGGACCAGAGCTTTTTTTTGTTAGAATTCAATGGGGGCTAATGGGTTTCTTTTTGGCATTTTGGTGTTTGTCTATTTGTCTGTGTTTATGCAGCAATTTTAGTTTTGAAGAAGGAATTAGAAAAATGCAGGCCTCATAATTCTCCACCAGTGTTGGAACAATCCAGATTAACAAAATTCTCCACCAGTAATGGAAAAGCAAAATTCTGTTCAGTTTAACATCTTTCACATGTGGGCTGGTTTGATTCATGAAGATGATGAAATGGTGATGAAGAAGATCTATTTAATTTAATTAGTGCAAGTTTCAGATTGGGTTTCTAAAAGAAAGAAAAGATGAAGTAAGATGAAGTTGAGGATGATGAAGATGAAGATTGAATGAGGGTGATAAATTAATCTGGGTTTTTAAATTTTTTTAAATGAAAAAAAAAATTCCACATAAGCTCATTAAATGACGTGGCAGTGCCACATGGGATTCCCGAAGCTCCGGCGTTGACTCAACCGGCCGGAGGGACCAAAGTCAATCATTTTGCCAAAAACTGGGGACCAATCCCCACCTTTACTCCGGCGAGGGACTAAAGCCATATTTATGACAAAAGTTGGGGACCAAAAACTGGATTAAGCCTTATTTTTATTTCTTATTCACACTTAGGAAATTCCTAATAATCTCCTCCTCAAGTGTGTGTTATCATCTTACTACCATGCTCCTTCTCAGCAGTGCATTGTCATCAGCGTTGTAACCATCGGCTCATCGACTTTGATACTGGCGACTATGGTGAGAGTATACCTCACAGTTATAGTATGAGAGGGACATGGTCATGATATATATTTTTTGAATAATCACATTAGATTAGGAGTTTAACACATTAATGAAGGACCACACATCTTTAGTTTATAAACTATTAAGATCTTTCTATGTAATGTAAGACTTCTTTATTTTTATTTGTTATTGGCACTTGGAGAATTCCCAATAGATACAATACAGAATGTTGAGGGAACTTTGAGTGGCAACATAAAACATAAATTGGCTTCCAACCCCAAAATAAATTTCCTTCGGCTTAGATTTTGTTTTTGTTTTTGAATTTGGGCCTCCAAGAGATGATTGTGGGCTTTGCATTACTATTTACCCATTTATTTATTTTTTGTTTTGATTATTAACATTTATTTAGATTGTTGAAAAAAAAATATTTTGGTTTTTTTTAAATTTTAATTAGTAAAGAGAGTAAGCAAGTGAATAAGGTAGGAGAAGAGATGAACAAGAGATAGAGAAATACTGAAATAGTGTGATGGGATGTTCTGCTAGGTGCAGACTCCTTTGTATTTATATTATTAGGTTTGGAGTGTTGAACAAGTATACATGTGGGCCTGACCCATGGACTTAACTCTGATGGACATCCAAATATTCATAACACTCCCCCTTGGATGACCATCCCTTAAGAATGTGCCTCATTAAAACCTTACTAGGAAAAACCCAGTGGGATAAAAACCTAGTGAAGGAAAAAGAGTACATCATTCTATAGTTCATCTTCATACATTGCCTCATTAAAAACCTTACCATGAAAAACCCAATGGAAAAAAAACACGGTTAAGAAAAAAAGAGTGCTATGCATTTTAATTGAGATCTTTGAGCCGACTAACTCCCATATTCCGCACAAGCTTTCCAAATGTTGTAGTTGGAAGAGTCTTCGAAAATAAGTCTGTCAAATTATCACTTGAACGAATTTGTTGCATGTCTATGTCACCATTCTTTTGTAGATCACGAGTGAAGAAAAACTTCGGTGATATTTGCTTTGTCCATCTCCCTTGATGTATCATTCTTTTGTTTGAGCAATGCATGTAGTATTATCTTCATATATAGTTGTTGGCGGCATCTTTCTAGAGGACAGACCACAAGTATCAAGTACGTATTGAATCACGAATCTCAGCCAAACGTATTCTCGTCTTGCCTCATGTAATGCTAATATTCCTGCATGGTTAGCTGAGGTGGCTACCATAGTTTGTTTCACAGATCTCCATGAAATGGTTGTTCCTCCATATGTAAACAAGTAACCTGTTTGAGATATTTAGACAAATATCCAGCATCTGCATAACCAATTAGATCAAGCTTGGACATATAGGGAAAAATAAACGCATATCCATTGTGCCTTTAAGATAACGAAAGACTTGTTTTATTCCATTCCAATGTCTTCGTGTAGGTGAAGAATTATATCTTGCTAATAAGTTAATAGCAAATGATATATCAAGTAGAGTATGACTAGCAAGATACATTAATGATTTGATTGATAATTCATGACCAAGTAAAAATTCATCATCTTCGTACCTGTCTTGCATGAGTATGTTGGAACATAAATACCTTATCCTTTGTATACTCAATTGGTAAGGCTAGACAAAAGTTTCATTCCCAACTCTTTTATCTTCAATTCTCTTTTTAGCAAATCTACAGCTTTTGGGAGCTCTTCTGGATTCCAAATAAATCATTGTCATAAACATTAATTATGACATAAACAATCTCATATCTCATCATAAATATGCATGAATTTGTTGGGTCATTTTGTGACCGTTCTTAAGCAAATAATCATCTAGATTGCTTCAATCTAGTAATTTGTTCATTGTTAAGAACATGTATTGTGTGCTTTAGGCATCTTACAATCTTCAAGGAGTTTTATATAGATATCAATCTCAAGTGAGTCATACAAATAAGTTGTAACTTCAGGTATCCACCACGATTGTCACATGTGTCTTAAATATGACAACATTATTTCATTTTACTACAAAGACTCTTTAAGCCTTATTGTCTTTATACCTTTAGGGTATAGACATGAGGTCCAAAGACCCTTAAATTCAGCAAATGAATTGCTTCTTTCTATTTATGACCAATCATACCCATTCATTTTTTTTGGGTTCAAGATTCTCGCACATATTTCTAATACTGAGCTCTACTTCATCATGTCGACAATTCTTCATATTCTTGGTTCATTGTTTTAACTTGTAGAGACATAATCATATGCGATCTCTTAAATAAATAATTATAGGTACCTGAACCTCTTCAGGAGGAATAAATAATTTTGTAGTCTCTACACTTTTCAAGATAGTTTGCCTCCTCAACAAGATCATCTTCCTTCTCTAGGATATATCTTTTTGAACCAAGTTTTAGGCATGCCTTATTTTAATAATAATGACAAATTTTCCAACTGGGATATTAAGTTAGAGAAGGATATTTGCAGCATATAAGGAATTTAAATTCCTTTTAGGTCAGAGAATGCATCTTTTGAACTTCTGGTTTATAGTGCGAGTATACATATGCATTCTTTACAAATTTTTCAGAGCTGCTTAATTTCCTCTCCCCCTAATGCTGAGAAACAACAAGTAAGATATGAAATATCTATCGATAATGGCTCAAATTGATTACATAATCTCAGTTTTCCTTGTAGTCCCACCTTAGTGCATTGTGGTGGAGCAATTCTAAATATATAACGCACATTGAAAATTCTTAGATGGGAGATATTAGGTTCCTAACCATGAACCGATTGCAATGGGGATAATTCTAATAAATTGTTGGCTTGATCCGTGTCAATGCTGCTAATTGCAAAATCACATGTCCATAAATAAGGATATTTGTTCTCATATGTAATTGTCTAGCCATAAATATGAGGCGTTTTATTAAACAAATCAGCTAGATCATTTGAATACGAACATGTGCAACTAGATATTCAAAATCATGTCATTTACCAACTTGATCAAGGTTGGAATTTTCACTCTATCAAATATTGAGAGTTGATGACATATATTAGGTCATTTAGTCGATGCATCGATAAATTTATAAAATACTTAAATGACCCATAAAAAGAGTGAATATGTGCACATGTATCGCATCTAATACACTCAAGAGTATGCGGGATTCAAACCCATATATTTTACCAATTATTAATTGGTAATGAGAACAAGATATAAGAATTCATTATATTGAAGAATCTTCAGGTTCTTCGATGAGTGCTCATATGAATTCATATACTTTCGCATCACAAGACTCGGGATGGTCTAACCGGTCATGCCAATCACATTCAATTTGTTCCATATAAAGAACTTTCTCATTCAAAATCGTACTTCAATGTTTGAAGTAAATTTTTCTGGCATTTTAAATCCTTCAAGGATTTTGATATTTTCAACTCATAGTTTATCGTTACATCAATAAGATGTAAATAAAGTCTTCAAAGACTTTCAAATTAATAAGGAATAGCAATGTTTCACAACCATATTATTATGCTCCCCCTCAACAAGCTATTAGCAATTGCATTGCAATTCGCTTCATCACCGTGTCAATAGGACACGTCGCATGACCACTACATTGTGTTAAGAAGACTTTCGATATGGGGAGTCATTATCATGGTCACATTAACCATTGATTCAAATACCACTTCTATGATTGCAACTGCATCTGAGTTGTTTCTTGCAAAAATATAATATTATTGATCTATGAATCTGTTCAAGAGTGTCAATGATCAATTTTAAAATATTGCTTTAAAATTTATAGGCTTCTTCTAGAGAGCCACCACAAAAGTTTCATTTTATGAAACAATACCATATATGCCATTGAATGTCCTTCAGGGACATTTAACCATGCGCTAATAATTTTTTCTAACAAAAGAATCACAACTTTTGTCATGTTTGTCAAAAAATTCGCTTCATGGAATATCTCAATCCTTCATTTATATGGCTACATCAGTATCTTACATGATACACACATCTCTTCCAATATGTTTCAAGATATATTTGAGGATCGACTTGGTCATAATGATAATGATATAGTTCTTCAAGAACTATAATGTAAATATTGACAAAAGGTTATAGGATCTTCTTCTTTTGTTTATTTTAAATAGCTAAGTTTGTTTAATTTTTTCTTTATGATAAAGAAGAAAGTCCAAATATATGTAAATAAATTTATTTATAATGAATAACTAAAATAAAATAATTGTATAACAAACTTCTAGAATTATTTATAAAAAGTTACTCTCTATAATCTCATGAATATTCACACGAATTAAAGAAAGAAAAAATCGTTTAAGATTTAGTAAATTTTTACTTTCCAATTAAAATAGAGTACGTCCACATACAAAATTTTCTACATGTATTCAAAATAATTGACATTAAAATCATCCTAAATAAAAGATCAACAGATCAATTTTTCTTTTATGAGATTATATATATATATAACCGTACATGGCAGAGATATTTACACTTCCACCAGTGAATCAAAATGAATTACTATGTCCAATCTGTAAATTTAGTTTCATGTTACATTTTTCTAGAATTGTTTTTTTCAAAAAAAAAAGAATTACGGACTTTAAAATATATATATATATATATTTGACATAAAAAAAAGATTTTTTTACAAATTTATCTAACATATCAACAAATCCGTTCAAGGTGATCTATTCAAATTGAAAGATAAGATATCACAAATCAAGCTAATTGATTAAAAAAAATTGTACTCTCAATATGGTATATCTCATAACTCTTTCATGATCTCCTCCCATTATGATATATTTCATCATGACCTTTCTTTATCTCTTCCACTTCTACTTCTGGTGGCAAGATTAAATAATATTTCATTCTCGTCAAGGAATGAATAAAAAATGATCAAATCAACTAAATGATATGTTTCGAGATATAGAGTAATTTAATTTCTCTCATACATTCAAGTATTCACATAATTTTTTTTTTTAGTTCTTCAGGAACTTTTCTTTGTGTATTCATGTTATGATTCTTCTGGACTCATAGCTCAAAGATAATATATCTCAATACAATTCTTATGTATTCGTAGGATATGAATCTTCATTATTCATATTTTAAAAATTCTACTACGGTACTTCCAGACTCGTAAGTTATGAATCTTCAAGATTCATATATTTTTTCTATGAATTTTCATGATTCATTCAAAATAATTCAATTACAGTGCTTCTGGATTGTAAGACTATGAATCAAATAATTCGTAAAGCTATGAATCTTCCTGATTCATGCAAAAATAATTCAATTACAGTGAATCTGAACTGTAAGGCTATGAATCTTCTTGATTCATGCAAAATAATTCAATTACAGTACTTCTGGACTGTAGGACTGTAAGGCTATGAATCTTCCTGATTCATGCAAAATAATTCAATTACAGTGCTTCTGGACTGTAAGGCTATGAATCTTCTTGATTCATGTAAAATGTTTTCTAATTACAGTGCCTGTAAGACTATGAATCTTCAGGATTCATATTTATTACTATGGTACTTATGGACTCATAGATAAATGATTCGAAGAAGAAGGAGAAGGAAGAAGAAGAAGAAATTAAAAATTATAACCTTCCACATGTATGTGGTACTTACTCTTTCACTTAGGAATTATGGAGAGACTATCGTGCTGATAACGTGTTATGAATAAAGAGTAAGCAAGTGAATAAGGTAGGAGAAGAGATGAACAAGAGATAGAGATATACTGAAATAGTGTGATGGGATGCTCTGCTAGGTGCAGACTCCCTTGTATTTATATTATTAGGTTTGGAGTGTTGAACAAGTATACATGTGAGCCTGACCCAGGGACTTAACTCTGATGGACATCCAAATATTCATAACAGATCCGAATAAATTTGGAGCTTTTGGGATTTTGTAGTGATAACTTGTGCACAACATCTTGTTATATACATATTCTCTAACGATTTTATAGATTCACACCCTAAGTTGCGCTTATTGAATACATAATTAGTAATACTTAATTGTAACTTTGTATTACTCAAAAGATAAATATATAATGTGTTAATTTTACCAAACGAAAATGATCGATTAGTGGACATATAGTCTTTAGGCCCCGATGGTTAGCTCAAGTGGTAAGTACTAGGGGACATAAGAGTTGAGTGAAATGAAGGGTGAAGGGTCAGAATTTAAACTCTGGTGAATGAACTAATTTACTAACATTAATGAAAACTAACATTTGCCTATAAAAAATATACAATCTTAGTCGGTCACCAATTGTGGTGGTTAAAATGGATATTAATGTTTGTCGTCGTTAAAACCTGCACTAAAATGAATGATTATTGGATGTACAATGAGACGTCGTTAGAGCATCTCCAATACTAGTTCTTAGAGGTGAGTTCTTAAGTTAAAACTAAGAATCAGATTCTTAAGCATTGTAGATTGTTCACATGAAGTTCTTAGTTTTTAAAAATAAAAACTAATTCTTATATAAACAACTTTGTTTTATGAGTTTTTAGCATAATTTTTTTTTCTCTAATCCAAGTTACTTTATGAGTTTTGTTTATTGTTTTATGAAAATAAAAAGTATAAATAATGTGGTGTGGTGAGACATATGATTAGTGTTAAGAACTCAAAATTAAGAACTTATAGTTAAATCAAAATATGCAAAAGTTGCTTAGAGCACATGTGACAGTACAGACCTACATGAATAGTGCTAAGAATTGAAAATTAAGAACTAACATTGAATACGCTCCCACTACTCTTAAAATGTCTAACAAAGTCAAAATACATTGAAGACTGAGATATTAACTTACATTCAGGTGAACATTTATGTCTGTAGCAGAAAGTCATTTGCTTTGGAAAAGTTCAAAAGTAGCTATAACTTTGATTCAATCTCTATGATCAGCAATTGGCCTACTCTCAACCATTCCAACTCAATTGAAGAAGGGTAGATGGAGATTTCTACAATGGTTAATTATATGGTTGGGACCGGTGACAGAACAGTTTGGAGCTTTTATGTCAGTTATGACATACCAAAACCAAATCCACTACTAAATATGGAGTAATAATAAAAAAATAAAAAAATAAAAAATAGTAATATATAGTGAAATTAATTTCTATTTTATTTTCTATATATGCACGGATTTCATCCCTCAATTATTCACAAGCAACAAAAAAAACCCCTCAATTATTCCCTTTCGTTTTCAAAGCCATACTACCAAATCGACTGTTGATAAAAAATAATAACACTTCACATGCATATTTGTCACTCATGAGTTCATCAACTTTTTATTTAATAGTAATACTCTCATTCACCAATAATACACGCACACAATATTCATATACACTGTGATGTTACTTGTAGTACTCTATGGTCTATGCCACCATATCCTGATAATTGACACAGATAAGATTCAAATATATATGTCACTTGTCACCACCCACCCAGTACCCACTACCCAGGACATAAACTACAAATTTGAGATGTTCAACTATAAAGGCATCTAGAACTAGAAATGGAACCTATCTTTGTAAAAAAGATAGAATGAAAAGGAAGCACCATGGAACGAAATTTAAGACTACTTTCTCAATTTAACAAAAGTCACTAAAGATCAGAGATACGAATTATGGTTTGAGTATAAAGTTAACTCAACACATGTGAACAATTTTTTTCAAATTTCGAGTGTACTAGAAAGTACCTCTCAATGCATATGTACGTATTCTCATGAGTCATGACTCATGAGGTATAAAATTAAAGTAAAAATTAATTTAAATATAAAAATATGAGAAACTTTTAAAGTTAATGATAACTCAAATGATAAGAGCTAAGAGACATATAGGTTGGATGAGTCAATCCCTGACGAGTGCAATTTATTTTTCCGATGTACAAGAAAAAACCTAACTTATAGATAATCAATTTGGTGCTTACCAAAAAAAGATAATTAATTTGGTGATGATTTGCATTTCACTTTTTTTTTACAAGATTTCATTTTTTTAAACAAAAGAATTTGTAAATTGATTTAATTGACTTATTTTCAAAAGGTAATAACTATTTAAAATATTGAATTTAATTTTAGAATTAATGATGATTTATTTCTCCATATACTGAGGATTTATTTCATAACTCGAATATTATTATTGACATCTCAACGTGTAAAACGAATATTGTATTATTTTTTTCCGTCAAAAAAGAATTGTATTTCTTTGGAATATATTTGGGGAACATTTCAAGCACTATAGTATTAGACTATTAGTGCTTCCCTCTCTTTCTTTAGTCCAAAAGAGAGCCGAAAAGTACGCTAGGAGCACTGCTTATTTTGCGTTTCTAAAGCTTAATCTATAAGAAACTCAAATTGCATATTCTAATTCTAAAATGTGGTTGAGGAATGCCACAATATATAACACATTTGTATTGTCTTTGGTAAATAATAGAGGCACGACTAAGCTCCAAGGCAACAGCACATTTTTATACTTTTTTCATCACACTACTCTTTCTTTTCTTATTGTTAAAAGACTTAATTGCACATTTGCTCCCTCATCTTTTACTATTGTGCGAAGTCTCTCCCCCATGTTTAAAATGAGCAGATTCCCTCCCTCATGTTTCAATTTGTGAAAATTAGGTCATGCCGTTAACTTTCCATCCAATTACTAACGACGGTTGCTATTTTAACCCCCCTTTTTACTATATGCACCACCTCACTAAATTTAAAATAAATAAATAAATTTATATCATCAATCTAAAAAAAAAAACTCATCTTCTTCCTGAAATTTCTCCTACCCACTCATCTTCTTCTTCTCTACCCCACCCCCATCCACCAAACCATGAACCACCGCCGCCACCCATCAATGCCACCACCCACCACCTTCACCATTCTCCTCTACGCTCTCTTCTCCCTCCTCGTCTTTATCCTCCCTCACTTCATCTACTTCGTCTTCGTCTTCCTCTTCATCATCATCTTCTTCTCCATTTTCTCCCACCTCATTCTCTACCATTTCTTCATCCTCATCTTCGTCAGCATCATCCAATTCCTCATCCAAGCCATCAATTTCTCCATACCACTCTTCTAGACCCTGTCTCCACCTCGTTCCCACCACCCGAAGGGACCATCAACTAGGAAATCTCTTCGGGGTTTTGGACCAGATGGTTCAATCTGAAGGT
Organism: Lotus japonicus; assembly: GCF_012489685.1. Taxonomy (NCBI): domain Eukaryota; kingdom Viridiplantae; phylum Streptophyta; class Magnoliopsida; order Fabales; family Fabaceae; genus Lotus; species Lotus japonicus. Next base: position 54,631,852 of record NC_080046.1, read on the forward strand.
ATGAAAAACGGTAGAAAGGGGGGGTTTGAATAACGTTTTCAAGATAAAACTTCCACCTTAAAGATTTCAACAAATCTTTCGAGAACTAAGTGCTAAAGATAAGAGATAGAAAAGCACACAAGGATTTTTATCCTGGTTCACTTGATAAATCCCTCAAGCTAATCCAGTCCACCCGTTAAGGTGATTTCTTCCTTCTTAGAATGAAGGCAATCCACTAATCAGGTAAGTGTTACAACTGCACTTGAAACCTACAAGTGACTAACAATTACACTGACTTAGCTCACACTAAGATTCACTCTCTTAGTCTTCTCTAGGATCCGATCAACCTTGATCTCCTAAAGGTAACTAAACAAACTGTTTAAGAAAGAATGTTTACAAAGGATTTGCTTCTGAAAAGCTAATAGTAAACACAATGAATTCAGATGAAAGAATGCTTAGAAGGTTTTTGAATATAGCTTGCGCGTGTGTAATTCTTCCAACCGCATCTTTCAATTTTCAGCCTCTATTTATACTCCAAGGATTAGGGTTTGAACGCTGCATGGAAATGCTACCGTTGGAGGGCAGTTCTAGAAATTCCAGCTTCTGTTGTGGCTGAGAATGTTAGGTAGGTCGTCAGGATAGTACATTTGCTTTTGTACTTGGATAGTGACTTGACCTTTAAACCTAGGAGACTTCTGATCAGGGGAATGCTTCATGTTGGAACTTGTGAAGCCGGTTGATCAGAGTCAGAGGGAAAGCACAGATCCTCTGACCGTTGTATCTTCTGATTCTGAACTCAGAGGGAAGTACATGGTCTTCAGAGTCATCTTGCTTTTGGACATCAGAGTTTCCACTATTCAGCTTCTGGATCTTCAGAGTCTTCTACACCATCAGAACATCTGATCCTTCAGAGTTTCTTGGTTGTCAGAGCTTCTGGATCTTCAGAACTTCAAGTGACTGAGTCCATATCAGAGCTTGTATAGCTTCAGATCATCTGAAGCATTTCTACTGTTCAGAGTGAACATAGATGTTGCGAAAGCGTTGCTTGGGTCACTCTTTATGCACAGTGCTTCTGATTACTGTGAGATTGAATTGAGGTCAGAGCCTGTAAATAGCACACTCAGAAAAACACGTTAGAGTACCATAATTGTTCATACTAAAATGTTAACTTGTAATCATCAAAACATAGAGTTGTACTACTCTATCAAAACTTGATCTTACAATCTCCCCCTTTTTGATGATGACAAAACTAAGTATTTTGATGAACAATTCTTAAACAATAAACTGAATTCACTCAGAGTTTAGAGATATAGAATAAGACTTATCCTGATGTGAATAGTTTATGTTGCTCATTTTGAATCCAAGTCACAGCTTGATTCTGAGCATAGCTCCCCCTGAATCTAAGACTTAATGAAAACGTTAGAAATGTCTAGATTCTGAGCTAAATAATGTAAGAGTTCAGAGTGAAGGCGCATGACATAGATGAAATAAGATAATCAGAGCGCATAATTAATCAGAGTCAACGTTAAGTGGTATTAGAGTCAAATAGAATCACTTCAGAGGAAGTGAAATGTATTCCTTGTATTTGCCCAGTGACACATCTATGGTCATAAAGGTGGAACTCTTAAGTTCTCCAAAATAAATCACACTTACACATCAAAAACTAGGTGTACTCCCCCTTTTTGTCATAAGCAAAAAGTATGGGGTGTGAAAAACTCAGCTTGAAGTACAAGGTACTCCCCCTCAGAGAAGGGCTGAGTGAAAAAATGGAGAAATAAACGCGGTAAGAATGAGAGTTACGCGAATTAAGGAAGAGAGTTAATGCAGGAGAAGAACGTTTACCACCGACCACGGGAGTAAAGAGAACTTCAGTTACCAAGGACTTAACCTCGAGAAACTGTAGGAGCAATAACTTCCAAGGAGAGAATGAAGCTTATATAAGGCGATTTTAGAAGAGGGTAAGCTTCACAACTCGATCAATTCCATAAAAAGAAATGGCATCATACATGGTAGCACTGGAAGAGCTCAGAAGGAAAGCCTTCGAGGAGGACATGTTCCTTAACATAAGGCATCCAGATGGTACAAAGACCATACCAGAGCTGACGAGGACACTGCTTGAAGAGGACCTTCGTCCAGAGCTGGAGAAGGATCTGAAAGAATTCCTTGCCTTTGTGGAGGAAATTCAAGAACTCAGCCAGCTTGAGCTGAATCTTCTGGAGGAGAAGGAAGCCATAGAGAAGAGACTCAAGACGACAGAAGAGAGTCTGAAGAGGGATGAGCTAAACATCAATCTCAACAATATCCAATATTCATTGGATCGTCTGGAGAAAGAGAGGGTAGAGCAGCGCCAAGAGTGCAGAAGAATGAGGAAGGATCCTCCATTCTAGATTTAGGGAAAAAGAAATGTATGATGTAAAAGCACAATTTATCATGAATAAAGAAAAGAAAATTTTGCAATCACAAAGTTATAGATATATATATATATATATGTATAGGCAATGAGAAATGACAACTAACAAGTCATAATGCAAACTAACAAGTCAACTAGCAAATAATGCAAATTAAACAAAGTAATAAGAAGTTAAAATTAAATAAAGTGAAGAAAGAAAACGAAGAAATCCTAAGACTAATGCTTGTCAGAGCGACGCAGAAGCTCTTGAAGAATGTGCTTCATGTCCATCAGCAGATTCTCATGAGTATCGAGACGTTGTTCCATGATATCGAGTTTGGAAGAGCTTGACTGTGTAGAACTAGAAGGAACATTCTGAGCAGATTGATGAGCTGGAATGGAATCAGAAGCAGTAGGAGTAAAGACCACTGGTGCAAGAGCTTGACATCTAAGTGCTTCAGCTTCAGCTTCAAGTCTCTCAGCTTCTAATCTTGCATGTTCAGCTTGTGCAACTGCTTGACGGGCAGCTTCTTCTGCTTGCTCTTTCTTTATTCTGGCCTCTTCAACAGCTTCAAGTAGCTTATTTCTTTGCTGTTGTTCATGCAGAACCACTCTTCTTGTAAACCGCTGCCTAGCAGCCTCAATCCTCTGATCCCTTTCTGCAGTCAGATGCCTCATCATAATAGGAACCTGAGCTACTAACCAAGTACTCAGACTATTCCATTCTTCAGCAACAGAGTCAGCATTCTCACTTAGGTCAGTGTGACCTTGCACATTGCGTAGCATCAATGAAGCTTCATGATTAAAAACATTAATGCACTCAGAGAGAGAGAGAGGTTGGTCTGAGGTAAGTGTAGGGAACAATGGAGAGGTTGGTTTCAGGAGAGGTTGGGTGGTTGCTGCTGTTGGCCTCAGAGGCACCTTGAGGAGAGCCAATGTCAAAGGTTTGGACATTTGGTTCAGAGGCTCCAAGGTGTGGTTCAGAAGTTTCAACCAGAGGATGTGGTGATCTAACCGAAGAGTGGTTAGACACAGAGTGTTTTGGTTCTGGTTGAATTGACTCTTGATGGACAGGGTCAGGTTGAACTTGTTGAGCCAAAGGATCAGCCTCATGCAAAGGGTCAGCATGGATAGGATCATCTGGATCAACTAGACGTTCTGGTCTAGGTCCAGGGTATCTCCTAGGGCTTGGTACTGTAAGGTAGTACTCTGGGATGGCAGACACTTTTCCTTTTCTGACTTCCATGAATTTACGATGTGACTCAGAATTGTTGGAAGGTGAGGAGTCAGCAACGTTGATAGGGAATGATACAGGGGTATAAGCAGTTGAAGAATCTGTATCAGTGGTTCTAGCAACCGGACGTTCTGATGCTCTGGGGACAGAGTGATCAGACGTTCTGGGTTCATGTTCTGGTTGTGCAGGAATTATTGGTTCATGTTCAGAGGGTTCAAGAATTATGGGTTCTTATTGGATGGTAATGGGTGAGGTTTGTTCATCTGGACTTGGAGTCTGAAGCATATTCCACAGAGGGGCTTCTTGTTGGGAAGGTTGAAAAAAGGAAGACCTAGGGGAATTTGGTGGAGATGTGGTTTGGACAGCCGGTTGAGACTCTGGGATAGTAGTGAGTTGGGTGGATGTGCGTTTAAGGAGGGAAGAAATGGGAAGTGCATCAATATAATTTAAATCATCATCAGATTCAATGATAGCAGACTTACTTGTATGCACGGCAGACCGAGTCACTCTGGCAGAAGTCTCCATTCTGATGACTGCAGCAACAGGTTCCACACGTGTAGGCTTCACCACTATTCTGACTTGTTTCTTCTTCTTCTTGGGAGGAGAAGGACCATCTTCATTATCACCATCATCACCATCATCTGGCTTGGTGGTTTCAGCATGCTTTCTCTTAGGCTGGTCAGCCTTCTTCTTCCTCTTCAGAGGAACATCAGATTCCTCAGAGGATTCTTCCAAGACCATCTTCCTCTGACTTTTCCTCTTGGGACGAGAGTCAAATTCTGGAGCGGGTGCTAATCTTCTGAAGAACTCATCTACATCAATCTCATACCCTTGTTGCTTCAGATCATCAAGGTAGCACAATATTGCTTCTGGGTTGTCTGCTTGGGTCCACAGAAGGAAGTCATTCAGAGGCACCCTTCTTTGTCTTACTTCATCAGAAGTATCTTCATGAGCAGGGGCTATCTTCTTCTTGACCAAGCCCATCTTCTTCAAAGATGTGGCTATGAAGACATCACTGACTATTGTGGACAGATCCTCTGTGCATCCTGCCTTGATCAGATCTTCGACGAATTTGCTCTCAATGAAGAGATCTGATAGCAGTCTCCCAAAGGGGATGTACTTGATGGCAGACTTGATGGAGGCTGTTGTTCTGGACTTCCTGATGCATTCCTTCAGGTAAGAGAACAAGAAGAAAGGGAGGCAGATCTTCGTCTTATCCTGAATGAAGAATAACATTGCCTTCTGGCAGAAGTTGATGTAATCAGGAGAGCTACCCTTCGGCCTCTGATTGATGCAGTGAAGCAGAATCTTGTGCCAGATTCTGAGTTTGGGATGAAGATCCACCACCTTGTAGTCGCTCTTGCCCGGTTTGTAGGTGGTGTAAAGAGCCTTGTTGGTTTCATCCTTGGTTCTGGGTTTCAGCTTTGATTCTGTCAGTTGAAATCGATACCCAGTTCCAGTGTTTGCACCCAGCAGATTCACGATGGACTTCTCAGTGATGATTATCCTCCTTCCAGCAATGTAGGAGACAACTTGTGTATCATCACAGTCCGCGTGCTTCCAGAATTCCTTTACCAATTTATCATAAATTGGTCCTCTGAGCCTGTTGAAGTACTCTTCCCATCCCTGAGCTTGAACTTCAGGACGCAGGTCATACCCATTTGCAGCAATGTTATCCAGGTCAAATCTCCATTCTGCAAGCACTTGGAGTTCTTCCGGAGCATAAACGCAGTGAACAGCACAGCCCCGTTCTGCGATTGGAATCATCTTCTCTGACGCTTGACCTTGATTTGGATTTTCAGGACCCAACTGGCCTGTAGCTTGACCTACTACCATGTGAGGGAACCTGGTTGCATCCGCAGCTTCAGTTCTGGTTTGTCTCACCATCTTGGAGTTGGTTGAAGATTTTGGGTTGAAGGTGAAGGATGAATAGAGAGCGAGAGAGAGATCGTGGGTAAGAGGTTTTGAAAAACTGAAGAGAGAGAGAGTAAAACCGTAAGTGTAGGGGAACGTGTGTGTTTAGTGGGTTTTGACAAATAACCGTTGTTGATTCAAAAAGCAATTTAAAATCAACGGTTAAAAATTAAAGATAGATAGTAACAGTAAATACACCTATCACACGCAGGAGAGAATCACATCAACACTCATTACAACAGACTGTCAGCACAGGCACAAGGAACTATGTATCATAGATACTGACACATGTTTACTGTCTCAGCTTCAGAGTCAGCACCAATGGGTACATAAACTCTAATAGAGTTACCTTCTGGACTAGACATCTTCTGATGAAGAAGCATCATAGTCAGAGGTTCTGATTCATCTTCATGCTGGACAAAAGTCCATATTCAGATTTTTCAGAATGAAATTAAATCTATCCTCTGCTAAGGGCTTTGTAAAGATATCTGCCCATTGATGGTCAGTATCAACAAACTTCAGAAGAAGTACGCCCTTCTGTACATAATCTCTAATAAAGTGATACTTTACCTCAATGTGCTTTGCCCTTGAATGTAAGATAGGATTCTTACTCAATGAAATTGCAGCAGTGTTATCATAATAGATTGGGATATTGCTCTCAAGGATTTGATAATCCTCCAGCTGATGTTTCATCCAGAGCATCTGAGTGCTGCATATTGCTGCTGAGATATATTCTGCCTCTGGAGTTGATAGTGCAATGGTTGATTGCCTCTTGCTTGCCCATGAGACTAAGTTGCTTCCCAGAAATTGACAATTTCCAGAAGTGCTTTTTCTCTATGTTCTATCTCCAGCATAATCAGCATCACAATAACCTGAAAGCTTATACTCTGATGTTTTCTTATACATCAAGCCAAGGTTAGTGGTACCTTTCAGATACCTTAGGATCCTCTTAACAGCAGTTAAGTGGGTTTCCCTTGGATCTGATTGGAAACGAGCACATAAATGAACACTAAACAATATATCTGGCCTAGATGCAGTTAAGTATAGAAGTGATCATATCATACCACGATAGAGCTTCTGACATACTTTACCACTTGCATCTTCTTTCTCCAGAATGCATGTAGGATGCATTGGAGTCTTGGCCACTGTAGATTCCAGCATATTGAACTTCTTCAGAAGTTCTTTAGTGTACTTGCTCTGATGGATATATGTTCCTTCTGGTGTTTGATCAACTTGTATTCCCAGAAAATACTTGAGTTCTCCCATCATACTCATCTCAAATTCAGCCTGCATCATCGCAGAAAATTCTTTGCATAAAGATTGATTAGCAGAACCAAATATTATATCATCAACATAAATTTGCACAATTAAGATATCATCTTTGTAAGTTTTGCAAAAGAGAGTCTCAGAAAATTCTTTGCATAGAGATTGATTAGCAGAACCAAATATTATATCATCAACATAAATTTGCACAATTAAGATATCATCTTTGTAAGTTTTTCAAAAGAGAGTTGCATCTACTTTACCCCTTACAAACTTATTCTCCAGAAGGAATGAACTGAGTCTCTCATACCATGCTCTGGGAGCTTGCTTCAGACCATAGAGTGATTTCTTCAACTTGAAAACATGGTCTGGGTTCTTCTCATCCTCAAAACCTGGGGGTTGATGAACGTAGACTTCCTCTGATATGTATCCATTTAGGAAGACACTCTTAACATCCATCTGATGTAGAATTATGTTGTGATTCACTGAGAAAGAGATCAATAGTCTGATTGCTTCTAGTCTTGCTACTGGAGCAAACGTTTCTGTGTAGTCTATTCCTTCCTGCTGGCTGTAGCCTTGAGCAACCAGCCTTGCCTTGTTTCTGACTACATCTCCTTTCTCATTCAACTTGTTTATGAACACCCATTTTGTTCCAATTACATGAACACTTTGAGGCTTCTTCACTAGGCTCCAAACATCATTCTTGGAAAATTGATTCAATTCTTCTTCCATGGCCTGAATCCAGTCCTTGTCCTGAAGAGCTTCATCAATTGACTTGGGTTCAATTAAGGACACCAATCCTTTCAGACTAAGCAGGGTCTCTTCAGAGGGTCTGAAGGCTGATCTGGTTCTGACTGGTTCGTCTTTGTTGCCCAGAATCAATTCCTTTGGATGAGCTGCAATGATTCTGCTCTTCTTCAGAGTTTGTGAATCAGAGGGACCAACTTCTTCTGGTTCATCTTCCTCTGGCTCAGCTTCCTCTGGAGCTTTGCCTTTGTCAGAAACATTTATACTTAAATCTGCAAATTTCTCAACTAGCTTTGACTGGTCAGAGTCAAGCTTATCGTCAAATCTAACATGAATAGATTCTTCAATTGTTTTAGCATCAGTATTATAGAATCTGAAACTTTTAGATCTCTCAGAGTAACCAAGTAATAGACATTTAGAAGACTTAGCATCAAATTTATGCAATCTATCCTTAGTATTAAGAACATAACAAACACAACCAAAAGGATGAAAGTAAGAAATGTTGGGTTTTATGTTCTTCCACAATTCATAGGGAGTCTTATTCAGAATTGGTCTCACAGAGATTCTGCTATGAATGTAACACGCTGTGTTTACTGCCTCTGCCCAAAAGTGCTTAGCCATGCCAGTTTCTTGGAGCATGGTTCTTGCCATCTCCTGAAGAGTTCTGTTCTTCCTCTCAACAACACCATTTTGTTGAGGAGTTCTGGGACAAGAGTAATCATGTGCAATTCCATAGGAATCAAACAGACTCTCAAACTTGTCATTCTCAAACTCTCCACCATGGTCACTTCTGACACGCACAATCCTACAAGCCTTCTCGTTTTGCACTTGGGCTATGAAGGTAGAGAACACAACATGAGACTCATCCTTGCGGGTTAGAAACTTTACCCATGTCCAGCGGCTATAGTCGTCAACAATGATCATCCCATATCTCTTGCCACCTATAGACTCAGTTTTCACTGGTCCAAACAGGTCGATATGCAGAAGTTCCAACGGCCTTGAGGTTGAGACAACATTCTTTGCCTTGAAAGGGACTTTTGTGAATTTGCCTTTCTAACATGCTTCACAAAGAGCGTCTGAAGAGAACTTCAGAGTGGGCAAGCCCCTGACAAGGTTTAGCTTGCTCAGCTGAGAAATCTTTCTCATACTGGCATGCCCTAACCGTCTATGCCATACCCATTGCTCTTCATTAACAGACAGAAGACACTTCACATTCTGAGCCTCCAACTCAGATAATCTGATCTTATAAATGTTGTTCTTCCTCTTGCTGTTAAAAAGAACAGAGCCATCGATCTGACTTACAGCCCGGCAGGACTTTTGATTAAAGATAACATCATAACCCTTGTCAGCTAATTGACTTATAGACAATAAGTTATGAGTTAAGCCGTCTACCAATAAAACATTGTCAATGCATGGACTATTATCTACACAAATAGTATCAGTACCAACAATTTTACCCTTTTCGTTGCCACGAAAGCCAACTTCACCTTCAGGCTTAAGTTTTAGCTCTTGGAACATACGCCTTTCTCCCGTCATGTGACGCGAGCATCCACTGTCCAGATACCATGACTGGTGTTTCAGTGGATCTATCAAGGATATCTGCAACATAGATAATCTTATCCTTAGGTATCCACTTTCTGGGTCCTCTCTTGTTAGTTACCCCAGAGGTTCTGATCACCTTGGGTTTCTCAACATGGTAGTAAAGGAATTTTTGCATGATATTTAGACATGGAGAATGATCCCTTTTTAAGAGGAGGTTTAGCAACTTCAGCAGGTAAAGGATCAGGCAATATGGTACCAGAGGGAACAAGGCATTCATACAAAGATTTAGCTTTAGACATAGAAGGCTCACTTCTAATTGGTTTAGAATAGCCAATGCCATGCATTCCATTTCTGCTCACGCCATAGATCAATGAAGCCATCAAGCTTCTATCTACGCTTTTAGCCAGGAATCTTTGAAAATATTTTTCATACTTAGATTCATGCTTACTATCAGAGGCATCGCAGGCAATAACTTCTTCTAACTTAGCAATTTGTTTCTTAAGCACAGAGTTAGAATTTACTAAAGCATGGTTATCATTTTTCAAATCAGAAATGATTTTCTCATGTTCAGAAGGAGTTTTAGAAACAACAGATAAGTTCTTTTTCAGCTTCTTATGCTTAGACAATAAAGAGTTATACTTATCCATAATATCAGACAAGGCATGTTTCAGTTCAGAGGTTGAGAAAGAAGCGAATACCTCATTTTCATCGTCTGAGTTAGGATTTCCTTCTGATTCTGAGTCAGAGTCAACAGCTTCCTTTGACTCTGCTCCTTTGTCCTTGACAATGGCCATGAGTCCTTGGACTTCACCATCAGAGTCAACATCCTCTGACTCTGATTCATCAAAAGTCACCATCAGACTTTTCTTGGTCTTGAAGTGCTTCTTTGGCCTCTTGTCCTTCTTCAATTTTGGACAGTCACTTTTGTAGTGCCCTGATTCTTTGCACTCAAAGCATGTGACTTCCTTAATTGAGGACTTCTTCTGACCTGAGGATTCAGACTTTCCTTTAGCCTTTCCAGAGCCTTTGTACTTGCTCTGCCTGTGCTTCCAGATACGGTTGAGTCTTTTAGAGATCAGAGTCAGCTCATCTTCATCAGAATCTTCTGATGCTTCTTCAGATTCTTCTGCTTCAGCTTGAAGAGCTTTTGACTTCTCTGCTTTAGCCTTCTCAGATTTGGATTTTAAGGCTATTGACTTCTTCCTCAGATCTTGCATCTCTGAGCGCTTCAGCTCATGACACTTCTGTATGCTGATGAGTTCTTCTAAACTCATACGCTCAACATCTCTTGTGAGCTCTATTGAAGTCACCAAGGGCATCCAGCTTTCCGGAAGACTTCTGATGACCCTTATGACATGATCTTTTGTTGTGTAGCTCTTGTTGAGAGGTCGTATTCCAGCTACAAGCAACTGAAATCTGGAAAACATTTCTTCAATGGACTCGTTTGGCTCCATGATGAAGAATTCATACTTTTGGATCAAAGACAATGTCTTTGATTCTTTGACTTTCTTGTTTCCTTCATGAGACATCTTCAGGAATTCAAAGATGCCTTTTGCATACTCACGATCTGTAATCTTCTGGTACTCTTCATAAGAAATAGCACTTAGAAGAATTGCTCTAGCTTTGTGATGTTGTGAGTAGAGCTTCTTTTGATCTGCAGTCATCTCTGACCTTGGGATCTTCTTGCCTTCTTCATCAGTTGGACGCTCATAGCCATCCACAATAATATCCCAGAGATCTGCATCAAAACCCAGAAAGAAACTTTCAAGTCTATCTTTCCAATATTCGAACCTTTGACCGTCGAACATGGGAGGCTTTGCATTGTAACCATCTCTTTGAGTTTCACTGGTGGTAGCCATTGTTTTTCACACCGGCCCGGATCACTGAACACTGTTAGGTGTGGTAATCAGAACTTGCGCTCTGATACCAATTGAAGGTATGAAAAACGGTAGAAAGGGGGGGTTTGAATAACGTTTTCAAGATAAAACTTCCACCTTAAAGATTTCAACAAATCTTTCGAGAACTAAGTGCTAAAGATAAGAGATAGAAAAGCACACAAGGATTTTTATCCTGGTTCACTTGATAAATCCCTCAAGCTAATCCAGTCCACCCGTTAAGGTGATTTCTTCCTTCTTAGAATGAAGGCAATCCACTAATCAGGTAAGTGTTACAACTGCACTTGAAACCTACAAGTGACTAACAATTACACTAACTTAGCTCACACTAAGATTCACTCTCTTAGTCTTCTCTAGGATCCGATCAACCTTGATCTCCTAAAGGTAACTAAACAAACTGTTTAAGAAAGAATGTTTACAAAGGATTTGCTTCTGAAAAGCTAATAGTAAACACAATGAATTCAGATGAAAGAATGCTTAGAAGGTTTTTGAATATAGCTTGCGCGTGTGTAATTCTTCCAACCGCATCTTTCAATTTTCAGCCTCTATTTATACTCCAAGGATTAGGGTTTGAACGCTGCATGGAAATGCTACCGTTGGAGAGCAGTTCTGGAAATTCCAGCTTCTGTTGTGGCTGAGAATGTTAGGTAGGTCGTCAGGATAGTACATTTGCTTTTGTACTTGGATAGTGACTTGACCTTTAAACCTAGGAGACTTCTGATCAGGGGAATGCTTCATGTTGGAACTTGTGAAGCCGGTTGATCAGAGTCAGAGGGAAAGCACAGATCCTCTGACCGTTGTATCTTCTGATTCTGAACTCAGAGGGAAGTACATGGTCTTCAGAGTCATCTTGCTTTTGGACATCAGAGTTTCCACTATTCAGCTTTTGGATCTTCAGAGTCTTCTACACCATCAGAACATCTGATCCTTCAGAGTTTCTTGGTTGTCAGAGCTTCTGGATCTTCAGAACTTCAAGTGACTGAGTCCATATCAGAGCTTGTATAACTTCAGATCATCTGAAGCATTTCTACTGTTCAGAGTGAACATAGATGTTGCGAAAGCGTTGCTTGGGTCACTCTTTATGCACAGTGCTTCTGATTTCTGTGAGATTGAATTGAGGTTAGAGCCTGTAAATAGCACACTCAGAAAAACACGTTAGAGTACCATAATTGTTCATACTAAAATGTTAACTTGTAATCATCAAAACATAGAGTTGTACTACTCGATCAAAACTTGATCTTACACAATCGGCGACGGAGGGTGGACAAAAGAGGCTGTAATTGAAGGTCGATTTGCTGCCATATCTGCTCTGCGTCGAAGCCATCAACAAGGAGTTGGTCCAATGGCGATTTCAGAGTGAAGGGTCTGAGGGAGGAGAACAGGTACTGCGATGCAGCACGGGCAGTTTCAGATGGCGCCTGGTTCGGTGCCAGCCATGTTGGCGGTTCCGTCGCAGTTACACGCCGTAAAGCTTCGCCGCCGGCATCGTTTTCGTTCGCCATGGCTGGTGCTTCAGCATGAGTGGGTTTAGGGTTTTAAGACAGGGATTGAGATGGGGGTTTTGTTTGATGGGTGTTTGAATAAGCTGAGCATTGATAGTGGGACTGGGAACCAGAGGAAGAAGGGTGGCGGCGGTGGTGGTTCTGAGAGGGATTGATGGTGGAAAAAGAAGAGTGGGGCATGATGGAGGTGATGAATTTTTTTTTTGACCAATTTAGTTTTTTTTTTCTTTGATTTTATAAGAATATTATTTTTCTTCTATTAATTGTATTTAACTTATTTCATTTATTTTTTCTTTATTTTTATTTCTGATCAAGGGGTGAATATAGTAAAAAAGGGGTGAAAATAGCAACCGCCGTTAGTAATTGGATGGAAAGTTAACAGCAGGACCCAATTTTCACAAATTGAAACATGAGGGAGGGAATTTGCTCATTTTAAACATAGGGGAGGGACTTCGCACAATGGTAAAAGATGAGGGAGCAAATGTGCAATTAAGCCTTGTTAAATTTGATGAGTTTAATTAATGGAATTTTTTTTATAAAACTATTTTACACTAGAAAGTTATTAAACTCATAATTTCATAAAATCGCATAAATTTTAATTAATAAAAATGACGGTAGTAATAAAAGAGTCTCTAGCAGCAATCTCTTCGTTGATTAATGAGGTATTGATGACATGTTCATGACATAGTCGTGAGATATTGATGATATAATATTGATAGTCCTTTTTTTAATTACCCAAATATCTCACAGCCGTCAGCTATAAGAATAATGTCATTGAGATTTGAAGATTATATTAAGTTGGTAAACTTCTCCCTACATCTCATATAATAATATTGAATGATGTACATGTGATCTGATTATAGATATTATATATCAAATATGTTGTAATTTTGTAGACATATCTAAAGGCAATTGTTATTTAGCTCGATTTTGACAGAAGTTAAAATCATGGGCCATCGTCGCTAGCACCCGCTCGCCTACAATTAGTGGTGGTTTGGCCATTAACATCAGCGTCGACTGCAATCACATTGATGTGTTAGGGTACATTGCGGGCCCCAAGAGTTAGCTTTGGTTTGGTTGATGCTAACATTTCCATCTTCCTTATATGCATTTTCTCTCCCTCATTTCCCATACCCTTATACACAATATTCACCCACTTCCATAGGCTCATCCCCCTCTCTTTATCGCCCTTACTCTTAGTCTCTATTGTCGGTCCCTCCGATCCCCTCCTCCTTTGTCGTCTTCACCCTTGTCCTCGACCATTACCTCCTCCTCTTCCTCCACCCTCACCCCTCTTCCATCGTCCTTTGGATTGATAATTATATCCGATTTCATCTTTAATGTTTATTTTTCAGTTGTGTCTCGAGTTGAATGTAGTAGAAATTGAAATATACATAAATCTTTTCTATTTGTCATGGAGTATCATACATCATCATTGTATGCTTTGAATTCCATTGTGTAGATTTACGAATTTATCACTGAGATTTCCCTATTTTATGGGAAATCACATTGATCAAGTGGCAAAACTATATGACTAAATTTAAAACATCCAATGACAATGTATGACTTCAGTGACAATAGAAATTAAAACTTGCATGTATATATTTCAATAATCAAATTACTTAGTTCAATAAGCTTTGAAAAGCAAATAAGAGCTTAAGTATGTATAATACCAATATGAACATGAATATGAAGCTGATGTATCAGAAAATCATACAAAATTTAGCATCGGCCATAACTAACGCTACAAAACTGTTAAATTACAATTAGTTTATACAATCGATGCTACTATTTACGATTTAGGCCACCTCTGCCACACCCAGACGGCGTAGGAGTTGCCCCAATTTGTGAAGAACCAGGTATCATCATTGTTCTTCATCTCAAAACACTCATTCAAGTGATTTGATTGGATTCATCCGATCAAAGTCATATAAATATTTTAAAAATAGAAATACAAAATGTGATTTATTCTTCGTGACATAATCCTTTAATAATTAATCATCTTGAGTTGTAGGTGTATCCTTTTCATATATGTAAAGTAGTGTATATGTGAGAACTGAGAACTGATCTTCATGGAAAGGTAGCGCGTCACCTCGTAAAATTCTTTTGACTTTGGATGCTATAAATATTCAGAAAAGGATTGTTGTTTCCATCACATTTAATATTATTAACATATACGTAATCTAATAGCTTTTGTCATTTTGATCTTTTTCCGGTCCCAATGCATGTTGTACCTGTCATATTTGCCCCTCTCTGCACTTCTCTTCTACTTCAATTATCAATTTTTTTACTCGATTGTATTTTATTAAAAATGCTTAATCCCAACTCATGTAGTCTTAAAAAGAATTGAAAGAGAAATTTTATGGTGGTTACCTATAATTTATATATATATATATATATATATATATATATGTTTTAATCAATAAACAAATTTCTTTTTTGAAAAACACTTAGTAGGAACTCCTCCTAAGTTTTATAAGATCATGCACATGTGAGAAAAAACTCCACTCTTCCCCTCATAAAATTTAGGGGAGCTCTCACTAAGTATTTTACAAAGAAAGAATTTGTTTTTACTCTTTTGTTTAAAGAAGTTGACATTTTTAAGGAAATTATAAAGTTCAAACGTTAGATTCATAATTCTTTAATCTCATGTTTTGAACTTTACATGTTAGTTTCAAAAAAAAAAAACTTTACATGTTTGTCTACTAATATTTTTTTTTATATGAAATAAAATTATATTAAGCAACTAAAACACCCAATAATCCGCCTGAAGGAAAGCAACTAAACTCAGGAGAGCATCCTTCACCCAAACCACATCAGGATAATCATAGGCCAATTTTGCAACAAAATCAGCTGTCTGATTACCAGTTGTCCTAAAAGAAAGTCCTAAAAAATACGACACAAGAACCTTCCGATCACGTAAAACTGACGCAAAATAAGAAATCTCCTAACCCAACTTGTGTCTACTAATATTTAATTTCATAAATATTATTACAGTATATTTCTCATATATGTTAAAGTTTACTTTAGATAAATTCTTTAACTTATGAATTAATTTTTTCTTAATTCATGGTAGAAACGTATTTAATTTATAGGAGGGTTAACTTATGTGTTTTTTTCCCTTTCCGTTTGTAAAAAAATATATTTTTTTATTCTTATAAGTCCATTATTCATCTCAATGATATTATATATTTTTTATATTTTATTTTAAACCCCCAAAGACAAAATCATATATACGCCCCATTGTGGATAAAACCAAAAGGAAAGAGATCAAGAGCGATCCTCTTTATACCAGGCAATTACAAGAAAATATTAATATAATAATTAATAAATCGTTGGAGTAAATAATAAATCTTCAATATTAATTATATTTTGTATTAATATTAAAATAATTGATCTATCTTATTAACAAAATGTCCAAATATTCTTCGGTTACTTAAACTAATAAACTATTTAATTTATTAAGAATTTAAGCACCTTATACTTTACACTTGAAGAGGATGCATATATTAAATTAATATATATATTTATTATAAAAAAGAAAAGACTGATCGAGAACGTATTTAAACTTTAAAGTATAGACAGCAACATTGGTGAACAGATATTAAGAGACATTATTTTATTACATAGAAAAATGAGTTTAATGGATATGCACTGACAGTGTAAAATAGTTTTACACAGTCATCCAATCAAAGCATGCCACATAGGAAAGATAATTACATTTGACTTTAATTTTAATTAAAAGAATAAAATATTTTCTGATTTGGCGGAATTCAATTGGATGTCTGTGTAAAACTATTTTACACTGTCAGTGCATATTCATTAAACTCTAGAAAAATAGGGGGAAAACAAGTATATATATTGAATATCCTGTTATTTGTCTTCTAAGCAGTGCACCAAAGGCAAAGTTCATCTATATAAAGCAAGTGCACAAATTGCTCTATTAATTCCTCTGACGAGGCCACCACATCTCTCTCAATCTTCATCTACCGCTTCTTCCACTTTGAGCAACCACCTCATACAATTCCTTACTCTCTTCTGTGCTCTCTCTTTATCTCTCTCACACACAACCTGTGTTCTTAATTTCTTAACCTAGACATGGTACGTGCTTTAATCGATCTCTCTTCATAGTTTGTTTGTTTTCAACTTCTCATACATACACCTTTCTCTACGTTTATCCTACGTATATTTTCATTAGCCACATATACTTCGATTATATCATCTTATTCTATGTTTGCACTATAGATTATCATCCTTTCTATATTTTTTCTTGTTTTCTAATGTATGGCTGTGTTTTCTAGCATCTTAGAAAGTGGCTTTAATGCAAAATGAGTTGTCTTCCAACGCATTCATAAAAAACATAAAGAATCACAGATAGTTTGTTGTTTCTGGATATGGAATGAAGCAAATTGTTATAGAAATATTTTATGATTCTCTCTTCAATCAAAGCATGTATGTGAAAGCGAAACAAGAAAATTAAGATTAAAGAGGTTGATGTTTTTGGTTCACGGGCACAATGTCCAAGAATATTTTTCAATGCCGAGTTGGCGAACCCTAGTTGAATTTGTTTTGTTTTGCTTTCAAATTCAATGTGCCCCACGTGCAACGAAAAGGATATATATGTGATATATCAAACATCATTTGCAGAATTATATGCTTTTCTTCTTCTTCGTTCATGAACCAACAATTAAATCTCCAGATTCTGTACATCATTTGTACTTTTCCCACATAACAGAGTCTGGCAAGTCTGCATTGTGAATTTTGTGAAAAACTCTTTATTATTCATCAAAATCCTTGTAAAATTTAGGGTTTGGGGGATTCTTTTCTTGTTTTCTAAATTTATTTATTTTTTTCGTAAAAAAATTGTTCAATCGAGATCTTTTACAATGTTAAAATAACCATGAATAGGATCTGTTTTTAATAAAAGTAATAAATAGAAGTTGTAATCAAACATGCTTTTAGTCATTTAAAGTTGAAAAAGTGTGAGCACTAAAAGAAAGAGTTTTTTGTTCACACTAAAAGAAAGAGTTGAGTATAGGACATTGTTTGGACTTATTTTCGTTAAGCTTTTAGTAGTGGTTTCTGATTTGGGAGAGATCAAGCTACCCGTTGATAAGGGGTAGGAGAGAGGGGATCTGGACGCGTTGAAGGACTCCAAGTAGGCAAGGTCCCGGGAGGGGCTCCTGCAAGACACTCCGATGCTAAAGTCAGTGAGAGAAGTTGTAAGAATGGTGAGTTTGGAGAGAATACGTTACCTTTGAATGAGAGAGGTGCTTCCTTTATATATGAGAGGTTGAATTAGGGTTGGAGCCATGCAACGTCATGCATGGCTCGTACAAGGGGACACAGCTCACCGTTGGATTACCTGTAGAGGAACAGTGATCCAATGGTTTGGGGGCCCCTACGGATCTGCACCGGCCAACCTACCCCTAGGGTGGTTGGCCTAGGTCAACCTCTATCTAGTGGGCCCCGGGTACCTTGTCCTTACCCTTGGCGGTGGGGCCTGTAAGTAGGGCGTTTCCAGACCCTCTGATCCGTCCCTTGATAGGGACGTTCCGTGGGGTCCAGCCCTGTCCTGGGTGTCCTACCCGGCCTTGGTCAGGGTTCCCGGAACAGTTTCCCATTTCCAAATGGCAAAACTAATGTATATAAAACACGAAATCCAAATTCTAATGTATGCTAAGACGACAAATTGACCTTAATAAATCAGCCGTTGGTTTTAACTTTTTATGGCTGTAATGTATAGAACGCGGTTTTGACCTTAATTTATTGATTCCTTGCTGGCTTTGCCGGCTTCAATTTATGGTCAAATTAGGTCCAATTGGAGAGCATTGTTGTAGTCGTTAGCTGCTTTTACTTTACATAAAAAATATTAAATGATAGTAAGGGAAATCATTTATTTTCATTAATCACTATCTGTTCTTTTTGGAGAAATGATAGAACATGCACTTTTCTTTAATTTATGATTGTGAAAATTTTTTGTATTTAGTTCAGACACGAGAACATATTTCTCTTAGTTTTATTACATTTACATTTATACAAGAAAATAATAGCAAAAAAGTTTCAATGTACTCCTACTCCACAGTGCAAATTGAACATTAGGAAATGAAAATTACAAATCTGGCAACAACATTAGCTCTAGCGGTTTAGAAAATGTTAATATGAGAGGTGTGGTCGATTGTAGGTAAATAAGGAAGAGAAGAAAGAAAAGCAAATTACACTCACAAGACCACAAACACTTGATAAGGAATCTGATTCAGAAGCTACTTACAATGCCCCTAATCTTTTGCAACGCGTCTTAAGTTTATTCAAGAATATTCGTCCAGGGTCTGATCTCACCCGCTTACAGGTAATACTGATTTATAACACTCATTTACACTACTCATGTATTATGTTGTCCTTTTATTGAAATAATGACACATATTCTATTATTAGTTGATATTTTTCCTTTTTTTTAAATTTAAAAATTGAAGAAAAATAATATTAATTAGAAGATTTGCTCCTATCTAGCGTTTGCCTACTTTGGGTTCTATCATTATGGAGTATGGACTTTCTGACACCACCAACATGACCATTGCTTATTAAGTTATGTCCCACAGATTGTTTCCCCTACCCTATTGACCAAATAAATGCCAGGAGTTTGTTTATTTATTGAAAAAAAGGGTACAAGGGTACCCAACTCATTACAAACAGACCAAACAAGTTGTACAGATTATGAGTCCAAAGTGCCAAACCCTGCAGTCCAAACTCAAAACAGCAGAAAAAGTACAGAGCATTGAAACATAAAATAGGTTCACTTTCAAAATAGGAGAAAAAAATAATACTACTATAAAGTGTGGATGCGTTTAAATGAATTGACATTCTTATTGACTCTTTCATAAATAGTACCATTTGATTTATAAATATAATTATTCTTAAATTTTCACAAATTCTTACTTATAATATGATATGATTATATACTTATTATGTGCAAGTGTGACTAATAATAACGATTTTATTTTGCGATGAAATGTGTGATACGTGTGACAATGAGAATTGCATGACCATGATGATGTGATGTTAGACACATTTATATTAAAATTTTGTGTTTATCTTTCTCCATAACTATCAAATAAGTGAGTTTTTCGTAGAAGAAAGATAAATGCAAAATTTCATATGACGCTATGATAATTCAACTCAGATACAATAAACACTCATCTAGTTGTAAACCTTGCTAGTGCTATTCGCAAATATAGTGCATATTTGAAAACTTGGTCGAAAACCACAGTGAATTGAAATCATGGCAGATAGAAGTAACTCTCCTTAGCTTTTACTTCTGTCTACCATGATTTTGAATTCACCGTAGTTTCCAAACGAGTTTTCTTCTATCAACCATGATTTTAATTCCATTGTGGTTTTCGACCAAGTTTCCAAAAAGGTAGGAAATGGAAAACATGATAGTACTCATAGTAGTATCATTTGGGTCACCGTTTTACAGGGAGTGATGAAAATGTTTGGCCTTACTTGCAGCTGCCACCATTGTTCAACTTACCAAAGTCACAACTTCAGTGCTATGGTGAATCAGTGTATTGCGCGGCTTCGGACATGCTAAGTGTGTGCAACAGAGGGCAGAGTCCATTGGATAGGTTCATATCAGTGGTGGCATGGTGCATATCCACCACACGCCCTGCAACTTTTGGGGCTGCTCCTTATAATCCCATTCTTGGTGAGACACATCATGTTTCCAAAGGAAATCTTAATGTGTTACTTGAACAGGTACTTGCTTCCCAATTCTGCATTTGCCTAATGCTTCTTACCTAACTTTATTGCTAATGGAGTTACCGTGCTTTGAATTGTGTGTCACTGCCAATCCAAACACGCTATTCTTTTGGCTTGTTGAGTTTCCTTGATGTCCACTTCCAAGATAATTAGATTCTTGGTTTGCAAATGCCTGCAGGTTTCCCATCACCCTCCAGTAACTGCCCTGCATGCAACAGATGAGAAGGAGAACATAGAAATGCTATGGTGTCAGCAACCTGTTCCAAAGTTTTATGGTACCTTCACCTTTTTCTTGGATCATAAGTAATTCAATCAAACTGTTGTCATAACATCCTTCTTCAAATCCTAATTGTTGAACAATTGGTACAGCAAAAATCAGTAATTCAATAGTTAAATCGAGTGACCAGATTTCAACAAAGAATCAATGCAGGGGAAATATGATGCATTTGCTTGACTACAATCAAATGTCTTGAAAGGGAAATATGAGAAGCATCTGTACTAGAACACTGTCATAAAATTGTCAAGTGCTGCATTAGTGCATTTGATTATTTCTAGTCTCCAAAAAGAAAATTTTGCATTTTGACACAAAATTATTAGGAACTCTCAATTTCAGAGTTCATCTAATCCTATATATCTTTCTGATTTTGAATCCAAAACCATGCAATACATTGCTTATTGTTAAGTTTAATTTGATCACAATTTTCAATTTTGAATGATATCTTGGATTCTTAAATTCTTCACAAATGATCTAGAATAAGTATGCCAGTTACAACTGAAAAAAGTTCTAAATGTTGCTCCTTACAGAATGATATCAAGTTCTAAATGTTGCTCCTTACTGAAAAAAGTTGTGTAGATTAATATCTTTATCAAAAATTAAATATGCAGGCACATCAGTTGAAGCTCAAGTGCATGGTATACGTCGGTTGAAGCTCCTAAATCATGGCGAAACATATGAAATGAATTGTCCTCACCTTCTGTTTAGAATTCTTCCAGTTCCTGGGGCTGATTGGGTTGGCACAGTTACTATAAGATGCCTAGAAACAGGTCTGGTAGCTGAGTTATCCTACAGATCAACTCATTCTTTTCTAGGTATTGGGGGAAATCATAAAGTGATCAAAGGGAAGATCCGTGACCCTTCATCTTTGAAAGTTCTATATGAAGTTGATGGTCATTGGGATAGGTATTATTTTCCTTCCAACCACATTCTGAACTTCTACTTTCTTTGGGTCATATATTTAGTAAAGGCAAAAATTATATAAAAATTGTGCGTTTGTGTAAACAGCTTTATTGAATGTTTAAGTCAATAAGCGCTTATGCGATAAGCTAATTTGAGAAGTTCAATGAAATAAACTGAAAATAGGTCATAGGTAAAACACTTCTTTATAAGTTTTTTTATATAAACTCTTCTAAACACTTAGGCTAAATAAAAAAAGTTCAAATAAACTCTTCCCAACAGGGCGTGATATATAACAATATAGAAGAGCTGAATATTTCTTAAAGTTAAGCTAAGACAAGCAAACATTAGATCCTGAAGAATCTGATTAATGGCAAGCTAAACATTTGATCAATTATTCACTATTTAAGTGCCTAGATTATTTTCAAGAATTATATTTTCAAACCATATTACAGTTCTAATCCAAATCAATTTTCAGAACTGTGAAATTGAAGGATCCAAAAAATGGGATGGTTAGAGTCATATATGATGCAAAGGAAGTCATGTCAGGGCTCCAAGTTCCTATTCTTAAAGATGCAGAGGTAACAGTCTATTCTCTGCCGCATTACACTTCCTTATGTTACTTCTTTATTTGTTTATGAATCAAGATCTTTCTGGCAAGGCCTGCAAAAGATGAATGTGACATGTTCTAGTCATGTTTTCCTGCATGTGACATGAGTTTCTTTTGTTGAATCAGAGTGTGTTGCCAACAGAATCAGCCCATGTTTGGAGTGAATTGAGTGAAGCTATTCTGAGAAAAGAGTGGGAGAAAGCAAGAGAAGCAAAGCATGCAGTGGAGGAAAAACAGAGGGAACTCATGACAGAAAGAGAAACAAAAGGAGAAACTTGGAGTCCTAAGCATTTTATTGTATCTTACAGCAAAGAATCAGGGTGGGACTGTGTACCTACTCAAAAATGGGTTTCAGCAGCTCCCATTATAGCACAATGATTGTAGCTATTTAGTATGATAAGTTGATAACTTTATTTTTCATAGATATGTATCTAAGTAAGAAAAAGACAAGTTTTATGTGACTATCTAGTCAATAACAGAAAATTTTATGGTAAGAATTTTTCAATAAGAATATCTAGCTAGTGATGTCTATATTCTTTGCCAGTTAACTTTTCTTGAGAAATTCTAACAATAAACTCTTTCTAACACATAGAGGTCAGATTCTCATAATTTTAACCAATAAAAAAAAGTGCATAAATTCCATGGACAAAAAGAGATTAAACTTTCAAGTTCAAAGGCAAAAAGAAGTTTCCAATTCAGTATAAAATTTTGCAGCAAAAGCATAATCAGTAGCTGAAAAAACGAAAGGAATGGATTATATGTAACAAGTAACAATGGTGTTAATGTTATGTGAACATACCCTACTACAAAGAAGCTATGACCATCCTTCAATGTGACCTGATTGCACAGTGTCTTCAGGATTCTCAAACACAACCTGTCAACCTCCATATAGCCTCTGAAATCAGCAGCCATGGCAGAAGTCCGTGGATGTTGTCCGGGGATGTTTCAAAGGGAGAACAGTTGTAGTATTGAACTACGTGACGGGGTCCATTTGTGAATGATATCCCCCTAATGTGGGCTTTCTATTTGGATTCTTTTATACATTGGCTTTTTGTTTGTTTTTTATTACTAGATTTTACACCTAAAATTTAGTGTGTGTTTGGAAAACTTCTGCAGATCCACGTTTGGCCCCGATCCACGTTTGCAGAAGCAAGAAATAGTTGCTTTTGGATTTCTGGATCCACGTTTGACCTCTCCAAATTTGAAACCAAACACACACTTAGTTGGAGATCATCACGAATGATCTTTCCTCATTGTGGGCTTTCTGATTGGATTCATTTGGCACATGACTTCTTTAATTTTTAACACTAGATTTTAGACCCAAAAGTACACTGGATTACCTTTTTTGCTGTCACCTACTCTTGGTTAGAGGTATACAGTAAGTCAACTAGGAGTGTCAAAGCTTATTAAAATAATTATCAGCCCAATGTACACTATTGATGTTCCTAAAAAAAATCAAGTTTTCTCAAACATTTCATACTGTCTCAAAGAACGGAAAGAAGCGTAATTGCCCGTTCATTCTTTCACAAACATTCAATTGACATATGGTGGTCGTTATTTGCCGCTAATGTTTGTGGCGGGTAAAGACCGACACTAAAACATATGATCCTTGAATGTCCAATAACTGCAAAAGTGAATGTTTATATAACATTTTCGTTATATAAAAGAGAGGTACGACATTGTTCATTAATAAAGATTTCAATAACATTTTTTTTATGTGTGTGTAAATACCTAAAGATAAGAGAAGCGTGGATATTAATAGATATAGACCCAGTTTGGAAGAGCTTATTTGAGCTTATCTGGCAGCATAAGCTCTTATGCCAGTGTTTGGGAGAGCTTATGCAAACAGCTTATGGCCTGCCATAAGCTATTTTCAGCTTATTTTCATAAGCTACTCAGGACAGCTTATGAAAAATAGCTTATGATTATATACAGCTTATTTTTAATTTATTTCAATAAATTTTTAAAAATAGCTTATGAATAAGCGCTTATGACCATAAGCGCTTAATTAAGCTGTTTTTCCAAACGGGACCATAATATGTGATGTGATGTGAGTGAAAGAAAAAAGTATAGAAAAAAAGGATGTATGAGTGTTTTTAACTGTTACTCTTATTGAACTGGGGGCTGCTACTTTATTGTACAAATTTACAAACTATAGTTATTGTTAAAGTCATGGTTAGCTGGCCAATCTATCTGTTAACCTGAGCAATTAAAGTCAACTTGATAGTAACTAGTAAGGCATGGACTCCCCCTCCACACGGTGTTTTGAAGCTGAATGTTGATGCGACATGCGAGTCTGCAGAAGGGGTGGCTGGGTTTTGGTGCTGTGGTTAGGGATCATTGTGGCTGAATTGTTATGGCTGTTGTTCATAGTTACAGCTTTTAGTAGATCATTGCCACTTTTTGGCTGATGGATTGAATCTTTTTTTCCCTTTCTCATGTTTATAGACAGCAGAACAATTTTGGTCATCACATAGCAAAGTTAGCTTGTTGTTTTCCTAGTACTATTTGGATGAGGAATGTCCTGCCTTTCATCTTGAATGTAGCTTCGTCTGATCTTTCTCATTAATGAAATTTGAATCTTTCCTTGAAAAAAAAGTCAACTTGGTAGTAGACCTTGGTGGATCATGGTTGTCAGAAGGAAGCAATTAAAACAAAAATACAAATTTGGTTGCCAGACTTTAAAATTAAATACATCTTATCAGTTCTAATAAAAATTATAATTTTGTTGTGCATCCAAATCATACAATCTAAAGACTTCAAGTTGTACCACAAAAATTCACAGATTTCACTAGCAGAAGTTTCTCTTAATTTGACAGTTCCATGGATTTTAATTACAACAAGACACAAAACTAGAAGATTGAATGGCCCAAAGGGCATGAAATCTGCAGACTGAATTATCTTAAGTGCTTAAACATTTGGACTTTCAGAAACATTCTTAAGTACAAAGTAGGAGAATAAGACACAAGAAAATTTTCAAAAGCAACAGCCTCAAATTTCATATTTTCCTTTCACTCACAAGAGATTCATCAAGCCAGCCCCTACATCTTAGTGCACTGACTATTATGGGGCGGGTGAGTAGTCTCACGCCTATCGGCTGTGAGATATCTTGAGTAAGAAAAGAAAATTAAAAATCAAACCATCTTACATGTCTTCTTCCAAGGCCTTGCAAACATCAACGATTTTCTAGCAAATCTGACTCACTTCTCCTATTGAGTGACTTCTCCCTAATAGTGCCCAAGATAGGTTTCCATGGCCTCACTCCAGAAACACTTCTTCCTCCATAAGCCAGTCCAATTTCCTCAGCCACACCAACTCTGCCAGGGCTCCTAGAAGGTGAACTCCAAACATTGCTCAACCCAATTTGACTAGCCAAAGGACTAGCCTTCAAGGACTTTTTGTCCTCATCACATGATCTTCTTCTTGTTTTGGCTATTGATGTGAGCCTCTTTGCAAGGGAAGCCAAATCCACAGGAGAAACATCAGGTTGAAGAATTGAGTATGGAAGCATGAAGTACACATTCCCTGGTTGGAGTTGTGTGTCTCCCTTAAGTGATTTTGAGCAAGAGGAAAGAAGCTGAACAGAAGTGCAAACAAAATGACTTGTGGGGTTTCCACTGTTTCCAGTGACTTGACTCACTGAAATTGGTTGCTCAAAATCCTCTACATAGCCACTGAGATGAACTAGTCTAACACTGTTTGATTTGGAGTTCTTGGAGGATGATCTACAAGAAAAACACCCTCCCATGATCTCTGCTTCTAAATGATTGAGAAATGATGCAGAAGGAAAGAGTAATAGTTGTTATAATATATGCAAAATGTTAACAATATAAAATAGACAATTTGGAATTTGACTATTGATACATTAGCTGGATAAGTTTCTGTTTTTTTAAGCCTCAGAGGGGAGAAATTTAGTAATGAAACGGATGCTTGTTGGTTTCCTAAACCTTGGTTTTTCTGACTAAGCAAAACTTGTTTTTTCTCGGAGTCAATTCTGACACTCAGAAACTACTCACATGAGTTTCTTGTCAGAATTAATTTGATTTTAAAATCAATTGTAGAAGATTTCCAAACAAGCTATATATATAATCAATTGTTGAAAGACATAGAAGGGTGGCTATTTAGAAGTGCTTCAATTTTGGAAGCACAAGATCGATGAGTCTCATGATGGCCATTTAAGTCATATATATATAGGCTTGATTGAAGTGAAAAATTATGCAGTAGTGCAGTGACCAAAATTGAACTAAAAATCAGAATGTCCCTTTCAATTCTTTACAAAAACACCAAAGTTTCTAACCCAACCGTAAGAAAGAGGTTAGTGACCAAGAAGTCATGGCCCTTTTTTTATGCTAAGCTGATGAAATTCAAGTTTGAAGGAGTCAAAGCAAATTGCTAATTATAATCAGACATGGAGAAAATTCAATCATTTTGCTTTTGGATGGAGTTGAAGGGCCTTAATTAGCCGTGAGGGTTGGGACAAGACAATGTCTATCATGTGCTAATATTACTTTCATGGTACGTAGGACCCTTGATTAAGAAATAAGAAGTGATAATAGATTAAAAAGTGGAAGGTGGACTTTGATATAACACGAGGGCTTGACTGAAGTATATGAAACGCAAACTTTCCACTTGCTCTTACCTTTTGGTTTTGTTATCTAGTTATCTTGCTGCTAGGTGCTTACTACCTTTAGTTTTGTGCTAAGTTCATACTCCATAGTGGTGGTAGCGTGGTAGGTAGGTAATCTCACTTTCAAACCATTCATCTATAGAGTAAGTTATGCGTGTCCATTATTCTATTTCTGTACTACTTATCAATTCATTATCAAACGCGCAAATCGGTCAAGAAAAATATATTGCATTTTGTTAGAAATATAAAAGCAATATCTTCTTTGGGTTTATCCAATAGTTTAACTTTTTGAAATAATTGTTATTATATAATATTAGAGTCTTTTATGATCAAGTGATCAAAAATTCGATCCTTATTATTTCAATTTTTCTAATCAGCACAAAGTATATGACTTTAAATTCAAGTAAACTCTTATATAAAAGAGTGCATTTGAAATATAAAACCATTTATGTGTTATTTATCCGATCATAATTAATCATTATCACACCTTATTTGTAAATTAATGCATATAGAAGCATTGAATAACTTCCTCCTTATTATAATACATATATATCTTTATAATTATATTATGGCTAAAAAACATTTTTTGCCCCTGATGTTTTAAGTTTGTGCAAATTCTGCCCCTAATATATTTTTGTCGACGTTTCTACCCCTCATGTTTTCAAACAGTGCACCGTCTACCCCTCCGTCAGTCAGGCTTTCTCAGGAGATGTTCCTGAGTGAATTAGAGAGATGAAGAGGAGTATATGAAGTTGGTGATGATCAAGGAAATGATATAAATTAAATTTGTTTGATGTATATATCAATTATGTATGTAACTGAACTGGTTAAATGCATGTTTTGCTACTTACAGGTCTTGAGTTTGAATCTCTCATGCCCCTTTTTCCAATTTCATTTGTAATTTCCACGTTGCAGGTCCAAAAAATATTAAAAAAAAAGTCAAATCAGCTCATTCCGTTAGTTTTTTAACGTCTAGACTGGCACGGAGGGGTAGACGGTGCACTGTTTGAAAACATGAGGAGTAGAACCATCGACAAAAATAGAGTAGGGACAGAATTTGCACAAACTTAAAACATCAGGGGTCAAAAATGCTTTTTAGCCTTATATTATCTAGTCAAATAAAACTTTAATTGATTATTTACCTACACTGATGTAAATAGATACATGTACCTACTACACACATATATAGAAGAAGTAGGTGATGGCACGTCAACTAATTTTCTTCAAGAAATATGGCAGAGCAAGTTATATAATTTTTTATGTGGTTATATATTTCTCAATATGATAGTTACTAAAATACTCCTAGAAAACAAATGGAAGTTGGAAGTCTATTAGTCAGTACTCCACAGCTAATATATCCCATTTATTTTTTAACTAAGAGAAGTATACAAGCAAGCAAAAACTTAAAATTTATTATTCTATTCTCACAAGTAGAATACTAGAATTAAGTATATTTGCAGTCCTTTATATTAAGAACATAGAGAAAAATGATGATGCACTGACAGTGTAATATGATTCTTTTGACAATTCAATTTTATTCATCTGGTATTAAAAGTTTAAAATCAGTATATTTTGCACGATTCAATAAGTGGACATGCGCTACAAGCTTCACTTGTATCAAAATAAGAGTATATAGCACACTTTATTGGACATTACAAGAAAATAAAATACATTCCTCATTGACATTACTTTACATGGTATATTACCTCTTTGTTTTTTTTAAAACAAAAGTTATATATATATATATATATATATAAAAGGTCGATAGTACAAATAGTATCCAATGCTATAGAGCATATATTAAACCTGCTAGCTACCCAATGATCATGAGAACAATTTGACATAAAAAACCTACGAGATAGACATCCGTCAGGGACCCAATTTGTGACAAAAGTCACACAACCCAACAAAAACGGAACCACATCTCGGCACTAGAAATACAACAAAGCACGAACTATCGACCATGAGACCTAAGACCTAAGCCCAAGAGACCAAAACACCACTGAAGGCTTGCACCAAGACCACCAACCTCGTCTGCATCGAACTTTCAGTATAACTCCACCGCACAACACCTCAAAAGCATATTAGAAGAAGCTCCTCAACTGCCACCGACACCAAAGTTGCAAAACTGTGAAGGATAAAATATCATTTAACACTTTGAAAGGTTCAAATCTCAGAAAGGACGCCGAAATCAACAGATCTGAGGAGCCACGAGCAATGTTCTGAAAAACAGGGGTGAACTCCGAGCGAAGGGAAAAACAAGGACGCCGCCATCGCACAACAAGCCACCACAGACTCGGATCTGGCCTCAACAGGCTAGTACAGATCAAGGCAAGCAAAGAGGCTCACCAACAACGACATGATTGTAAGGCGCAGTAGCGACGGAAGCGCCATTGGCGAGACACGAACCAGAACCAAATCCACATCGCAGCAAGAAAGAGGAAAGCGACCTCTGATGAAGACAACATCGGCTAGACTCCAAGGGGGAAGGAGGGACACGCCGCCGCACTACAAGGCCACCACTCACCCGGATCTGGCCTCAACAGGCAAGCACAGATCCAGACCGAAAACCGTGTAGACACGGCGAAGATTCGGCGAGAGGCAAAGCGATTTCCAAATAACCAAACCGAGCAGGGCCCGACGCCACCACCGAGCAGACACATCGCCGGCGACGAAGGTGAAGCGGTGGCGGAGCAAAGGCAAAAGCACCGATCTGGAAGGAGAGGTAACGACAGGACAAGGAAGAGAGGAAGCTCTCATTATTTCAGACAAGGAGAAGAAGAGAAGCCAGAAAGCAAGTAAAGGGAGGTTGCCACCGCGCCAATGGGAGGGGCACGACGATAACCCTAGCAGATTGAGCGAGAGCGTGAAACTAGAGAGAGAAAGGTTGAGAGAGAAAACGAAAGTGTCTATCAAAAACAACTACCTCTTATTATTACAATGTTGATATGTTAAACACTAAAATAAATTGAGATGAGTTTTTTCTCAACTTTTCATATATATTATACATATTTTACTTTAAAAAAACACAAAAAATAAATTACAAGCACGAACAACTTTATGAGCTGAGCCTTTTCCTAATTCACCACCAGTATAACAAAATGTGGGGTGCATGACCAATATTATTGCCATATATATAGAAGAATGTGGTGATCGATCAATTAGACTTTTGATGGAGGAAGTAGCCATTTGGAACCTTCAATCGAAGCAAGCGTAATGAAAGGTTTGACCTCAGCATCACTTAGTTGCTTCACATACTCAGGTCGCCCAGTACGATCTGCACCAGGTCCTGCGTTATTGTACTCTCCAAAATACACAGTCCTGTAGACAATGACATATATTAGTCACATTATGCTATTATATGATTTTTATGTCAAGATTTTAAGTCAAAGTTTGAGGACAAAAGATTTCAATCCAAAGAACAAAACATACTCGCCATAGTCCACCGCCATGGTGTCGGTCCACCCGGCATCATTCACAACATCGGTCATTTGGGAGTAAGCATAAATCACTCTAGAATGAGACATCCATGCTCTTGCCAAGTAGGTTCCATTCCCGGTTCCAGTGATGTCGCAATGGACAAATGTGAAGCCTTCGTCATCTACCGTGTTTTTCCTTCCTTGTGCTGCTATTGCTGTCATTTGGGCATCGCCGAGCACGTTCAGCTGTGACCTCTGCATGGATCGTAATTGTTTAAGATTTAAGGTTTAGTGCTTAGAGTTTGCAAAATTCATCGTAACTAGGGGTGTTCGTGGTTCGGTTTGGATCGGTTTTAGGTGAAACCAAAAACCGATCCAATCAAAATTCATTGGTTCGGTTTTAATCGACTGATAGCAAAAAAGTTTTCAAAATCGAACCGAACCAAATCGATGATGAACAGTTTGGATCGGCTCGGTTCATCAGTTTCGCAACCTCTTTTTTTTTTTTTCAATATCAATGGCACAACTTTAGATATATAGCAATCGCATATGATTCACAACTTAACAATGCATAAAAATGGGAAATCCATATATCAATCGTAGCTTAATTCATAATCAACAACTTAATTAAGAACTTAATAATGCAGAAATGCTTAATGTAATGTTTAGTATAGGTACCATCACAAATTAATAATAGAAAACAAAAACATAATAAGTTTAACAAACATAAAAAATCTAACATAAATAATATTTCTTCAAAACATTTCTTAAATACACACACACATATATATATATATACATTAAAATATTTTATAAATAAATATATATCTTTGGTTCGGTTCATCGGTTTACTAGTTTTTTATTTTTCAAACCGTGAACCGAACCATTCTTCACTGATTTTTATCGGTTTCGATCAGTTATGAACCGAATAACAAAAAAATCAATCCAATTGCAGAAATGCTTAATGTAATGTTTAGTATAGGTACCATCACAAATTAATAATAGAAAACAAAAACATAATAAGTTTAACAAACATAAAAAATCTAACATAAATAATATTTCTTCAAAACATTTCTTAAATACACACACACATATATATATATATACATTAAAATATTTTATAAATAAATATATATCTTTGGTTCGGTTCATCGGTTTACTAGTTTTTTATTTTTCAAACCGTGAACCGAACCATTCTTCACTGATTTTTATCGGTTTCGATCAGTTATGAACCGAATAACAAAAAAATCAATCCAATTACTTTGTTAGGTTCGGTTCGTCAGTTTCATCGGATCGATCCGATCCGATGAACACCCCTAATCGTAACACTTTCGACCCCCTCAAAAGATTAGGCTTTGTTTAGAAGAGCTTATTTGAGCTTATCTAATAGCATAAGTGTTTACGACAGTGTTTGAGAGAGCTTATGCTAATAGCTTATGCCCTATTATAAGCTGTTTTGAGCTTATTTTCATAAGTTATTCAGGATAGCTTGAATAGCTTATGAGAAACAATTTATGCTTATGTATACCTTATTTTCAATTTATTTCAATAAAATTTTAAAAATAACTTATGAATAAACACTTATGTAATAAGCGATTGTGCTCATAAGCGCTTAATTAAGCTATTTTCCCAAATGAGGCCTAAAAACATTATACAGTTCACTAAAAAGTTATTATTAATTACCAAATATAGAGATTTCGCACTTCCAAAAATAAAGTCCACGGTGCCTTGAAAAAAGCAATCTTTGAAGAAATGCTTATTCCTATCATCACACAACGTGTCCTGGAATCCAAAAAACTTGCAGTTATAAAATGCTGCTTTGTCACCAGTAATTCTCAATGCTACTGCTTGTTCGTCCTCCCTTCCATCAGGTCTTGGTGCAGAGTTCTAAACAAGAAAGCAAATCAGAAGTCAATAAAAGGCATATATAAAATATATAATTATGTATAGTACTCAAACTCCTAGCGTGTTTGAAACTGCTTAATTTGTTTTTCTTAAATTCAATTCTGAAACACCTAAGCTTCTCGAAAGAATTGATTCTGACTTCAGAATTAATTGCAGAAGAATCTCTAAACATGCACACAGTTATTTGGCTTTTGTTTTGATTTTTTATTGAATACGTACCGAGAAGATGATGTTAGTGGCCACAAAGTAATCCGATTCAACGATCAATGTAGCACTGTCAAGAGTGCCATATTGTTTTGCAGTGCCCCCATATGTCAAGTTTGGCATGTTCCCTGGTTCTCCATAAAAGGTAATAAATGGCTTTCCTCTATCAATTTTCACTTTCTCATTATAATTTCCGCCTGCAATGTACACAATCATACGCTTGGCGTTCGCTATAGGAATGCTGTTAATGGCCTCCGTGATGGTCTTGAAATCGCCGCTTCCATCTGGCTTAACCTTCACAACCTTAGGAGGGTAATCCTCCGCCGCCACTAGTGCAGGGTCCAGGGTAGCCTTCCTCTGAGCTAAGGGCCCAACATTTTCACTAAACCATTTGTCAACTTGAGCCCTATCTGCAGGAACTGGCACATTGTCATCGCATAGAACAACATCAGCTATGAGAAAAGCTATGAAAGCCACTTGAGTAATGCAAATTTTGGTTTTTGAAGCCATGTTTTTAGTTCTTGATTTTGCTATTGAAGTTTTGTTTCTGGGGTGAATGATGAACAAAGATTGAGTGATTTTGCAAATGATAGGACACTTAGAACAAGAGAGATGCTTAAATTTGTAACACTATATTTTTGGAGTGGTTAATGTCATTCACCCATTTTATGTTAGGAAGATAAAATTAAACAAAGGCTTTTTAATCACACGAACATGGAAGGCAAAACTGAAAGGATTCTCCACAAGAAAATTCAAGTTTAGCGAGAGCAAAATTTTGTTGTGTAAATATATGGATTAGCTATTTTTAATTTGACGTTAATGAAGTGTAATCTCCTAAAATAGGAGGAGATAGAGGATATAGAGTATATTTTACTTTCATCCCCTTAATTTTTAATATCAACGAGTTATTGGTCTAAGTAGTACAAGTTTTCTTTGAAAAAAAAAAGTAGTACAAGATTAATTCATTTAAACAAATTATAATGTTAAAATACTGTGGATGGATAAAACCTCGGCAGGGGTAAAACTTTTAAGATAGGCCTTGATGTTAAGAGAAGAATTGGACGGAAACAATAATTCTTGGCCAACTGAACCCATAAGATTATGCAGTAAATAATGAGCAGCTTGAAGATGAGATGTCCTAGGTGCTGACATAGTGACATGTACTTTTCCATCACCATCATTATTGCTTAAATTGAGATGCGGATCCAATGAAGAGAAGTTGCTTCATTCTTCCTAAATTCAGTATCCTTACCTTAAGAAGAGTCATAATGTACTTTCTTTGAGATATATCTTACTTTGAGATTAAACTGAAAAACAATACAATACATGACATTTTGTAAAAACAAGTTGGCATGAAGAATATGACATTACCAACATGAGTGACATTTTTTAAAAACAAGTTGTCATGAAGAATATGACATTACCAACATGAGTGATTGGAACTTGGGGGTTAATAGTCAAATTAATCATTGAGTTTGTAAGCGAGTTTGATTTTAGTTATTCTGACGAAAAATGATGTTTGGTGGCGGTTATTTATACTATTATTGGCGGTTTTTGACCTCCACTAAACGTCATTATTGTCAGATTAACTAAAATCAAACTCGCTTACAAACTCAGGAACTAATTTGACCATTAACCCTGAAGATCATTTTGACAGGATTACTAACTTTAGAAAAAGAGTTGAAATTTTGTAAAGAACAAGTAACAGTACGTACTAATTAGTAATATTAATTAGTTATTGATATTGTTACTTAGTTAGTAAAAGAAAAATCGACTTGACCTTCATATTAGTAACAATATTAATTAATTTTTAATAACTTTGTATACTATTCGTTATACTAGTAACTAAATAAATAGAAAAAATTTCAATCTCTCATATTTAAATTTATATATGAATATTTTTTAAGATTTAATTATAAATCACAACTTGAGAAAAAAAATATTAAATAACAATTACAATAATTTAAATTGGCTTTACCTTTACACATTAATAAAAATATTAATTAGTTCTTAATAATATTTTGTATTAGTTACTAAGTGCATAAAAAATTCAATTTCTCATATATTAAAATCCAAATTAATTTTATTTTAATTATTAATCATAAGTTGAGGAAAATTTATAAAAAATTATAAAATAAATCAAATTACTATTTTTCATACATAAAAATATAATAAGTATTAAAGTTAAATATATAAGTAATCATTCAAAAAAAGTATATAGATAAAGTTGAATTGATCTATACATTAATAAAAATAATAATTAGTTATTAACAGACTTTTATATTATTCATAATATTAATTACTAATTTATAAAATTCTCAATTTATCATACTTTAAAAAATCATTTTTATCATTTAAATTTTAATTATTAATAACAAATAGATAAAAAATTAAAATAGTACTAATAATAATAATAAAAATAAAACTAAAATTTACCTGACCTTCACATTAAAAAAAGTATTAATTATAGGTTATTAATAACCTTCTATATTATTCATTATATTAATTAATAAATGGAAATCTTTTCAATTTCTCAATTTCAAATTAATCACAACTTGAGGATTTTTTTCCTAAAAAGTAGTAATAATAATTAAAATACACTAAACCTTTACATTAATAAAAATATTCTTTTGTTATAGGGAGGGGTTAGGCCCCGCATTAATAAAAATATTAATTTTTTATTGATAACTGATGACCCGGGGTTTATTCTATGTTTATCGATTCCTTTTTGTTTCTTTATTCTTTTTTTTGAGTCCTTCATTGAGTTTTGAGTCAAGTTGAGTCCCTTTATAATTCCTAATTGCATTTGTATTAGTTTAAGTATTTTTAATTTATTTATTTGGTCTTTTTATTAGTTTTAGTTTGAGGTTAATTCTTATGTTCAGATTTGAGTTGAAATCTTGTGAGAATATGAGAGTTGATTGCATATTTGGAGTTTTATTTGATGATTTGAATGATGTGTTGGTACATTTTGTCATGCATTTTGTCAAAAACAACTGATTGTCGAAGCAGATGCCGTGGCATCTGATTTCGTGAAGGTAGGACATTAGTCCTTTGCTTAAGTTTGATTTTGTGGGCCCTTGAAGATTTTATGAAGATATGTTTTTATAGTTACTTGAGGATCAAGTAGCTGTTCCAGAAGGGTTTTGATTTGTGGGTTGTTATTTGTTGAAACAATCTTTATTAAAAGATTGGTTTCTATCTTTACGTTTGAATTTTGCAACAATATCTTGGAGATTCAGTTTAGATTTATTGTTGCAATCTGTTACTTCAGCCCAAGCAAACCCTAGTGCCTACCTGCTGCTGCTGAAGTCTATAAAAAGGATGAAGACCTAAAGCTTGAAGACCACTGAAGCTAATAGAGAGAGATCAAGTATTTTAGGGTTGTTCATTGTTCTTTATCCTTGTTTCTTGTGAACAAACTTTGCTCCCTTATTCTATAAAGCAAAGTTGTGTTCTGTGTTCTTTAATTCTTCAAACTCTGATTGTTGATTGTTTGTTACCAATCACTGTGGCAGTGATTGAGAGAAAGGGAGAGAGGCTCTCATACTTAGGTTGAGATACTAAGTAGAAATACACTGGGTTGATTAGGAAGTGAACTATGAACTGAGTTGTTCATGAGTGTCTGTAATTCCTGAATCTTGAGATAGTGGATTTCCTTTCTTTGGGTGCAAACCCTCCAGACGTAGGTGAAGTTTCACCGAACTGGGTTACCAATCTTCTATGTTATACTTTATTATTTTTCTGGTTTTGTTACTGTTAGTCAGTTGTCGAACCGGTTGTCCCAGCATCGCGTTCGACATCTGTCTTGTGCGAGAACCGTATTTACAATTGGCATCAGAGCAGGCACCCTATTCTGTTGGGTGAGCTCCAGGGAATATATACTGTTTTCAAGGACAACACTATGGATGGAAGAAGATCAATCTATATGCCACCAATTTTGGATGGTACTAATTATGACTACTGGAAGGCTCGAATGGTGGTTTTTCTCAAATCTATGGACAGTATAACATGGAAGGCAATAGTCAAGGGGTGGAAACATCCTGTGATAGCATCCACAACTGAATTGAAGCCTGAAGATAAGTGGACAAAGAAAGAAGATGACGAAGCTCTTGGAAACTCCAAAGCCTTGAATGCTATTTTTAATGGAGTTGACAAAAATATGTTCAGGTTAATCAACACATGTACTGTGGCTAAAGAAGCATGGGAGATTCTCAAGACTGCCCATGAAGGAACATCAAGAGTTCGTATGTCAAAGTTTCAGCTTCTTACAACTCAGTTTGAGACTATGAAGATGAATGAGGATGAATCCATATATGAGTTTCACATGCGTATAAGGGATCTAGCCAACTCTTCTTTTGCCCTAGGGGAACCCATGTCTGAAGAAAAGTTAGCAAGAAAGATTCTCAGGTCTCTCCCCAAGAGGTTTGATATGAAGGTAACTGCCATTGAAGAAGCCCAAGACATCAGTAACATCAAGGTTGATGAACTCATTGGTTCCTTGCAAACCTTTGAGATGTCTCTTAATGGTAGATCTGAGAAGAAGGCGAAGAGTATAACTTTTGTGTCCAACACTGAAGAAGATGAAGATCAGAGGGAGAAGGATACTGATGCAAACATTGCAGAAGCTGTATCATTACTTAACAAAGCATTGAAGAGTTTGGGCAGAATGTCAAATACAAATGTCCTGGACAATGTGTCGGACAATGTGAAGAATACTGAATTTCAACTCAAAGACAAACATGAGAATGATACAACCAAGGCTATTCATGTAAAGGCTCTCATTGGGAAGTGCTATTCTGATGCTGAGTCAAGTGATGGTGATGAGGAAGAACTAGTTGAAACCTACAAATTGTTGCTGGCTAAGTGGGAGGAATCATGTACGTATGGTGAGAAAATGAGAAAAGAAGTCAAGGATTTGATTGCTGAGAAGAAGCAACTTCAGAGTAATAACTCCAGTTTGCAAGAAGAAGTAAAGACCATCAGCAAGTTGCGTGAGGAGAATGAGAAACTTCATATCACTAATGCAAAACTGCAGGAGGAGGTAACATTACTGAACTCAAAGCTTGAAGGTATGAAAAAGTCTATTCGTATGATGAATAAAAGTACTAATGTGTTAGAGGAGATTCTGGAAGTTGGGAAAACAGTTGGAGATATGGAGGGGATAGACTTCAGCTACAAGAGTGCAAATAAGTCTGCTTCATCTGAAAAGCAAACTAAGCAACCAATGTCAGACCCAATGTCGCATCATTCTATACGACATGTGTACCCTCAGTTCAGAAAATCCAAGAAATCTACTTGGAGATGTCATCACTGTGGCAAACTTGGTCATATAAGGCCCTACTGTTACAAGCTATATGGATATCCTCAGTCTCATGATCAACCAAGGACTAATCCACAAGTAGCTTCATCAAGGAAAGAGTGGAAACCTAAAGAAGGAGTTAGAGTCAAGTTCTTCGGCGAGGAAGAGATGTCTCCACAGCCATCTAGGGTGAATAGATCATATTCAAAGGATGTTGCTCTTCTTAAATCTCAGAGTTCTGGTGTAGATGTTATGAAGGAATGGAGGAAGAAATTTGTTGCTGCAAGTTCTCTTGAAATCTCAAATGCACCAGCAACTGTTCATGCAAGCATAGGTGAATCTGTAAGTGCAGATCCTAATGTTATTGTGCCTAATGTGATTCATGAGATATCAGTTGAATCTATTTCTGTTCCTAATGTTGAACCTCATGTTGAGACATTAGTTGAGACTACTTCAGATGTGAATATGTAACCCTCTGCTGGAAATCCAAACCCCATTGTTGACACATCTGAACTTGATCTCCAAATCCATCAATCTGCCTTGGGTTCTGAACCATCTACCGTTTGTAAGAAGTCAGTTATTGAAAGTGTTCATGAATTGTTGTCATTCTGGTCTTAGAAGTGATGGTTTGTTTATGCTGTGCTACCTTTGCCAAATTTGTGTTAAAAAGGGGGAGTAGTTTGGTGAAGAATCTGTGTTGTTTCTGTTGCTGTGAAGACTATGTGTGATTTGCAAGTGTTAGCTTTGGTCTGTAATAAGTTGAAGACTCTTTCAAGACAAGGCAAGTAACTGGTTTATGTTCAAGCTGCTACTGTTCAAGTTGCTACTGGTTTACTAGTTTACACTTGTTGGATAGTTAGTATATTCTGCTGCTATGTTCTATATTCCAACTATGCAAGTTGTTAGTATGAATGCATCATTTGAGGGGGAGTTCTGCTGCTAAGGGGGAGCTTTGGTTCTCTATGTTTATCCTCTCTAATTTGTGAGTTGTTTTAGACAAAATTTGACAAAGGGGGAGATTGTTGGTACATTTTGTCATGCATTTTGTCAAAAACAACTGATTGTCGAAGCAGATGCCGTGGCATCTGATTTCGTGAAGGTAGGACATTAGTCCTTTGCTTAAGTTTGATTTTGTGGGCCCTTGAAGATTTTATGAAGATATGTTTTTATAGTTACTTGAGGATCAAGTAGCTGTTCCAGAAGGGTTTTGATTTGTGGGTTGTTATTTGTTGAAACAATCTTTATTAAAAGATTGGTTTCTATCTTTACGTTTGAATTTTGCAACAATATCTTGGAGATTCAGTTTAGATTTATTGTTGCAATCTGTTACTTCAGCCCAAGCAAACCCTAGTGCCTACCTGCTGCTGCTGAAGTCTATAAAAAGGATGAAGACCTAAAGCTTGAAGACCACTGAAGCTAATAGAGAGATCAAGTATTTTAGGGTTGTTCATTGTTCTTTATCCTTGTTTCTTGTGAACAAACTTTGCTCCCTGATTCTATAAAGCAAAGTTGTGTTCTGTGTTCTTTAATTCTTCAAACTCTGATTGTTGATTGTTTGTTACCAATCACTGTGGCAGTGATTGAGAGAAAGGGAGAGAGGCTCTCATACTTAGGTTGAGATACTAAGTAGAAATACACTGGGTTGATTAGGAAGTGAACTATGAACTGAGTTGTTCATGAGTGTCTGTAATTCCTGAATCTTGAGATAGTGGATTTCCTTTCTTTGGGTGCAAACCCTCCAGACGTAGGTGAAGTTTCACCGAACTGGGTTACCAATCTTCTGTGTTATACTTTATTATTTTTCTGGTTTTGTTACTGTTAGTCAGTTGTCGAACTGGTTGTCCCAGCATCGCGTTCGACATCTGTCTTGTGCGAGAACCGTATTTACATGATGGATTGATGAGTTAACATGATTAATGAGATGTTTCCATGAGTTACATTGTTGTTTTGATGGTTTCTTGAGATTCTTTCAGGTTTGATAGGTTTTTGATGGAAAATGATTATGATTGAAAGCCAAGTAATGAGCCATGATGATAGATGAAGAAGGAGTTACAAAATTGAAGAAAAATCAGATGAGCCACGC
This sequence comes from Lotus japonicus, assembly GCF_012489685.1. Classification (NCBI taxonomy): domain Eukaryota; kingdom Viridiplantae; phylum Streptophyta; class Magnoliopsida; order Fabales; family Fabaceae; genus Lotus; species Lotus japonicus. The sequence goes on from NC_080046.1 coordinate 54,671,399, forward strand.
ATGTGCGCCATGTATCCTACGCACATGCGTGGAGCTACTGTTGGAAAAACCTGATGCCCACGCATGTGCGTAGTGGCAAAACCTGATGCTGCGACTTTTGCGTTTTGAGCGTTTTTGCCCACGCATGTGCGTGGAGAAGGCCACGCATATGTGTGGATGACCGCTGGAAACTCTATAAATAGGGCTTTTGTTATTTCTTTTAGGTATCTTGTAACTTTTTGAACAAAACTTAGAGGTTTAGGTTCTTGGAGCTTGTGGGGGGCTTCTTGGCCCTCTTCTTTCAGGTTTTTGTTTCTTTAGTTTGCATTATGAATTCCCTAGCCATGCTTGGCTAGTTTTCTTTGTACTTTGGGTGAAGTGAACCTTACCTTTGATTATGTTTTGAACTTCTGAGTTTCTCATATGAATAAAGTTTCCTTTCTATGTATCTTTTCTCCATTTCAATATTCTCTTGAATGCATGCAAGTGTTTGGCTTTCTTCTTGCACAACGGTAGTTGGTAAGAATTAAGGGACCATGGGATTAGATTGATGTGTTTACTACCACTTAGGTATAAGGCTGGGAACTTATTGTGTTGGCCTGAACATAGAAGCTTCATTCTTCAATTGAATTGACTAGGTACTAAGGCATTAGGCTAAGCAACTGAAATTGAATGATTTACTTGATTAAGTTATTAACAAGTAAAGGTAAGTGCTTTAGCATCATAGAAGGGGTTCTAAAGTTCATATAAAGATTTGGTTGTAAGAAACATAATTGGATTAAGTGAAACTTTACTCAGGGTACTTCTTTATCGAAATTACAATTCTTGCTTTTCATCAAAAGTGTGTTAAACACAACAAAACCTCAACCTTATATTGCTTTCTTTTTCACATTCTGAACACTAAACTCTAAGAAGCAATTGATGAACAACTATCCTCATGATTCGATATCTTTTTATTACTTCGATCAATCCGTACACTTGCAGAAATGCTATCAATAACCTTTTATAATAATCAGTGATTGTGTAAAACATTTCAAGTTCTCATATATTAAAATTAAATTAAACATAAATTATTGTTCATAATTACTTATCATAAAATTTTCAATTTCTTATATTTAAAAATAAAAATAATTATTATGTAAATTTTAATTATTAATCGCTACTTGAGACAAATAATAATAATAATAATAATAATAACAACAACAATAATAATAATAATAAGTAAAAGTTAAATTGACTTGACCTTCACATTAATTACAACGCTAATTTATTATAATTTTAACTATTAAAATTATTTCAGGATTAAAAAATAAAAATTAAAAAGTTAAGTAGTGCTATAAAATAAAAGAAAAATCTGTGAAACGTGACATCTTCTGAAATTAGGGTTTTGGTTTGTGTGTCTGTGAGAGGAAAATTGAGAAGATGAGCGGCTCAAGGGTTAGTGGTAAGGTGAAGTGGTTCAATGACCATAAGGGTTTCGGGTTCATCACCCCTGACGATGGCGGCGAAGATCTCTTCGTTCACCAGTCTGAGATCAAATCCGATGGGTTTCGGAGCCTCGGTGAAGGAGAGCTAGTCGAGTTCATCGTCAATACCAATTCCGATGGTCGCGCTAAGGCTGTTGATGTGACCGGTCCCAATCAGGCACTTGTCCAGGGAACCCGCAGCGGCGGTGGAGGAGGCGGTGGATATGGCGGTGGTGGAAGAGGAGGCGGGGGTTATGGTGGAGGCGGCGAGTATGGCAGTGGATACGGTGGCAACGGAAGAGGAGGCGGTGGTTACGGTGGAGGCAACAGGTACGGTGGAGGCTTTGGATACGGTGGAAGGGGAGGCGGAAGAGGTGGAGGTGGCGGCGGTGCGTGTTACAGCTGTGGTGAAGAGGGTCACTTGGCTCGCGACTGCGGTAACGGTGGAGGCAAGTACGGAGGCGGCGGCGGTGGCGGTGGAAGCTGCTACACCTGTGGTAATTCTGGGCATTTCGCGAGAGATTGCCCTTCCAACACCCATTGATGCTTCTACTTTGTGCGTTGTATTTTTATTTTGAATCTTAATTTTATGTTTTAAGGTACTATTGCAGAGGGTTTTCACACTGGATCTCCCTAGTCGTGATGACTCTTTTTGGGTTTTATGTTATCTTTAAGCGAGATAGGAGTGTGGGTGAGAGATTCTTGTTTTGGGTCGTTAAATGGCTGGATTGTGTGAATCCTTATATTATTGCTTTCTGTATGGAGAATCTGCTCATACCAATTTTTGCTATCATGGAACTTGTCATTTTGGTTGTCAATTTTTTTTTCGTGCAATGCAAAAATATTATATATTTTGCCCGTTGAAGCTCCTGATTTTTTAGTTGTATTTTTATTTTGGATCTTAATTTGAAGTTTTTATGTTTTAAGGTACTATTTCGGTGGGTTTTCAAGATGGATCTCTCTAGTCGTGATGACTCTTTTATGGTTTGGTGTTATCTATAAGCGAGATAGGAGTGTGGGGCATGAGATTTTCTTTATGGGACTTTAAATGGTTGCATTTGGTGAAATCTTTATATTATTGCTTTCTATATGCACAATATGCTCCTACCTAATTTTGCTATCATGGAAATTGTGATTTTGGTTGTCAATTATGTTTTTCGTGCAATGCACATATATATCATATATTGTGCCCGTTGAATCTTGTGATTTGTCGATTGTATTTTTATTTTGAAGTTTGTATGTTTTAAGGTACTATTTGTTTTGGGTTTTCACACTAGAACTCTATAATCGTGATGACTCTTTTAGAGTTTTATGTTATTTATAAACAAAATAGGACTGTGGGGTGAAGGATTTTATTTTTGGGTCATTAAACGGTTGGATTTTGTGAAATCCTTATATTATTGCTTTATGTATGCATAATATGCTCCTACCTATTTTTGTTATGATGGAACTTGTGATTTTGGTTGTCAAATTTTTTTTGCAATGCAATATATCATTTATTGTGCCCATTGAAGCTTTTGATTTGTCAGTTGTATTTTTATTTTGAATTTTAATTTGAAGTTTTTAAGTTTTAAGGTACTATTTCTGTGGGTTTTTATGCTAGATCTCTCTAGTCGGAACGACTCTTTTAGGGTTTTATGTTAGCTATAAGAGAGATAGGAGTGTGTTGCGAGGGATTTTCATTTTGGGCCATTAAATGGTTGGATTTTTTGAAAACCTTATATTATTGCTTTATGCACAATCTGCTCCTACCTTTTTTTGCTATCATGGAACTTATGATTTCGGTTGTCAAATTTTATTTTCGAGCAATGCACATATATCATATATTGTGCCCTTTGAAGCTTTTGATTTGTCGGTTGTATTCTTATTTTGAATCTTAATTTGAAGTTTTTATGTTTTAAGGTACTATTTTAGTGGGTTTTAACGCTGGATCTCTCTAATCGTGATAACTCTTTTAGAGTTTTATGTTATCTATATGCGAGATAGGAGTGTGGATGAGGGATTTTCTTTTTGGGTCGTTAAATAGTTGGATTTTGTGAAATCCTTATATTGTTGCTTTTTGTATGCAGAATCTTCTCATGCCTAATTTTGCTATCATGAAATTTGTGATTTCGTTTATCAATTTTTTTTCGTGCAATGCACATATATTATATATTGTGTTGCAGTAATTTACGTGTTCCTTTTCATCACAACTAAAATTTATTAAAGAGAGCTTCAAGTAAAGAAAGTGTAACATCTCGATTTGACGACTAGTCTCACGGTAATATGACAAGTCTATTCAACACATTTTGTCCTCACTCACGTGCTTCCTAAAAAAAAAATACCTAGAAGGTCACCCATCCCAATATTGTTGCAAGGCAATTACACTTAACCTTGAAGTTTTTATGAGTTGGGCTCCTGAAAAGAAGAGGTATCATGTTCTCCAGAGTAGTTACCAATCAAGTCTTTTATGCCCTCTCAGTTGTATAGTCTCATACATATACAGTGTCGAAATACCTCTTGTTCGGGTGCGTTATCGGTTCAGTCATATGTACCTCTGCCTAAAATCCTTCTTGGAGCCGCTCCTAGTCTATGACTCATTGCACCGGCGATCACTCCCTCGTCGGCCTCGGGTGTCACATCCCACCAGCTTCTTCTTGGTTCGTCCTCAGACCACACCGTACTGGGAGAGGTCGTCTCTGATACCATTTGTAACATTCCGACTTGACGACTGGCCTCACAGAAACAACACAAGTCTTTTCAACACATTTTGTTCTCACTCATGTGCTTCATGAGAAAACTTCCCAGGATGTCACCCATCTCAATATTGCTGCAAGGCAAGCACGCTTAACCTTGGAGTTTTTATGAGTTGGGCACCCGAAAAATATTAAAGAAATAAAAATGAAACAATATTAGCCACAAACTAGTAGTATATTTTTTTGGTACAAACACTAGTAGTATTTGACAAATCGCATATATTTGTGCATTTTTAATTCTTTAAGAGTTTTTATTTTCTTACAAAATCAATGAGGTTTAGTGGTAAAAAAAACTATCTTAAGATCAAGAGTATAAGTTTTAGAAATAATAATATAAAATCATTCATGTGACTTTCACCCAAAGACTTAGGTTTTTAAGACAATTAGTTATTTGATATGTTTTAGAGCGTGTTTTGTTTAGGGTTTCTTCCTTCGAGTCGCACATTTAGGAAGCAAACATGGATCGTCAGTTGATTTGATATGTTTGGTTCACACCATTTGTGAATGATTCTGCCTTCTAGACGAGAGTTCGGCTGAAGCGTGGATTACTTGCTTCTACGTGGAGGGGATCCAAATCTAAGTCTGGAGTTTTTGTCGGTCCATACCTTTTCCACTCCCTATTATCACATAATGACCGGCTTACCTTAGCCAATATTACACCAAATAATTACTCTAAGATATTGCGTCGCCTCAAAGAGAACTTGGCCGGCGTCGCCCGTCGTCAGACTCAGTCGCTCACAGCCTCGCTGCCATAGCCCATGACCATGTTCACAACCTCATCGTAAAATATTGTTGAGAGAAAGAGGGGGTCGTGACACCGTGACGATGTGAGTTAATTGGAGTCTTTGAAATTAGTAAAGTAAATTATCACTGCTTGATCTGTGGGTAGGGTAGGAAAGCAAAACCATGGGTAAATTTGCCGGAGGGAAAAATTTGTGAGTAGTGAAAATTTTGTGTAAACTTGGATTTCAAGAAAGAAAAATAGGTGCCCACTAGGGTGGACCTCTTTTTTTTTGGTCCACCGGTGGACCACGATTAATCACCGTTAGATCTGAGAATATTAGAATATTCTATAATTGAATGGTTAGGATTAGTTGAATAATAAAAGGGTAAAAAGATAATTTGACAACCTACAACTCCTCCTCTTACAGGCTCTTCTCCCAGCTCATGTGCGGCGTTTCTTGCCACATCCTGATCCGAAAAATGTTGTTCGTGGAAGAAACTATGCTAAGCAGCGTTAGGAACAAAAGGGGGTGGGGGTGGGGATGCATTCCTCTCCAGGCCAGTGTTCAGTCAATTAAGGTATGTGCATCTTTGTTAATATCTATGCCCCAATTATTGGTGCTTAGAGGAGAAGGCTTCGGGATGAATCAGAGCTTGATCTAGTTGGATTGCCTTTCAACTTGTGGGTGGTTCTGCAATCATCTTTGTTTTTTTGTGTTGATTTTTTCAGAAATGCTGGTGGCTTAAATTACAATGTAAATTTTGCAGGTTTCCTTTTTCTCCAGCACTCTCTGCCTTCCCACCTTCACCTCCATACCCTCTTTGCAACACTTCCTATTACAAAACCCAGAAATAGAAACCAAAGAAGAAAAATTGAATCTTTTAAGTTGAAAAACAAAGACAAAACGAAACTCAAAAACCCACCCAGAAACAACAAAAAAGAGAAGAAAGATTGAATCTTTTCTAATTGAAACCCACAAAAAATAGAGATAATGCATTACCAAGAAAGTTGAAACACATAAAACTCAGAAACAAGAATAAGAGTGAAGCTAGATTGAATCCTTTTTACTGAAACCCAGAAAAAATAGAGACATGGTAGGCATTGATCTGTGCTAACAAAGAGAAGAAGATTGAAGAAGAAAAAGAAGCATAAGAGAAGATGGAAGATGGATCTATGCAAGCTTTTGATTTTTGATTTGTGGGCACTTTTGATTTTGATTTTTTAAGAGAAGAAGGTGATGATTTTGATATTGACAGAGAAAGGGATGGCAGAAAATTAAGAGGTGTACAAAAAAGCTGATGACTTCATCAATGGGTTTAAGAAGCAACTGATGTTGCAGTGGAGATGATCAGCGCAAATTGAAAGCAATAAGGAAGTTCCGATGAAGAAGGGCGGTGAAAGTAAGGACAGGAAAGTTGGAGGAAGAAGGAGAAAAAGGGGTAAAGTCTCAATTACCCTTGGTGCAAAGTCAAATATACCCATGGTGCACCGGTGAACCAAAAATAAAATGGTACACCCTAGTGGTCACCAGAAAAATAAGTGTGAAATAGAAAATATTTGGGTGGAATGAAATTGAATTTTGGAATAAAATAAAATCTCTAATGACATACTAGACTCTTGTACAAATTAAATTTTACAAATTATAATATTTGACTTCAAATTATATTATAAAAGTTTTTTTTATTATAATGTGTTATCTTTGGTTGGTCATTACACACTCAAAAATAATTCTAATCAAATTTTTATGGTGAATGTATCCAAACAAAATTATGCCAATTTTTTTCTTATGATAATTGTTAGGGCTAATGCGCAAGAAAGAGACTAGTTCAGTTTGGGGAATTCCGCACAATTCCAGGAATTCTCCACATTGGGCTAACAAGAGTAAACCATAAGTGGAATTGACATCGCATTTTTCACCAAAAATCTTAAAGTATTAGGTGCATGAGTTATCTCACTTATAAAGTACTTAACATTCCCCTAATTATTGAATGTGGGACTAAAATATATTAAGAAATATATTTTGTTGTGTTATATATTTCTCAATATGATAGTTATTAAAATACTCCTAGAAAACAAGTGGAAGTTGGAAGTCTATTAGTTATTATATCCCATTTATTTCTCAATACTCCTAGAGCTAATATATCCCATTTATTTTATAATTAAGAGAAGTATACAACCAAGCAAAAAGTTAAAATTTATTATTATATTTGCAGTGCTTTATATATAGAACATATGGTTCTTTTGCCATTTCAATTTTATTCTTCTGGCATTAGAAGTTTAATATCAGTAAATTTTGCTCGATTCAATAAGTGGACATGCTACAAGCTTCATTTGTATCAAAATAAGAGTTAATTTAGGACACACTTATTGATTGGACTTTACAAGAAAATAAAATAGTGCATTCCTCATTGAAATTTACATGGTATATTACCTCCTCATTATTACAATGTTGAAACTTGAAACTAAAAACAATTATAAATTACCAGCACCAACAACTTTATCAGCAGAGCCTTTTCCTAATTCACTGCCACTATAACAAAATGTAGGGTGCATGACCAATATTATTGCCATATATATATATAGTATATAGTAAGAATGTGATAATTAAATATGGTAATTGAAAACCCTCTCATAAAATAGAGGAAACCATACAGACAATTAGATGTGGTAATTGATCAACTAGACTTTTGGCGGAGGAAGTAGCCATTTGGAACCTTCAATCGAAGCAAGCGTAATGAAAGGTTTGACATCAGCATCACTTAGCTGCTTCACATACTCGGGTCGCCCCTTAACATCTGCACCAGGTCCTGAGTTCTTGTACTCTCCAAAAAACACAGTACTGTAGACAATGATATTTATTAGTCACATTATGCTATTATATGATTTTTGTGTCAAAATTTTAAGTCACAATTTGCGGATAAAAGATTTCAATCCAAAGAATAAAACATACTCGCCATAGTCCGCGCTCATGGTGTCACTCCACCCGGCATCATTCACAACATCAGACATACTGCAGTAAGCATAGATCACTCTAGAATGAGACATCCATGCTCTTGCCAAGTAGGTTCCATTCCCGGTTCCGGTGATGTCGCAATGGACAAATGTGAAGCCTTCATCGTCTACATTGTTTTTTCTTGCTTGTGCTGCTATAAATGACATCTGGCCATCGCCGAGCACGCTCAGCTCAGACCTCTGCATGGATTGTAAGAGTTTAGGGTTTAAGGTTCAGTGCTTAGAGTTTGCAAAATTCATCGAAACACTTTCGACCACTTCAAAAGATTAAAAACATTATAAAGTCCACTAAAAAGTTAATATCAATTACCAAATATAGAGACTTCCCACTTCCAAAAACAAAGTCCACGGTGCCTTGAATTAAGCAATCTTTGAAAAAATGCTTATTCCTATCATCACACACCGTGTCCTGGAATCCAAAAAACTTGCAATTATAAAATGCTGCCTTGTCACCAGTAATTCTCAATGCTACGGCTTGTTGGCCCTGCTTTCCATCAGGTTTTGGTGCAGAGTTCTAAACAAGAAAGCAAAATCAGAAGTCAATAAAAGGCATATATATATGAATCTGCTTAAATTGTTTTTCTTATATTCAATTCTGAAACACGTAAGCTTCTCGAAAGAATTGATTCTAGACTTCAGAATCAATTGCAGAAGAATCTCTAAATATGCACACAGTTATTTGGCTTTTGTTTTGATTTTTTATTGAATACGTACCGAGAAGATGATGTTAGTGGCCACAAAGTAATCCGATTCAACGATCAATGTAGCACTGTCAAGAGTGCCATATTGTTTTGCAGTGCCCCCATATGTCAAGTTTGGCATGTTCCCTGGTTCTCCATAAAAGGTAATAAATGGCTTTCCTCTATCAATTTTCACTTTCTCATTATAATTTCCGCCTGCAATGTACACAATCACACGCTTGGCGTTCGCAATAGGAATGCTGTTAATGGCCTCTGTGATCGTCTTGAAATCGCCGCTTCCATCTGGCTTAACCTTCACAACCTTAGGAGTACCATCCTCCGCCGCCACTAGTGCAGGGTCCAGGGTAGCCTTCCTCTGAGCTAAGGGTCCAACATTTTCACTGAACCATTTGTCAATTTGAGCCTTATCTGCAGGAACTGGCACATTGTCATCGCATCGAACAACATCAGCTATGAGAAAAGCTATGAAAACCACTTGAATAATGCAAATTTTGGTTTTTGAAGCCATGTTTCCAGTTCTTGATTTGCTTTTGAAGTAATGTTGCAATTTATAGGACACTTAGAACAAGAGACATGCTAAAATTTGTAACACTATTTTTGGTGTGGTTAATGTCAGTCACCCATTTTATGTTAGGATGTTAAAATTAGACAAAGGGTTGATGGTGCACGGATTTTTAATCACACGAACATGGAAGGCAAAACTGAAAGGATTCTCCACAAGAAAATTTAAGTTTAGTTGAGTAAATATGTGTTATGAATTTCATTGGGAAATATTTAGAGCAAATTAAATTTAGCGATAATCCTCCGAATTTAGAATTTTGTTGTGTAAATATAAGGATTAGCTATTTCTAATCTATATCATATACTAAAGGAAGGTTTTGCCACGTCTCATCCATATATCATCCCCAAATAAAATTTAGAAATTTTGTTTTTATTAACTTTGAAATACATATTTTTTAAAATACTATTAAATCTACATTTAATTTTTGTATCTTAAAACCAAATATTGAACAAAAATCCATCAAATATAAAAAAGTGCAATATTTGTGAATATTTTATCTAAAAAGGTTTTTGTAGATATAGATAATAGATGAACATGATTTTGTATCAAAATAGACTTCTCATCTCTTTAATTATAGTAATTTAAGATAAAATCTTTTAACCCCCATATCATCCCAAAAAAAATATACAAATTTTATTTTTCTTTACTTTGAAATACATCTTTTTTAAAACACCATTAAATCTACATTTAATTTTTGTATCTTAAAACTAAATATTGAACAAAAATCCATCATTATAAAAAAAAGTGCAATATTTGTGAATATTTTATCTAAAAATGATTTTTTAGATATATATAAAATATGAACATGATTTTGTATCAAAATAAACTTCTCATCTCTTTAATTATAGTAATTTAAGATAAAATCTTTTAAATTGACAATGAGTTCTTAATTTTTTTTAGATATAGATAATACATGAACATGATTTTGAATCAAAATAAACTTCTCATCTCTTTAATCATAGTAATTTAAGATTAAATATTTTAAATTGACCATGAGTTCTTAATTTTTTTTATTATGATGCTATAAATTGTGTACGTATAATTAAATTATAGTAATTTAAGACAAATTTTTATAGATTGACCACGATATCAATTTTTTTATAAGAGTGGTATAAAGTGTGTCAAGCACAGAAGTGTGCAATACACAGTGTGAGGAAGGAAAAAACCGGGTCATACCAAAAGAGGGAGCAGAGATTTAGGTATTTATCTTCTATTGAGTAAATTTTTTCAACAAATTACCCTGTATCACCCTACTTAATTTCTTATCTTATTTAATACATGATTGTATATATTTTTTCTCTCATAACATGAAGAAAAAAAATTTCTTCGTTGCTCATTTTTTCCCCATTAACATGCAATGACCAAAGGTTTGTTCCTTATATACCTTCATCTTGACAATTGAGATTTTTTTTCCTTTTTTTTTTTTAATGCACAATGTTCTATATTTTTTTTTCATCAATCTTCTTAAAAAATGTCTTTGGTTCAAAGGTTTGTTATCTCTTATCTTATACCACATGCAACAGTACAGTTAGAATTGTTTTGTTATATTGACTGAAGCTGCAATCTAATGAATTCTCAAATTTTATAAGCATTTTATCATTTCTATTATTATACATGTAAGACAAGTGCGTGCATTCTATGTTTAGAAACTTGATTGTTTCACTGCTACCACACTCACTATACTTTTGCATGTCATAGTCCTTAATGCATTTAAGAGTGCATATTTGGACCATAAGAGTCTTTTTTATAGTGTTTCTAAAAATTTCAGCGCCTGTTTCATCAATTTTGCATATTATAGTTTGCAATGCATTTGAAAGTGCATCTTTGGACTATGAGAGTCTTTTTTAGTGTTTGACCTTGGATTTTGAAACATGTCAACGTATGTTCGCAACTCAATTTGATATGTAATATATTGAGACTCTTCAGTTATTGATGATGATATTCCTTATGTTGTTCATTTGGGCTCATTTCTTTTATATATGAGATTGAAATCTTCCATGAAGGTTTGTCAAAACATGCATGACCGTGCACACGCAAGAAAACTTTTAGGACTATAAAAGGAAGATTATGCATCGCTGGCGGTGGCATGGAAGTAATATGTTTCAAACATTGCAAAACTTGTGAGTTGTGATGTCCATGTTGCAAGTCATTGGATGATTGCGAGAAAGGTGTATGGTTTGTGCCTGTGACTTCTCCTTTATTAAATATTTTTCACTTCATACTATGTGTTCTATAGTTGATAAAAGATTTTGTTTCTTTTATTTTGCATTGTCCTGCATTTATCTGAATCTAAAGTGTGACATTTTTGTTTTTGGTTTATTGATCACACTCTTTCTTTTTGTCTAGCGTTAAAGCACTTTGTGATTCAAAGTTTTAAAGATAATGTATAGAGCTTGAAATTTTGTAGTTGTTAAAGATTAATTTTTTATAGCAATAAGTGAAATATTGAGATCTTGATTTGGAAATCAATTACTCAAAGTGCATGAAGTCATAGGTATTTAAACGGTTTAGTGAGGATAAAGACAGAGTAGAGCATTCCACCACTTTCAATCAAAGACAAGAAACGGTGAATATAAGTAAACATTAGACCAGTGTCTATAATTGTGTAAGGGATAAAGACAGAGTAGAACATTCACCCCTTTCAATCAAATAGCTTTGAGCTATAAGAATAAATTCAGATTTATTATATTGTTTGAGTTTCTCTAATGTTGTACTATACTGAATGCGAGCATATACTAAATGAAAGCCTAATTGGTTGTTGTCTCTTTTATTTGTGCACGTAAATTAAGTGTTGTCCATACCGAAAGACGAAAGCTTATTCATAAAGAGGTAAGAACACCACATGCCACTGTTCACTCCCGCTGCATTCTCCCATCCACTTATCCATGTGGCATCTTCTCCAATCAAGGCTTCTTCAACATTTCTCTTTCAAGTCTGCCAATCAAGGCTTCTTCAGTATTCCTCTTTCAAGCCTTTTGTGTTGCCCAATTAATAATTTGTCTGTTTCAATTAAGAAATTCGAAATACATCAGTTGTTGTTTATGGTTTAATTTTCTCCCAACTAATAATTTTTCTTATTTAATTAAAATTTTGAAATGCATTAATGGTTGTCTACCCAACCTGACTTTAAAATTTAGAGCAATAATAGCACCAAGCAATGGATATACTCTTAGGCTATGTTTGACATGTCATTTCAGCTAGCTTATAGCTTATTTGACTAGCTTAAAGCTTATTTGACTAGCTTAAAAACTCTATAAAAGTGTTTGGTGAATGAGCTTATTTTAGTAGCTTAAAGCTTTAAGCTATAAGCTATCTGAGGTAGCTTATAGCTTTTTGCATTTATTGTCATTTTTATCCTTATTATTTTATTAAAATTCCACCATATAGGTATTAGTGTTAAAATAAAATAAGTAAAAATTAATATTATATTTTTAAGATGATTTTTTTGGTTCCTTCGGAAAACCTATTTTTAAGATGATAAATGAATTGAGTCAAATTAAAATATTTAAAGTTATAATAATTTTAATATTAATATCCTATAGATATTAATGTGAAAATAAAGTAATGTTAAATATAAAAATAATTATACAAGTATGTCTTTTTATGTAATTTTACAATTTCAGCTTGTTCAACAGTTAGTTTTACCAAACACTTTTGTTACAATTACGTAGCTTTTCAGCTAACTTATCAACTTTCAGCTATGAGCTAGCTTTTCAGCTATCAGCTAGCTTATAAGCTAAACGTGCCAAACATAGCCTTAATGTATTGTGTAAGCTTATACTATCATGTCTAATACGACGTACCAAACAACCCTTTATTATCATGAATTTAAATGTAAATATCTTACGTAAAATAATTATCCAAAAGATTTTTCTCAATTAACATTAACACCTTATTTTTTTTGAAATATTAATATATAAAATTCATAAAAACTTACTTTAAATATATATTCTTAACAAGTGATTGTTTTAACCCCCAGGTCGAGTGTTTGATTCTTAAGAGTTACACTTATATGTAGACCTTTGAAATTCACAACACCCGAGTCAAATATTTCAAAAAAAAATATACATTAAATATTATACATTACGATAGGTTATATATTTGTGATTACGATAGTAATTTAACACAAGAAAATATATATTTCAAACAAATATTTATATATTTGTGCAATTAAAGATTATAAAAAGTTAAAAAAAATTAATATTATACATTAAATATCTATCTATCTATCTATCTATACTATATATAAAAGAAGAGTTTTTGCAGCATGGAGGGCAACTTAGTCATTCAATCATTCATTGCACTACATTATGATTTTCAGCATGGGTAATTTAGTAAAGAAATACATTATTTGTTAAAGATTCAATCAGAGCCTTACAATCTCTTCTCTTGCGTTTCTGTCGTTCTCTCTTTCACTGCATATAACGTTTCTTATAGACTCTCTGAAATCCCTAACCTGAGCGTTTCTACCTTGGAGCCACTACTTCTTCTCATTTGGATTTTTCTTTTAATTCAGAGTTGTCTTTGCCTCATTTGGATTTGTCCAACAATTAGGATTTTGCCAGTGTTTGCTATGAATTTTTCCTTTCATTTGGGCTTTCACTCTTTCATGCCCTTCTATTGACTCTAAATGTAGGTTTTGTGCGCTGAATGAATTTTCCTTTTAGTGATTACTTCTTTGCCTCTTTTGTATCAGTACTGGTGTTTTGTTTTCTTTGCCTCTATTTGCTATGAATTTCTTTCTAGCCAACTTTGTTGCTGTTCTTGAATGTTGAGTGACCTTTGTTTGTTTAATTTACTTTTTATGGGATGTTTTGTAGCATGTAACAACAAAAGGTTTGTTATTTTTTTCCCTAACTCCTTTTTGATTCGGTAAAGGAGACTATTTAGAAAAGGCCATGAAATTTTAGATTTTTAATGGAATCTTAGCAAGTTTCATCTCTATCTTGATTTCAAAGTTCATGTTTGATGGAAGCTCCAGCTTGGTGATCATTAGCAATATCAATTGCATTAGAATTCCTTCAATGACTCAGTAAAATTATTGACAGGGCTTTTCAAAGCCACTGATTACATTTTGCGCTTCGCTACAATTTTTGCACCCTTCACTTTTTCCACAGCGTTGAAGTTAACTACTGGGTTAATTACCTTTTTTGTGTGTACAACTTATGTTTTAATCATGTCAGTCAAGTATGTCATATCTACTATTATAATACATTGATTGGTTTTTGAATTAGGTTCTGGAAGGACTATAAAATGTGGATTTTCTTTTACAGAGGTTATCCCTCAAACTATATTGTTGTTCAACTCTTCAAGAGTCCATTGTGCATTGAGTCGTTGCCTTTTCTTTGAAAATAAATTGTTTACTTAATTTATTACTAATAATATCATTCTTAAACTTTCACATGCCTTCTGCCTTATACATTTGATCAGTTATGGCTTTTGAATCATCCTCTATAGCAGGTTAGTACTTTTGACATTTTATTAATTTACATAATGGGCAATCTATAACTGAACTGTTGACATTAAAAGCTGCAGTTTTTTGCTCTTGGGTTTTTCTCCTATGTTGATTCAACTCACATAATTTGTTACAATTCAGTTATATTGATCTGAAGTTCGGTATATTTGTAAACAATGATGTTTAAAACTACTGGAATATAAAACTGAGGACAAAGATAATGGAGATGAAAATTGATCCTGTAACCCATAAGGTAGTGTCAAAGGTCCTCTGACTGGGGAAACATAAGTGGCCTCCCAAGCACTGGGAACCAAATGAATTCAATATGTTACCAAGCACAATGCAGGTTGTGCCAAGAAGTCAATGATGGAGCATACACAAGAGGATCATCAAGCTCACTCATGGGAACATCATATACAGTACAAGTCATGAACCCAGAGAATGTGCAACTGCATGTGTTTAGTGAAGCTTCATCCTCAAGCGCATCTTCATCTTCCTGCCACAGTCATATTCTTGCCAAATTTCTCAGATTCAAATTACAAGCTGAGATGATGAAGGGTCACAAGCAGTCCTCTTTGTGACAGGAGAATGTGAAATCAAGCTAGGATTAATTTTAAAGTGGTCCATGTTTATTTATCATAAAAAAATTGATCCATGTCTAATAGTCTCTGATATAACAGAGACATGAAATTAACTTTGTGCTGTTATGCTACAGAGATAGTAGTCCACTCCACCGGCTACTCGAATTATTTGTGTCGAAAATTATGGCTTTTTAATGGAAAATTATGAGAATTAAATCAGAGATTAATGTGGTATTATTTTTGTGGATCATATCTCAGATGCTCTTATATTGCACATCGATCCTTCGAGGAGGCAGTTAATGCAGAAAATACTAATCATCATAAGACAAATATGGAGGCAATCAATAATGTTAATAAAAAAAATGCAAACGGAGGCAATTTCTTAAATGCGTCGTTTAATGAGAAAATTCAAATAAAAAAGATTTAGAGAAGACTAACAGTTCATAAAAGAAAATAATTACAAACACAATTTTTGTATTATAATTGTATAAATATTATTTATGGAATTCTTAAATTAAGATTCCATTTTGATTTCCCAAAAATGTCATTTTAGCAGCAATTTACTTCGGAACATGAAAACTTATATTTAGAGAGCATTATCAGCAGCTATATATAAGATCCAAGGGAGAGATTGTGTTAACCGTTACATCAAGTAGAATTACAACTTTGCTCATTGCATGTGGTTGAACAACACACTCCATGTTTTGTTTTTCAATTAATCTCGATGAGGTTTCTATTTGCAACATTAAACAGGGTAGTCCATTGGAAGAATTGATCATCACAGCTAAAATCATAATATGGGATGAAGCATCCATGACTCATACATTTTTTTTCAAGCACAATCATTGAAAAGGGTTGGGTTATATTTTTCAAAATAAGTGTTTTCACATCACCAATTATATGTAGCATTCTCTAGAGTCACGCACCGTAAAGAGTTAAAAATCTTCATTTGTGATAGTGATGCAACAGTTCTCATAGTGCTTTAAATTTAGTTTATAAAGAAGTCTTTCGCAATGTCATATGAAGAAGATTTTTTTATAGAAAATGTGCAATGATACATTCTCAGTTTTAATTTCAATGTAATTATTTCAATTGCAAAAAAAAAAAAAAAAACAGTGACTATTTTTAGCACATACATTTTTTTTATTCATCGGAAAACTAGACAAGAAAACAACGCTAAGAACAAAAAAATGAGTCCCTCAAGATGAAAGGCTCAACTTCCACCGGAGGTCTCTCAAAAAAACGAACTCCTACATAACCCTAATCCGCACCCAACTTTGCCAAACAATTTGCTGCTGTGTTACTACCCCTAGGAACCCATCGTAGAGCCACTTGCCATTGGCCACACAAGAGAGCCGCCACTACCCAAGAATTAGGCAAAAAGTGTGAGAAGCTTTGTTGTTTATTGCTTGCAACACCTCTTTACTATCAATCTCTGCTATTATATCCCTGTAGCCTAAAATTGGTTTTAGATCCCTCTAAAATCATAGATTTTTGTTTTAGATCCCTTTAAAATCATGTCACGTCAGCTTTCGTTATGTGATTCAGCACTCAATGTATGGAAGGTGACCACAGGGACCAAAAGCTCATCTAATTTTTCAAATATGGGTGTTTTCCAAAAATGTATATATATATATATATATATATATATATATATATATATATATTTGAGGGGCTTAAGCCAAAGACCCCTGATCTTTTAGGGACCGAAACATATTTAAGTAAAAAAATCGCACAAATTTATGATTTCATATATCTAAAATAAAATTAATTCTTTTAATCCATAAAATATCTTTAAAAACACAGAAATTAAAAAAAATACACACAATTGTAACTCTTTCCCTCAATTCAGCTTCATCCTCAACCCTTCTTCAGCCCCTATTCTAACTCTTTCCCCTAAACCTAAACCTAATCTTCTTCATGATATACAACAAAAACCATGATCCATTGAAACATTAACTGTATCTGCTTCTTCTTCCTCTGGTCCTCTCTCTCTCAGTCGTTCTTGTGAGACCCAAGTTTTTAAGCTTGAAGTAAATTAGTGAAATTCCTTATTCACGATTAGTTTGATGTAATGTGAAGGAAAAACCTGAACAAGGGTTTATTGAATGGAATCAATTTGTGAAGGAGGAAGTTCAAGAAAAGCTAAGGATTGTATCAAAGTCGATAAAAGTTATAGCACGACTAATATTCGCATTTAAACCTAGGACAAGAATCTTAGGAAACAAAACTATGTTCCACCCTTGGAACACTATAGGAAATTTTCCAAAAATCTTCTAGAAGAATATACGACTTTCTCTTATTCCTTTCCATAACCAGCGTTTCGATACGAAACCCTGGAATGTACGAACGACAAATTCC
This sequence comes from Lotus japonicus, assembly GCF_012489685.1. NCBI lineage: Eukaryota > Viridiplantae > Streptophyta > Magnoliopsida > Fabales > Fabaceae > Lotus > Lotus japonicus. Next base: position 54,688,975 of record NC_080046.1, read on the forward strand.
AATGCTCGGAAGTTTGCCGAAACCGAAACCCTGATAGTTCAGAAACCCTAAAATCAACGAACGATGAAGACTTTTTCTATTCGGAGCTTCAAATAAATATTTCAATCACGTATGCCCACTCTAATCGACGTTCCGAATCTTTCTTCAGAAGGAAGTTTCTGCATCCGAGGTCAAAACCATAAAGTGCATTTTTAAGCCGGTACACATTAAAAACAAGCCTCGAAAACCAAAAATCATACTGATATTTCTTTGAGGAATTAGAAGATTCAGCGGGAAGAATATTGTGTCTAAAATACGTTGGAATCAGTAGGAAAAATCGGAATCGCGAAATTCTCATTTTTCCGCATTTCCCATTTCCTATATATAGTATGAAAAATGAAAAAAAAACAAAAAAATCCCAAACTCACACACACGGCCGAGAGCTTCTTGGAGGAAAGGAGGAAAAGTGATTTTTTTTCAATTCTTGACCGATTGTCGTTCCGTTCGTTGCTACGCGTAGACCTCGAGGTACTGATGCTTTTCCCTACTTCTGATCGTCAATTCTGTCGCTTTTCTCTATGTCTTTCTGTGCTCAAAGTTTTGAGCTTTTTGTAAAACTGTCCAAATAAGCTGATTTTGGTGTCTAAACTTATTGCCTACGTGCTCTAGAGCGTGAATATCCGGTTGTTTTCTGCTGAATGTCGCCGAAACGCCGCCGGGATCAATTTCTGTTGGAAAAACCCATTTTTGGGTAAAGTTCCGTTCTTTAAGCTGAAAATTCACGATTGAGCTTAGCTTTAGAAGGATTAGTTGTTATAAATGTCGTTAGGATCGACCCCATCTAATTTGATTTTCGAAATTCTGATTTTGAGTTTCCGAGCTAAAAATATTGACCAAAATACCCCTGCGACAGTTTTCGACCCGATAATTTTTCTGAGAGTTTCCCTGGCCTAGATATCGCCTAAGAATACCTAGGAATTGATTTAGATCGAAGAAAAAGTTCGAAAACCCTATTTTCCATAGTGGCCGAAACCTATTTGCTTAGGTACCGTGTCCGAAAATAATTTTTGGGTCTCTATGACTTGTGCCATTGTGTAGCTCTTTCAATTGTCGAAATTTTGGCGCCGGTTTCGTGTCATTCCGAGTTCTGTAGCTCGAGTTATGCACGTTTTAGCGAATAAAGTGTTTTTGTACAAAACTTGAATCGAGTCAAAACTCATCCATTCGGGGGAAGCCCTTCCATTCGTGCCTAAATATTGTACTTTGAAGCTTCTTGAGCTTTGTCTAATGTTAGTTAGTATTGTTTCGATTGTACTGACTTATTTTGATTGATTTTTGCTTTGTTTGCTCTAAGGTTCGTTTGTGGAAACCTTGGAATTGACTGAACAAGCTTGTGAGCGAGATCTACACCGCGAGACTGGAACAACTCGAGGTGAGGGCAACTTACTTACTAGCTATTTGTATTTTAGGCGTCGATGAATTCGACTTGATTTATTGTTATGCACTTGATTGTGTTTGACTGGGAAAAACGTTTTCTGAGGCTACGGCTGACAATTGATAATCTTTTATTGCTTGATTGTTATTGAGGTTGATTCACATGCTAAATGCTACCTGGTTAATCTAGGATGTGTGATATCTGCCCTATATGCTATGTGCTAAATGGTTAATCTAGGACGTGTTGATATATGTGCCATGACTGTTGGATTGTGTTACTTTGATTATGAAATTACACATATATCTGTTGTACGTCAGAGAGGATAACAGGCTGTTATGCCAAATTTATCATGAGATTTTGGAAAAGTTGATGGGACGAATCGAGGTTCGGACCCTTATTATTTTAGTGGATCGAGACCTTCTCTGGGAGTTACTTGGGATGATGGGCTTTTAAACTCATAAGATTAGAGATAAAACTAAATGGAAACTATTTTACAAGGAAAATTCATAATACACTAAACAACCTCTGAACGCTTTAAATAATGATAACAATGTCAGATGAAAGCTTAGGGCTTGGATGTTAGTTTTGGAAAATGAGAAGTGTCGCCGAATCCAAGTTTTGGGGAAACCAATAAGTTTCCAAGTACATTGGTACTCCTTCGCTCTTTGAGCAGTTTATTTAGCCAACCAAAGGATGAGCCGGGAATCTTCACTGAGGCGTGAGACTTCGTGAAAGGGTGCAAATTCACTGAAGCGTGAGACTTCGTGAAAGCAAAAACTTCGCTGAGGCGGGAGACCTTGCGGAGACGGGAACCTTCGCTGAGGCGGGAGACCTTGCGGAGACGGGAACCTTCGCTGAAGCGGGAGACTTTGCGGATGCGTGCAAATTCACTGAAGCGTGAGACTTCGTGAATGCGCGAAAATTCACTGAAGCGTGAGACTTCGTGAATGCGCGAAAATTCACTGAAGCGTGAGACTTCGTGAATGCGTGAAAATTCACTAAAGCGTGAGATTTCATCGACGTTTACCCCAGGGCAAACGATAGGGAACATTTGTTTAGTTAGACACTTGTGCGTTGGGAGGACGATACATTGTTTGAATAACCTTATCACCTAACTTCATATGTTGAGATTTTGATGATTTGATATTGGTGATCATCGTTATGTTATTTGTGGAATTGTTGAGATTCGATAACATGCCATGTATATACCTTAGGGTGGGCAATGTAGAATTTATATGTATATATACAACATATATATATACCCCTTATTCTTCACATGTTGCTTGTATTATCTATCATATTCTGTGAGTTGACCCTCGCGCCTTGGCTTTGTTTGTATGTTTGTGTTTGGGCGGTCGGCATGCTGCCAGGCGTCCGTCAGACGATTAGTGATGATTCGTCACTCGAGGAGGACCAGGAGCGTCATGACCATTACTGAAGTTTCGACGAGGACCCGGATCGAATGCATGATCAGATGAGGGTTGATGATGGAAGTATAGAGTAGGGGTGTTTTAGAGCCCACTAAGGTTGGGTGTTAATGTCATAGCTCTGATTTTCATTTGTACTTTTGGGACAGGGTAGTTTCCGACAGATTGCTTTTCGGTGTGGTTCTCCGTAGATGGGAATCGCATGGAGTAGTCGGACGTAAGAAGTCTTTTTGGAAGCCGTTTTGGGCTGACTTACTTTTTGAAGGACTGTATTTATAAAACTTATGACTCCAGTTATGAGTCGCACTTGTTTGCCGTTGGGCAATACCTTTAGTTACTTGATGTTACTTTCCGTCACTTGAGGACACTCGTGACGATGTTTTTAGTTGCAGCGAGGGCTGTGCTTGTATTGTATATTAATCGCTGTTAATCGCGATTGGGTTGAGTCTTTATTTCGAAAAGTGTTTTTATTTAAACAAATCAAAAAAAAAAATACCTGCTTTTCCGCTTTATTTTATACTTGAGTTACTAAAGTGACGCCACCGAAATCGGGGTGTTACAGTTCCTCACTTCCTCACCAAAACAAAACCCTAAGTCGTGAGATCAGAATCCATGGACGGTGATTCTCTTGGAGTGCTCGGCAATTCAAGTACTCATGGCGACAGAGCAGTTAATGGTCGCTGGCAGCCCCCACTGTGTTCAGATCGCCGCCCTCGCCTCCGACTCCGAGGGAGAAATCTGAGCATTTTCGGGATTGGGGTTGAGAGACACCAAGGGAGGGTGAATGGGAGGTTGGTTGCGACAATGGAGTGGAGTTTAGAGGGTTTCAAGGTAAGAGTTTTAATCTGATGTGTGGGTGACCGGATCTGGGGTCTAGGGTGGGTTTGGGTTTCGTGGTGTTGGTTGTGATTGAGGCGGTGGCGCAACGAACTTCACGGTTAGGATCGTGAATTCAGCCTGGTGTATCCCCTGTTCTTCAACTTTCCATTCCTTTTTATTGTTATTCTTCTTTTCTTGCCTTTTCTCAGGTCAACAACACCAATTTGACAATCCCGTGTTCATAGTTGGATGATAGTGGCTTGGAAATTTTGGGTATTTGAGGTGTCTTCACCTCATGTTTCCAATCCATTGTATTGTTTGGTGCACCTCTGATTTCTATTTGCTTGTTGGCATGAGGAAGTGTTTCCGGCTGTGATTGTTGGTGGTGCTATGGTGGTTCTCTGGTGGTGGTGAAGGATGGCGGTGTGGGGGGAAGAAGATGTTGGGGTTAAGAAAGGAAGAAGAAGAGGCTGAAGAAGATGAAGACCATTTTGTCTGGGTTTTGTTCTTGAGATGGAGATTGAAAGAAGAGTGAACGAGGGATGAGGGAGAGCAGGGAAGGGAGTGGATGAGATTGACATGAAGAAGATGATGATACAAATGAAGAAGAAGAAGATGAAGATGAATAGATGATGATGATGATGATGATGATGATGATGATAAGGTTTTTAATTATTCTTTTTACGCTTAAAGGGTACAAAGGCCCCTGAAATTACAAAGGGAATCAAATCCAGGACCTAGAAAAATTTTGCATCAAATTGGGTCCCTAGAAATTTTTTTTTTAATTCAATTAAGGCCAAAGTGTGCCAGAGCCCAATTTTGTCCTAATCAGCTTTTCCACGTGGCTTTTTTAATTAGAAATATTAATTAAAAATAAAATTTTAATTCCAACTCACTTAAGTCAGCAGAAAAAAAAAAACTTAATAAAATCCTAATCTAAATATAAATCCCTAATCTAAACAATAACCTAAACTAACAAACTCAGAACATATTTGCAAAACAACAAACTCCAGATTATTAGATTCATATGAATGAAATTGAAAAACCCTAAATTCATCACCAACACAGAACCCACCACCATTACCAACCACTCTCCAAGCCACCACCAATTCAAAACCCACCACCACCCAGAACACAGAACCCACTCCAACCCACCCACCACCATCACCAACCTCTCCACGACATCCCCAACTCAGAACCCATCACCCAGAACCCACCTTCAACCCACCCACGACCATCACCAACCTTTTCACGCCACCTCCAACCCACACACCACCATCACCCAATTATTTATTCCACTTTATCAATAACAAGGAAGCACAGATCTGGTAAAGAAAAGGGGGTGGTTGTGGGTTCCAGAGGAAGGGGAGAAGAAAAGGAAGCTTCGATTTTGTGGTTCGAGGTTTTAGATCAGGTAAAGAATGGTGGTTGCAGTGGGTTTCAGAGGAAGAGAACATGATGACAACGACGCATGACTTCGGAGAGGTGGCGGCGGTCGTGATTTGGATCAGGAGCGAGGCTCGGGTTTCAGATGATGAAGAAAATGGTGATGGAGATGGTGGCGCGCGACGGTGGAGGTATGCTCTCGCCGCCGTGAAGAGAGCTACCACGAGGAGGCAAGATCTGGGGGCTTTGTTGAAGGATAAAGAGAACCTTCTCCAGAGTTTCAGAAAAAGAGAGAGAGAGAGAGAGAGAGAGAGAGAGAGAGAGAGAGAGAGAGAGAGAGAGAGAGCTAAAAGATGAATGTTCATGGTGATGTTGTTGTATGTGAGTATGAGTTGTTGTTGTATGTGAGTAGATGCTAGATCTCTGGTTTCTCTGGGTTGGAAGAAGATGAATGTTCATGGTAAATATTTTTTTTACCTTTTGTTAATGTTAATCCGGTTGAGGTGTTTCAAAAAAATATGGGTTAAATGTTTTTTAGATTAGGTTAGATTTGGAGCTAAATTGATTAGATTAAGTTTTTATTTTGATTAGAGATTTTATTAAGTTTTTTACTTTTTTTTATTTATGCTTTAATATATGAGTTGGAAATAAAAAAATAAAGTTTTATAATTTTTCTATTAAAAAAATAAAAAAAGCCACGTGGTAACGGTGACTAGGACAAAATTGAGATGTGACACACTTTGGCCTTAATTGAATTAAAAAAAAAAATTCTAGGGACCCAATTTGATGCAAAATTTTTCTAGGTCCTGGATTTGATTCCCTTTGTAATTTCAGGGGCCTTTGAACCCTTTAAGCCTTTTTTTTAGATTAGGGATTTATATTTAGATTAGGATTTTATTAAGTTTTTTTTTTCTGCTTATATATCTGACTTGGAATTAAAATTTTAATTTTAATTAATTTTTCTAATTAAAAAATAAATTAAAAAGCCACGTGGATAAGCTGACTAGGACAAAATTGGGCTCTGGCACACTTTGGCCTTAATTGAATTAAATTTTTTTTTCTAGGGACCCAATTTGATGCAAAATATTTCTAGGTCATGAATTTGATTCCCTTTGTAATTTCAGGGGCCTTTGGACCCTTTAAGCCTCAATAGAATCCACTATATATAAATAGAATAACAATGTAACCCTAAAACACAAGATGCACTAGTGCAATTGAGAGAAATTGCAATTGCTGAGTGATTGTATTCAGAAGTGAATCAATAAACGGAACTATAGTTGCTCTATAGTCGCAGAGGTAGGCAATTTGACCGAACTCTTTTGTGTGTTTCTCTCTACTCTCATCTGTATTCGTGTTGCTGTTCTAACAAATTTCTTTAAGCAAGATATCGTGTTGAGATCATGTGGATGGAAAAAAACCGCATGGATAAAACTTTTAAAATGAAGCTGCCTCAGTCAGCATCAGAATAGGCCTTGATGTTAAGAGACTAATTAGATAGAATCCTTAATTCTTGGCCAACTGAACCCATAAGATAATGCAGTATATAATGAGCAGCTTGAAGATGAGATGTCCTAGGTGCTGACATGTACATCACAATCATTTTTGCTTAATTTGTTGTTGACAAATTCAGTGTCCTTACCTTAAGAAGAGTCATAATCATAATGTACTTTCTTTGAGATATATAAATCCTTTGGCTGATTGGGCAAGCATTAAATCAAGAAAAGTATTGCAATCTAAGAAGGTCTTCCATTTGGCCTTGATGATATCCTTTGTGGTGGAGAATTGAAAATTGATTGGGAAGTACAAAAAGGTTCAATAGCAAGCATAGGAAAGACAATATTTGGGAAAGGATCATTAAGTTCTTATTAAACTGAGTGAAAAGGGAAAGAGTTTTTATGGAAAAAATACATCTCTAGAACTGGTCCTGTTGTATGGTTTGTATAATTGTATCCATTGTAGCCATTTGGATAACCAACAAATATTGAAGGAGTAGCTCTTGCTGAGAATCTGTGTCTCTTAGAAGGAAGAGTGGATGCAAAAGCTAAACAACCAAACACCTTCAAAGACATATATTCAAGTTCTGCTTGATAAAAAAATTGATATATAGGGAGATCGCATTCTTAATCTGGCTGTAAGATGTTGATTATAAGAACAACTTTCTTGTTCACCCCCAAAAGGATAAGGGGAAGTGAGACTGGGAATAACGGGATCGAGCCACATTCAATAAGTGTTGATGCTTCCTTTATGTCGCTGCCTTCCACTGAGCAAGTTCCTTGGCATTATGATCGAGCTCCAGGCCAAAATTGCTTGATTTTCTTATGAAATTTAGTCTCAATTGGAGCAAATTAAAAACTTTTGAATGAACACAGGTGCTTGATACTAACTATGCATCATGCATGAGATATTTCCAGGTAAACCGTGAGTGATCATCAACCAAGGTAAGGAAAATCTTTTACCGTTGATTGATGAAATGACCTTTAAAATGTCACAAAGGATAAGATAAAAAAATGTTAGACATATTATTGAAAATAGAAAAAGGCAATCGCATTTGTTTAGACAACGGACATGTACACATCACAAGAATGAGAAAAAAAATGGAGCTCTGAATTGAGAAATGACATTTATAAATGAGAAACTTGAGACATATACAAGACAAATGGCCTAAACGATTATGCCATACATGATACATGCTAGTATATATGAACCAAGGGTATTAGGTAAAACATTCACAAATTGAGCTGACAAAAGAATCATGATGAGAACATTGTCAAGAACATATAAGACCCTTTCTAAGATACCCTTGCCCATCATCTTCATTTGGCTGCTGCCCGGCCTGAAGCTAAAAAGAGTGATCAGTGAAAAGAATGAACATAATATTCACTACAAAAAAAGTGTTGATTAGTGGGGGTTTCCAACACCCGAAAGTTATTTAACAGCAGTTTTGACAAACCCCGAAGTTACACTCGCCACAACGTAGTAGCTGTAAATCCTCTAATATTTAACAACCCCTTGGACATGCATATTTTAGCAGGTTTCTTTTTTACCTAACTTGCAAGTTTTTACAAGAACGGGTAAAAATGCAATAAAACATGACTGTGATGAGATTAAAATGAAAAACAATACTTTTCTAAATGATCTTTAAAGTTTCAGTCACTCGTGTTGGTAGTGTCATATTCTTCATGACAACTTGGTTTTACAAAATGTTATGTAAAACTAACAAAATGATTACTCACAACAGAAAAAGAGTTGAAATTTTATTGTTACTTAGTTAGTAAGAATATTAACTAGTATAAGAATTTTTTTTTGAAAGATAGTATAAGAAAAATTGACTTGACCTTCACATTAATAACAATATTAATTAATTTTTAATAAATTTTTATATTATTCATTATCATAATTACTAAATATAATTTTTTTCAATCTCTCATATTTAAAATAAAAAATCACTTCTAAGAATTTTAAAATTTAATTATAAATTGCAACTTGAGGAAAAAAATTAAATAAAAATAATTCAAATTGGCTTGACCTTTACACATTAATAACAATAATAATTAGTTATTAATAACATTTTGTATTCACTACTAATTGCATTAAACATTACAATTTATTATATATTTAAATCGTAATTAAAATTATTTTTATTTTTATTACTAATCACAAGTGGACGTATTTTAAAAAAAATTATAAAATAAAATGGTTTACTATTTTTAATATATAAAAATATATTATTAATTATTAAAGTTAATTAAGAATACAAGTAATATTTCAAAAAAGTAGTTAATAAATTTGACTTGATACATACATAAATAAAAATAATAATGAGTTATTAATAGCCTTTTTTATTGTTCATTATATTAATTACTAATTTCTAATATTCTTAATTTCTGAAAATTAAAAATAAATGTTTTAAAATTTAAATATTATTTTTTAATTAAAAAATAAATAAAATTAAAATGATTTTAAGAAGAATAATAAATAAAAATAAAAATAAATTACTTGGTCTTCACATTAATAATATTATTAATTATAGGTTATTAATAACCTTCTATATTATTTATTATATTAATTACTAAATGGAAAATTACTCAATTTATAAAATTTAAAACTAAAAATTAATATTATTTCATTTTTAATTACTAATCACAACTTTGTTTCAAAAAAAAGATCACAACTTGTGGAATTTTTCCCTAAAAAAAAATAATTAAAATTGACTTGACCTTTACATTATTAACAATATTAATTTTTTATCGATCATATTTTATAATAATAATTAATTGTGTAAAAAAAATCAAATTCTCATATTATTAAAATATAAATAAACAGAAATTACTATTCATAGTAACTAATTGTAAAATTTTCAATTTCTCATAATAATAGTTATTTAAATTTTAACTATTAAGCACTACTTGAGCCAAGTAATGATAATAATAATACTTATAATAATAATAGTGAATAGTTTAATTGACTTGACCTTCATAATAATTACAATGCTAATTTATTATAATTTTTATATCAATTTTTTTTATAGTTTTATTTACTAAAATTATTTTAGTATTAAAAAATAAAAAAATTAAATATTGCTATAAAATAAAACAAAAAATCCGTGCAACGCGACATCTTTTGAAACTAGTGTTTTGGTTTGTGTGTGTGTGTGAGAGAGAAAATTGAGAAGATGAGCGACTTAAGGGTGAGTGGTAAGGTGAAGTCGTTCAATGATCAAAAGGGTTTCGGGTTCATCATCCCTGATGATGGAGGCGATGATATCTTCGTTCACCAGTCCGAGATCAAATCCGAAGGGTTTCGGAGCCTCGGTGAAGGAGAACTCGTTGAGTTTATCGTCAATTTCAATCCTGATGGTCGCGCTAAGGCCATTGATGTGACTGGTCCCAATCGGGCACTAGTTAAGTGTACCCGCAACATTGGTCGAGGAGGCGGTGGATATGGTGGTGGTGGAAGAGGAGGCAGTGGTTATGGTGGAGGCGACAGCGGGTATGGCGATGGATACGGTGGCGGTGGAAGAGGAGGCAGTGGTTATGGTGGAGGCGGCGGCAGGTATGGCGGTGGATACGGTGGCGGTGGAAGAGGAGGCAGCGGGTATGGCGGTGGCTACGGTGGCGGTGGTTATGGTGGATACGGTGGCGGTGGAAGAGGAGGCGGTGGTTATGGTGGAGGCGGCAGGTATGGCGGTGGATACGGTGGCCGTGGAAGAGGAGGCGGTGGTTATGGTGGAGGCGGCAGGTATGGCGGTGGATACGGTGGCGGTGGAAGAGGAGGCGGTGGTTACGGTGGAGGCAACGAGTATGGTGGAGGCGTTGGATACGATGGAAGGGGAGGTGGTGGCGTGTGTTACAACTGTGGTCACTTGGCTCGCAATTGCGGCAGCGGTGGAGGCAGGTACAGAGGCGACGGTGGAAGCTGCTACACTTGTGGTAATTCTGGGCATTTCGCGAGAGACTGCCCTTCTAATGCCCGTTGAAGCTTTTGCTTTGTCGGTTGTATTTTTATTTTGAATATAAATTTGGAGTTTTAATGTCTTAAGGTACTATTTTGGTGGGTTTTCACGCTGGATCTCTCTAGTCGTGATGACTCTTTTTGGGTTTTATGTTATATATAAGCGAGACAGCAGTGTGGGGTGAGGGATTCTCGTTTTGGGTCGTTAAATGGTTGGATTTTGTGAAATCCTTACATTATTGGTTTTTGTATGCAGAATCTGCTCTTACCTATTTTTGCTATCATGGAACTTGGGATTTCTTTTGTGAATTTTTTTCTCGTGCAATGCATAAATATTATTGTGCAGGTTGAAGCTTTTGAGTTGTCGGTTGTATTTTTATTTTGAATCTTAATTTTAGTTTTTTATGTTTCAAGGTACTATTTCGATGAGTTTTCACATTGGATCTCTCTAGTTGTGATGGGTCTTTAAGGGTTTTATGTTGTCTATATGCAGGATAGGAGTGTGAGGCCAGGGTTTTTCTTATTGGGTCGTTAAATAGTTGGATTTTTTGAAATCCTTACATTATTGTTTTGTGTATAGAGAATTTGCTCATAACTATTTTTGCTTTTATGAACTTGTGATTTTCGTTGTCAATTTTTTTCCTGTAATGCACATATATTATATATTGTGCTCATTAAAGCTTCTTATTTGTCGATTGTATTTTTATTATGAATCCTAATTTGAATTTTTTATGTAAGGTACTATTTCTGTTGGTTTTCACGCTGAATCTCTCTAGTTGTGATGACTACTTTCGGGTTTTATATTATCTATAAGTTAGATAGGAGTGTGGGTGAAGGATTTTCTTTTTGGGTCATGAAATGGTTGGATTTTGTGAAATCCTTATATTATTGCTCTATGTATGCAGAATCTGCTTATACCTAGTTTTGCTATGATGGAACTTGTGATTCTGGTTGTCAAATTTGTTTTCGTGCAATGCGCATATATTATATATTGTGCTCATTGAAGATTTTGATTTGTCAATTGTATTTTTATTTTAAATCTTAATTTGAAGTTTTTATGTTTTATGGTACTATTTCAGTGGGTTTTCACGCTAGATCTCTCTAGTCGTGATGTCTCTTTTAGGGTTTTAAGTTATCTAAGTTATCTATAAGGGAGATAGGAGCGTGGGGTGGGAGATCTTCTTTTTGGGTCGTGAAATGGTTAAATTTTGTGTAATACTTATATTATTGCTTTATGTATTTAGAATCTGCTTATACCTATTTTTACTGTCATGGAATTTGTGATTTTGGTTGTAAGAAAAAAGTGCAATGCACATATATTGTGTTGTAGTAATTTACTTGTATCTTTTCCTCACAATTAAAATGTATTAAAGAGAGTTTCAAGTAAAGAAAGTATTAAAGAGAATAAAATGAAACAAATTTAACCCGAAACTAGTAGTATTTTTTTGGGTACAAACTCTAGTTGTATTTGACAAATCGCAAATATTTTTGCATTTTTATTTCATTGAGTGTTTTTATTTTCTTGCAAAATCAACCAGGTTTAGTGGGAAAAAAAACCAGAAACAGATAACATGCTTGGTTACCTTATTGTGACATATGAAGAAGGGTTACCTTGCTATGCCATAAGTAGAAGGGGAGGATGGATGCAACAAAGTTGAAAGTCTTCTCTTTGTTAATGGAGGCGGGATGTCATTCATTTGAAGATGGGGTTTGTGGTGCTAAGGATCATATATGAGTAATTAAGGTTCTCTTGTGGTTTGGCTAAAAATCCTGATTATTTTGCGTATCATTTGGTTTGCTTTATGTCGGGGTTTCGGTGATTCCCCTTATTTTCTCAAGGTTTGAGCCTCTTTCCCATTTTTCTTTTGTGGAGAAGGAGCCCTCTAAGGGCTCAGATTTTTTTTTGTTGGGAGAAAAAGAGGTCGGCCTAAGAAAGTCATTAAGAGGGGAAGGAAAACACAAATGTTTCAGGTTGTTGCTTATGATGTCGTTGACTTATTTGCTTAGGTTTAAGTTTTTATGTTTTATTGTATTGATTTTTGCTTAGATGGTTTCAAAGGCACTTTTAGGAAATGTTGTACTTTTTTTCCTTCATTGGGTTTTTATTCCAATGAGTTTTTCCTATGAAGGTTTTAATGAAGCACATTCACTAGGTGTGGTCTTTTGGGTTGTTTTTATTTATTTATTGAGTTTTGTTGATTTGTCATATTTGTGAGAGAGTTGTTCTCATGAAATTTGCCTATCCAATAATATATATCTTTTGCTGAAAAAAAAAACGTTAAAAAAGAATATAATAATATAAAATCATTCATGTGACTCTCACACTCTCATTCAACGGTTTAACCACTTAGTTTTAAAGATAATTGATTGTTTGACATGTTTTATGGTGTGTTTTGTTTTGGGTTTCCTCCTTCCAGCCGCACGTTTAGGGAGTCGTCATTTGATTTGATATATTTGGTTCACACCATTTGAGAATCAATTTTGCCTTCTAGACGGGAGTTTGGTCAAAGCATGGATCACTTACTTATGCATGGAGGGGATTCACATCTATCATTCTAAATTCTTTCTTTAGCATGTGAATTGCTTGAAAGTCACTCTCGGGGTACTAGATACCCAAAACTTTCCTAAGAAGCCACATCTTTTTAGCTCTAGTAAAATACCCGCCAACAAAACCCGCATCTAAGGGCGCATGCTCTAGCCCCTCTATAGAAATAGCAACGACATACAAACCATTCCCCCTCCAAGAAAGACAAAGGCTCACCACCATCAGAGGAAACCACGACAAATAATGAAGTTCGTCATCTCTTTCGTTTCTTAGGAAGTCCACGAGACCTCAAAGAACTCAGTTTTAATCCCAAATAATCATTTACACTATATGACCTTTCTCCTAGCAAATAGCTAGTCTCATCGGGAGAGGGATGAGATAATCAAGCACCCCTTAAGATCAGACGGTCTCGCGGTACCAGAGGCTGAACCAAACAGAAACAACTGTCTACCCTCAAAACCCAAACATAAATCCCCAAGTCCTCTAAGCTTCTCTCCACCACCGCTAAAGCATCGCATACAACTAAATCAAGCCCTCCTCTACCAAGTCGTCGCCGTCTTCAAAACAACCTTCATTCACCTAAACAATACTATCTCTAAGACCCTAAAAGGAAATCTCCAAGAAGAGAGCCTACTCCAAAACCCTTGGCTCCATATCACAATTTTTAATTAACCTCAACCAGCCTTATAAGAAAAAAGAGAGTACACAAATGATGCTACAAAAGTACTATGTAGCTGAATGAGGAGCAGCATGTAGCAGAAACATTTGATTCTGGAAACATTTGTTATGTTGTTCTCAATCCAAACATCACTGAAACGAGGTTTCACTCCCACTGCCAAATCCATCAACAGCTTCTTCCTCTTCCTCTTCCACCTTCGCAAATTCGACCTCATCATCCACCTCTTCAGCTTCAACAATCTCCCCACCAATCACCGAACCCACTCCATTCTCACATGGGCACTCCTCAAATCTCACAGGTTCGAAGAAGCGGAGCAATTCATGACCACCACCACCACCCACTTCCGATCGCAGTTCCCCTTCACACGCGCCTGGGACCACCTCATTCGGGGTCTCTGCATCACGCGTGGAGATCCAGACAGGGCACTCTCTGTTTTACGGCGCTGCTTGCGTGACCGTGGCGGCGTTTCCCTCTCTTCCTCGGTTTTCTGCTGCCTCATTCACAAATTGAGCTATATGGGTCATGTGGGTAAGGCTATTGAGGTGTTGGAGTTGATGGCTGAGCATAGAATCGAGTACCCTTTTAACGATTTTGTCTGTAGTTCTGTGATTTCCGGGTTTTGCAGGGTTGGAAAGCCTGAACTGGCGTTGGGGTTCTTCCAGAATGCCACACGCTCCGGCGCGTGGCGTCCCGGTGTGGTGACTTGCACTGCCCTCGTGGGTGCTCTTTGTAAGCTGGGGAGGGTTGATGAGGTTTGTGGTTTGGTTCGTGGGATGGAGGAGGATGGGTTAGCTTTGGATGTTGTTTTGTATAGTGTTTGGGTTTGTGGGTATATTGAAGAGAAGGTTTTGGTGGAGGTTTTGAGGAAGATCAATGAAATGGTGGATAAGGGTATAGGCCATGATGTTGTTAGTTATACCATACTCATAGATGGGTTTTCCAAGTTAGGTGATGTGGAGAAGTCATTTACCTTCTTGGCCAAGATGATAAAAGGAGGACATAAGCCCAATAAGGTCACATATTCTGCAATAATGTCTGCATATTGTAAGAAGGGTAGAGTAGAGGAAGCGTATGCTGTTTTCAAGAGCATGAAAGACTTGGGAGTTGACCTGGATGAATTTGTGTTTGTCATTTTGATTGATGGGTTTTGCAGGATAGGAGATTTTGATAATGTGTTTCGTTTGTTTGATGAAATGGAGAAGAGAGGGATTAGTCCCAGTGTTGTAACATATAATGCTATTATAAATGGTTTGTCTAAGTATGGGAGGACATCCGAGGCGGATGAGTTTTCAAAAAATGTAGCTGCGGATGTGATTACATACAGCACCTTGTTGCACGGGTATACTGAAGAAGAGAACATTCCTGGGATTTTGCAAACAAAGAGGCGGCTAGAAGAAGCTGGAATCACTATGGATGTTGTGATGTGTAATGTACTCATCAAAGCTCTATTTATGATGGGGGCTTTCGAAGATGTTCATGCACTTTACAAAGGAATGCCAGAAATGAATCTTGTTCCAAGTTCTGTTACTTACTGCACAATGATTGATGGGTATTGCAAGGCTGGCAGGATTGATGAGGCGCTAGAGGTATTCGATGACTTCAGAAATACATCAATCTCTTCACATGCATGCTACAATAGTATTATTTATGGACTTTGCAAAAAGGGTATGGTAGAAATGGCCACTGAGGCATTATTTGAACTCAATCATAAGGGTCTCATGTTGGATATAGTTACATATAGGATGTTGATGAAAACAATTTTCAAAGAGAACAGTGTAAAAGAGGTTTTAGACTTAGTTTACAGAATGGAAGGTCTGGGGTCAGACTCAGACATGTATAATGCAGTATGTAATAATTCCATTTTTTTAATATGTAAAATGGGATTACTTGAGGATGCAAATAGGTTGTGGATGATGATGAAAAAGAAAGGCTTATCTGTCACATGCAAGTCTTATTATTCACTTTTGAAAAGGCATCTTAGTGATGGGAATAAGGAGCAAATCGTGCCCGTCTTGAATAGCTTCCTGAAGGAATATGGTATAGTTGAACCAAAGGTTCAAAAGATACTTGCATGCTACCTCTGTCTGAAAGATGTCCATTGTGCTCTTCGATTTGTTGGAAAAATGAACTTTTCAGCAGTCACTTTTCCTGTCTCCATTCTCAAGATTCTGGTAAAGAAGGGTAGATCTTTAGATGCATATAAGCTTGTCATGGAGGCTGGAGATAATTTACCAGTCACCTATGTTGATTATGGCATCGTGATTGATGGCTTATGCAAGGGAGGATATCTCCATAAAGCATTGGATCTTTGTGCCTTTATTGAAAAGAAGGGGATGCATTTGAACATAGTCATATATAATTCAATAATAAATGGATTGTGCCATGAAGGTCGTCTTATTGAAGCATTTCGGCTATTTGATTCATTAGAGAAACTTAATTTGGTACCCTCTGAAATAAGTTATGCTACATTAATTTATTCCCTTTGTAGGGATGGATTTTTGCTAGATGCAGAGCTTGTTTTCAGGAAAATGGTCCTCAAGGGCTTTCAACCAAAAGTTCAAGTTTACAACTCATTACTTGATGGTTTATCTAAGTTTGGTCAATTAGAGAAGGCATTTGAGCTTCTAAATGATATGGAGACAAAATATATAGAGCCTAACAGTATGACTGTTGGTGCTGTAATAAATTGTTATTGCCAATTGGGCGACATGGAAGGAGCCCTTGAATTCTTTTATATGTTCAAGAGTAAGGATATATCACCTGATTTTTTGGGGTTCTTGTATTTGATGAGAGGTCTATGTACCAAGGGAAGGATGGAAGAAGCAAGGGGTGTCTTGAGAGAAATGCTCCAGTCCAAGAATGTTGCAGAGGTAATTAACAGAGTCTACAGTGAGGTTGATACTGAGTCAATTGGTGAAATCCTTGCCTCTCTGTGTGAGCAAGGAAGAATTCAAAAAGCTGTTACTGTTCTCAATGAAATTGCATGTCTTCTTTATCCTGCTCGAAGGTTGTCTACTTATAATCAATTATTCCATAAACTGCACGAGATTTATGAAGGGAAGGATGTTGATTCAAATTCTTCAAGCTCTATTCCTTTGTCTTGCAGCAGTGGTTTGGATTTTGGATCTTGTGATGCCAGGAATGTAAAGAATCTTGTGACAAATAATGGTAGTTATTTGACAAGATCCCAGGTGCACAGCTTTGACTTCTATTATTCTAGAATTGCTGCACTTTGTGACAAAGGGGAGCTGCAGGAAGCTAATCAATTGGCAAAAGAAACACTTTCTGAGCTGGCAGAGTATACGAACTGAACATTCATGATATAAATGTAAAGTAATTCTTGTAGCACGGGGAACTTTTCTCCCTGTAGTGCCAGCAAACAGATCACATGGATGAAACTTGCAGGTATGTATTTTTCCTTATAATTGAGTTTCGAAAAAGGGTGTTGTGTGTGTGTCTATAATCAATTAATCATTTACCATCCCTTAGGTACTTAAATTTTGTGTAATGAAACTGGTCAAATTGGTATGGATATTTTAAATATCACATGAAGGATTAATGTCACTATTATTTGTTATATAACGATGACTTGTGACTTTTAACTCATCATTAAATTTTATTTCAACCATGAGACAGCATAATATCATTCAGGCTATTGGGAAAAAAAACATCAAGACTTTTAGGTATTTTATTTGTCTTTACATTTTATATTTCCATTTAATTCCTGATATTTTGTTGGTTTTGAGTTACAGATGCAAATCATCTCTTAGAAGTTGAATGCTATTTTTGACGACTGAAGAGAATCAAGACTTCCATGGTGGAGGGTTCAATTTGTTGATAGAAATTTACATCATCAAGAACAGAATCATATCAAATGCTGTATCCACTATGAAAAGGCAACTATAATTTAGGTGATAAAAGTTTGCATTTTGTTTCCAATATGTAACAACTGGCTGTCATTGCTAAACTATAGTGATCTTTTGTCTGCAGTTTCACTTTCACCAGTGAAGGATCAAGGTATCTATTGGACTCTGGACTGAGCCATTAAATGAACTGTTAAATATAGAAATGGTAAATATGCATACACCTTTCTCTCATTTAATTTGGTTTTTTGGTTAACCAAGGGCTTCAGCTATAATAATGATTCTGGCAAAGCACATCCTGAAGATATTTTTGAATTTTTCATTTTTCATTCATTCTTTTAAATATTTGTGTTTTCTCCCTCACAACAAACTATAATGATTTTATTTTATTTTAACTTTTTCTGGTTTTCCAAACTATGTCAAGATTCAGTAATGATTCATGAACCACTACACAGTAAAACACCCCTAAACACCCCTTTTTCCTGCGGATTTGACCAAATAATACACTGAACTAACCACCTAAATACACATGACTAACCATAAAGCACAGAACCGTGTTCTGTGCTTTATGGTTAGTCATGTGTATTTAGGTGGTTAGTTCAGTGTATTATTTGGCCAAATCCCTAATTTAGGAATTTCAATTTTACACGGTTCTGTGCTTTATGGTTAGTCATGTGTATTTAGGTGGTTAGTTCAGTGTATTATTTGGCCAAATCCCTAATTTAGGAATTTCAACTTTACACGGTTCTGTGCTTTATGGTTAGTCATGTGTATTTAGGTGGTTAGTTCAGTGTATTATTTGGCCAAATCCCTAATTTAGGAATTTCAACTTTACACGGTTATGTGCTTTATGGTTAGTCATGTGTATTTAGGTGGTTAGTTCAGTGTATTATTTGGCCAAATCCGCAGGAAAAAGGGGTGTTTCTACTATTCAGTGGTTCAGGAATCATTTTTCGTCAAGATTTTATTAACAGTAGGTAGATGGTGTAATTTGTCTCATATTCTATTGGTTTTCTGTTTTCACTCATACATGATTTATATTGGTTATTACTTCCACACGTGCAGATATGTATCAGACTGTCAGCTAAAATAGAACTTATATCCATAAACGAAGGAGGAATATTTTTTGTAAAAGTCTAAATGAACAAACATGAAACATCTTTATTTGAAACTATATATGAAGTATGAACTAGTTCCTCAAGTAGAAGACGGCTAGCTCCCTTGATTCTCCAATCTCCATTGCAAGCTCTTCTCTTGATTCTTCAAGCCTGATAGGTACTCACATATTAGTTAGTTAGTTAGTTATACTTAGTGAGTTAGTTAGAATGTTATTGAGGCATGTAGCCTATAAATAACAGACATTAGAGAGTTAGGGGTATCTTGTTATTCATTTGGGAATTGGGTTCTTGAGAGAGAAGTGGTTCTCTCTTGGGTTAGGGAAGGGGTTTGGTATCCTTCCTTGTATCTTTCCCCTAATTCCCAATTTGGGATTAGGGTTCTTCATCAATAATACTTCTACATTTTCTGGGTTCTATCATTGGTATCAGAGCACCGATTCAGGTGCCCTGGCCAAGAAGATTCAACCGCAACAGCATCCATGGCTAGAGGATTCATGGATTCATTTTCACGTGAGGAAAGGAGGGAGATATTTGCTCTTGTAAAGGAATTGCAGAAGGAGTTTGCTGAGAGCAGAAGGGAACTAGAGTCAATGAAGAATCAGTGGAGGGAACTTGAAGAGAAGAGGCAGAAGATGGAACAAGAAAGGCAAGAATCAGAGGCGGCAATCGAGGTGGAGCGAACAGCGGCAGCGGCGTTGTTGAAGGGAAGTGAGACCCCAGCGGTGGCTGGGCAAGCTTGTGAAGCAGGAGAAGACTCAACCTCTTGGATTCAGAAAGCCAATCTTGGAACAGAGGGTGAAACGGAGATGACGGCGGAAGAAGAGAGAGACGCTACGTTGGATGAGCAAGTGTCTGAAACAGAGGGGGTTTTCATTTCTGAGATGAAGCAACTCAATCTTGAACTAGTGGAGGACAATCGAGTAACAGAGGAGGAGTGGCAGAAGAAATCAGGATCTGCATCAATGGCAGAGAAGAACCGAACCTTTGAAGCAGAGGCGTCGCCGGAGAATCTTGAAACCATGGCGGTGAGGGCGATTCAGGGGGAATCAAAGGTTGAAGCGCCACAGAAATCAGAGGCTGCGTCGGAGGCAGAGAGAGCGGCAACAAAGGTGCTTCAGAGGCCATCGAAGATTGCAGCACCACACAAACCCAATTGTGATGCGGCAGAGACAGAACATGCCGCGGCGGTGGCAATTCAGAGATTCGATCTTGAAACAGAGGTTGAACCAGCGATATTGAAGGAAGAGCGAGCTTTTCTGGAGGCCAAGACATTAGTCTTGAATCTCTCGACGCCGGAGAAGGCGATTCGTCCGCCGGCGAAACCACCGAATCCACCTTGTAGTGCGCTGGATATTGCAAAACTGGAAGGGGCAGAGTTGTGTCCACTTTGGATTTGTTGGAGGGTGGCGCGGCCACTTCCACCACCGGCGAAACCGCCGGAGTTGTGGCGTGCTGGCGGCCGTAACTTGGCGCCGCTGGATCTGTCAAGCTGTGAGGGGATGGGCACTCGCGGGCACAGCGCAAGGACGGAGAGGGCAGAGATCAAGGTTTGGACTTGCAATCCAAATGGGCCAAGCCCAAATCTCAGTTGGAAGGAATTGGGCCTTGATGAATATTGGGCCAACGTTTCAGCTTTTGGGTTAAAATCCAATTTACCCATTTACAAGGGACAACAGGGAGCCAGATTTCATGCTACAAAGTCTCAAAGAATTTTACAGCAGCTGTGGGGAAACAATTCAGGTAATCTACAAGCTTTTGCTGAAACTATGAAGTTATTTACAGTTCTGAGCAATGAACAGGAGAAGTGGGATCCGGGTGGAAATTATTTTGTTCCACCATTTCTAACACAGGGTCACTCAAGTTCTTGGTCATGCCAACTAAATGTTTTTGCTGAATTAGTTGCTGGGTTTCCAAGTTTGAATTCTCAAAGTGCTGAGGTCAATGTTTTGGTTGGGAGGCAACAACAGAATTGGAGGTATCAACGTATTTGTGATAGTTGGACATTTTCACAACCTGAGTCACATGATAGTAGAGGGTTGATTTGTAGTGCTGGTTCAAGTATGGGACTTCTTGAGCCTTTATTGGCTAGTTTTGGGACAGTACCTGCAAATTCTTTCATGTCGAGGTTTGCTTTTGAAGATGCTACTACAGTACTATTTCAACCTCTTTGCATCAATTGGAACTTCTGCTACTTGTTTTTTCAGCAATGGTACTTAGGCCACATTAGTTTCAGCAGGACAGTGAAGATTTTCCCCAAGTCATACATGTTTTGGACTCTTTGCTTTCTGCTATGGGACCCTGGTGGCATAGTAGTGCATTTTCAGCATTGGCATTCAATTGGATTCAGTCCTTCACCTTGAGGACAAGGTGAATTTTCAGGGGGGGAGTATTGATAGGTACTCACATATTAGTTAGTTAGTTAGTTATACTTAGTGAGTTAGTTAGAATGTTATTGAGGCATGTAGCCTATAAATAACAGACATTAGAGAGTTAGGGGTATCTTGTTATTCATTTGGGAATTGGGTTCTTGAGAGAGAAGTGGTTCTCTCTTGGGTTAGGGAAGGGGTTTGGTATCCTTCCTTGTATCTTTCCCCTAATTCCCAATTTGGGATTAGGGTTCTTCATCAATAATACTTCTACATTTTCTGGGTTCTATCAAAGCCTAATTTGTATTATGATATATTGAGAATTTAATTATTACTTTTTTGGTCTACGAGATTTTAATTATTTGTTTGTAGAATATGTATTGCTAATTAACAACTATCGTTTTAACTGTTTGTGTAGAAATTTTGATTGTGGACTTGCTCTAATATTAGGGCTCATAAAGGAATTTGGTCAACACATTTGGGAAAACCAGTTGTGGATAGGCTCATGATCATCAACCACTAAGAAGTTCACAATCAATTCTTTGGAAGTAAAGAAAGCCATTCTCAAGGTCATATCCCACATTGTAACTCTGCTGAGCTGACAACCCAATAATTGAAGGAATACTCCCCAGGCCAAACTCACTGATTGGACCTACAACCATGCAAAATGCATTATCCGTCACCTGTTCGAAAAGGCTTCCAGGGTCCAAAGCCAAATCTGCTCCTTCATCAAAATGGAAGGTAACCACTGGAAACCTCACCAGGTCCCTGCTCACATCCCCCAAGTAGCAAATTTGCCATGGAATATTTTCAAATGTAGTTTCTTTAAGCGACTGCCGAAGGATGTTTCTAACTTCTCTGTATAACAATTTATAAGCATCATCAACTAGGTAGGTCATTGTAGTCCCTGTGTCAATGATAACTCCACCTGTGCCATCCTCTTTCATCTCAAAAGTTGTTGGAGCTAAGTCAAGCCTCTTTTCTCCTACACTAATGCCTTCCATGGTTATATAGTAAAAGCCACGATGCTCTTGCAAAGGCGTAGAATAACCTTCTAGATCTGCCCCTTCACCTAATATCAATTGATTGTAATTGTAGTTTTTGTCAGTTAAGCTGCCTATGCAGTAAGAGAATCTTCTGCCAATTTGTGACACCAGAGACACAGGTCCACTATTGAGTCCTAATATTCCATTATACCCTGGATCTTTATTGTACCTGATTTGGTGGCCACACCCGAATTCTATGTAGGGGACCAGAACCGTACCTTCATCAGCTGTCTCGAAGACCAGCATGTCGCGGCCGAGTGTTCCTGATGAGGAGGATCCGTCTGCATAATTGACATTGAATGTGAACCGATCCGAGAGGTCGCATTTGCAGCCACTGAAGCCACAGGGTGTTCTGCATGGTGCGAAATAGGTGGAAGACTTAGAAGGATCGAAAATTGGGAGTGAATGGTGGACACAATTTAAGCAAGGGGTGCACATGACCCAGAAGCGGGCACTGCCAGTGTCCATGATAACTAGTTGTGGGGTGGGGGGTTGGCCTATTGAGAGATTTGCCAGTATGGTTCTACTAGTTAGAGAGGGAGAAAGGCTTGCCCTGTAGTCATTAGAGATCAATGAACCATTATCAATCCTTGCTCGCAAGTAGGCTAAACGCGCAACTGAGTGTTGGATATCAAGTTTCATTCGGTCTTTCGCAGTTTCTTTTGGATTGTAGTGTGGATGCAGAACAGAGCGATGGTGAATAAGTTTGGAGACCAATCTATGAGGCTTAGATTTTGAGGTACCTAAAGATGCGGTGGTTGTACTTGTATGAATTGATGAGAAACAGCATGTTGAGAAGGCTAACAACAGAAGAATATGCATAAGTTCATATTCAAATGCCATTGATCTTGTGTTTTATTGAAATGTTATTCCCTATTTGAGTTTAGGGAGGTTGTATTGTAGATACAGTTTCCAACACATGAAAGTAATGTATAGTGAAAGAGTAACAATTCACTCTTATAATTGACATGGTAGATGATTAATGAAATGTAAAATGTAAGTGCTTTCAAAAGGTAACAAGGTCATGAAAACAAGGTCTTGTTTAGTACAACCATCTTTACATTCTCTGCTAAAAATCAATCTAGAGGAATAACATGTGTTATGATTTGATGTTTATTTTGAACATATCAGCTAATGATTCTTTTTTTCTTTTCTTTTCTCTCCCTTTGTTTGTCTTGAAAGCTCTCACACAAAGAGCGCAATTGGATCCTCAAACAAGAGCGTGACTCTGCTTCTTGAAAATTTAGAATCAAGCTAAAATGCCTGCTGCAATGAATATAAACACTTCATTCAATTGATAAAGTGTGTCAAAATTTCTCTCTCTTTTTACTTGTCCTATATTTCTCATGTGTTAGTGTTTTTCCCCATGTAGAATATCAGTTTCTTTCTCAATCTCCTTAGTTTGCTTACAATTACAAACTCAAAATTTCTCTATCAAATTCATTACTTTTATTTGAAAAACATTCAACTATGGTAATCCTTTTTTTTAATGCACGAGCATTACATTACATGATACATCTATGATTTTTTATTTGTTTATTTTTTAAATTAATCCTTGAGATTTATATAAAACGACTTATGTTTAGGAGAAAAAAAACGCTTATACAAAGTTTTTTTTTGAAAGTAGCTCTTAAAAAGTTATATGTAAGTGGGAGTAATTACAAAATTATTTTGCGTCTTTTCCTAACAGTAAATTTCTTTAACTCAGCTTCAGGAATAAAAGTAACTCTTAAAGAGAAATAACAACGAAATAAAATTAACAAAACACTCCACCCTTTTCAAAAAAAAAAAAAACTCCACCCATTGACAAAACGCAAGTATTTATTGCCCTTTTAATCGAAAATATTTATTGCCCCTTTATAAACTCATTTAAGCGTTTTTTTCTTACAAAATCAATTCCGTAATTGATATTCCTAACTCATCCATTATCCCAAATTAATTTATATGCAGTTAGAAAGTTTTTCGGGTAATACATGGTAGAACTTCAATTTGTTAGATAAAAAAGTTAAACTGGACTAATTTTTTTAATTAAAGAGATATTCTTAATCATCATTTATAAATATGTTAATTTATTTAATATTAACTAATGATAAATTTAAGCCTTATTAATTAAATATCCATTAAGAAATAATTAATATTACTAATTTTAATTAATTGAATATCTATTTAAGAAAATAACTAAAATTAATTTATATTTAAATATGAAGTACACGTGGCTTATGAGAAAAATGGCAATGCGACTTCAGATTAAAAATTGAGTCCTCTAATTTAATATATACATGGAGAGAATATTTATTTTAAAGAGGTCTTTTTGAGCTTAGCCAAAGATATAAAATAATCCTTTGCATATTCTTTTATAATTTTTTTCCTTCTTGTCATCTTTAGGTAACAATTAATAGAATTTAGTGGATTTACGCCTCACTTCATCCCTTAAACAAGTGGTTGGGATTCAATTCTCAACTCTTACGAATGAAAATAATCAGTTTTTTTAAATCTTGTGAATGAAAAAAAACTCATTGGTCATATTTCTACCTCTTTTCCCTTTACAAGGTTTTTTTCCAAGGGGGTGTTTTCTTTGTAAAGTTTTAATAAGGCAAAATTTCCAAGGTCTCTCCATCAAAGAGTGGGTGGGTTTCTGCAGTTGTGGGGCGGGTCTTTTAATTGCTATTTTTTGCTTTTCTCATGTGACTTTTATATTGGGATTTAAGTACCTCTTTAATTTCATTTCAATAATATTTATATATATACCATTGTCTATAAAAAAAATTCACTGATATCGGATGAGAGAAAAGTCTCACACCTATCAGCAACAGAGATACTTTAGTTATCACCGAAAAAAAATTACACCATTTGATCACTATTATAAACAAAAATCAAGTTTTTAATTTCATTCAATAAATGATATATATCTAGTCCATAATAAAGACTAGCTAGATACATTATTTATTCAATAAATCTAAAATGTTGGTTTTGCTTATAATAATGATCAAAGGGTGTATAACATTTCACAGATAGTTTAATTTTTACTGCCTCGTCATTGTACAATACACTTGACACTCTATGAAACAAGGACACTCAATCATATATTATGTCATATAGGAGGATCGTTTACATTTTTTTTAATGTGACTGAAATCAATTGAAAGTGTGTATAAACAAAATTTAATTACGTACACTGATAATGCAATCAAATATTTTTCTTTTAAGAGTACAATTCATTTAAAAATTAAAGATCACTTCTAACAGTACAATTCATTTAAAAACATCTGAAACATAAATACATCAGCACGGATACCCACAAAGGCACACATTCACATCAAGATTCCATATACAAACCCCACCACCCTGAGGGAAAACACGACACTTTGCCATGCAAGCATCTCTCGACTCGCAAAGTCCTCCAATGTCCGCAGCATGGCATGTCCTTTTTACTGGTGAAGGTTGACATTTATAATAACAGGTGCATATTTTGTTAGAACAAACCCCTATTAATGCATCCCTATGGTGCAGGGATTTACAGCGCTGATTGCAATCTTCACTCACAGAGCATAAACCTGGAACTAAATGAGAACATGCATCTCCTACCACCATGAAATGCACTATGCTTATTAGGAGGACAAGAAAACGAAAAAAGCTTGAGAGATGCATAGCCATTAGATAGCTAGAAAATCCTTGGCCAATTTTCTTTTGATTTGAATTTGGATTCCTTAGTGTGATATTTATAGATCCGTCAATGGTTGGGCATTAGCTGGATTCAGTTTTATACTATTAATGATAGTATTAATTAGTTTTAAATGAGTATTTATAATATTAAATATTTTTAGAAGGTTAGAAATTATATTATAATTAATTGTAGGTTAAGTTTGTACCAAAAAAGAATTGTAGGTTAAGTTTAATTTTTTATTCCTCAAATATAGTCGACCTGTGATTTTGGTCTCTCTAGACCTTTTTTCAGCAAATTTAGTCCTTTAATATTTAAATTTTTATAATTCAGTCGCTTAATCCCTTTTATTCTACTTAAAACTTTTCACACATTCAATCACATAACTCCATTTTATTAGCTCATAATTAACTTTTAAATTTAATAATATTTAAAATAAAAAATGGAATGATGTAATTAAATGACTGTGTAAAACTTTTTACACTGTTAGTGCATAGAAATTAATCTTGAGTTGAAATGTTACCAAATCTGCCACCATGTCAAATATTAATTAATATTGTGCGATTTTCACTGGCAGTAATTATAGCCTCTTCCACTCAGATGAACACATCCTATACTATGTACTATTTCGAAACTAAAAAGTGGCAGCTCCGACAAATGTTACTATTTCATTCTATGTATTTCTTCATAAACTTTTTTTTTCATACTATAATTAGTAGGTAGATAATACTCTTTCCGTTCCTGATCTTTTGTTGTTTAAGCTTATGCACATTGTTTAAGAGTGCAATCATTGATATATTTGTTGACATAAATAATTTAATGTTTTCAAAAATAATTAATGCATTAATATTGTATTTAATGGTTATTAATGACATTAAAATAACTACTTTAAAAGTTAATTGTAACTTTTTTCATAAAATAATTAATGTATTAATATTGCATTTAATGATTACTAATAACATTAGAATAATTAACTAGCTCAAGCGGTAAGAGTTAGGGACACAAGGGTCTGGTGGGGTGAAGGGTTGAACTGACTCAGGTTCGAACCCGGAGGAAGATTAATTTACTAATATTTCTAACAACTAACATTTGTCTATAAAAAAAAGTCAAAAATTTTGAATTTTATGTTTTCGTATACATCTAGAAAGATTAAAATAGTTTTGGTATATAGATTCAAAGCATAACAAATTAGAAAAAAAGGGAATTAGAACATATACACATATTAATTTATCTTTAAATATATACAGTCGTGCCCTTCATTTTGCATCCAGCATAACACTGGTTCAATACTAGTTACTAATAACGTCGAATGTCCATATTCTTCCATTGATTTCACCCTGAATTTTGTGGAAATCAAACTAAATGGGGGAGCACTACTAGAAATTCGGTGTGGTCTCCTCCAAATGTTCTAAATTCAACGTGGACGAGTCTGCTAGGGAGCTCCGGGGGGCAACGGGATTGGAGGTGAGTTGAGAAATTCGGATAGTGATATTCTAGGGGTCTTCTCTATGGCCACGGGTGAACTTTGGGTTCACCAAGCAGAGGTTAAACCTATTCTCCTAGCCCTAACCTGCTGCAAAGATTTTGGATTCTCAACTATTATTATTAAAAGTGATTCCTCTATCGTAGTCTGTTGGGCAAACTGCAAAATCAATAGGCCTTGGTCTCTTCTTATCAATCCAAATTCAATTGACAGACTAAAAGGAATTTTCTATTGCATTGAGTTTGTCCATATTTATAGAGAAACTAATTTAGCGGCAGATTATCTTGCCAAGTAACTGTACTCTTGTGTGTCTGTACTCTTGAGTTGTTTTTCTTCTCAAGTTTGTATCCAATAAATCCTTATCTTTTCAAAAAAAAAATTGTAATTTTTACGCATACTTGAATATCTTTTTAGGCCTTTATTCGACATATATGCTTGTTTTATACATCATTTTATCCTTCAAAGTTTTGCTTTGTACGCTTCAAGTATGGATCGATTCATGTTAAATTTTTATGGACTAGCATTAGATTGGGGTCGGTGTGATGAGTCCAGTTCAGAAGAAAACCCACTCATTAGCAAATTAGTTTTCATAGGGTGATACTATCTTGGGTAGTAAGAATAGTAGATTTTCACGTGATAGGTTTTGAGTTCTTACAGGAGTTTCCAGTTTGACAATGGGGACTTGAAAAACTAGGATAGATTGGTCATTAAGAATTATTTTGGAAGAGAATATGAGATTTATTGTTCATTTTTGTGTATTATAGATTGTAAGAGATTACCTCTAGAAATTGTAACTGATAGATTCACTTAGGCTATAGATAGTTAGATGGAGAGCTCTCAACCTATATAAGTGAATATAATTAATGAAAATTTACAGAAATGTAGGTAACGTTTGGTGACGGAACGAAACAAGATAGAACAGAACGGAACGCGCGGGACAGAACATGTTGGAATAGGACAATAATGTTATGTGTGTTGTGTTTGGTAACTCCTAGTCATTAGAACAGAACCATAATTTTAATTACATATATAACCCTGCATGTTTAATATTTGATTGAGGATAAAAAAAATTGAACATGCATAGAAACATTCGTTATTCCTTATTTCATGAAATAATCACTTATTTCTTTAAGATAATCACTTGTATATTATTTAAGTTGTTTCAGTGTGCTTTTAAAAAAATACAAATTTGATTATTTCTTTAAGCTATTTTAAGTACGTTTGTTTAGATTAATTTTTAGAGATTTTCAGAAAAGCATAAGTTGATTCGTGTTTAACAACTCCAATTAAAAATCACTTTCTTTAATCTCCTCTTGTATATTATAATAGTTTTTTTTTTTTTTGAAAACAAAAGATGAATCTTATTGATAAAAGGATCTATGAGAACAAAAGATGCATATTTGTTCAATTTTTATCAATAATATGCATATTTTCAAATAACTTTTTTCAGCTTTTAAAAAAAGATGAAACAAACATAATATGATTTTTTGGATTTAAAAAGTAATTTTGGATTAAAATAAGTGATTTTTTATCAAAAAAAATTATCAAAAAATTGATTTTTGATTAAAATATGTGATTTTTTTTAGAAAAAAAATGAATTTTCTAAAATAAGTTGAATCAAACAAACTCTAATTGGCTCATTTTTCACTGCTTAAAAAAAGTGATTTTACTTTTGACAAAAATAGTTGATTTTATTTTAAGTGATTTTTTTGAAATAGAAAAATTTATTTAACTTTGTCTACAAATATAACAAGTGTTTTTCACTTTACGAAGTGATTTAAAACTGTTTAGATACAAAAGATTTCAAATATAAATTTGGGGTATTTTTTACTGTATAAAACTTTTAAGAGAGTGTTTTGTTATGTTCCCTTCCGTTCCACAATTTTTCAAGGAACCAAAGTGTCATGTTCCTGGAGCCTTTTCTCCTGTTTCGTTCCATCTTAAAAAAATAACAAACACAGAACGAAACACATATGTCCTGTTCCGTTCCCTTCCCACCTGTCTACCAAACGCTAGCGTAGTTTGTCTTGAAAACAATTAGAGGACTAGGTGACGACATTTTTGAATACATCGTCTTCTTTGTTACCTCAATAAACCTCATTTTAATGCTTTCTTTTACCGTTTTTTTCGTATTGAAAATCACAAAACAAATTTATCTAACATTTTTTCCGTTCAACCATTTTCCAGGGAACCAAAGTATCCTGTTCCTGGAGCCTTTTCTCCTGTTTCGTTCCATCTTAAAAAAATGACAAACACAGAACGAAACACATATGTCATGTTCTATTCCCTTCACACCTGTCTACCAAACGCTAGCGTAGTTTGTCTTGAAAACAATTAGAGGACTAGGTGACGACATTTTTGAATGCATCGTCTTCTTTGTTACCTCAATAAATCTCATTTTAATGCTTTCTTTTACCATTTTTTTCGTATTGAAAATCACAAAACAAATTTATCTAACATTTTTTTATATGCTGATCAAATCAATATTTATCTAGTGGAACTTATTTACTACGATAAACTCGTATTTATTTTACTACGATTGAATCATAAAGATTAAGTCAAAAACAGTATCAATCAATGATTTTTTTTCTTATCATTTACTAAGAAATTTATTATTTATTTATCATAACATGTTGAGTTGTAATTATATAAATTTATCAGAAACAGTACATCAGCAAGTATACTCGCAAATGCACAAGTTCTTATCTTGCCATTGAGAACAATACGTCAATACCCCTTTCCCTGATTTAATATATCTAGAACACTTTACATTGCACAATCCAAAGCGCCCAGCAAGGCATGCATCTCTTGGTGTAGCAAATTAAAGATCACTTCTAACAGTACAATTCATTTAAAAACATCTGAAACATTAATACATCAGCACGGATACGTACAAGTGCACAGATTCAAATCAATAATCCATATACAAAGCCCTACACCCTGAGGGAAAACACGACACTTTTCATTGCAAGCATCTGTCGACTCGCAAAGTCCTCCAATGTCCGCAGCACTGCATGTCCTTTTTACTGGTGAAGGTTGACATTTATAATAACAGGTGCATAATTTGTTAGAACAAACCCCTATTAATGCATCCCTATGGTGCAGGGATTTACAGCGCTGATTGCATTCTTCACTCACAGAGCATGAACCTGGAAGTAAATGAGAACATGCATCTCCTACCACCATGAAATGCACTATGGTTATTAGGAGGACAAGAAAATGAAAAAAGCTTGAGAGATTCATAGCCATTAGATAGCTAGAAAATCCTTGGCCAACTTTGTTTTGATTTGAATTTGGATTCCTTAGTGTGATATTTATAGATCCGTCAATGGCATTAGCTGGATTCAGTTTTATATTATTAATGATAGTATTAATTAGTTTTAAATGAGTATTTATAATATTAAATATTTTTAGAAGGTTAGAAATTATATTATAATTAATTTTAGGTTAAGTTTGTACCAAAAAAGAATTGTAGGTTAAGTTAAATTTTTTATTCCTCAAATATAGTCGACCTGTGATTTTGGTCTCTCTAGACCTTTTTTCAGCAAATTTAGTCCTTTAATATTTAAATTTTTATAATTCAGTCGCTTAATCCCTTTTATTCTACTTAAAACTTTTCACACATTCAATCACATAACTCCATTTTATTAGCTCATAATTAACTTATAAATTTAATAATATTTAAAATAAAAAAATGGAATGATGTAATTAAATGATTGTGAAGGGTGAACGGACTCAGGGTGAAGGGTGAACGGACTCAGGTTCGAACCCGGAGGAAGATTAATTTACTAATATTTCTAACAACTAACATTTGTCTATCAAAAAAAAAAAGTCAAGTCAAGTGTGACTTTTTTTGAAATAATTAATGTATTAATATTGCATTTAATAATGATTAATGACATATTATAATTAATAAAAGTAAATTTTGATTTTTCTACCATTAAGATGTATGCCTAAATTTTTTTTACTAAAAAAAATATTATGGTTATTTTTTATATTACAAAATAAAAAAGGCATTGAATGTAATATCTTACATTCAAAATGATATCAAATATAACATTAAAAATTGTTATTAAATAATTTTAAATGATTGATTTGAAAATTAACTCAAATTTTTTGTATTTTATCTTTTTCTATATACATCTGGAAGATTAAAGGCTTAATTGCACTTTTGGTCCCCCAACTATTGTCCCTCTACGAAAATCGTCCCAAAAATTAGCAAAAAACGTCCTCCAACTATACATGTCGTTGCACTTTTGGTCTGTCGTTTGAAGCTGATGTGGCTCCCTCACGCGTGTCTCACTAGACTTTCTTTAGAGAGCTTGATAATTGGACAAGTTACATGCTTCTCACATGACTCTAAAAATGGGTGATCAGATCTAATTAGTGTTTCCAATTTCATAACCGTTGGAGTCTTTTAGAGTCGCGTGAGAAGCATGTGACTTGTCTAGTCATCAAGCTCTCTGAAGAAACTCACGTGAGACACGCGTGAGGGAGCTACATCAGCTTCTCACGTTAGTTTTCTCACGAAAGACAATTGGCAGACCAAAAGTGCAACGACATGTATAGTTGGAGGACGTTTTTTTGCTAATTTTGAAGTTTGTGGACGATTTTCGCAAGAAGGTAATAATGGGGGGACCAAAAGTGCAATTAAGCCAAGATTAAAATAGTTTTTGTATATTGATTCAAAGCATAACAAATTTGAAAAAAAAAAAGAATTAGAATGTAACTAGAATTATAAAAAAAAATTAAGTAGAAAATATTGAATTTTATATTTTCGTATATACATCTAGAAATATTAAAATGATTTTAGTGTATTGATTCAAAGCATAACAAATTCGTGCCCTTCATTTTGCATCCGGGCATTGCACGGGTTCTATACTAGTTACTAATTAATAAAGTCAAATGTCCATATTCTTCCATTCATTTCACCCATAATGTTGTGGAAATCAAACTAAATGGGGATCACTACGAGAAATTCGGTGTGGTCTCCTCGAAATATTCTAAATTCAACGTGGACGGGTCTGCTAGGGGAGTTCGGGGGGCAACGGGATAGGAGGTGTGTTGAGAAATTTGGATGGTGATATTCTAACGGTCTTCTCTATGGCCACGGGTGAACTTAGGGTTCACCAAGCAGAGGTTAAACCTATTCTCCAAGCCCTAACCTGCTGCAAAGATTTTGGTTTCTCAAATATTATTATTAAAAGTGATTCCTCTATCGTACGTAATCGGTTGGGCAAACTGCAAAATCAATAGGCCTTAGTCTCTTCTTATCAATCTAAATTCAATTGACAGACTAAAAGGAATTGTCTATTGCATAAAGGTTGTTCATATCTATAGAGAAGCTAATTTAACGGCAGATTATCTTGCCAAGTTTAGTTGTGACCTTTTGGAAAAATTTCATTTAATGTCTGTATATTTATATGTAACTGTACACTTGTGTGTCTGTACTCTTGAGTTGTTTTTCTTCTCAAGTTTGTATGCAATAAATCCTTATCTTTTAAAAAAAAATTGTAATTTTTTTGCATACTTGAATATCTTTTTTGGCCTTTATTCGACATATATGCTTGTTTTATTCATCATTTTATCCTTCAAAGTTTTGCTTTGTACGCTTCAAGTATTTATCGATTCATGTTAAATTTTCATGGACTAGCATTAGATTATGGGGTCGGTGTCATGAGTATGGTTCAGAAGAAAAACCACTCATTAGCAAATTAGTTGTCATAGGGTGATACTATCTTGTGTAGTATTACAGGAGTTTCCAGTTTGACAATGGCCTGGGGACTTGAAAACCTAGGATAGATTGGTCATTAAGAATGATTTTGGGAGAGAATATGAGATTTATTGTTCATTTGGGGTATTATAGATTGTAAGTGATTAACTCTAGAAATTCTAACTGATAGATTCACTTAGGGTATAAAAAGTTAGATGGAGAGCACTCAACCTAATAAGTGAAATATAATTAATGAACATTTACAGAAATGTAGTTTGGCTTGAAAACAATTAGAGACTAGGTGACGACATTTTTGAATACACTGTCTTCTTTGTTACCTCAATAAACCTCATTTTACTGCTTTCTTTTACCGTTATTTTCGTATTGAAAATCACAAAACAAATTTATCTAACATTTTTTTATATGTTGATCAAATCAATATTTATCTAATGGAACTTATTTACTACGATAAACTCGTATTTATTTTACTACGATTGAATCATAAAGATTTAAGTTAAAAAACTGTATCAATCAATGAATTTTTTTTCTATCATATACTGTGAAATTTATTATTTATATTTATCATAACATGTTGAGTAGTAGTTATATAAATTTATCAGAAACGGTACATCAACAAGTATACTCACAAATGCACACGTTCTTATGATGCCATGGAGCACAATACCCCTTTCCCTGATTTAATCTTGAACACTTCACATGGCATGCTTCATTGCACAATCCAAGGTGCCCAGCAAGACATCTCTTTGTTGGAAAGGGATATTGACATTTGTATAAACAGGTGCATAGGTTGTTTACACAAACCCCCACCGAATTTGCACTGTGTGCGGATTTACAAGCCTGGTTACAATCGTCTTTGATGGGATCACATTCCCACAAAAGTTCTGAACATGCAGCATCTCCTACCGCCACAAAATGCACTATGCTAATCACAAGGAGAAGGAAAAGAAACGAGTTCGCCATTAGGTAGGAATTATTAACTAATTTTCTTTTGATTTGCATTACTAGTGTGATTTTTATGTGCTATTTATGTATCCATCAATGGTCGGGGCATTAATTAGCGACTTTTTTTAGTGCATTGACTATAGTATTATTTATTTATTTGTTAAATAAATTTTTTGATAAGTAAATTAAATATTTAACTTTTATAATATTAATTTTCCATATAAATAATTTAATTTTTCAATTATTAACTATAAATTTCAAAATATTTTTAATATAAATAATTAAGTTTTTATTATAAAATAAAAAGCATATTAAAGTATAACTATTATGTAAAGATAATTCTGATTGGTCATCATTATTTGATTTTAAAAAGGCTTAATTGCACTTTTGCTCCCTGATCTTTCACCTTTGTGCGATTTACCTCCCTCATCTTTAAAATGAGCGAATTCCCTCCCTCTTCTATTAATATGTGCGATTTAGGACCTTCCGTTAGTTAGCCGTCCAATTACTAATGGCGGTTGCTATTTTCACCCTTCCTTTTACTAACCACACCCCCATATCAGAAATAAAAATAAAAATAAAAATAAAAAAAGGAGGTAAATTGCACAAAGGTGAAAGATCAGGGGGCAAAAGTGCAATTAAGCTAAAAAATAAAAAAATAAATTAAATAAATTAAATAAATTAAATACAATTAATAGAAAATAAAAAAAAAACTGAAAAAAAATATTTTTATAAAAATCAAAGAAAAAATAATAAAATAAATGAAATAAGTTAAATACAAATAATAGAAAATGAAAAAACATTTTTATAAAATAAAAAAAAAAGCTGAAAAAAATATTTTTATAAAAATCAAAGAAAAAATGTTTTTATAAATTCAAAGAAAATAAAATATTTTTTTTAATTGAAGATAGAAATTTAAAAATAAAATAAAAGAATAATTATTTTTAATTTAGTGTAGGTGGTGCAAATAGAAACAAATTCTTCTTTTATTTTATTTTTAAATTTCTATCTTCAATTAAAAAAAATATGTTATTTTCTTTGACTTTATAAGAACATTTTTTTCTTTGATTTTTATAAAAAAAAAGTTTTTTCTTTGATTTTATAAAAATATTTTTTCATTTTCTATTAATTGTATTTAACTTATTTCATTTATTTTATTATTTTTTCTTTAATTTTTATAAAAATATTTTTTCAGTTTTTTTTAATTTATAGTTTTTTTATTTTCTATTAATTTAATTTAATTTTTTTATTTAATTTTTTATTTTTTTATTTTTATTTCTGATAAGGGGGTGTGGTTAGTAAAAGGGGGGTGAAAATAGCAACCACCGTTAGCAATTGGACGGCTAACTAACGGAAGGGCCTAAATCACACATATTAATAGAAGAGGGAGGGAATTCGCTCATTTTAAAGATGAGGGAGGTAAATCGCACAAAGGTGAAAGATCAGGGAGCAAAAGTGCAATTAAGCCTTTTAAAAAATAACATTATTTTTATTATTACTTGAGTGTATAAATAAATTAATTATACATTTAATAATATTTTTTATACGTATACTAGCAATTGTTTTACTTATTTAACAGCAGTAATATTTTTTGGTATATTGTTTATTCATTAGCTCTTATAATCACATGAGCAGAGCTATCATTCAGGAACTAACAACTATATTATACTTTTTTTTTTTGCAATAGCAACTGTACCCATGTTGAGAGAGCGCGGTTTCGATCTATCACATGGCTGTCTTTCTTGCCCCTGTGGGGATTATTGGTGAAATGGAAAAATTAATGAGAGCTTTTCTATGGGGTAGAAGAGAAGGTGGTCGCCGTATCTCATGGATTGCTTGGTCTCAAATATGCAAAATGCTACAACTTGGAGGCTTGGGTCTTGGGTTCCTTAGTTGGAAAAACAAGGCCATGCTAATTAAATGGTTTTGGAGATTTGAAACGGAGCGAAATGCCTTATGGAGGAAAGTGCTGTGTGCCAAATACAAGTGTAATTCAAGGCTCATGTTCCTACATGAAATGCATGTTCCGGCGGCCCATTTGTCTATTTATGTTCATGATATTTTTAAGGTGCTGAAGGAAGACATTATTCTTGCTAAAGTCTTCAAGGAAGGCTGCTTCTGCAGTGTGGGGGAGGGGCACAACATTCGCTTCTGGCTTGACCCGTGGCTTGATGCTTTATCGATTTACCTTAGGTTCCCCCGCCTATTTGCACTATCCTTGGACAAAAATGCTTTCCTAAGCGTTGTGGGATCCTATGCAAATGGCCGCTGGTCCTGGAACCTAAACTTACGACGACAATTGTTTGACTGGGAAATTGACTGTCATAGACAACTCATGGGCCTCCTCAATCTAATTGTACCGAGTGAGGGACCTAATTCTATCTTTTGGATAGGTGATCCATCCGGCACGTTTTCAATTAAAGGCTTTTGCGCTGCTGTGGAGCTGAGAATTTTTGGAGAGCATTCTTGGCTTGTTCCAAAGAGAATCTGTAAGATTGTTCCCCCCAAAGTTGTCCTCTTTACCTGGCAATTGATGGAATGCAATGTTGCGGTCAAAGCAAGTCTAATCAGAAGAGGGATTCCAATTGAGAATGGGGGTCTATGCGATATTTGTGGGTTGACAGGGGAATCGGAAAACCATCTAATGCTGCACTAAAATTTGGCTGTTATGGACTACAATTTTGGCTCGTGAGGAGGTAAATTGATGCTTCCCACCATCCATTCAAGGGTTGTTACTGGAATGGTCTTCCCTTCGAGCCATATCTGATCCAATCATGTGGGAAATCATACCCTATGCAATGTTCTGGTCCATATGGCGAGCTAGAAACGATTTAGTCTTTAATCAGAAGGATTTTTCTGCTGAATATTTTTGGGACCTGCACTTAACGAGAGTGATGTGGTGGATAAAATCCTGGTGGAAAGAATGCCCCTTCACTGTTCTAGACTTTTCCCAACATTTTGAGAAGATCAGGGTCAAAGTTGCTGCCCCTAAAGTTCGCTCTGCTAATTGGTGCCCTCCCCCACCTGGTTGTCTAAAATTCAACGTAGATGGCTCTTCTCGTGGGAATCCGGGTGTGAGTGGCATAGGTGGAGTTCTAAAAGATGCAAATAGTACCATTGTGGGTCGGTTTTCTTGTGCTGTTGGATCTACTTGAGCCTACGTGGCTGAGGTAAAAGCTATTCTTCATGCTCTCTTATTTTGCAAAAATCATGGCTTCAAGCACATTTTGATCGAAAGTGATTCTACTCTTGCGGTGGGGTGGGTAACGACCAAATCGAATCGCCCTTGGAAGCTTATGAATGATCTGAATTTGATTGACCGTCTCATGTCTGAAGTAAATTGCATTGGTGTCTCTCACATTTTTAGAGAAGCTAACTCTCTAGCTGATACCTTAGCAAAACAGGGCTGCGATCGCAGCTCCCCCCTCGTGGAGCTTCTCCTTGCTTCAGTGGTTTAATCTATGGATGCTGTAATAACTGGTTGCGAGCTCAAGTGTTTGGTGCTTGAGTCTCTTGTTGGACCTGTTTCTTGCTGCTAGGAGAAGGCTCCTTATTCTGTCTTTCTTTCCTGCTTTCTGTCTTGCTTTTTATGTGAGCTCTAGTTTCTTTTTTCTGTTAGCCTAGTTTATTCTTCTGCCCTTGGTATCTTTAGCAGTAGGTTTCTCAAACTCTCAAGCCTACTGCTTCGTTTGTAATTTTCTTTCTTTGATAATAAATTCAGCTTTCTAAAAAAAAAATTATCTTTAACTTTCAAAAAAAAATTCAAAAAAGAAAAGTTGGATATATGTGAAGTTTCTCTTAACTAAGTCTGAGAAGTATTGTAGATGAAAAAAAAAAGGTTGTTTAAATGACTCATAAGTTATTTGGAATTTTTATTGGTCATTTAGACAACCCAAAAAAAAATTATAGCTCATGTAAGGTAGTAATTATATAAATTTATCAGAAACATTACATCAGCATGCATAATCACACATGCACAAGTTCTTGTCATGCCATTGAGAACAAAACCCCTTTCCCTGATTTAATCTAGAACACTTTGCATTGCATGATTGATTGCATAATCCAAGGTGCCCCGCAAGGCATCTCTTTGTCGGATAGGGATATGGACATTTGTAAAAACAGGTGCAAAGGTTGTTTTGACAAATTCCCACTGGATTCGCTCCACTGTGCGCGGAGTTACAAGCCTGATTACAATCATTTTTTATGGGATCACAATCCCACAAAAGTTCTGAACATGCAGCATCTCCTAGAGCCACGAAATGCACTATGCTAATCACAAGGACAAGGAAATGAAACGAGTTCGCCATTGAGTCTGATTTTCTTTTGATTTGGATTACTTGTGTGATTTTTATGTGCTATTTATGCTATTGATTACTGACTTTTTGTAGCGCATTGACTATAATATTATTTATTTACTTTTAATATTTTTTACTAAAATATTTTAATAAGAAAATTAAATGAAATTAAATATTTGAATTCTATAATATTTTCCTTAAAAATAATTTAATTTTGTTAATTATTAACTATAAATTTAAAAATATTTATAAATGATGATGTAAATAACTAAATTTTTATCATAAATAAAAAAGTATATTAAAGTATAAATATTATATAAATATATATAATTCTGATTGGTCATCATTATTTAATTTTTATAAATAATATTAATTTTATTATTACTTTAGTGAATAAATTATACATTTATTAATATTTTTTATACGTATACTAAAATTGGTTTACTCATTTAACAGCTGTAATATACTTATATGTAAATAA
The DNA here is from genome assembly GCF_012489685.1 of Lotus japonicus. Classification (NCBI taxonomy): domain Eukaryota; kingdom Viridiplantae; phylum Streptophyta; class Magnoliopsida; order Fabales; family Fabaceae; genus Lotus; species Lotus japonicus. The sequence goes on from NC_080046.1 coordinate 54,727,684, forward strand.
ATTTCTAAATATTTAATTTATTTCTAAACCACATTAATTAGTAATAATATTTTGAGAAAATAATTAAAATGTTTAAATGTAATACCACGTACATTATTGGCCATTAACTATTAAATTCAGAAATTATATATAAAAATATACATTAAATATTTTTCAAATTAGCTAATGATAAATATAAAATATCAACATTATTTTTATGTACCAACCGGTGGTTGGTTCACGTGGTACATGTTTGGTTCTTCTTAAGTAAGGTTTCGGGTTCGAGTATTGTATATTGAAAAATTAAACCTGCTATTTTACACAAAAAAACATTATTTTTATGTGATATTTTCAGTAAGTTTAAAATTGATTGATGAAAATTGATGTATATAAAGGAATCCGTGCAATGCATGCGTTATTGATATTGTGACAAAATATGATTTTAATTACTATAACTAATATAATTATAAAAAATGTAAGTGTTCATTATTTATTTTAATAATGAAAATTTTTAACCATGGAATTGTCCTTAAAGGTTTTCAATATATCATTTGGTTCAATGTTGAAATTTAAACTTCTTAATCAGCCCCCTACTCCTTAGTGCGCTGATCGTGGGGCGAGGAATTAGTCTCACGGCTAACTATCGGTTGTGGGGATACCTTGTTCAAGACCAAAAAAATTCTTCTAAAAATAGAAATTCAGAATTTTATTTTGTTTGATTGAAATTTCAAATTTAAATATTTTAAAGGTTAAATAGAATTAATTATCATTTAATTAATTAATTTTAATGCATTTTTTATTTTTTATCACTAAAATTATCACTTTGACATTACTATAATATAGAAATTATACTTTTCTTTGAAAGAATTAAAAGATACTTAATCTTAGGTTATTTTTAAATAATATAAAAACTCTAACATATGTAAGAATTTGAAAATGATATGTCACTTCATGATAATAAAGTAAGTGACATTATTTAAAAATAAAAAATAAAGAAAGTGATATGATCGTAATTTTTCGAAAATAAAAAAATTTATTGAGTGAAGAAGATGTTGAGAATAAGTCCTCTCAAAAAAGTACAACACCAAACAGCAAAATTAACGTACGTCAAGATTATAACAATTCTATGAAAGTAAACAACGAAAAGAAAAATCACGAAAATGTAAATCTGTATATATACAACATCTTTTTAAAAGGTATGCTTAACAAAAAGAGTAATATATAAATCATTTTAATTTAAGTATTCTGAATTTATCTAATCTTTGAATATTTTTTATGTTTTAGTATAATTTCTTTTAACTACTATTTTTATTGAAGGATATAATGCGTATACAATATACAATTTTTTTACACAGTGATTTAATTATTGGTCACCACATCCGAAAATAAGTTTTTAATTTCATTATAAAAAAAACTACATAAACCCTTTTGAGCCTATGACATGGTTGGATGTCACCGTAAACAGTTTTACACTTTTACTCTATCAGTTCATAACCATAAACTCTTGTTTAAATTATACTGCCCCATGCATTGCACGGATTATCTACTAGTTTTTAGTTTTTTTTTTTAATTTCTTTTTTTAAGAAAAGAGAAACAGTTCATAAAAATTTATAATAAAGGTCAAGGGAACAGAACTCTCCCTTGTGAGTTTTAGATTATTTTTTTTAGAGCATCCTTCTACCATATACTTCAGAGATTAATTTCTCGCAACAGATAGTATATCAGAGATCCCTTCCAATAGAATTTTATCCCTACACATGAATCTGGAAATTGAGAATATCAATAATAACATACTATAACTCCTTCTATTTGGACCATGCGCCAACACACATATTATATATTTATCACAGCATGTGAGAAAGATATTAAGAAACTTTGCAACAATACATCAACTAACAATCAGACTGACAAATACACACTTCCTTGCCATACCAGAGAGTACACAATCCGATACCATTATTTGCATACTGAGCACACCATGGATTACATTCAGCATTGCAGAATCCACCGTAAGCAAGGCATTTCTTCTTCTTCCCTCCAGGTGAGGGAGGTGGACAATTGTAAATGCAGGTGCAAAGGGAGTTGAAACATAACCCGAAACCATCTTTGTGTAGGGATTGACAGCCCCGAATGCAGTCTCCACTGGTAGCGCATTTACCCAAAATCTCTGAACAACTATGTTGCAGAATGCAATCTCCTACAACCATTAAATACACTATGCTGATCAGGAGAACAAGGGAATGAACATAGCTTGAGAGGTGCTTCGCCATTAGAAATTAGTACTATCAAACTTCTTTTGATTTGGGTTCCTAGCTAGTTGGCTTTTTAATTATGTGCTATTTATAGATTCATTAATGATTGGGAATTAATTATTGTCTTTTCATAGTGCATTGACTAATATGATGTTAGTCCGTTTTCTAAATAAAAGATTTTGATAAAGAAATTAAATAAAATTATTTCTTTGATTTTTTTAATATATACGTTCACACACAATAGGAAGAGATTAGTATGATAACTACGAGGATGTATACCTTGTTCAAGACAAATAAAAACACCCTTCATTAGCGTCGGTCAAGTCAACACTAAAGAGGTAAAAACTGACGCTAGCTACATCCAATTTGGCATTAGTGTTGTGATTGAGATTGAAGTGCTCAAAGCAAGTATTTTAGCATGAGTCTCCCTGGTCAACGCTAAATTTACATTTGAAAATTTGACACTATTATTCACTTGTATGAGAATGTGAGTGTTAGTATTAAGATGAACACTTGAGGTGGTCATATCAGGACCAGTTGCTTAAAGTCTAAGAGTGAATGAAACTTGTTATGGATTTTGGTGATGCGAGCTAGAGATTAGCGAGTGAATTTTGCTATGTGGAATGAGAATCTTAGGGTAAAGATTGACTTCAGAAGCTGGAGATCATATTCGAGTAAGAGTTTTAGTGGTGGTATCATTGAGGATTGTAGTTAAACCTCGGCAAGTTGAAAGATGATATGTCTGTTGAGACGCCGTTGGTCAACATTGGGACTAGAAGAGTGAAACAATCGAAGAGAAAGCAGAGTGTTTTAGTGAAATTATTTGGAATAAAGACACGGACGGTGTTATGTGAGAGTTAGAGGAAAAGATCAAGGAATAATATCCAGAACTATTACTGACCCTTAAGTTTCGAGGACGAAACTTTCTTTTTGGAGGGTAGTAATGTAAGACCCAAGATTTTAAGCTTAGAATAAGTGGAAGAGATTTCCATTTACGATTAGGGTTGATGTAATGTGAAGGGAAACCTGAACGAAAGTTTATTAAATGAAATATATTTATGAAGGAGAAAGTTCAGGAAAAGTTCAAGGATTGCATTATGATCGATAAAAGTTATAGCACGAACGTTTTACGCTTAAACCTAGGTCAGAAACCCTAGTATATAGCTAATTTTCACTTTTAGGCACGATGGAAGTTAATTCCAAAAATCTTCAGAGAAATGTTAGAACTTCTCTTTTTCCATATATCACAACCGTTTCGAGGCGAAACTCTAGGATCTACGCACGTCCGATTCCAATCATCGGAAGTTTGCCGAAACCGAGACCCTGGTATTTCAAAACCCTAGAATTTCTCGACAATGAAGACTTTTTCTATTCAGAGCTTCAAATGAATATTCCACACGCGTACACCCATTTCTCTTGATGATTTCAATCTTTCTTCCGAAGGAAGTTTTCCATTCCGACATCCGATGCAAAAAGCAACTTATCGGGTAAAATAGTTTTATACCGACTATGCTTTAGTTGCCAAAAATACAAAGAGACCTCATTTTAGTTTTGGAATTCTTTCGCCAAAACATATCTATTAATTCACGGAGAATGACGCCGGAAAAATCAGATTCGCGAAACTTTCATTTTACCGCGTTTTGCCAACTTCTATATATAGCCAAGAAATGAGAAAAAAACAAATATCTTACCCATTTCTTCCCAAGGAGGCCGCGAGTTTGCTAAGGAGAGGAGGAGAAGAGATTTTGTTCAATCCTTGCTTGATCGTTGATTAATCAGTTGCTGCTTCAAGGTTTCGAGGTATAGTCGCTAATCCTTACCTCTGATCGCTTTTTCCATAGCTTTTCTGTAGAGTTTTCTGAGTGGATAGTTTATGGGTTTTTGCAAAACTATCCTGAATCTTTCATTTCTGATTCTAAACCTCTTCTATATGTGCCCAAGATCACTTCTGCCGGATTAGATTTTCCGTTATGTCGCCGGAATTCCACCGGAATCAATTTGAACCTAAAATACCCATTTTTGGAGTTTTTGGTGTAAAGCTTCAACCTTTAGGCTAAAAACTATCGCCTTAGCTTAGTGTTAGTAGGATTAGTTGTCATAAACGTCGTTAGTAACGTCCCTGCAAAATTTGGTTTTTGGGATTTCAGTTTTGAAAATCCTAAGTTAAAAATCATGACCAAAATACCCCTGTGACAGTTTTTGATCCGATAATTTTTCCGAGTTCAGAATACCCTTAGTTACGGCTAATGAAAGCATAGGAACCAAGTTTGATCGAAGAAAAATCGAGCCCCATAATTGTGTAAAGTGGCCGAGCCTATTAGAGGGGGAGGAGGAAAATTTCCTTTTCCGAAAACTTGTCTTTCGCGCTAGATTATCGTACCTTAGAGTATAGATTACTTCGTGTAACCTTAGTAAGTATCTCTATCGATAGATTCTGATAGTATTTCTGTGACTTTGCTTTAAAGGAACTTTTGAGGAATTTCCTGAGGAGCAACGCTTTGCTTGTGAGGAAGAGTTAGAAGATAATCCTGGAGAATCTGCAGGTGAGGGCTTCTCACTGAATCTCTAGTTAATGCTTAGGGTCGATGTTTCGACATTGTTTACTGTTTATGCACTGGAATTGTGTGTGATTGGAAAATGTTTTCTGAGGCTTCGGCTGACAATGTAGATGATTCATCTACTGAATGTTTTTGAGATTGTCTTACATGCTATGTGCTATGTGGGTAATCTAGGATGTGTGGTGCATGCTTTATATGCTAAGTGCTAAGTGTTTATGATGCGATTTATTGATATATGACATGTTGTTGATTGTGATGATTTAAATATGCTCTGTACTGGAATCTGAGATTCTGAATGGTGAGAATAGCGGGCAGGTCATGCCGATTTTATTTTGAGAGTTTTGAGAAAGTTTGATAGGACGAACGAGGTTCGGGCCTTAATTCTGTTTAGTGGATCGAGACATCCTCTGGAAGCGACATGGGATTGGGAGATCCTGCAAATTTATAAGACTCGCGATAAGACAAAATGGAATCTATTTTATAAAGAAAATTCATAAAACCTTAAATAACCTCAAAATCTTTAAGTAATGATAACAACCTCGAAGGAAGGCATTGGAAGTCAAATCATGGTTTTGGAAAAGCGAGGAGTGTCGTCGGATCCAAGTGTTGAGGAGTTTGGTAAGTTCTGAGTATGTTGGTACTTCTTCGCTCGTTGAGCAATTTGTTAGCCATCCAAGGGATGAGCCGAGAAGCTTCACTGAGGCGTGAGACCTTGTGAATGCGGGATACTCCACTGAGGCGTGAGACCTTGTGGGAAGCATGGAACTCCACTGAGGCGTGAGACCTTGTGAGAGCATGAAACTTCACTGAAGCGTGAGACTTCGTGCAAGTGTGTAAATTCACTGAGGCGTGAGACCTTGTGAAAGCATAAAACTTCACTGAAGCGTGAGACTTTGTGAATGTGTGAGACTCCACTGAAGCGTGAGACTTCGTGTGAGCATTGATGACTCGAAGAGTTATCGTGAGTGTTTGCACTCATTTTATGATTATTGTACTTTGTCGCAGAATCGACTTTTACCTTAGGGTAAGCTTTTAGAAACTTTAATTTACCTATAACACGTGGCGACGTGTCGAGTGAGGTCGGAGACGTTGTTTGGCAAATCACATTGCACTCATGCATACATAGGAGGTTAATACACGGCGTGATACCGGACCTCGGTGGATTGGAGGTTAATACACGGCGTGATACCGGACCTCGGTGGATTCCAAAATGGTCATAAGACCCGGATTTCCGCGTAAGAGCGCTATTAGGCGACTCTTAGTAGCAGAACGAAATGGCAGGCCTTCGGGTTTTATGCTGATCTGACTACATGATGATGTTGGAGTAAGAGGCATCACGGGCCGAAATGGCACCACCGTGGCTGGTGAAGGGCTGATCCGATGATGTCCATCCGTTCCGGATTGCATATTGGTTGACTGGGTTAACCTGCATATCATTTCATGCAACATGCATACTGACATAGTTGATGAGTGTGTTTGGTACTTGTTAATTCTATTTGAGGCATGTTAACTGTGATTTACTGTCGTTTATGTTCATTGAGAAATATGCAACCCTAGGATGTTATCCCTAGTTATAAGCCTAAGTGGCTATTATCTTATTTATATCTATGGGTGCTATTATTTACATAATTCTTTGGAGTTGACCCTCGCGTCTTCTGTGTGTGCTTTGGCGAACAAACGCCCTTTGTCAGATGTCTTTGGCGGGCTGATTCATGATGGTTCATCCTTCGGGAGGAACTAGGGTTGAGATGCGGGAACTGGAGCGTATCGCGGTAGCGAGAGGAGGACGGATGGTGTACATGTAAGATCAAGTTTTGATCTAGTATTACAACTCTATGTTTTGATGATTACAAGTTAACCTTTTGATATGAACAATTGTGGTACTCTAACGTGTTTTTCTGAGTGTGCTATTTACAGGCTCTGACCTCAACTCAATCTCACACAAATCAGAAGCACTGTGTATAAAGAGTGACCCAAGCAACGCTTTCGCATTCACCATGTTCAGTATGAACAGTGGAAAAGCTTCAGAAGTTCTGAAGCTATACAAACTCTGATGTGGACTCAGTCGCTAGAAGCTCTGAAGATCCAGAAGTTCTGATAACCAAGAAACACTGAAGGTTCAGATGTTCTGATGGTGTAGAAGACTCTGAAGATCCAGAAGCTGAATAGTGGAAACTCTGAAGTCCAGAAGCAAGAAACTCTGAAGGCCATGTTCTTCCCTCTGAGTTCAGAATCAGAAGATACAATGGTCAGAGGATCTGTGCTTTCCCTCTGACTCTGATCAACCGGCTTCAGAAGTTCCAATATGAAGTATTCCTCTGATCAGAAGTCTCCTAGGTTAAAAGGTCAAGTCGCTATCCAAGTACAAAAGCAAGTGTACCTTCCTGACGACCTACCTAACGTTCTCAGCCACAGCAGAAGCTGGATTTTCCAGAACTGCCCTCCAACGGTAGCATTTCCCATGCAACGCTCAACCCTAATCCTTGGAGTATATATAAAGGCTGAAGATTGAAAGAAGCGGCTAGAAGAAACTAGCAAGAAGCAATACACACGCGCAAGACATATTCAAAAATATTCTAAGCTTTCTTTCATCTTGTAATTTATTTAGTTTACACTCAGCTTATTTAGAAGCAAACCTTTGTAAACACCAACCTCAAACAGTTGTTTGATTTTCCTTAAGGGACCGGGTAGGTCAGTATCCTTAAGAAGACTAAGAGAGTGAATCTTAGTGGTAGTTCCTTTAGGAGATCAAGGTTGATCGGATCCTAGAGAAGACTAAGAGAGTGAATCTTAGTGTGAGCTAAGTCAGTGTAATTGTTAGTCACTTGTAGGTTTCAAGTGCAGTTGTAACTCTTACCTGATTAGTGGATTGCCTTCATTCTAAGAAGGAAGAAATCACCTTAACGGGTGGACTGGAGTAGCTTGAGTGATTTATCAAGTGAACCAGGATAAAATCCTTGTGTGTTTTTTTTTTATCTCTTATCTTTTGCACTTGAGTTCTCGAAAGATTTGCCAAAATCTTTAAGGTGGAAGTTTTGTACTGAAAACGTTATTCAAACCCCCCCTTTCTACCGTTTTTCATACCTTCAATTGGTATCAGAGCGCAAGTTCTGATTACCACACCTAACAGTGTTCAGTGATCCGGGCCGGTGTGAAAAACAATGGCTGCCACCACCAGTGAAACTCAAAGAGATGGTTACAACGCAAAGCCTCCTATGTTCGATGGTCAAAGGTTCGAATATTGGAAAGATAGACTGGAAAGTTTCTTTCTGGGTTTCGATGCAGATCTCTGGGATATTATTGTGGATGGCTATGAGCGTCCAGTTGATGCAGATGGCAAGAAGATCCCAAGGTCAGAGATGACTGCAGAACAAAAGAAGCTGTACTCACAACATCACAAAGCAAGAGCAATTCTTCTAAGTGCTATTTCCTATGAGGAGTACCAGAAGATTACAGATCGTGAGTTTGCTAAAGGCATTTTTGATTCTCTGAAGATGTCTCATGAAGGAAACAAGAAAGTCAAAGAATCAAAGGCATTGTCTTTGATCTAAAAGTATGAATCCTTCATCATGGAGCCAAATGAGTCCATTGAAGAAATGTTCTCCAGATTTCAATTGCTTGTAGCTGGCATACGACCTCTCAACAAGAGCTACACAACAAAAGATCATGTCATAAGGGTCATCAGGTGTCTTCCTGAAAGCTGGATGCCTTTGGTGACTTCAATAGAGCTCACGAGAGACGTTGAGAATATGAGTTTAGAAGAACTCATCAGCATTTTGAAATGCCATGAGCTGAAACGCTCAGAGATGCAAGATCTGAGGAAAAAGTCCATAGCCTTGAAATCCAAATCTGAAAAGGCTAAGGTTGAGAAGTCAAAGGCTCTTCAAGCTGAAGAAGAAGAATCTGAAGAAGCATCAGAAGATTCTGGTGAAGATGAGCTGACTCTGATCTCCAAGAGACTCAACCGCATCTGGAAGCACAGGCAGAGCAAGTTCAAAGGCTCTGGAAAGGCAAAAGGCAAGTATGAGTCCTCAGGCCAGAAGAAGTCTTCAATCAGGGAAGTCACATGCTTTGAGTGCAAAGAATCTGGGCACTACAAAAGTGATTGTCCAAAGTTGAAGAAAGACAAGAAGCCAAAGAAGCACTTCAAGACCAAGAAGAGTCTGATGGTGATATTCGATGAATCAGAGTCAGAGGATGTTGACTCTGATGGTGAAGTCCAAGGACTCATGGCCATTGTCAAAGACAAAGGAGCAGAGTCAAAGGAAGTTGTTGACTCTGACTCAGAATCAGAAGGAGATCCAGACTCTGACGATGAAAATGAGGTATTTGCTTCCTTCTCTACCTCTGAACTGAAACATGCTTTGTCTGATATCATGGATAAGTATAACTCCTTGTTGTCTAAGCATAAGAAGCTGAAAAAGAACTTATCTGCTGTTTCTAAAACTCCTTCTGAACATGAGAAAATCATATCTGATTTGAAAAATGATAACCATGCTTTAGTTAATTCTAACTCTGTGCTTAAGAATCAAATTGCTAAGTTAGAAGAAGTTATTGCCTGCGATGCCTCTGATAGTAAGCATGAATCTAAGTATGAAAAATCTTTTCAAAGATTCCTGGCTAAAAGCGTAGATAGAAGCTTAATGGCTTCAATGATCTATGGCGTAAGCAGAAATGGAATGCATGGCATTGGCTATTCTAAACCAATTAGAAATGAGCCTTCTGTGTCTAAAGCTAAATCCTTGTATGAATGCTTTGTTCCCTCTGGTACCATATTGCCTGATCCTGTACCTGCTAAAGTTGCTAAACATCCTCTTAAAAAGGGATCTTTCTCTATGACTAAATATCATGCAAATATTCCTTTAAAATATTATGTTGAGACACCCAAGGTGATCAGAACCTCTGGGGTAACTAACAAAAGAGGACCCAGAAAGTGGGTACCTAAGGACAAGATCATCTATGTTGCAGATATCCTTGATAGCTCCACTGAAACATCAATCATGGTATCTGGACAGTGGATGCTCGCGTCACATGACGGGAGAAAAGCGTATGTTCCGAGAGCTGAAACTTAAGCCTGGAGGCGAAGTTGGCTTCGGAGGAAATGAAAAGGGTAAAATTGTTGGTACTAGTACTATTTGTGTAGATAGTAGTCCATGCATTGATAATGTTTTATTGGTAGACGGTTTAACACATAACTTATTGTCTATAAGTCAATTAGCTGACAAGGGTTATGATGTTATATTCAATCAAAAGTCCTGCCGGGCTGTAAGTCAGATCGATGGCTCTGTTCTGTTTAACAGCAAGAGGAAGAACAACATTTATAAGATCAGATTATCTGAGTTGGAGGCTCAGAATGTGAAGTGCCTTCTGTCTGTTAATGAAGAGCAGTGGGTATGGCATAGACGGTTAGGGCATGCCAGTATGAGAAAGATTTCTCAGCTGAGCAAGCTAAACCTTGTCAGGGGCTTACCCAATCTGAAGTTCGCTTCAGACGCTCTTTGTGAAGCATGTCAGAAAGGCAAATTCACAAAAGTCCCTTTCAAGGCAAAGAATGTTGTCTCAACCTCAAGGCCGTTGGAACTTCTGCATATCGACCTTTTTGGACCAGTGAAAACTGAGTCTATAGGTGGCAAGAGATATGGGATGGTTATCGTTGATGACTATAGCCGCTGGACATGGGTAAAGTTTCTAACCCGCAAGGATGAGTCTCATGCTGTGTTCTCTACCTTCATTGCTCAAGTGCAAAACGAGAAGGCTTGTAGGATTGTGCGTGTCAGAAGTGACCATGGTGGAGAGTTTGAGAATGACAAGTTTGAGAGTCTGTTTGATTCCTATGGAATTGCACATGATTTCTCTTGTCCCATAACTCCTCAACAAAATGGTGTTGTTGAGAGGAAGAACAGAACTCTTCAGGAGATGGCTAGAACCATGCTCCAAGAAACTGGCATGGCTAAGCACTTTTGGGCAGAGGCAGTAAATACAGCATGTTACATTCAGAACAGAATCTCTGTGAGACCAATTCTGAATAAGACTCCTTATGAATTGTGGAAGAACATAAAACCCAACATTTCTTATTTTCATCCTTTTGGCTGTGTTTGTAATGTTCTCAATACTAAGGATAGATTGCATAAATTTGATGCTAAGTCTTCTAAGTGTCTATTACTTGGTTATTCTGATAGATCTAAAGGTTTTAGATTTTATAATACTGATGCTAAGACTATTGAAGAATCTATTCATGTTAGATTTGATGATAAGCTTGACTCTGACCAGTCAAAGCTAGTTGAAAAGTTTGCAGATTTAAGCATTAATGTTTCTGACAAAGGCAAAGCTCCAGAGGAAGTTGAGCCAGAGGAAGATGAACCAGAGGAAGAAGCTGGTCCCTCTAACTCACAAACTCTGAAGAAGAGCAGAATCACTGCAGCTCATCCTAAGGAATTGATTCTGGGCAACAAAGATGAACCAGTCAGAACCAGATCTGCCTTCAGACCCTCTGAAGAGACCTTGCTGAGTCTGAAAGGATTGGTGTCCTTAATTGAACCCAAGTCCATAGATGAAGCTCTTCAGGACAAGGATTGGATTCTGGCCATGGAAGAAGAATTGAATCAATTCTCCAAGAACGATGTTTGGAGCTTAGTGAAGAAGCCTGAGAATGTCCATGTTATTGGAACGAAATGGGTATTCAGAAACAAGCTAAATGAGAAAGGAGATGTAGTCAGAAACAAGGCAAGGCTAGTTGCTCAAGGCTACAGCCAGCAGGAAGGAATAGACTACACTGAAACATTTGCTCCGGTAGCAAGACTGGAGGCAATTAGACTGTTGATCTCCTTCTCAGTAAATCACAACATAGTTCTACATCAGATGGACGTAAAGAGTGCCTTCCTAAATGGTTATATCTCAGAGGAAGTCTATGTTCATCAACCCCCAGGTTTTGAAGATGAAAAGAAACCAGACCATGTGTTCAAATTGAAGAAATCACTCTACGGTCTGAAGCAAGCTCCCAGAGCATGGTATGAGAGACTTAGCTCATTCCTTCTGGAGAATGAGTTTGTAAGGGGTAAAGTAGATACAACTCTTTTTTGCAAGACTTATAAAGATGATATCTTAATTGTGCAAATTTATGTTGATGATATTATATTTGGTTCTGCTAATCAATCTCTATGCAAAGAATTTTCTGAGATGATGCAGGCTGAATTTGAGATGAGTATGATGGGAGAATTAAAGTACTTTCTGGGAATACAAGTTGATCAAACACCAGAAGGAACATATATCCATTAGAGCAAGTACACTAAAGAACTTCTGAAGAAGTTCAATATGCTGGAATCTACAGTGGCCAAGACTCCAATGCATCCTACATGCATTTTGGAGAAAGAAGATAAAAGTGGTAAAGTATGTCAGAAGCTCTATCGTGGAATGATAGGTTCACTTCTATACTTAACTGCATCTAGGCCAGACATATTATTTAGTGTTCACTTATGTGCTCGTTTCCAATCAGATCCAAGGGAAACCCACTTAACTGCTGTTAAGAGGATCCTAAGGTATTTGAAAGGGACCACTAACCTTGGCTTGATGTATAAGAAAACATCAGAGTATAAGCTTTCAGGTTATTGTGATGCTGATTATGCTGGAGATAGAACAGAGAGAAAAAGTACTTCTGGAAATTGTCAATTTCTGGGAAGCAATCTAGTCTCATGGGCAAGCAAGAGGCAATCAACCATTGCACTATCAACTGCAGAGGCAGAATATATCTCAGCAGCAATATGCAGCACTCAGATGCTCTGGATGAAACATCAGCTGGAGGATTATCAGATCCTTGAGAGCAATATCCCAATCTATTGTGATAACACTGCTGCAATCTCATTGAGTAAGAATCCTATCTTGCATTCAAGGGCAAAGCACATTGAGGTAAAGTATCATTTTATTAGAGATTATGTACAGAAGGGCGTACTTCTTCTGAAGTTTGTTGATACTGACCATCAATGGGCAGATATCTTTACAAAGCCCTTAGCTGAAGATAGATTTAATTTTATTCTGAAAAATCTAAACATGGACTTTTGTCCAGAGTGAAGATGGATCAGAACCTCTGACTATGATACTTCTTGATCAGAAGATGTCTAGTCCAGAAGGTAACTCAATCAGAGTGTGTGTGCCCACTGGTACTGACTCTGAAGCTGAGACAACAACACGTGCGTCAGAATTTCTGATGCATAGTTCCTTGTGCCCGTGTGACAGTCTGTTATGATTGCGTGTAGATATGCTTATCTCCTATGTGTGATTGTGTATTTTACTGTTACTATCTATCTTTAATTTTCAACCGTTGATCTTAAAGTGCTTTTTGAATCAACAACGGTTATTTGATAAAACCCACTATACACACACGTTCTCTCTCACTTCCGGTTTTCACTCTCGCACTCTCTGCTTTTCAAAACCGCCTCCTTCTTGATTTCTCTCTCGATCTCTCTTCATCCTTCAAACTTCATCTTCTACCTCAAACCTTCAACCTCTTCAAAATGGTGAGACAAACCAGAAGATCTACTGCAGATGCACCTCAGTTCCCTCACATGGTAGTCGGTTTGGCAACGGGTCAACGAGGCTCTGAGAACCCGGCACAAGAACAAGTTCAAGCTCAAGAGCAGGTTGTTCCTATTGCAGAACGGGGCTGTGCCGTTCACTGTGTATTTCCTCCTGAGGAACTCCAAGTCCTGGCAGAATGGAGATTCAACCTCGACAACTTGGCTGCAAATGGGTTTGATCTTCGTCCTGAAGTCCAAGCTCAAGGTTGGGGAAACTACTTCAATCGACTTCGAGGACCGGTGTATGAGAAATTGGTAAAGGAATTCTGGAAGCACGCAGACTGCGATGACACTCAGGTGGTATCTCACATTCTTGGCAGGAAGATCATCATCACTGAGAAGTCATTCGTGAATCTGCTAGGAGCAGAAACTGCTTATGGGTATCGGTTCCAGCTGACGGAATCCAAGCTGAAACCCAGCACCAAGGACATCGTCAACAAGGCCCTGTACACCACCTTCAAACCGGGCAAGACGAGTTACAAGGTGATGGACCTTCACCCCAAACTGAGAATCTGGCACAAGATCCTGCTCAACTGCATCAATCAGAGACCGAAGGGTAGTTCTCCAGATTACATCAACTTCAACCAGAAGGCGATGCTGTTTTTCATTCAAGACAAGGAGAAGATCTGCCTTCCCTACTTCCTGTTCTCCTATTTGAAGGAATGCATCCGGAAGTCTCGCACCACCGCCTCCATCAAGTCTGCAATCAAATATATCCCTTTTGGGAGACTGCTCTCAGACTTTCTCATTGAAAGCAACTTGGTGCAAGATTTGATCAATGCTGGTTGCACAGAGGACTTGAGCACAATTGTCAGTGATGTCTTCACTGCCAACTCTCTGAAGAAAATGGGCTTAATCCAGAAGAAGATTGCTCCTGCTCATGAAGACACATCTTCTGAGATCAGAGGAAGAAGAATGCCTCTGAATAACTACCCTCTGTGGACTCAAGCAGACCATCCTGACGCCATCAGATGCTATGTTGAAGACCTCAGGGCTCAAGGATTCGAGATTGACCTTGATGATTTTGTCAGCAGACTTCCACCAGCACCAGAGTTTCCTTCTCCTCCCAAGAAGAAAACCAAGAGGAAGATGGTTCTGGAAGAATCCTCAGAGGAATCTGATGTCCCTCTAGTCAAGAAGCCGAAGAGCAAGCCTGCTGATGATGATGGTGATGATAGTGAGGATGGTCCTCCAAAGAAGAAGCAGAAGAAGGTCAGAATCGTGGTGAAGCCTACTCGGGTGGAACCAGCTGCTGCAGTGGTCAGAAGGACTGAACCTCCTGCCAGAGTGACTCGATCATCAGCACATACAAGTAAGCCTGCACTTGCTTCTGATGATGATTTGAATTTATTTGATGCACTTCCTATTTCTGCCTTACTTCAACACTCCTCAAATCCCCTCACTCCTATTCCTGAATCCCAGCCAGCCGCACAAACCACCACTCCACCACATTCCCCAAGATCTTCCTTCTTTCAACCTTCTCCTACTGAAGCACCTCTCTGGAATTTGCTTCAGACCCAAACCTCTAGGTCAGAAGATCCAACCTCTCTCCTTACCATTCCATACGACCCATTACCTTCTGAACCCATCATCCAAGACCAACCCGAACCCAACCAAACAGAACCACAACCCAGAACGTCTGATCACCCTGCTCCCAGAGCATCAGCACGTCCTGCTGTCAGAACCACGGATACAGACTCTTCATCAGCCTTCACACCTGTATCCTTCCCAACCAATGTCATTGACTCTCCTCCCTCCAATACCTCTGAATCAATTAGAAAATTCATGGAGGTTAGAAAAGAAAAGGTATCTGCCTTGGAAGAGTATTACCTTACCTGTCCAAACCCTAGGAGATATCCTGGCCCTAGACCTGAACGTCTAGTTGACCCAGATGAACCTATCTTGGCCAATCCTATCCAAGAGGCAGACCCCTTAGTTCAACAAGCTCATCCTGTCCCTGACCAACAAGAGCCCATTCAACCAGACCCTGAACCTGAACAATCAGTGTCTAACCTATCCTCGGTTAGATCACCTCACCCTCTGGTTGAAACTTCAGACCCACACCTTGGAACCTCTGAACCCAATGCTCCCATGTTTCACATTGGTTCTCCACAAGGTGCCTCTGAAGCCCATAGCAGCAATCACCCAGCCTCTCCTGAACCCAACCTCTCCATAATTCCCTATACTCACCTTCAACCCACATCTCTCTCTGAGTGCATCAATATTTTCTATCATGAAGCCTCTTTGAGGCTCCGCAATGTGCACGGTCAGACTGATCTCAGTGAGAATGCTGACCATGTGGCTGATGAGTGGACCAATCTGAGCACTTGGCTAGTGGCTCAAGTTCCAATTATGATGCAGCTCCTGCATACAGAGGGCAGTCAGAGCATTGAGGCTGCAAAGCACAGGCTTGCTAGGAGGGTGGCTCTTCACGAACTAGAACAGAGAACTAAGCTTCTTGAAGCTATTGAAGAAGCCAAGAGAAAGAAAGAACAAGAAGAAGAAGCTGCACGTCAAGCAGCAGCTCAGGCTGAACAAGTCAGACTTGAGGCAGAGCGTCTTGAAGCTGAGGCTGAGGCAGAGCGACTTGCACCAGTTGTGTTTTCTCCTGCTGCTTCTGCTTCCATTCCAGAACCTCAAGCTGCTCAGAATGTTCCTTCCAGCTCTACTCAGACAAGCTCTTCCAGACTCGACATCATGGAACAACGTCTTGACACTCATGAATCCATGTTGTTTGAGTTGAAGCAAATGATGATGGAACTTCTGAGACGCACTGACAAACCTTAGTTTTTAGGATCTCTTCTTTTTCTTCTTTTTCGTTAACTTTGTTAAACTCTGTTTCCTTTTATTTATTTATTCTCTTTTGTTCGTTTGTGATTATATATGCATACATAACTATATACTTATGCCACATATGTTTGCTCAACTCGTTTTATTCATAATTGTTCTATGTTTACATCATAATTCTTTCCATCATACATTATTCCCTACATCTAGAATGGAGGATCCTTCCTCATTCTTCTGCATTCTTGGCGCTGCTCCACTCTTTCCTTCTCCAGACGATCCAGTGTATACTCTATGTTGCCGAGTTTGATGCTCAGCTCATCTCTCTCTAGACTATCTTCTGTCGTCTTGAGTCTCTTTTCCACAGTCTCCTTCTCTTCCAGCAGATTCAGCTCCCGCTGGCAAAGCTCATGAATCTCCTCCACGAAGCAGAGGAACTCCTTCAGATTTTTCTCCATCTCTGGACCAAGATCTTCTTCCAGCAGTGTCTTCGTCAGCTCTTGTATGGTCTTTGTACCATCGGGATGCCTAATATTGAGGAACATATCTTCCTCAAAAGCCTTCCTTCTGAGCTCTTCTAATGCCATTCTGTATGATGCCATTTTTTTCTTACTGAAAATTATTCGAGGTGTGAAGCTTACCTTTCTCTCCAACGCTTTTTATAGGCTTCACTTTCTCTCTGAAAGTTAATGCTATTACAGTTTCTCGAGGTTAACTTCTTGGTAACCGACCCTTCTATTTACTCACTTGACCGGTGGTAAACGTTCATCCCTTGCATTAACTCTTCTATTTATTTTCGCCTAACTCTGATTCTTACATCGTTTTCATTTTCTTTAAACTTAGACCTTCTCTAAGGGGGAGTACCTTGTACTTCAAGCTAAGTTTTTCACACCCCAAGCTTTTTGCTTATGACAAAAAGGGGGAGTAAACCCAGTTTTTGATGTGTAAGATGTGTTAGTGTGACTTATTTTTCTTTTGGAGATTTTAAGAGTTCCACCTTCATGACCATAGATGTGTCACTGGGCAAATACAAGGAATACATTTCACTTCTTCTGAAGTGATTCTAAGTTGACTCTGATACCCAAGACTCTGATACCTTGTCCATGACTCTGATCACTTATGCGCTCTGATTATTCGTTTTTCATCTATGTCATAAGTTTTTCACTCTGAACTCTTACACCATTTAGCTCAGAATCTAGACTTTACTAACGTTTTCATCAAGTATTAGATTCAGGGGGAGCTAAGCTCAGAATCAAGCAGTGACTTGAATTCAGAATGAGCAAGATAAACTATTCACATCAGGATAAGTATTATTCTATATCTCTAAACTCTGAGTGAATTCAGTTTAATGTTTAAGAACTGTTCATCAAAAATCTTAGTTTTGTCATCATCAAAAAGGGGGAGATTGTAAGATCAAGTTTTGATCTAGTAGTACAACTCTATGTTTTGATGATTACAAGTTAACCTTTTGATATGAACAATTGTGGTACTCTAACGTGTTTTTCTGAGTGTGCTATTTACAGGCTCTGACCTCAACTCAATCTCACACAAATCAGAAGCACTGTGTATAAAGAGTGACCCAAGCAACGCTTTCGCATTCACCATGTTCAGTATGAACAGTGGAAAAGCTTCAGAAGTTCTGAAGCTATACAAACTCTGATGTGGACTCAGTCGCTAGAAGCTCTGAAGATCCAGAAGTTCTGATAACCAAGAAACACTGAAGGTTCAGATGTTCTGATGGTGTAGAAGACTCTGAAGATCCAGAAGCTGAATAGTGGAAACTCTGAAGTCCAGAAGCAAGAAACTCTGAAGGCCATGTTCTTCCCTCTGAGTTCAGAATCAGAAGATACAATGGTCAGAGGATCTGTGCTTTCCCTCTGACTCTGATCAACCAGCTTCACAAGTTCCAATATGAAGTATTCCTCTGATCAGAAGTCTCCTAGGTTAAAAGGTCAAGTCGCTATCCAAGTACAAAAGCAAGTGTACCTTCCTGACGACCTACCTAACGTTCTCAGCCACAGCAGAAGCTGGATTTTCCAGAACTGCCCTCCAACGGTAGCATTTTCCATGCAACGCTCAACCCTAATCCTTGGAGTATATATAAAGGCTGAAGATTGAAAGAAGCGGCTAGAAGAAACTAGCAAGAAGCAATACACACGCGCAAGACATATTCAAAAATATTCTAAGCTTTCTTTCATCTTGTAATTTATTTAGTTTACACTCAGCTTATTTAGAAGCAAACCTTTGTAAACACCAACCTCAAACAGTTGTTTGATTTTCCTTAAGGGACCGGGTAGGTCAGTATCCTTAAGAAGACTAAGAGAGTGAATCTTAGTGGTAGTTCCTTTAGGAGATCAAGGTTGATCGGATCCTAGAGAAGACTAAGAGAGTGAATCTTAGTGTGAGCTAAGTCAGTGTAATTGTTAGTCACTTGTAGGTTTCAAGTGCAGTTGTAACTCTTACCTGATTAGTGGATTGCCTTCATTCTAAGAAGGAAGAAATCACCTTAACGGGTGGACTGGAGTAGCTTGAGTGATTTATCAAGTGAACCAGGATAAAATCCTTGTGTGTTTTTTTTTTATCTCTTATCTTTTGCACTTGAGTTCTCGA
Source organism: Lotus japonicus (assembly GCF_012489685.1). Taxonomy (NCBI): domain Eukaryota; kingdom Viridiplantae; phylum Streptophyta; class Magnoliopsida; order Fabales; family Fabaceae; genus Lotus; species Lotus japonicus. The sequence goes on from NC_080046.1 coordinate 54,746,437, forward strand.
AAGATTTGCCAAAATCTTTAAGGTGGAAGTTTTGTACTGAAAACGTTATTCAAACCCCCCCTTTCTACCGTTTTTCATACCTTCAGTACATAGACTAGGTCGTTCTGGATTCAGATTCGGGCGACGATCATGCTAGCATGTAGGTTTTAGTGCTGGTGTGAGCTCCTCGAGATGGGATTAGTGTAGGAGTAGAGTCTTAGCTCTGAACATCATTTGTTTTCTTTGGGGACAGGGTAGTTTCCCACCTATAGCTTTTTGTGTGGTTCTTTACGAGAATCACAGAGAGTTGGTTGGACTTAGGAGGTCTTGCTTCAGGCCGATGGGCCAGCTTATTCTCAGTTTTGAGGGATAGTGTTGCGGACACTTGACCTTTCTTGTGGATTGTACCTTTTGCCTTCGGGCGTTACACTTTTCTTTCCGTCACTGGAGGTTTACTCGTGACGAGGTTACTACTACAGCGGGGGCTGTTTATATATTGTATATTAGTTATGATTATTGTTATTGTTGGGTTTTATTTAATTCAGTCTTGTCTTAGTTATTATCGAAAAAAAAAATATTCACGTTTTTCCGCATTAAGTTTATTTTGGTTACTAAAGTGACGCCACCGAAATCGGGGTGTTACAAAATTAAATGAAATTAGTATTTATTTTGATTTGGGATTCCCAATCTGGGTTTATGTGCTATAAATACATTCATCAAGTGGTTGGACTTTAATCAGTAATTACTGTCTTTTTTTAGTGCATTGATTATAATATTATGGTTTTCAATACTTTTTAATAGGGGTGTAATCGGACCGGATTGATACGAATTTATGGTGTTTAAACGTCCGAACCAATCAATCAGGTTCGGTTTGGATTGGTTGGTTCAGATTGTTCAGTTTTTCAACCCCTAAATCCAATACCCGAACCGATGGTGATCAGATGCAGTAAGAAAAATCTGAACCAAACCGATGATCTAATCCAACCCACCATAATATATTCAGTTTGGATCGGTTTTTAATCGGATTTGCGGATCGAACCATACCCGCTTACCCCCCTACTTTTTATTTATTTTACTTTCATAATACTTTCCACATAAATAGTTTTATATATTTATTAAATATAAATTAAAATTAGTAAATAATATTAATTATTGTTAAATATTTATGTTAAAACAAAAATTTAGTATAAATAGTATAAATATTTTATAAAGATAACTCTATGTTGGAGGTTAGAGGATAAGGAGTTGTCAATTGTTTTTTAGACATCCCTAGCTAGAGGGTGTGGGTTCTGATTGTGTTTTGAGTGAACGAGGTTTGTGTGGTTAACCGAGAAGATTTGTGGTATTGTGTTTACAGGAGCTGACAAGGAGGCGATTCAGATCTTTGTTGAGGCATGAGGGGACTATGAATTTTGCATGATTGGTTGTGGTCTTGCGCTTTTTGTATTTTATTGTTTCCTTTTATGTTGTTTTTGTTCTTTTGTCAGGATTGCCGTTTCAATGGCATAGGTCTTGTTTCACTTTTGCTTTAATGTTTTTTCTAGCTTTGGCATTGTGTTATGTTCTTTGTCAAGAGAATTTGTTTCTTGAGTGCATTACGGTGGTTCAAGCCGCCGTTTAATACAATGTTGTAAATTACAATTTGTAAATTACGGTGTGTAAATCGTTGTTTTATACAATACATAAAAGTTATAAATTGCATATTACAACGGTTAAACCCGCCGCTTTATACTAAAGTGATTTATGGTGGATGGAACAATGGTTTACTGTAAACCGCATTTTTTTACTATTGGCTAAGCTTAGTAGGTTTGGGGAAACCGCCATTAGATTAGATTGTGGCGATTTAAACAGCTGAAATTACAAAAATAACCGCCACAACTCACCTGTTTTTTTTTAGTGGATGGACTTTTTCTTTTGAAAATAATTTTTTTTTTGAATATGAAAATAATTTTTTATTAAATGAATGGAAATTTCGTTTATGTGACTTATTCTCTATTTAATGATTATTGGCAAAACGCATATGCACGTTTTATTCATTCAAGCGTTTTTATTTTCTTACAAAAGCAGTTGCATTTGAATAGGTAACTCATCCGTTATCCCAAATAATTAGGGAGCCAATTTTTTTTTTACACAAGCCATAAATTTATTGTATACAATTACTAAGGTTTTCTCTCGGTATTCATTTTAAGGAGGGACTTTCAACGTTAGTCAAACATTAAAAAAAATTGTCTTGTCCTTTATTAGATTTTCCTCTTTCGATGTACAGTTTCTCAATACAAAAAGTTACTCTTTTTTTTCAGTGCTTCCTCTTACTTTTTTTTTTTTGAAAAGAGAAACTTTATTGAAACAACAAGGGAACCAAGAGCAAAAAGAGAGCTCAGGAACCAGAACAAGCACAGGGCTCAGTGTTTAGATTGAGATTAATTTCTATGCACCGACGGTGTAAATAAGTTTTACACCATCATTTAATCACATCCCTCCATTTTGTTAACTTATAATTAATTTTGAATTTAAGAATATCTAAAAATAGAAAATGGAAGGTTGTGAATTGTGATTGAATGATAGTGTAAAACTTTTTACACCGTCGGTGCATAAAAATTAATCTCTTTATATATTTTAATTAGAATATAATGGCAGAGATCCATTACAATAGTATTTTATCCCTAACACACGAATCTAGAAATCAATCAAATCGGACATTTTAACTCCTGCTACTCAGATCAACACATTCAAAAAAAATTAGAAAACAGAAACTTTTATTAGATAGATAAAGGTCGATAGTACAAACATCACATAAAAATATGAGCAAATTCTCTTAATACTACATAGCAAAACCTAAAACCGATTGAGCTTGCCCCGTAAAATATATTACTTTTGATCACAACATGTGAGAAAGAAACTAAGAAAATCTGAAACAGTACATCATCTAGCTAGCCATCATACTCACAAATGCACAACTCCTTACCATTCCACGGTTTAGAAAACCCTTTACCATTAATTAAATAATCAGAACACCATGAATTGCATTTAGCATCATAGAGTCCAAGATAACCAGCAAGACATTTCTTCGCAGGTGGGGGAGGTGGACCATTGTAAAAACAGGTGCAAAGGTTGTAGTGACACATCCCGAGTCCATCTTTGTGTATGGATTGACAACTCTTAGTGCAGTCTGCAATTGTATCGCATTTACCCAAAAGATTTGAACAATTGTGCCGAATGCAATCTCCTACCGCCATTAAACACACTATGCTGATTAACAGAACAAGAAAACGAACAGAGCTTGAGAGGTTTTTCGCCATTTGATTGAAATTGTTTAGGATCAATTTTCTTTTGATTTGGGTACCTAGTTTGCTTTTTATGAGTTATTTATAGATTAATTTATCCATGGTTTTTTTTTTGACATATTATCCATGGTTGAGGAATAATCAATTCCTGACTTTTCCTAGTGCATTGATTAATATTAATTGTCATATTTTTAATTAATAAGCTATTTTCAGAAAGAAATTAAATGAAATCATTTACTTGATTTTGTTCCATATTTTCTCCATATATATAGTAATCTGTTTTTATTTTTTAGTGAATGGGAAATAAAAATCTGTTCTTATTATTTTTTTTGAAAATGAAAATGAAAAAATCTGTTTTTATTTGATTCTTGCATTAATGAAAATTATAATTAAATATTAATGACAATTTTTAAAAAAAATTACGTCAATATTAATTAATAAATACATTTTTTGACTTGAAAGTATAATATTTACTTCAGCCTTAGATTACTGAAAATTATAATTAATTACTAATGACTATTTGTATCACTAATTATATTAAATATTAATTGAAAAACCTCCAATATATATAATTATAATTTAAAATATTAAATATATTTGAAATAATTAAAATTAAGTGTCAATTAGAAAAAAACTTAAATTGATAAAATCAAATCAAGTAATATTTTTATATATAAAAAATATTTTAAATATATATTAAAAGAATAAAATACATAATGATACAATGTTCATTCCTAAATATATTTAAAAAATATTTTTGAAAATTTAAATTATATTATATGTAATTTAGTTTTAACTTTGTGTGGGTTTGGTTTTTAGGAAAATATACGGGTTTGGAGTTCCTCGACAGTGAGGAAGAAGCCATTCCTCGACAGTGAGTACCTTAGAGAAATGGGGATTGTGGGTTCATAGCAGTCTTGTGACGTTCCATTGATTTTGTGACTTTTGGGGCTCTTATTGTTGGTTTTGGGTTGTCTTGGCTTTTGAGCCTTGTTGGGCTTTTCTAGTGGTTGGGTTCTTGATTTTTTTTGTGGCTGGGCTCTACGAGTTCTTTCGGGGATTGTATCTTTCTTTTTGGCTTGTAAAAAAATTGGTTTCGATTATTAATAAACTATTTTGCTCTCTAAAACAAACTTTCAATTCTGATGTAGGTAGGTATCATTTGAAAAAATAAATTTATTTAGTGAATCGAAAATATAAATACATCCCTCTAGGAAGCATAAATTATTTTTTATTTTGCTACAATAGGATAAAGCATAATTAATTTGATATGTACAACTTAAATTAATTGGCCTTTTCTAGTGGTTGGGTTGTTGATTGCTTTTCTGTGGCTGGATTCTGAGAGTTCTTTTGCTTCGTCTCCTCTTTGAGGGGATTGATCTTTTTTGTTGGCTTTTAATATCATTTTAGCTTATAAGAAAAAGATTTCTTTTGATTATTAATAAACTCAAAGAGGGGATATGATTAATCTTTCTTGTTGGCTTTTAGGTAGCGTTTGGAAGACATGTTGGAACGGGACGGAACGGGACATGAGGGTTCTGTTCCATGTTTGTTACATGTTTAAGTAGGAACGGAACAGGACAAAATACTCATTCAACAAAACACTTTGGTTCCCTGAAAAAGGGTGGAACCAAAGAGAACAGAACAAGACACTGAAAAAAAATATTGACACAGACAAAACTACCCCTAGGTTTATGCTCTTATCTTCCCCAATTATTCACTTCAGTTTTCTGCCAGCCGTTACATTCATCTCAATTTTCTTCATCTGCGAACTCTCTGTTCCATGTAAAATAAATTTCAATCACTCTACTTTTTCCTCTTAATCACATCGTCATGTACACCCACATTGAAGATGGACGTTATCGATCAAACCAAATTCATCTCCAGTTTGATGACACGATGGATGAAAACAATGGTCTGATGCCATTTCTCAACGACTCAATCTAATGTACACTAGTAATATCAATTGCTGATCTTCCATCAAAAAAACATCAATCGCTATAAAAAAATATTAACCAGATGTTTCATTTTCATAAAAAAGTAATATGTTCCATTGTTTTGCTATTTTTCATGCTTAATAAACACTGAACATGATAAGGGTACATTTGTAATTAACATTACAGTCCTGTTTTGTATGTGATGTATGTACCAAACACAGTGCACAGAACATTATTGTCCCGTTCCGTTCTATTATGTTCTATTCCGTTCTGTTCTCTTTGATTTCCAAACGCTACCTTAATATCATTTTAGCTTATAAGGAAAACATTTCTTTTGATTATTAATAAACTCTTTTGCTCTCTAAAAACAACTTTCAATTATGATACAAAGAGATAAGAAGATTCCTAACTTGCCAAACCTCCATGAAACATCCTACCACACAAGAAGACCAAACCACATAATAGTGAATTACTTTTATCAATAAGTTTCACTTGAAAAAAAATATTAATATAAAGGCTAAGGACATGTTAAGTTTGCAACCTCCCATTAGATCTAAAAACTTTCAAAGTGGTCTCATCCTCTCAAGATATATAAACCATTTAAACAAAAACTCCAAACATGCAAAACCATAAATTAAAGAGGTGGACATGAATTTTATTTTGAAACTAAGGTGGACCTGCATGATCGATTATAATGTTAAAATATGATAAATATACCTTTAACATTATTTTTTACGTTATGTAATAAATTTGTTTAGTAATACACGTTGCAAACTGAATTGATCAGGAAGTAGTGAGCTATAGATAAATGCAAATAAAAATATTAACGTTAGGAATAAGCGTTTAGAAATAAACTTGTAATGTTACTAAAAAATTTATTACTCCTTATTTATCACAATCTGTGATGTGATCAACAATATACTGACAAATACACAATTTCTTACCATACCAGAGACTACAAAACCCTTTACCCTGTCCCTGATTGAATTGCCCAGCACATGTGAAATTGCACTGAGCATCGCATAATCCAAAGTTCCCAGCAAGACATTTTTTTACTGATGTTGGAGGATGCTCACAATTGTAAACACAGGTGCAGAGATTGTAGTTACAAATTCCCAATCCGGTGCCGTTGTGCAGGGACTTACAACCTTCATTACAATCTTTATTGGAATCGCATCTACCCACAAGTTCTGAACAGACAGCATCAAGGTTGTCAGACTCGTGAGTCTAAGCAGACTCGTTTTGGGTAGGTAGACTCGACGAGACTCGAGTCTACCAGAAATGAAAATTTACTAAGTATAACCCTGTCACATGAAGAATAAATACAAACATATAATCTAATTATAAGAGCATCCAAGATTTTTTAACGCAAAGGAGGAAGAGGAACGCGATAGAGGTTGAAAATAGGTTTAGTTTTAGGGATTTTTAATAAATTTGGAATTTTTTAACTTAAAAAAAAAAAAAAAAACTTGACTCGGTGACTCGGTCACCGAGTCAGACCGAGTTAGACCGAGTCAGGCCAGAAAACGAGTCTGGTAGCGAGTCGACTCGTTTTTCCTATGTAGACTCGCGAGTCTACCGAGTCAGCGAGTTAACTCGCGAGTCTAACAACCTTGGGCAGCATCTCCTTCCACTAGTAACTGAACTATGATAATAACAAGGACAAGGAAATGAAAATAGTTTGAGAGGTGGTTCGCCATTAGAGAAAAATTATTTGCCAATTTTCTTGTACTTATATATTAATCAATGGTTGGACATTGACTACCATCTTCTTGTAGGGCATCGATTGAGTTTTTATTTACTTTTTCAGTTATATTTTAGAATATTGACCAAGATATATATTTATACTTTGATCATTAAAGACTTTTGATAAAGAATTTAACAGAAACTGTTTATTTGTTTTTTAGTTAAAACGTTTAAATTTATTAAATATTAATTAAAAATTATTTCCACATATAATAATATTGACCAAGATATATATTTATACTTTGATCATTAAAGACTTTTGATAAAGAATTTAATAGAAACTGTTTATTTGTTTTTTAGTTAAAACGTTTTCCATATATATTAATTTTATTAAATATTAATTAAAAATTATCTAAAAATTATTTCCACATATAATAATTTGATAATTTAAAAATTATAAAATTCAAAGAGTAAAATAAAAATGTACATACTCTCTCTATTTCAAAATTGTTGGTCTGATACAGCATATAAATAAATATATGAAAAACTAGTTTTAGATTTCTAAAACAATAATCATTTTAAAAAAAATATATGAAAAAACTAAAATAACAACCAATTTAAAATGGAGGAAGTTTTACATAAGTATTAAAGTGTCATTTTTTTATAAGCCATGTAATATATAAATAAATAGGCACCTTGTGGCACCCAATAACAAGAGTATAGATACAGCAGGAAAAAGAAACAATAAAGCAGTAGCAGATACACAGGTACAATGGTGTCCATTGTTTCTGGTTTTTCCTGTCACTTGTTTTGTTATGTATTGGGTTTGGAGTAACCCATAATACTCCATATTTATTATATATATATATATACTTTTGATGATAAAAAAAAGGCTTAATACATCAGAAGGCCCCTGAAATTGTAAAGGGAATCAAATCCAGGGCCTAGAAATTTTTTACATCAAATTGGGTCCCTATAAATTTTTTTTTAATTCAATTAAGGCCAAAGTGTGCCAGCCCTCAATTTTATCCCAGTCATCATTTCCACGTGGCTTTTATTATTATTTTTTAATTTAAAAAATAATTAAAAATTATTTTTAATTCCAACTCAATTAAATAATCAGAAAAAAAAAATTTAAAAACTTAAACAAGAAGCCAAACTCTCCTTCCTCCTCCATCACCAAGAACAACAACCAAAAATAAAATTCCAGCAAGAAACCAAAAATACCCAGACAATACTCAAGCTCTCCTTCCTCCTCCATCACCAACAACAACAACCAATCTCAAAAAACCCAACTCAAAGCAGCAAAAACAAGAGCAAAAAAACCCAGAAACGATGAAGATGAGAAGATCGAGCAAACCCGAATGACACACAAAACAAAAATCCCTCCAGTTCCTACAATTTCCTGGCCAAATCATCCATGCGAGCACCCTACTTCCTGCCACCAACTAAGGCACTCTGCAACCAACTACCAACGATCCCTGCAAATCACTTAAATTTCATCTCCCAAATGAAAAACATGAGTAGAGTCATTGCACAATTCACCAAAGAAAAGACCAAAAAATCCTTAGCTACCAAGCCTCACAATCAGTTGCTGGACATGACACCACCTTACGAGGAACTCAAATACCAACAAGGAAAAATAAGCAGCCAAAATTGATTGTTCCAAATGCCAATATACTTATAAATCAACACCCCCTTACTCCGTCATGGACCATGCCTCTGCTCCCTACAGTACACCTTCTCTGGCACTTACAACACACCTCACAAACATTTCTGGGCACGCACCACAACCCAACCCAGCCACACCCACTGCAACCCCCAACCACATCTAGATCGAGTCAACCCAACCCAGATCGAGAGAAGAGGAAGAAAGGTGAGAAGAGGAAGAAACTGGAACATGTGATTTTGATGAGGGCCGAGAGAGATGGGTGAAGTTTGTGGTGGTCAGATCTTTCTTTTGTGATGGGATGAATAGGGTTCAATTAGGGATTTATTATAATTAGATTAGGTTAGATTATTAGATTAGTTTATTAGTTAGATTATTAGATTAGGTTATTTATTAAGTTTTTAAATTTTTTTTTTCTGATTATTTAAAAAAATTAAAAAATAATAATAAAGTCACGGGGAAATGATGAATGGGATAAAATTGAGAGCTGGCACACTTTGGCCTTAATTGAATTAAAAAAAAAATTCTAGGGACCAAATTTGATGCAAAAAATTTCTAGGCCCTGGATTTGATTCCCTTTACAATTACAGGGGCCTTCTGATATATTAAGCCTAAAAAAAAGCAGGTACAATGAAACAGGGGAAGAAACGCAGGGGAGAGAGCACCACAGGGGAAGAAAGAGGATGGGCAACTACTATGGCAGATAAGGCGCTGAAATCAAGGGATCAATTTGGCAAAATTCTCTTGGTCAGGTTTGGAAATTCCGTGAGGGAATAATTGGAATTCCGCATTTTTGGTCATCCACTTATCACGATTTGGTAGTTCTAGTACCTCATGATATTTATTAGCTTAGTACGTCCCTCACATTTACTAATTGTGTTGCAGTTTTGGTTTTCCGTCAATTTCTTTTTTTTTTAGAGAACAAGCGATTTATTAATATTCGAAAGAAAAATTACAAGAGAAAAGCAACCCCTCAAAGCAAAGATAAAGTGAAAGGATTTGCAAAACCACCACCATGAAACAATCGCCACAAACCCCAAAAAACCAAAAGCCAAAACAACCCAAACCCAAAAACAAGAACCCAAAAAGCCTCTCAACCAACTGAATGGCGCAAGACAACTACGATCCCATAGGCCCGTTTTCTCTAAGGAACTCCGCCAGACCACAAATAGCCGCTTCTTCTCTATCGAGGAATTCCATTCCCGCATGTTTACTCAAGAAGTAAATCTTCTTAGCCCGCATGAAATAGAGGCCGCTGACAGTGGGAGAAGGGGGACCGGCTGACAGAGTGCCACTCACAGCTGCCACCTGAACATCTTTCCTTGGTCGACCTTTAGGCCTGCGAGGAGATCCTTCCACGTTGCGCTTTGCTGCTAATTTCTTCTAAGGCCAACCACGGGGTCGGGACCTCGGAGGGGAGAACTCAAGAGCAACATCCTCATCAATACAGTCATCCCCCGCCCAAGGAACTTCCCCCTCACTATCTTGACCTGCACCTTCTTGCTCTGATGCCTGAACTGGTCCAGCAAGGCCAAAAACACCTACAAAATCAGAGCAAGAGCCCACCTCAAAGCTAGACGGCAATAGAAACTCCGTCTCTGGATCCTCACGACCCAAAACCTCTGCAACAGAAGTGGAAGATCCAAGCGAGCTTGTCATGTTCGAAGGAAGAAGAGAAGCCTCCACCGCCATTGCCCCTGAGCCCTTAGCGCAAGAAACGGTCGGAGGCGCAATGAGGCAATTAACTGATTTTCCGTCAATTTCCATCAAATATTTAACTGGTTTTTGATTAAAAAATTAATTAAAAAAACTAGAAACCAATAAAATTGTTAATCATAAAACATAAAACTGTTCTTCAAGCCTTATTTATAATTGATTTTTTTAATTAAGAACAGTTACATATTGGATGATAGTTGACGAAAAACCAAAACTGTAACAGTTAGTAAACGTTTTTTTTTAGATAAGCCAAAATTTATTGAATGAAGTACAAGGGGTACTTCAACCCAATACAGGAAAAGATAGAAACAAAAGAGGAAAAGACACTAACCGGAAAAGCAGCTCAAAACAAAAACAAAAAAACCCCCTCTCACTGGGAGCAATTAGGCTAATAAATTCTTCGAGGAATTAAAACTGTCAAATCATGATAAGTGAGGGACCAAAATGCTATTAAGCCAAGAAAGAATAATGATCAACATGATGATAAGGTAGGGGAATTCCTATTAAAAAGTATATTTTCTGTTTTAAAAAATTAATAAAAATAATATATTATTTATTTATATTATTAATAAAAATATTATGTAACTTCCAGACCAACAGGCTGTTTTGATAGTCTAAACCCAACTTTTTTAATAAATATGCCAAGTTAGGATAGACCTTTAATTTAACAGGCCAATCTGAGGCGAGGACTAGCTACCTAAGTATTTCCTCCCCCCTAGTTAGAGTAGTTAACATATTAAGCGTAAAATGGTGAGAACTACTTCTTAGTCTGGTGTCCACTTAAAAATATTATGTCACTTTTGTTTATATGTCATATGAATGAATTTTAAATCGAGTTAAATATGTTTTTATCCTTGAACTATAGCGTATTATTGCTATTAATTGGTTCGTGATATTCATCCCTTAACTTAATAACGTGTGAGGTTTCATCCCTCTACCCATTTGACTGATGATGTGTCATAAGTTGACATGTAGGTTTTAAGTGACATAAATTTCATTTTATTTTCTAAACGCGCTCATGAAATATAAAGAGAAACCAAAGTAAAATAAATTTTTTTTTATCATAACTATCATCTTCGTCCTCAATCATATTTTATCTTCTCCCACATGCGGTATATAATCTCTCACAACATATACCATTAGAATGACAATCACGCGAACAAGAAACAAGGTGAGAATTGATTTTCCACGTCTCTCCATTGTCCATCTCTTATCCCGCGGCGGGATGCAATTTTTTTTTTCTATTCCCATTCTCCACCACCCGGGACCCCCACTACACGTGGGTCAAGAAATTGAGATCAAGATATCCTCGTACAAACACATGATAAATTTTAATAGTGATTATTTATTTATCACAACATTTGAGAAGGACCTTAAGAGTATTTGAAACACTACATCATACAATTTTTTTAAAGTCATGAAATATGTATTAAAATTGAGTACAAGAGGTACTTTAACCTAATACATTATACATCAGCTGAGTATGGCCGGGCATTCAAACTGACAAAGGCACAACTTCTTGTCATACCAGGGAGCACAAACCCCTATGCCGCCTTGGCCCTCCCATTTACAACTTTCAATGCATTGATCGGTGCAGAGTCCATTATTAAGAACACATTTTTTTTTAGGGGTTGTTTGAGGGTCACAGTAGTAATAACAGGTGCATAAGTTGTACTCACAAACTCCAAATGGATTGCGTTCATGCCGCGATTCACAACCCCGCTGGCAGTCCTCCGTCGTAGCGCAGTGACCCACAATTTCAGCACATGCATCTCCTCCCTTTGTTAAATGGAATATTATTAGGAGGACAAGGACATGATGAAGATGCAGGTTCGCCATTATCAAATTTCTTTTGATTTTGATTTGATTTGAATTTCTAGTGTATGCTATATATATTTATAGATCCATCAATTATTGGGCATCAGTTATTTTTGTTTTCTTTTAGTGCATTAATTTCTAATTGATTATTTTTTATTTTAAAAAAATGAAAAATTGAAAAAAATTAAAGGAAACAATAATTTATTTAAATTATGTAATATGTTTTGCATATATAATATTATATTGTTATCTGATTATTTCCTTAAAATTAAATTAGGAGATAATACTTAATAAAGTATTTTAAAAATAATTCAAAATAGAATATATTAGCTATAATATTCATGAATTATTGCTTTAGTGAATACATTTAATGATATTTTATATTAATTTTTTATTGACTCACTAAATTTAAATCCTACTTAATTATAAAAAAATAAACGTTAAGGAAGAAATTTATTTCATATCCACATTAGTTAAAAACATTAATTTGAGAAAAATATTTAAAATATTCAAATGAGAGTACAAAGTATTAACTATTACTATTACTTTCAAAAAAATAATATTACTATTAATTATTAAATACAATTTCAAAAAAATATTGAATACATAATTTAAATTAAGAAAAAAAATTAGATACATAACTATGATTCCCAAAAATTGATTAAGTAAAAAATTTATAATATTAAATATTAAACATTCATAAGTAATATTTTAAATAATTTTATAATTATTGATAAAAATGTATAAATAACATAGTAATGAATTCCTTCAATGTAGCTAATGGAATGAAAAATTAATGATTTGTGGGAGATGCCCAGTATTTTTTTGTTACACAAATGTTTTTCCGGTCGGCGGTTATGAGACAAATACTTTTGATTATTTGAGATCATGTTCAGTAAGCAAGTCTCTCAACAAAATCATTATCCATGTACACTGTCTAAAGATCGAATCATCGATTAAATACTTATGAAACCTAGCTATCTACTAAGCTAAGGGTGAAATATATCTAGCCAGGCCAAATTTTGTGCAGGCCAAGCCTAGTCTACATGCTAAATTATGACCCAAATTTGGCATGTGGCCTACTATAGGCAGTGGCGGACCCACATTAGGTTGAGGGGTTCAGATAAACCCCTTGAAAAAAAAAAATCCACTTGCTCCCCTGTATTTTTTTTTTAACCTTTGAAAATTTTAATTTGTACCAAAGACCATCTCTCTCTCACTGAAACACACACACACTTCTTACTCAACCCCTCATCCTCTTTCTCTCGCTATGTCAAGCACACACACACGCACCAGCCACCAATGCACCACCGGCCACCACCACGTACGACACCACCAGTAGGTTACCAGTCCATTGAGTCCACCACGCACCCTTGATTTTTAGTGAGTACCCATTTGCCATTTCCCCAAATTTTCCCAAATTTGGAATCTGTTGTTTGATTCTCTAGCACAATTAGTTTCATCAAGCTTCACGAGAGTTTTTTCAAACACTGTTTGTGCTCAATTTTGAAGCGAATATGAATTTGAAGGTGGGGGTCGGGGGGTATGCTTTGTTAGTTTGATTCTGTTGAATTAACTAGTGATAAATTTTATTTAACTAGTGAATTAGAAGTTTCATCAAGATGTTTGATTTTGATTTGGTGTTGAGATCAGAGGGAAATTGCAATTTTTGTTTTGTCCTTAGTGTTCACTATCCATGGGAAATTGTTAAATTATATATGCTTAGTGTTCACTTTCAATTTCATTTCTGCACTTATTCTTAGTTTTTTCTGCACTGACATTATGGGTTTGTGACTCAGCATCTAGGCTGGTTTGTGATGAGAATTTTGGTACTTTTCGTGGTAGTTTTTCTCCTGATTATGCCCTGTTTTGTTGACCCTTCTACTGACTTAATTGGGGCTCTAAAAGCTAAAGTTCTTTATGAAACATTGGCTCTCCTACTCTTGATATTGGCCTTATGTGCCTCAGAGGATTGCTAGGGACGTGATTTTGATAGCAGCTAGTTGGATCAATTCTGATTACAAGGTTATTGGGTTTTGTAGTGACATAGGAAGTTAAAGGCTGGTAGGCTCATAAGTAGGCGTTCCTAAGCCTTGCATTTTCCTGTTTGTTGTTGCCTTTGTCTTTGTACTGTGTCCCTTGGACCTCTCTTTTCTTTTTCTTGTTCATGTTCCTTGTAACTATCATGGGTTGAGGTATACCTAGTACCTGTATAGTACAACTTTATTTACAAAAAAAGAAACTTTTAATTTCATTTGAAAAATTTGAACCCCCTAACCCCAGGTCCTAGATCCGCCACTGATTATAGGATAAATTTTAAGACCTGACCTTTTAAATGGTCTGGCCAACTAGCCTATTTACAAGCATATTTAACAAAAAATATCCTCCTGAAATGACTAACAAGTCAGTAGACTAATAGGATAGCGAACTAATATACCATTTTGTGTAAACAGGTTAATCAAGAACTTAACTATTGAGAGCGATTCCTCCTTGGCAGTTGGGTGGGTTAACAACCGATGCAATAGGCCGTGGAAATTGAGCTATGCGCTGAACCAGATTGATATGTGGATAACAAAGGTGAACTGTCTAAAAGTGAATCGTATTTTTCGGGAAGCAAATGGCCCAGTTGACAGTTTGGCAAAAAAAGGAGCTGCTCATGAGAATGACTTTTTTTTTATTTGAATGAGCTTATCTCTTTGTAATACTTATTGGAGGGACTCTTATCCTCTTTGTTTTTTTTTTCTCATCTGATAATAAAAGCTTTGCTCTAAAAAAAGATTCTTTTACAAACGAAAAATGTATATCCTTTTTATAAAAAATATTTTTTTAATGCAAAATGGAATATATTGATAATGAAGGAGAAGTAACAACAATCAGTACAAACATCAAAAACTCCTCAACCGCCTAAACTATCAACACGCAATAATCTAACAGCATAAATCAAAAAGTTGGTACCCATAAGAGAAAAAACCTATCAAGATTCAAACCAGGCCAGCACCAAATTAAAACCATCAATCCCCTAAATAGACTCTGTGAGAACCAAACTACATCCCAAGGAGCTTGAGTGGTTTCATCACTTGAACAATTAAAAACAGCACCTAGTTTCTAGCCTCTTCCCCATAATAGAAGCTCGTCTTCCTCTTGTCCAAGACTCGACAAAAATCTTGAGAGTTCAAAAAAAAATAATTAAAAATAATATGTGATATTTATTTATATTATTGATAAAAATGATATATTTAAATAGGGCAACATATCAATACCAAATTAATAAATTATTTTGATAGCCTAGACTCCGTCTTTTAAACAAATGGGTCAAATCAGGTCAAATCTTTAACGGGTCAAGTCGTTGGCCCCTCATGACTGTTTGACATATTATCAACCCTGCTTAAAGTAGTTAAAATATTAGGAGTAAAATGGTGACCACTATTTTTTAGACCACGTGACCTCTTAAAACTATCATGTCACTTTTTTTTAAATTAGGTTAATTATGTTTTTTTATCTCTTAACTATAGCGATTTATTGTTATTGGACATTGAATAAGATTTTCATTGAAATTCATCCCTTAACTTAATAAGGTGTGAGGTTTTCATCCCTCCACCCATTTACTTATGGTGTATCATTTGGATATGGAGCTTCTTAGCACATAGATTTTTTTTTTAAATTCTCAAGGTGGTGTCTTGTGAAGTTCCGGTCTTAGAAGTGGCTTAAGTGCAAGAAGAGGGGTTTTGCAAGTACCTTCTATGAATGACATTCGAACGCAAGTTTATGTTTGTGGGCTGCCCTCTCTTTTTTAAAAGCCAAGATAATATTTATTATTATCATATATACCCACATCCTCAATCATTTTTTAGCATATTATCCTCTCCTACGTTATATTTAAGAGATTAATCTCTCACAATATATATCATTAGGATGATCACGCGGGTCAAAGGCGGGCCGAGTGAGGATTAACTTCCACACCTCTCTGTTGTCCCCGCCTCCGTCCCATTCACTACCACCCCAACACAAGGATCAAGAAATTGAAAATAAGATGTATTAATTTTTTCAGTTTTTTGATAAGTCAAACCGTTTTATTCAAAAGTAGCACAAGGGTGTTAGTCCAGATAAGATGAATGATTAGATATAAAAACAGAGATAACAAAGCACAACTACCAGTTTAACAGAAATAGGAAGTGAATATATTTTATTCAAAGCCAGGGGAAATATCAATCAGTGATAATATGGCATTTAGTACTTATTTATCACAACCTGCAATAAGGAAATTAAAAGGGGCAGTCAAACGTACAGACGCACAATCTCTTACCATACCAGAGAACACAACCCCCTTTGGCGTCCAGGCTCTCCCTCTTACAACGTTTGTTGCATTGATTAATATTGCTGCAGAGACCGCCATTAATATGGCATTTTTTCACAGGAGTACGACGGTCACAATAGTAATAACAGGTGCATAACTTGTTCCAACAATCTCCATATGGATTGATTTCATGCTCCGATTTACAACGTTGCATGCAATCCTCCGTCGTAGGGCAGTAACCCATAGTGTCTGCACAATATGCATCTCCTTCCACTGTTAAATGGATTATGCTAATTAGGAGGACAAAGACATGAAGATGCAGGTTCGCCATTATCATTTCTCTGGATTTTGTTTGGACAATTTCCAGTGTGTTACTATATATAGCTATTTATAGTTTATACAATAGATCCTTCAATTCTTGGGCATTTGTTATTTTCTTTTTGCGCATTAACTACATGACGTCGGGACTACCTAATTCTTTGACCAACGACATTAACTAAAATGGTTTTTAAAGCTTTTTTATGAATTACATAACAGATTTTCGAGTCTTATGTGACATAAGAAAGTCATGTGGAACAAAGTCCTCATAAATTAGTCACGTGGATTGTGGAACAAAGTCTAACATAATCGATCAATAAATATGAAGAGAGAGCAATATGAAAAAAATATATGAAGAGGGAGAAAAAAAAAAATCAACATAAGGAAATATGACACCATTTTCATATGAGATGATCTTGACCGGAGATTTTCTATAAGGCGTACTATGACCCATATACGAGACAAGAGGTGTAAGCGGATACAGTCCGATCCGCAAATCTGATCAAACCGAACCAAATTAAACACATTATGGAGGGTTGGATTAGACTAAGTGCTCTCTAATTATGCTAGGGGTCTATTTCCCCACCTAGGAACTGCATTGTACAGGTTTTGAGGCCCCTTTGTGCCTCCTCTCAATAATAAACTTGCTTATGAAAAAAAATTATGGTGGGTTGGATTGATCATCGGTTCGATTTGGTTCGGATTTTTTTACTCTATCCGATCAACTATCGGTTCGGTATTAGATTTGTGGATCGAATATCCGATGAATCCGAGACAACCCAATAGTATGGGAACAATAGTTTTTTTACCATTCAAGCCAAGACTTAATGTTAGTTTAAGTTAATCACCTAAGTAACTTATGGGTTTAATACTATATGTTGTCTATTCACAATATTATGGAGTATATTCTTTATAATTTTCACGTTTATAGAATAAATCTCGTCCCAATTTTAAAATAATATTTTGTATTTTGAATTCGACCATCTGAACGGGACCGGTGGATGATAGAAGCTGATATGATAGCAAGACGTACCTTGGTTTTTGGTTTTGCTTCCTATGTTGGTTTAGCTCTTTTTTCCCCTGTTTTGTTTATTGTAATTGTTATTCTTCTTTGTTCTTTTATATTGAGGGTTTGGCTACCCCTTGTACCTCCTTTAATACAAGTTTTGCTTATCTAAAAAGACTAAGATTAGAAATTGAACAATTAATGCCCGTGGGATAGGAGGTCACTCAACCATGCACAATCTCATATATATATATATATATATATATATATATATATATGGGGAATGCTAACTTACTCCCACTTGATTTTGTGAAGGAGTAAGTTAGCACTTAACACCTTTTTATTTTGGACAAAAAACTCCAACTCTCTTTCTTCTTTAAGACAATAAAGTGGGGCTACCAATGTAATTTTGGTTACCAAACTTATTTAATTTTAAATCTCAATTTTTCTCTCTCCTCATTTATCACCTTCTTCCACCTTTCTTTGTCTTCAATCGGTTCCCATTTCTCTGCAACTGCTACCTCCAAGAACCAAAAGGCTCCTTCCACTACTCATTCTTGTTTCTACAATTCAATTTTGGGTTTTAGGAGCCCCTTTGCCATTCACGTCATTTAGGAGCCCCTCCCAATTCTCTCTCTTCAAGCCATATCTGCAGTTCCATTCAGTCTTCTCCATCATTTCATTTAAAAAGAAATCCAGCTTATTTTCCTTCTTCAAAATGAATCTAATTGAAAAAGAGGACCAAGAAAGAGAAAGGAAAAGAAGCAGGAGAACGAGAGGAAAAGGAAAAAGAAAGAGAAGGGTATTAAATGATGAGAGAGAATTTTAAGTTTTAAAATTAAATAAAAAAAATTTGGATAACCAAAATTACCAAAAACCCAGAACTTAAGTTTTTTTAAATGTGAGAAGAGGAGGGTAGCTTTTGTCCAAAATGAAAAGGTGTTAAGTGCTAACTTACTCCTTCACAAAATCAAGTGGGAGTAAGTTAGCATTCCCCTATATATATATATATATATATATATATATATATATATATATATATATATATATATATATATATATATATATATATATATTACTCCCTCCGTCCCTAATTATAAGCTAACATTGAGATTTTTTTTGTGTCACTAAATATAAGCTAACCTTGCAAAAGTTAATATTTCTTTCCATATTCACCCTTGCATTTATTGGTAGTGGAGCACCACCATTAGTAGTACAATGATGAAAAAGTGTTATCATAAATAGGGGTAAACATAGAAAGTTGTACATTTTTTTTGAAAACCAATGCATCAATTAAGGCTTTCTTAATAAGTGTGATTTTTACAACTTTAGCTTATAATTAGGGACGGAGGGAGTATTAGAAAGTCATTCAACCACATGACTCGAAGGCAGGGTGATCAGGATTGTCTTCGCGCATCTCTTTGTGGTCCTCATCTCCATCCACAAAGGGGTGACATTTTTTTTTTATCTCTTTTCATTCTCCACCACCTTTTGGGTCGAACCTGTGGCGGAAGCACGGGTGACTTCCCTGTGCTTAGTCACCCCTGGCTTCCTAACATTTTCAAAAAAAAAAATTGAAGCAGTATTTAGTCACCCCTTATCTAGACACAACACTTGATAAAGCATAGGGGTCACTTCCCTATACTTAGTCACCCCTTGTTTATAGAGCACCTGTTCTTTTTTTTCTTTTAATAACACATGTTGTGGGTCCCACAAGACACTAGTATATAATCTAAAAACAAGAGGAAACTACAATTTAATTAAAAACAAAGAAACATAAGTCGTGAAACAGAAGCACAGAGAAAGGAAAAATACAAGGCAAAGGTCAAAGAGAAAAAAATTTCATTGTCTAATAGGATTTGTTTAATTGAAGAAACAACTCAAACAAAGCATAGAAAAATAACAAGGGATTTTGCTTAAGTGGTACAACATTTAGAATTTTTCTATTTTAATTTTCCCTTTTGCTATTCACTTTCTCATGTATCACTTTTTATGGATATTCAAATTTTCATGAGTTCAAAATTGAATTTATTGGTTCAATTATCTTGTTTGTTGCTTAATAGGTCTGATTATATGAGATTGAATTTGTGGTGCTTGTGTTTTGCTTGAAAAAAAAGTGATATAAAATATGCACACCAAGTGTTTGTAAAAAGTCTTCTTTAAGATTTAGCCTTCAATAAAGTTTTTTTTTTGGTAAGCCAAATGAATATATAGAAATAAAGTACAAGGGGTACTTCAACCCAACACAGAAAGTTACAGATAAAGAAGGAGAAAATAAAAGACAACATGAAAGAGCAGTAGAAACAAAAACCAGCTCCTCAAGCACCAAAATAACCCCCCCCCCCCTCCTCCTTGAGGAAAGACATTAGATAACAAGCCTCATTAAAATTTTGCCAGGAAAAACCCCCTTGGGAAAACCTGGCGAAGGGAAAAGAGTTCTTCTTACATAATATCAAAATGAAACCCCAAGGAGGAAATTACAATTAACCCAAACCCCAAATCCACAGCTTGAACAAATATTGAAGTCCACCCTCTGTTTTGTCAGTAGCTGATTTTGTCCAAAACCAATTGATCACACAATGCACCTTCAAATTGAAACAAGAGCTAAATTCACATTTTGCCATTCCATAGGAAAATACCAGAATTTATATCCCCCACCATTAATCCCAATCTCAAATCCTTAGCAAACAGAACCTACCAAGCCATTTCACATACCAATTAACCCCATGACAACCCATCCATTATATAGATAGCAGACAGCTACGTGGATTGGATTTCCACTCATACCATGAGTATGAAAAACCATCTAGCCGTGTCCTCAACCACTGCCAAACTGAGACCTGAATCTGTTCTACAGCTTGATTTTTATCCACTACTCCACCATTAAAAATAACCTTGTTGCGCAACTGCCAAATTATCCATATCACTGCCATCCAAATTGAAATTTTACCTAGCTTTTGGGCTTTGCTCCTCCCAATTGAGGAAAATTGCAGCAAGTGAATCCTTGGGTCCGGGACTTGAGCTGTATAAACTCCCAACCAGTTGAGGCATTCATACCATATCACCATTGAAACAGAGCACGAAAAGAGCAGATGTGAACCAGACTCCTCCTCCAAACCGCACAGAGGACACGTTGCATCTGCAGCAGTAACTAAGACATGTCTCTTGAGCAAATTATCACGGGTCTGAATTCTCCCCAGCAACATTCTCCATGTACACTACCAGAAAACAGTCATTTAGCGACGGACCAAATCGGTCGCTAAATGGGCTAAATCGGTCGCTAAAACCGTTAGCGACCGATTTTGCGACTGATTTTTGCTGGTTGGTATTTCACTCGTCGCTAAATGTTGCGACCGATTTAGCGACCGATTCAGCGACCGATATAGCGACGGACTTGTAGCAACCGATGTAGCGACGAAATTTAGCGACTGAATTAGCGACAGAATTTAGCGACTGCATTAGCGACGGAATTTAGCGACTGCATTAGTGACGGAATTTAGCGACGGAATTAGCGACGGAATTAGCGACGGAATATAGCGACGGAATTAGCGACGGTTTCAGCTATAATATAGCGACGAAATTAGCGACAGATTTAAAAAAGTTAGCGATGAGTTCAGTGACGGTAATAAATATAAAATTAACAAAAATAATCAGTTTTGTGACAGATTTTTTTAGTGTTAAAAATATGAATATAACCATAATCATCATTGAATCATCACAAAACACACAATCTTAACATATCCACATAAATTCATCACTGAATCATCACAAAAAGTATACCATGAACTACTTAAACTAGTCTAGTAGATTACTATTACATTAAGCATAGTCTATTACATTAAATATAGAAACAAAGCTTGACAAAGTTTTCATGGAAAAGCACCAAGATCCTCCTCATTCTCTGACTCATCAGTTTCTAACTCCTCTTGATTTGGGGTTGGCATTGGTGGTTGTTGCATCCTTTCTTCCATCATTTGTTTTACCATTCTTTGAGTCTCCTCCATAATAGTGTTTCTCAATTGATCAAATTCTGATCTTCTTACCCATTCAGATGATGAAGAACATGAGCCATGATATTGTTTATTGATAACAGTGGACTCCAATCCCAACCCATATATTCTACCCTTTTTCATGCCAGCCACATCACGCCACATCACTCCAATTCATTTAGTCCATTCAAAAATGCACTTGTATGCTCCCTTTGGCTAGGTATGGTTCTATTATACATCCAACCGCGAATTTGACGGATGTCCATATTCTGTCATATAATCAAGCATTGAATATTATATACAACATATTTACACTCCAACTAACAACCATTGATGACATTAGTCCATACAACATTCAATCCATGACAACACAAACAAACTAGCATTACACATCCAATGTTAAGAACTTAAATAACATACCTTAGGCAAAAGATCAAAGTATTTGACTTAAGAGCATCAACAAGTGACCATTTGCGGGAGAAATTTAAAAACCATGTAAAAGAGTTTGCAACCCATTCATACTCTCATCCACCAAAAAACCTGCAAACACAAGCATAGTTTAGAGGAAAGAGAACTTATCCCATCATTGAAGACTATATGCATGGTTCCCTATTTTTCCTTTTAACCAAACTCACTAAGTTAGTGCTTATTAAATATTTACTTTATGTATTAGAACCAATGAGAATCTGAGATATTACAAACTTACAAAAAAGTAAGAAAATGAAATAACATGAATGTTCAATCCAAGTCCCCAACTAACTGCAAGTTTTATTTGATAAGCAAAGATGATATAACACATTATCACCTTCCCAAAAACCAGATTAGTTTTTTTTATAAGCCCCAAAAACCAGATTAGTGAAAAAGAAAGAAAAAGAAAGAAAACTAGGTCGATGGCACACTACAATCAGAACAGGAAGAGAACTGGGGCGATGGCACACTACACCCAAAGCAAGAAAAAGAAAGAAAAACTCTAGAAAATCCATTTGCATATAGTATTATCATAGAATCAGGAGAAGCAAGTTCATTCATATATGTTAACTTAGTGAGAAAAAATGCTTGAAGAGAAAAAATGCTTTCATTTCCTCTCTAGCTCTTTATTGTTAGTTTTATGCTGCTATTATGAATTAACTTCAATTTCTATTTTTCTATAGCAGCTATCAGTCCTGGACTTCCTTAGAAGCCATCTTGCACATAAACCAGAACAAGCTACCAAACAGTCTAACATGGATGTTCCATGTAAATGTTTGTAGTTTGTAGTTTAATACTAAATATGATCGATTAATATATGAATTATACTTGTCAATTGTCATATATATGTAAAAATAAACATAACTATTGTACCTTTATATCACTTGCCCTCTCTCTATCTTTCCTTCTTATATTACTTGCCGACAACAGATTCTATTTCTTTCCTCCATTCACCTTTGGGAAGTTACTTGGAGTCAATTTCAGCAGTGAATTAATGAATATCCAGCACCTAGACATCCATCCAAAATTGTAAAGTTAAGAAACCAATATTAGCTTCCGGAAAAACTTCCCCATTTTCAGAAAAACTTTCACACTTGACTACATCAATTTAAGCAAGTAGCAAACCTTTGTCAATAGTTGAGAAAAAGGAAACAGTGAGAATTTATTTTTATATAATCACACACATCATAATGTTTATGAGAAACTAATTGAAGCATGTACTTGTTGGGTGTGACATCAACATCACGTTCCATCTTTTTTCAGGGTCAATGCTTTCTTTAATGAACATATTCAATCTAGAAGCAAACACATCAACCTAACCATAACACCAATTGTGTAACTGCTAGAAAGCCAACACCCTTACCTTATATGAAAGACAATCCCATGGTCATTATGCCTCTGCTTCCAAAGGGAAGTGTCCCCGTACTGCATTAACCGAATAGGAATCAAACCCAATACTGTCAGTTTGAAGCTAAAAAACCAAAAACAAAACAAAAAATAGATTAGTTAATCTAGCAACAAACTGTCTATTTGAAGTTAAATCTAAAAGAAATTATGGTAAAATCCAATAAAACTTATGGCCTTACAAACTTTGGAACACCCATAAAAACGTGACCAAACCATCCTGTAACAACACCAGCAATGGAACAAAACCAGAATTCCTCCTCCACATACCATTCATAAAAAGAGAAAATTGCAGTTTTCAGAAAAAATCAGAGGCTTCCATAGCAATTTTTTTTTTTTAAACTAAAACACTCAAGGCATTCAATTTTTTTCAATTAACTTCTGAAATACATACCATGCAAAAATTTATAATTACAAAGAAAACATGCACGGCTGGCTGATCTTTTCACAGCAACAGCCTTGACAAAAAATGGCAAATATAAGAGCAAATGAAAATAAAAAGAACGGTGATGTTGGTTTTAGCCACCAGCTGACATGCACTCCAGTTTTTTGGTGCAGCAATTGTCGACCCTGGCATATGCTCAAAGAAATCCATCTATACAGCTTGCTGAAGATATTGCACATGACTTGTTAAAGACATTTCTCACCAAATTTCCACGGTCCCAGCTGCCAAAGCTGAAACACTTTAATATTCTGTTCTGTTCAGCTTTTATTCTCAAAAGAAGCAAATAAATAAGCAAACCCATTCGTTCAATCTACAAACCTCAGCTATCCAAAATGGGAAGAAAACATTCTAACCATGTTCAATATATATAAACAAAGTCCCTATCCATCCCTAACCGAATCCTTCACACAAAGCATAAATGCTTTAATCCGTCTAAGCACTGCACCATCATCTCTTACAGATATCCAAACATGACTCCTATTACTACTTTACTTTACTAGTGAATGTGAATTCAAATTCCATACCAGAACAAAGCATTCACTGTGGGTCCACCTAAATAGCAGCTTTCAAATGGAAAGCCAAGGGTGAATACTCCCAGTCCCGGACATGTTTCAAAATTGCAATTCAATCCGATTCCGATCAAGGCTTCCATAGCAATTAAAAGAAAAAACATAGCACAGAAGATGGAAAATTGCAGGAAAAATATCGGTTACAAACCAAACCTTGATAATGGCAGCGGAAGGTGCGGCGCGCCGTGGGATGCAGTCGCGCTGGAGCGGACGGGCTCGGTGAAGAAGAAGCAGAACCCACACGAGCTTGAGTGATGGAAGCGATGGTGAAGACGAAGCAGCAGAAGGAAGGTGTGGTTTGATTGATTGAAGCACGGTGGTGAGGAACCCTAACGATGGAGGTATGAGCGATGAAGAGGAACCCTAACGATGGAGGTGCGCGCCGTCGAGAAGAGAGTGAGCGAGAGAGAGTAGAGAAGCAGAGGGTATGATTTGGTAGATTGACACATAGTTTTGATAACATTTACGTTTTATTAATTAATATATATATTAAACGCAAACAAAACTAAGGAAGTTAAATAGCTCAACTGGCAAGTCAGTAACTATGATTGCTGTGGATCCTGCGTTTGAATCCAAGGTATAACATTTTTTTAAAAGGATACTTTGTGAATTATATTTATTATACTTTTTAGCGACGTCGCTAAATTATCAGTTGCTAATACCGTCGCTACTTTATTTATTATTTTTGCTATACTTTTTAGCGACGGTAAAGTCGGTCGCTAATACAACTGTCGCTAAATCGGTCGCTAATAGCGACGGATAGTTCGGTCGCTAACACAATCTGTCGCTAGTTCAGTCGCAACATCGCTTTATTATTTTTATTCCACAAATTTAGCGACAGAAATGTCGGTCGCTAAATATTTCGTCGCTAATTCAGTCGCTAATAAGTCAAACTTGAATTTTGACCAAAATATCATGGATTCCGTCGCAAACTCGGTCGCTATTTGTGACTGAAATATTTCGGGCGCTAAATCCGTCGCTAAACAGCGATTTTCTGGTAGTGGTAAAAGCTTTTATGTTGGAAAGAGCTGGAGTTGTCCAAATCCAATTAAACACAGGATCTGGAGCATCTAAATGTTGTTCCTGTAAGAAAACATAAGAAGAATTAACAGAATAAATTCCTTCCCCATCTAATTTCCACGTCCATTTATCCTGCTTGTTTTCAACCAACCGAACTCCTTGCAAGACTCCCTTTAACTCCTCCAACCAAGACAATTCACGGCCCAATAACCTCCTCCTCCACCGGAATTCCCACTGCCACTCCCCATTAACCCAGTGGCCCATATTCTTCACCGACTCTCTTTTTTGACAAGACAAATTATACAGGCGCCGACACCGGAGATCCAAACAACCTGTTCCCATCCAATTTTCACCCCAAAGCTGTGTTGCATTCCCTTCAAGAACAGTTTTATGCATACTGTCCCTGAACCACGGCCAGCCATTGTCTACTAATCGATTGAACCTCCTTCCACCAAGATGACTCACCACAAGAACTACAGTTTGCTTTTACCACCCTACACCACAGACTATCGGGCTCGGTTAAGAACCTCCAATTCCATTTCCCCAGAAGCGCCATATTAAATAATCTCCAGTCCTTAATGAAGGTGTGAAAAACGATTAGAAGGGGGGGTTGAATAGAGTTTTGAATATAAAAACTTTCCCCTTAAGATTTAAAGTAAATCTTTTCGGTTTCTCTGAGATAGAAGGTGCAGCAGATAAAGATAGAGAGAAGAGAGAAGCACACAAGTATTTTATCCTGGTTCACTTGATAAATCCCTCAAGCTAATCCAGTCCACCGGTTAAGGTGATTTCTTCCTTCTTAGAATGAAGGCAATCCACTAATCAGATAATTGTTACAACTGCACTTGAAACCTACAAGTGACTAACAATACACTGACTTAGCTCACACTAAGATTCACTCTCTTAGTCTTCTTTAGGATCCGATCAACCTTGATCTCCTAAAGGAATCACCACTAAGATACACAGATCCTAGTCTTCTTAAGGATACTGACCTACCCGGTCCCTTAAGGAAAATCAAACAACTGTTTGAGGTTGGTGTTTACAAAGGTTTGCTTCTGAATAAGATGAGTGTAAACTAAATAAGAACAGATGAAGAAAGTAGAGGCTTGAATCTTTTCTTGTATTGCAGCTCTTGGTTTCTCTCTCTCATTTCTTTCTTCTTTTCTTCAGCCTTAAATAGTCCAAGGTGCAAAGGATATTTCTGTTGAGAGAATATGACCGTTGGAGGGCATTTATGGAACTTCCAGAACCTGCTGTGGCTGAACCTTGGTAGGTAGGCTTGTCAGAATAGTACACTGCTCTTGTACTTCTTGATAGTGACATTTGCCTTTAACCATTTACTTCTGATCTGGCGATGCTTCAGATCTTCTGATCCTCAGATCTTCTGATCTTCAGATCTTCTGATCCTCAGATCTTTTAATCTTCTGATCTTCTGATCTTCTGGTCTTCAGATCTTCTGATCTTCTGATGTTCAGATCTTCTGATCTTCAGATCTTCTGATGAATATATCTTCTGGTATCAGAATCAGAACCTGTTTGTCAAAATACTCAAGACAAACGTTAGAGTAACATAATTGTTCATCCACAAATAAATACTTGTTATCATCAAAACATAGAGTTGTACCACATGACCAAATCTTGATCTTACACTTAACTCCAAGACCATCATTCGCCTTAGGTTTGCACACCTCCGACCATTTAACCCAATTAATTTTGTTACCAGCATCAACTCCTCCCCATAAAAATCTCCTCATGATTCTAGTACGTATTGACAGCACCCCCACTGGAATTTTATAGAAAGACAGAAAAAATAATGGGAGAGCAGATAAGACACTCTGAATAAGACATACCCGTCCTCCAAAAGAGATATGTTTCTGTTTCCACGCAGAAAGCCTTCCTCTCATCTTTGTGATGATGGGGTCCCATAACGCCAAACTTTTCAGTCTACCTCCCACTGGAATTCTGAGATACACAAAGGGAATGGTCATTAATTTGCAATGTAAAATAGCTGCAAATCTCCCCAAGCAATCTCGGTCTACTACCACCCCTGCTAGCTTGCTTTTATGAAAATTTACTTTCAGACCAGATATAAGCTCAAAACATCTAAGTACACATTTGAGTGTCTGCACATTCTGAATTGTTGCATTACCCACAAACACCGTATCGTCTGCGAACTGTAGCATAGAGATATCAATGTCTGAGCTCCCTCCAAATGAAAAGCCCTTGAATCTCCCCATCCTTACAGCCTGTGAGAACAAACCGCTAAGACCCTCAGCCACAATTAAAAATAAAAATGGAGCAAGTGGGTCGCCTTGGCGAAGACCTTTAGTCATCATAAACTCCTCACAAGGGCTCCCATTCACTAACACAGACACAGAAGCCGATTTAAGACAACTCATAATCCACTGGATCCACTTGTTACTGAAATTCATTCTCCCCATCATATATGCTTTTTTTTTCCTTTCGTTGCTTCTTTCTTGCACCCAAACTAATCTTATTTTTCTTATGCTTATATAAAATATCTCTTGCGCTCAAACTAATTTTTTTTTTCACCAAAATACCTATGTTTTTTTGGCTAATTTTTTACTCCCTCCGTTCCTAAATATAAGACCTATTCCAAAAAATTGCGCTTATTAAGAAAGCACTTAATGTGACTAATTAGTGTATTGACTTTTTAAAAATGCATACATTCTTCCCTATTTAGCCTTTGTCATTTTCTCTCACTAATAATCATTGCATTCATAGTTAGTTGGATTAGTAGTAATTAATGGTAGGTGGTAACTTTGGAATTGAATACATACAATTAATGTGAGGGGTAAATATGGAAGAGTACAAAACTTTTTGCTAGATTATTGTAAGAGGTCTTATATTTAGGAACATGAAAATTTTGAAACTAGGTCTTATAATTAGGAACGGAGGGAGTATTTGATAAGAATTTGAATTTTTCTTAAAAATTATATTCCTTTAGATCCTAGTCCCCCTTTTCAAATTCCTATCTCCGCCCTGGGTCGAACAAGAGATATAGTCGGACAAACGCCAGGTGTTACTACTATATATAAATATAAATTTTATTAAGAAGTTTTTATTTATCACAACCTGAGAGAAGGAAATTAAGAGCCTGAAACAATACATTATACATGAGAGATTGAGAAACCGGCCAGGCAATGCACAATGTTCATTGCATTGCGATGGACTGTTGCAGAGACCACCGTTAGCAGTGCATATTAAGTGAGGAGTTTTTAAAAGGTCACTCGAAACTACAGGTGCATAAGTTGAACTCACAAGATGTCAAGATCCCTGAACTC